>NC_140592.1:249234963-249855320 GCF_964204655.1 Triturus cristatus
TGTTGTCAGAGATTTAATTTGTGTTGCTCTTGTTCTGTAAGACTTGCACTCGCAGGAAAGGTGCAGCTTGTTTTCTTGAACTGTGATGGTTAGCATTCAGCACAAATCACTATCTCACAAATGAGAGGCAAATGCTAACACATTTGAAATCAACATGGTAGATTTTCCTTCCACTCCTGCAATGGGTGAGGTAGTTCCTACATGTTCAAAACTCCAATTAACCCTTACCACACATGTACTCTTACATACATCTCTGCAGTCTTCATGCAGTTGTGCAAGCGTCCATGCAGATCTCTCTTGCACCTGACAATACACATTCTCCAGAAGCACACTCTTAGCACACAGGCAGCTGATTTACCTGCACTCCCATGCTTACTATTCAGCACTTTGTGGTATTACAGATAGCAGTGTGTAACGCTAACACATTCAACGTCACCTAGGCTCATTTCTTTTGCTCTAGTCTAATCACTCACCCAGGTTCCACATGCTCATGGTCTCAAGTAGCTGTTAGGACATGTGCTCTTTTCTACCTCTCTAAACTATAAAGAAAATGTGTCAGGCTGTTACAGTAATTATCACTTGCTCTACCACAGTAGTAAATGTGCTTTGAAATTGCCAATCAAATATCGTTTTCTGCCTAGAATCACACCATGAGTCTGTCTGCACACAGGAATTGTTGTCAGAGATTTAATTCGTGTTGCTCTTGTTCTGTAAGACTTGCACTCGTAGGAAAGGGGCAGCTTGTTTTCTTGAACTGTGATGGTAAGCATTCAGCACAAATCAATATCTCACAAATGAGAGGAAAATGCTAACACATTTGAAATCAACATGGTAGATTTTCCTTCCACTCCTGCAATGGGTGAGGTAGTTCCTACATGTTCAAAACTCCAATTAACCCTTACCACACGTACTCTTACATACATCTCTGCAGTCTTCATGCAGTTGTGCAAGCGTCCATGCAGATCTCTCTTGCACCTGACAATACACATTCTCCAGAAGCACACTCTTAGCACACAGGCAGCTGATTTTCCTGCACTCCCACGCTTACTATTCAGCACTGTGTGGTATTTCAGATAGCAGTCTGTAACGCTAACACATTCAACATCACCAAGGCTCATTTCCTTTGCTCTAGTCTAATCACTCACCCAGGTTCCACATGCTCATGGTCTCAAGTAGCTGTTAGGACATGTGCTCTTTTCTGCCTCTCTAAACTATAAGGAAAATGTGTCAGGCTGTTACAGTAATTAGCACTTGCTTTACCACAGTAGTAAATGTGCTTTGAAATTGCCAATCAAATATCGTTTTCTGCCTAGAATCACACCATGAGTCTGTGTGCACATAGGAATTGTTGTCAGAGATTTAATTTGTGTTGCTCTTGTTCTGTAAGACTTGCACTCGCAGGAAAGGGGCAGTTTGTTTTCTTGAACTGTGATGGTTAGCATTCAGCACAAATCAATATCTCACAAATGAGAGGAAAATGCTAACACATTTGAAATCAACATGGTAGATTTTCCTTCCACTCCTGCAATGGGTGAGGTAGTTCCTACATGTTCAAAACTCCAATTAACCCTTACCACACATGTACTCTTACATACATCTCTGCAGTCTTCATGCAGTTGTGCAAGCGTCCATGCAGATCTCTCTTGCACCTGACAATACACAGTCTCCAGAAACACACTCTTAGCACACAGGCAGCTGCTTGTCCTGCACTCCCATTATTACTATTCAGCACTGTGTGGTATTTCAGATAGCAGTGTGTAACCCTAACACATTCAACGTCACCAAGGCTCATTACCTTTGCTCTAGTCTAATCACTCACCCAGGTTCCACATGCTCATGGTCGCAAGTAGCTGTTAGGACATGTGCTCTTTTCTGCCTCTCTAAACTATAAGGAAAATGTGTCAGGCTGTTACAGTAATTATCACTTGCTTTACCACAGTAGTAAATGTGCTTTGAAATTGCCACTCAAATATCGTTTTCTGCCTAGAATCACACCATGAGTCTGTGTGCACACAGGAATTGTTGTCAGAGATTTAATTTGTGTTGCTCTTGTTCAGTAATACTTGCACTCGTAGGAAAGGGGCAGCTCATATGATAGAATTTGAAAAGCTCAAAAAATATAGTAATATATTTAAATTACATAAAGGTATGTTTTTTTTTAGTTTCATTTAGGTATTGGTGAACAACACTGAAATAGATTAAACATGCCTATAAAATCAAGAAAGAGAAAAGAACAGCAAAAACATCTATATTTGAAGACAACTGGACAACACAAATTAGTTGAAGACCTCATGTTGGAAAAAAGAAAAAGTCTTCTGGAAAGCAGACTAAGGATTTTTTTAAAAATATCCTCAAACATAGAAAAAATGTAAAAAATATATCCACTGCAAATAGTGTTTCAAGTAGAAAACAACAAGACAATAGAAAGAAAATACTAAATGCTAATGTACAATAAGAAGCAAGAAAGAATGACTTAAAAAGAAAAACAGAATTTCAAAACATTCGTAGAAAAATGTTTCAGAGAAGAGTGATGTTCAATTTGCTAAAGGATGTGAAAAAATATAGGGAGAAAGCAACATTTTATAGGAAAAAGAAACATATTGAATCAATTGTAGCAAAGGCTTTGGAATTAAAAAGAAAACTATTCATTTTAATTTTGAACAGGATCCGTATATTAGATAAAATAGTCAATGTAATGAAGTCAAAAAGCAAAAGGAAAAGAGTAGTGAAAAAAAATAACTTTTGTAAAGTGTTCTTAGGAGAATGGAAGCATAGTTCAAGTACTGAACCATTTTTTTAATGAAGAGAGTTATCTTCAAAGTAATAGTTTGCTGCATGCAGTTGACACCAGTGGTCGAGCTTATGAAGTTAAAGATGGTTGTGTAATGGAAAAGGAGAAAATGGTTCCAAGAAATGAGGAAGAAGTGTTAGCTGATGAGGTTATGGGGAAACGTCCTAAAGCCCCTGTGTACACTTGGAATTGTAGTAGTATTTGTACTGTACGACAAGAATCTATTGATAAATTACGTGACTTTCTAAGAGAATATTGTAAAAAAAGGTGTTAAACAGAAGATTAAGGTGCTTCAAAGACTTGATCCATGCAGAGTGAGAAAGAATACTGGTTTGCAAGGACATTCTCTGGATGGTCTTTCTAGGAAAGTTTGTCAAAGTGTTTTTCACCATTTTAGGATGCTGGCAGTACATCATACTGAAATGAGAAAGTTTGTGAGAAGATTGTATTTTGCTAAAAGTCCAGCACTAAAGTTAAATGAGTTGAATAGTGCTCTGTTCCGTGGATCTGTATCAGATGTAGAGAAGGTTATTGATGATATTCAGTTTTGTTACTTTGGTCCAGAGCAAGAAAGTGCAGGAATTGACACAGTTATTGAGGAATATGTGGAAGAGAATGTAGAACTCACTGTTAGTAAACATTTTGAAGATCAAATGACAAAATGTACTATCATCTCTAATGAAAGACCAAATATTACTTGTATTTGTTGCCGGAGAAGCCATTATAAAACTCAAACAAGGAATGTTGATCTCTATAAAAAAAGTGATAAAGAAAATAATTATGAGTGGAATGATTTTGCTACATATTTATTTCTGGAAAATTGTTTTGATTTGGGTGAAGATCAGCGTATTTGTAAATACTGTTATAACAAGTTAGAAGAAAATAAAATGCCAGCTAGAGCTGTACATAATAATTTAGAATTGGCTGATATTCCTGCAGAACTTAGTGATTTAAATACATATGAGTCTATACTCATTCAATGTGTCCATCCGTTTCAGACTATAGTTTGTATGGAGTCCAAAACAGGTAAATTACCTTCTTCAGATTTACAAAGAGGTTTAAAAGGAAGAGTTGTCTATTTGCCATTAGATTTGAAAAAAAAATATTGAAACAATTGATGCAGATAGTTTGGAAACTGAACCATTAGTTATTCTGGTTAATGGTGTACCTATGAAGAATAAGCAAATTTGGCAGGAGCTAGTAGATGTACGAAAAGTACAAAGAGCAAATTTATATTTGAAAAGAAATAATAAGTACTATGAATCAATTTATATGGATGAAGATGAAGAAGTTTTACTAGCAGACACAGGAATACCAACTGGGCAAATTGAAAAAGTGGATAAGTCAAAAGAAGAAGAAATTTGTGAACATTTCAGCATACATCCTCTTCATTCTAAAGAAGTTATGGGAAACACTATTGATCTGTTTCAGATGAAAAAAGCAAAAGGAACTCCTGTGAGTGTATGGGAGGAGAGCTTGGAAGCTTGTTGTTTTCCCCAGCTGTTTCCTACAGGAAAAGGTGGACGATATGATGAACGTCCAGTACAGATTCCTGCTTCTGAGTATCGGACTACAAGATTATATGCAGAAGATCCAAGATTTCGTCAAAGTATTGCTTATTTGTTCCATCTTTTATTTGAAAGTGACTTGTCTGCACTATCTTATGCCGTAAATCACATTTTAAAAACTGGACTACATCTACATAATGTGTCTGCAAAGGATTTTATGAACAAAGTGCAACAGCGAGATGATCATTTGGAATCTCAATTGATTAATCTGATGGCTTGTCAGCGTGGAACTAATGAATATTGGTACCGACGCCATGTAGAATTGAAATGTATGTTACGGAATTTAGGAACTCCTACATGGTTCCTTACCCTAAGCTGTGCTGAGTACGCTTGGGATGATTTACTGGATATTCTTCGAGAGGCAAATTCAAATATTGAAAACATCCAATACAAGACAGCAGGAGAATTGTGCTCATTGGATCCGGTTAATGTTTGCAGATATTTCAATCATACATTTGAGGCTATGATGTCCTTCATCTGCAATAAAAAAAATCCACCTCTTTGGTGAAGTTGTGGATTTCTTTTGGAGAAAAGAGTACCAAGCAAGAGGTGCTCCTCATATTCATATGCTGTTGTGGATCAAGGATGCCCCAAAATTTGGAACAGATTCTGATGATGCAGTTTTATCTTTCATTGAAGAATATGCATCATGTACTATACCTAAAAGCACAGAAGAAAAAAACTTAAAAGAGCAAGTTTTACGTTTCCAAAGTCATCGGTGTGGAAAATACTGTTGACGAAAGTACAAGAGTAAAGATAAATTCTACACAAAATGTCGATTTGGATTTCCACGACCTGTTCTTTCAAAAGGAAGAGTAAACAGTTTTATGTCAGCTGTGCGACATACCATTACAAGAAAATCTCCGAAAAATACCTACAACCTAAGAAGAAAAGAAGAGTCAAAATATATAAATGACTACAACCCAGTCATTTTATCTGTGTGGAATGCTAACATGGATATTCAGTATGTAGCTGACAATTCTATTGCTGTTGCTCGGTATGTCACATTTTACATCACTAAATCTGAGAAAACGGAATTGAAAGAAATGTGGGAAGAGATTTCTCACGAGAAGACTGTCAGTAAAAAGCTATACAGTTTCAGTTTAAAGATGTTATCGCATCGAGAAATTGGGTCATACGAATGCTCAGATAGGTTATCATCTGCAAGTCTGTACTCCAAATCCAGAAGAATAATTTGGGTAAGTTTAGGCCTTGCAGGAATGCGAAATCGGGTACTGAAATCTATTCGGGAAATTGAATGCTTAGCAGAGAACGAACCAGAAAGTACAGACATTTTGAAAACAAATATGTTGGACACATATTACCCAAACAGAAGTCATCATCTTGAGAACATGTGTCTCTATGAAGTGCTGCAGAACTACATTTATAAACGGAATGCCACAGAAGACATCAACAATGGAAAATATAAAGTCATTGGTGAGGAAGGATGTTTGGTGAAACAAACAAAAGGAAGTTTGATTAATCACAGGAAGCTGAGTTGCGACACTACTGACAAAACGAAATTTTACTACTTAGCACTTTTACAGCTGTTTAAACCATGGCGTTCAGAGGATGAATTACTTGGAGATTTTCAAAGCTATGAAGATTCCTTTAATGCATGCAAAGATAACATAGAATGCAGTACTTTCTCAAATTATGTACAAATGTTAAATGAAGAAATTGAACAAGAAGCTACAATTGCAGCTGAAGTAGCTAGAGACAGTTCTCAAGACAGTCAAAGTTCTGGTACGCTCAGGACAACCAATCGTAGAAAATGAAGCTGCAATAGCCATGACTGAAGTGGAAACAGCTATGAATCAAGCTCAGGAAGATTTAATAGATTTACCAAATTTGGAACAACAACTGAATGATGAACAAGAACAAATTTATGAAGAAGTCACAAAACAAATTGATCATGGATTACTACATGAAAATAAAGAGTGCTCATGCACAGCATTTGAACCAATCAGAATGTATGTGAGTGGACAAGCTGGAACTGGAAAAAGTTTCTTAATTAAAGTAATTAGAAGCTACCTACAGAAAAAAACTGATTCAGCTTTGTCTTGTGTTGTTACTGCTCCAACTGGGTTAGCAGCATATAACATAAAAGGAAGGACCTTACATCGTTTGCTAATGTTACCAGTAGAGCATGAGAACAAAATAGAATACCACAAGCTAACAGGAGAAGCATGTTTTGAAGTTTCAAGACTGTTGAAGAAAATGAAAGTTCTCATTATTGATGAGGTAAGCATGGTATCAAACTTAATGCTTGCCTTTGTGCATTTAAGAATGCAGCAAATTCTAAAGACAGACTATGACGTGTTATTTGGAGGAAAACATGTTATAGTTTTTGGGGATCTACTGCAGCTCACTCCAGTTAAAGGACAACCAGTATTTAATACTCTTACACATGAAGACACGAAAAAGTCGTTAGGAAGTATAGGAATGGGAATATTTGGTCATACTTTGAGTACAAAGAACTCATTACCAATATGCGGCAAGCAAATGATGATGATTATGCAAGTATTCTCAAAGATATCAGAATTGGACTACTCACAGAAAATGGCAGAAAAGCTTTACAGAGTCGATTGCTATGTAATTTGTTTCCAACA
Organism: Triturus cristatus; assembly: GCF_964204655.1. Taxonomy (NCBI): domain Eukaryota; kingdom Metazoa; phylum Chordata; class Amphibia; order Caudata; family Salamandridae; genus Triturus; species Triturus cristatus. Next base: position 249,241,935 of record NC_140592.1, read on the forward strand.
GAACAAATAGTTCCAGAGAAAATATACAAGAAAATTGCAGAAAAAATACTGTAATCTGCTTAATGCCAACACTACATGAATGCTCTATATTCAATTAAGAACTTTTGAAATTGGAAAATGAAGAGATTATGAAAATGGAAGTCGTGGATAAAATACAGCATGAAGGAATAACTATTACATTGACAGGCAAATTGAAAACTAAATTGGATTCTCTAGAGAAAAACATATCGAAAACAGCTGGTTTAGAAAAGAATCTTAATGTATGTATGAACTGTCGAGTAATTTTAAGACGTAATTTGAATGTAGAAAAAGGTTTAGTGAATGAAGCTATGGGTAAAGTTGTGGGTTTTGTTAACTACCAGAAAAAAGATGGAATTCAATTTTTAAAAATAAAATTTGATCAGATTGATGAGGTTAAAGACATCAGTCGTTGTTCAGTTTGTTTTTTGCTTGTGAAAGACTTATATGTACGTAGGAAGCAGTTTCCATTTTCTCTAGCATATGCTGTAACTATTCACAAATCTCAGGATTAACTGTAGATAGTGCTTTTGTAAACATTGGATCGAGTGAAAAAATTATCTGGTTTATTCATGATAGACTTTGATGACTCAAAAGTTAGTGCTGATGCAAATTGTGTAAAGGAGTATAATTAACAAGAAGCTATGCTCCTCGTTTAGGTCAGTATCCTGTGTTTGAAAAACGTGTTGTTCGTCGGAAAAGGAGAATTGAGAATTGAGAATATCTGTAATGAGGATGTACAGAAGAGAAAACAAAAGGAGAGTGATGTGATTGCAAGCAAAAAGAAAAAGGACAGTGTTGAAGAGGTTGTTGGTTGTCATTTTGAAAATAGCTCTGGTGTCAACTGCTACGCTAATGTAGTGCTGAATGTTGTATTTTATCTTGAAAGTTTGCAAGAGCAGATAATACTAAATCATGGAAAAAGATTTTGTTCTCTGCTGAGTTTCCTTTATGAGAAGCTGAGTAATGATAAAACTAAAATAGAAAGTGCTTCTGATGTTAGAAATCTTTTAGATGTATGTTCTGGATGTACACAGTTTACTGAAAATGTCCAGCAAGATACACAGGAATTCTTAATGTATATGCTTATGGTACTGGAAGATGAAGGGGTTGAAATAGAAAATATGTTTGGTCTCTCTTATAAATGGGAACATTGTTGTGAAAACTGTATGAACACATGCAGCACTAAAGTTGATTCAGAAAGGTTCATACATTTAACATTACCAGAGAGTAAATCAGTGACTTTTAGTAAATTAGTTAAAGATGCAAATCACAACATGGAATGTTCTCAATGTAAATCAGAAATGTTATCAACGTTATTTTTAAAGAAATATGGACAGTATATAATTTTAATGATCCAACGTTGTAGAGCTGATGGGACAAAATTGGACACTTTAATAAAGAAGTTTATAGGAAATCAATTATCAATATCAGGAAAGACTTTTGTTGCAGTTGCAATAATTTTCCATGATGGACCTTCTATAACTTCTGGTCATTACACAGTTTATCTAAAATGTGAAAAAGGCTGGACACTGTGTAATGATTCTCAATTGATTTTCAAGCAACGTTTGCCTGCAGAATTACCAAATTCCTACTTAATTTTTCTAAAACCAAAATTTTAGATACAAATTGCAGCATCTGAAGAAACCATTATTTCAATTTTATAAGATTACCATTGGATATTTCACCTAAAAAGGGTTTACAAATTACCATTTGGCCTCATGGAAGGGTAAATGTTTCTATTGTGGACTTCTTTGACAGATATTATTTTGGTGTATGTGCTTAAGCAACAAGATTTACAGATGTTATTTATTGCAAATAGTTATTGTTCTTAGAAGATATTTTTAATATATATGTTACATTTCTATCAAGGTATATTTTACTGAGGAGAGATTCAGGGCTTTTTTAAACAATCTTTGAGATTGTTTATTTTTTTGCCCGCTGTTAAGTGCTGAATGCAATTGATATCACTATTTTCAGTGAAATTCAATATATTCTGAAAACAGCAAAAAAAGGGCAAAAAATTACTTTGTTAAATATGAAAATATGTGTACTGTATTCTAAAATGTATTGTTAAATATTACTACTTTTTTTCTTTTTTTTCAGATCGAGAAAGAAAATTTAGGAAATTGAATCCTTTTTTCTTGCAATTAAAAAAAAACATTTATTTCTAATTAAGTTATTTTGTTGGTCAGGTAAGTTTAAAATATCTGTATTTCTCACCCCTTCACTTTCATGCTCCCTTTTGTTCACTTCTCCTCACTCTGCTTTTTTCATTCCCCTTCTCTCTCTCTTCTTCCTTTACTGCTCTTTCGTAACTCCCTCACTCCTTCTCTACTACTTCCCTAGGTTTACTGCCTCCATCACTATTTTTTCAACCATGTTTCTCTCCCTTTTTCCATATGTCTCAGTCATTCTAACTGCCTTACTCCTTCTCAGTTCCTTGCTCTCTGTCTCTGTTTCTGTTTCTCTCCCTTTGTCTGTCTTACCCTTAATTTCCTTAACATCTCTGGGGCAGATTAACAAGCCCCCTGCGCCACCACTACGTCACTTTTCATGACGTACTGGTGGCGCAGGGGGCTCCTCCATATTTACAAGGAGAGGAAAAGCCACCCTGCGTGACTTTTCCTCTCCTTGTAAATACAGCCACTTCACACGCAGCACTGTGCGTTGAAGGGGCGTTCAATGGGTGTTGTTGACACATCTCCAGATTTACGAGAAATCGTAACTCTAGAGATGCGTGTGAATGCTACGCCACCCTAGAGGTGGCGTAGCAAGGCACAACGAGGAGAAATGTTTTCATTTCTCCTCGTTTTTTCCTCTTTCAGTGCGTGCTGCATGCTACAGCACGCATTGAAAGAGGAAAAAGACTCTTGTGATTGTTTTTGTGCAGGAAGGTGTCCCTTCCTGCAGAAGAACAATCTCCCCACCACGCAGGCATCCTTGCAGCATGGTGCAAGGGAGCCTGCGCCAGCGCATGGCTGCAGTTTGTGCACCAGCGCAGGGGAAGCATAGAGATGCGATATATTCTTGTAAATATGTCGCATCTCTGTGCTTCGAAACTAACCCATCACGGCGCAGCAAAATTACTTGCTACACCGTGCTGCGTTAGTTTGTTATAAATCTGCCCCTCTGTTTCTACCACTCCTCCTCTCTCCATCATTCATTTTCCATCTATGTTAATTTTTTAACCTTCTCCGTCATTCTCCTTCCCTCACCTTCCCTAACTGTCACTATCCTTTACTCATAGTCACTCCTATTCTCCTACTTCACTTCCTCCTGTCTGTATCTCACACCCCTTCACCTTTTCGCATTCTTTCCTTCACTCTCCCTCACTCTGCTTTGCTCATTGAAATCCTGACTCCCTTTCTCTCACTCCAGTTTCCTAAATCCCTCCATCCCCTCACTCCCCATCTCTTACCCCCTTTTTAATCCTCATACCTGTTATCTCACCATCACTCCACTTCTCTTACTTTCAATCCCTTTACCCTGCTGTACTTCATCCGCTTAGTCTGTTACTCCCTTTTCCTATCTCCGTCCCTTACTCTCCTTTTCTCACTCCCCCCTCCCTCTCTCTCCATTACTCACTGCCATTCCCTTACTCATTTACTCTTCTTACCTGTATCCTCTATCCTCAGTCCTTTTGTTGCACTCAGTCTTTCACTTCCCTTTCATGACTGATTATCGGTTTCGGTTTTAAAGCTTTATTCGACATTTGTCATAAAAGCATTCCCCTATCCCTAATACAATAAATACTATATATAAAAATACATATTAAACATGGAATGTCGAGTTAATAGATAATAAAAATACAAGTACTTCAATTTGTCAAATTTCTTAAAATATAGATTTTTCTATAAATAAAATACAATAATTCATATGGGAGAGTGCAAGATTGAGAATATACATAATTTCATTACGATACGATTGCCATAAGTGAACGAGTACGAATTGACCATGACCAGGCCAAAAATTTTGCTACCCCAACCACAAGCAATATGGAACAATCTGTTTCAAGTATCCTTAGGGCTGCGGATTGGCTACGGGTTCCCAAACTAGAGCACACAGGTTTTAACCATTTGCGTCTGGGGGACGAATACAATGGGCAACAGAACAAAAGATGGGAAATGTGCTCAATTTGTTCTTTACAGTGGTGGCAATGTTCATCCCATACTGGGGACCAGTGCTTCTTAAACGCATTCACCGGGAGTGTACCTATGCGAAATTGAAAATAAAGTTTTCTATCAAAGGGTTTTTCAATGATATCCCAAAAAATTTCGCAAGAAGGGTACATTTTTATGTCCAAGAAGCGAGATGTTAGGCTTGTACTTGTGACGTCACTAAACATTGTAAAATATACCATTTCCCAATATAGGTCTTTCAGCTTTGCCTTCGTAGGAAAGCAGGTTACGTCTTTGGTATCCCATAGATGATTCAAATTCATTTTTATAAGGAGTCCCCGGAGCTCCCTTAACCATGGGATAGTATGGAAACGGTCGAATTTAATAACGTCCGTCAGTGCCGCAGCATAATGGCTCAATTCTGGGGTCACCATAATCCGTCTCCAATATAGAAGAGGGCGTAGCCTCGCTATGTCCTCTATTCCTTTTCTTCCCATATCCAATTTTAGTGGGATTATGGGTGTGCTTTGGGGGACCATCACAATACCTCGTAAAAACCTGTTTTCTGCTCGGCCCAGTTCTCTCAAATTAGAAAACCCCCATAGTTCAGAACCATATAAACAAGCCCCTAGTACTTTCATAGAATATGTTTCCAACACACAATTTACTGGCTTTGTCAGTGAGGAGCGATGTTTTAGGGTAATTGCGCCTGCTAGCTGCCTAAACTTCAGTAAAGTTGTGGTTATGTGTGGCTTCCAACTCATTTTTCCTTGGAGAGTGATGCCTAGGTAAGAGAAAGAGTCCACCCTTTCTAGGGGTGTACCTTTATATTTTATTACACCTTTAAAGGTGGACTGCTGGTTGAGGCACATGAATTTTGTTTTGGAGGTGTTCAGTTCAAGGCCCCTCTCGTCGCAAAATATACCAAATGCATCAACCACTTTTTGGAGCCCACTGGGAGTGCGGGAAAGTAGGAGCGTGTCATCTGCGAACATGAGGATAGGTACACGAGAGCCTGCGATTACTGGGGCGTCACTAGCAATCTTCTCTAGATGCTCAACAATGCCGTTTATATAAATTGAGAAGAGAGTCGGTGCTAGGACACACCCTTGCCTCACCCCACGTTCTACCGGAAAGGGATCAGTTACTTCTCCTTGCTTGCCCCACCTTATTCTTGCAAAATTATTTTCGTGGAGACGAACAAGGAGTGTGAGCAATTCCTGGCTTAAGCCCACGTCCGCCAAGGTCTGCCAAAGTTTCTCTCTGGGGACCAAGTCGAAAGCGGCTTTTAGGTCCACAAAAACTGCATACAATGTCCCCTTCTTTAGGGTAACATTTCTCCAGTAGATGGTTAAGAAGTGGAGGACTTGATCAACGCTGCTAGTTAGAGGACGAAATCCAGCTTGGTAAGATGACAAAATATTGTTTTCGTTGATCCATTGCTGCAGTTTATTTTGGACTAATCGGCCCATTAGTTTTTGTGCTGTATCAATCAAACTAATGGGTCTATAATTTTTGGCCAGGGTTCTATCACCTTTTTTAAATATGGGAATGATTTCGGCTCCCTTCCAAGAGGCAGGCACTTTCCCTCCCATTGCCACCGCATTAGCCAGCAATGCAAGGTCTGTACACCAGGAATTACGATCCGATAAAAATATATCAGCCGGAATTCCGTCCATGCCTGGAGCTTTGCCCCCGGCCACACAATCCAGTACAATACTCACATCCTTTTCATCAAATATTGGGGATTTGTAAAAGACTTGTGGAGGCGGACAACCAATGGAAAATATGGGATTACAGGCATACTGTGGTTGGAAGTATTCCACCCAATTGCTTTTCGGAACATGGTTCATAGGATGGGGTGCTGTGCCACCCTTATCCCATTTTACTGTGGACCAAAAGCGCTTAGAATCCTTAGAGGCACACGCCTCCTTGAGTTCGCGCCAATAAACCTCATCCCAACGCTTCTTTGCCAATTTTTAGGCCTGTCTATACTGGTTTCTTGCCAACCTTACTGCTGCTGCATTTCCTGTTCTCAGTTCCACGCTAAGGTTGTCTCGTGATATCCTGCAACTCCTGTCATACCATCCTTTACTCTCTTGGACTTTTTTCTTTTTATTTGGGGCTGCTGTTTTAACAAAGAAACTTTGGATTTTTGAAAATAGTTTCTCGTCAGCAGCCATCATGTAGTCTGTAAAATCAGTCCTCCCATAATGGCACTTTATCTTAGATACCTCAGTCGCCACTAATTCCTTTAGAGTCTCTAAGTTGTCAACATCTTCCAAGAGCATACTCCACTTCAGGTGGCGAAGATTGTTTGAGCTTACAAGATCTTGCGTCACCATTTGGTTCCCTCTTGGGAGATCGGACATTTCATGGTAGGGATGGAGTGTCAGGCACAGTGGATTGTGATCACTTTCTATTTTGTCTTTCACTTCCATATCCACCAATTTATCCCAAGCCCTTACATCCAGTAGTATATAATCTATTCTGCTGGCTGCTCGACCATTGTCGAATGTGTTTTTCCCCATTAAGTCAGAGGATGCCCGTCCATTTACTGCTCTAAGGCCTCTTGATAGACAAAGACTCTTCAGTTGGATTGCTACTGTGCTCCATTTTCTAATAACTGGGATATCCAGTTGGGGAATTCTCCACTTGGTATCCTCATCTTCGGCCAGTGTCCTATCCTCTTCGCCCAAAGGTTCGAAGATGGTGTTAAAATCCCCGCCTATTATTACATGGGGAAGCACTGGTAGCATTTCAATATAATGCTCAAGGGTCGTTAGGGTCTCTGATGGTTTACCCCTACCAACTCCCCTGGAGTAAAGATTGAACAGGGCTAGTTGTTGACCATTTTGCCAGCTAATGTCAAGAGCTAGGATATCATTAGAGGGTATGGACCTTCGTTTAACTGAGCAATTCAATGTTTGTCGTACCCAAATTAACAGGCCCCCAGAGTGTCGACCCACTCGGTTTCTTATGGCTGGGACATAAAAGTTCAGATATCCTTGTCGGAAAATTGGGGTGAGCGCCCAAGTTTCTTGCAACATTATTATATCGTACAGGTCGATAAAATCGACCCAATCTGGGATATTTAGCTTGTTTGCAATGCCAGCTATATTCCAAGAAATAATAGATAATGGCAATATGTCCAGTTGGTGCTGGATCTGGTCAATGGCAGAAGTGTATATACGATCTTCAGGTTCTATACCTGGCACTAGGTCACTATTCAATATTGGTGGATTCTCAATTGCCTCTAGTGTTCTTTTTTGTCCCATCCAGACTCCACTTAGATCCTCTTGGGAGGGAGTGGGAGATGTCTTAGAGGCCGGGGTCAATTCATCTAGTACAGGCTCAATAAAAATCAGTGACCTATCATGTCCCTGGTGCAGCTGGAGTTCAGGGGCGACAGGAAGAACACATGCGAGTCAATCACACTCGTTTAGGTCAGATAGCACGGAGTAGTGATTATCCAACCTCAACCCCCACTCGCTTGATGGGTCAGTCCTGGCCCTTCTATTTCCCACAACTGTCCACTTTGTTCTTAATGTGCTAGGTTTAGCTATTAGTCCTCTTCTACTATAGAAGAAATCCAGTGTCAGTGGTATTATTTCTGCTGTTCTAAGTTGTGGAGGGAAGATGTTCCGTAGGACATCAGGTAGAGCTTCAGGACCCTTAAAACTCAAAACCACACAATCCCCTTGAAATTTCTTTGCCTTAGTGCCTATCCACTTAACCCTTCTTGCTGTGAGCAGATCATCAGATAGTTTTACCTTACCCCAAGGGGATATGTGCATATTATTGGTAAGCCACTGCAAAGCCTTATTTCGTAGGGAGTCCGAGGACTCGGTCTGCCCTGTTTTCAACGTTGGTGTATTTGCGAGTACTAGGATCATGGGGGAGGCTTCAACAATTAATTCAACTGGGCCAGTTTCTGGATTAAGAGTCTCAGTGATAGTATTGCCTACTGGTTGTGCTGTTTCTAATGTTGGGGCAGTATTAGGAGTCTCACCATGTCCAGAGCAGGCTTGATGAATATGGTCAGATGGAATTTGTAGGCCTGTATTTGTAGTACCCCCAAGTGATTTCCCTGCAGCATCTATGTGTTCAAATTTGGATATTATTAGGTTTGATATTTCCCCCATCCCCTCATTGGTTTTTCTTAGGAGGGTCTCTAGTTTATTAACTTTATTAGCTAATTGGTCTACTTTTGATATAAGAGGTTTCATTAGCCCTGATAACTTAGACTCCAGTGCTCCCATGAGCTTATTTAAAAAGGTATCCTCCCAATCTACACTTTCGTTCTCTTCTTCCCTTATCCCTTCTTCCACCCTTTTCTTTACTCTTCTTGGTGGGGTTACAGATTTAGTTTTACAGGAACGTAGGCCACCTCTTCTAGGAGGTTCCTTAGTAATCCCTTTTTTAACTCTTGGTGCAGGGACAGGAGTGGGAGGAGTATTGCTCTCAGGATCTAGCTCCACAATTGTGTCGGATTGGTTTGGCTCTTCTAAGATAAATAAATCAACAATAGGATCGAGTTGTTGAACAATAGAAGGCGTGGATACATTTGTTATAGAGGAGTCATAAGGGACCTCAATCGGGTCATTGGTAACAATTTCATCTCTAGCAGACTGAAATATCCCTGATTGGTTAATTTGGGCACAAGGTGGGGAATCCATAAGTCCCAGGGAAGACCTCCGATCATTATTAATCTTTGCCACCACCTGGACCAAATAATTATCCATTGTATTTGCCAGGGTGGCAGGTGTTTTTTGTCTCGACATTATAATCTGGCAAATCCTGTACAGATCTACCCTGATAGTAACTGTAATAAGGCAATTTCACTTTCAATAAAAAATATATATCGTCTTACCACAGGTAAATTTGAGGTTGGGGGAAAGAGGGGTGGCCCAGTCCAGTCTCTCACAGTCTAGAACGGGCTAAAACGGGCCCGCCCTTGGCCCGGGCTTCGCCCGGGCGCTGCCCGCGCGCGTCCCGCGCTGCGTGGGGCCTGTGTGTAATTTATACAGCCCGGGCGCTGCCTGATGACATCAGCGGCAGGCGCCCGGAGCTGAGGGTGCTGGGAAATGTAGTTCCGCCGCCTCCCGGCGGTGTCCCAGATCGAGCAAAGTTCCTTTTGGCCCCGTTGAAGAAGCCGTTCCCCTCACGGCGAGCCTGGTTCAAAGTTGTGGCAGTGGTAGGTTCAAAGAGCGCGTCCCGCGCTGCGTGGGGCCTGTGTGTAATTTATACAGCCCGGGCGCTGCCTGATGACATCAGCGGCAGGCGCCCGGAGCTGAGGGTGCTGGGAAATGTAGTTCCGCCGCCTCCCGGCGGTGTCCCAGATCGAGCAAAGTTCCTTTTGGCCCCGTTGAAGAAGCCGTTCCCCTCACGGCGAGCCTGGTTCAAAGTTGTGGCAGTGGTAGGTTCAAAGAGCGCGTCCCGCGCTGCGTGGGGCCTGTGTGTAATTTATACAGCCCGGGCGCTGCCTGATGACATCAGCGGCAGGCGCCCGGAGCTGAGAGTGCTGGGAAATGTAGTTCCGCCGCCTCCCGGCGGTGTCCCAGATCGAGCAAAGTTCCTTTTGGCCCCGTTGAAGAAGCCGTTCCCCTCACGGCGAGCCTGGTTCAAAGTTGTGGCAGTGGTAGGTTCAAAGAGCGCGTCCCGCGCTGCGTGGGGCCTGTGTGTAATTTATACAGCCCGGGCGCTGCCTGATGACATCAGCGGCAGGCGCCCGGAGCTGAGGGTGCTGGGAAATGTAGTTCCGCCGCCTCCCGGCGGTGTCCCAGATCGAGCAAAGTTCCTTTTGGCCCCGTTGAAGAAGCCGTTCCCCTCACGGCGAGCCTGGTTCAAAGTTGTGGCAGTGGTATACTTTCCTTTTCTCACTCATTCTGTCAGTCCTTTCCTCCTCTTCACTCAGTCATTTCAATCATTTCAATCATTCATGTATACACTACACATTCATTCAATAAAATTACAACACAGTATATTAGGAATATAGCTCTTCTTGGAGAAGTGAAGTGAGTTCTGAAAATAACTGTTTTTTTGTTTTTTTTGTTTTGTAGTTTTTTTTAGATTTTTAATTTTTTTTTATTTTATTGTTTTTTTTAGAGCAGCAAAAAAACAGGGAATGAAAAAGTGTTCAACAGGAACAGAAAAAAAATTGGAAAAAATTATAGGGTGTAGCATGTGTGCTCTGCTGGATTTTGTTCTCTATTAAGTTGATGCTGCTCTCACCATAACAGAGAACAACATTGCACACATTGCACCATATATGAACCTTCTGGAACAGAGGGTGGATATCCAGAGGTCTTGAAGCAGGGGAATCTGCGACCGCAGATGATGTGCTCGGCTGAGGTCCTGGAGGGTTGTCTCTTGTGGCTCTTGTAGATTCACGGGCATAAGCCACAGGATGCACTTTTTGGAAGTGCCTCAGCATAGTATAAATGCTAAAGGAGTATTTTTTTGGGGGGATCTCCTCTAGATAGGATAACTCCACAAACAGTGCAGGTGACTTTTGGGGCATTCACCTTCTTCTGCCCCTCTGGAAAAGTAAAGAACTTCCATATGAATGAGTCCTTTTGTTTCCTCTGGCTTGGTGGCACAAAGGTCTCCTCTTCACTCTCTGTAGAAGATTGCTGTTCTGCCATTCTCACGTAGTGGAAAAGCTCTCCAGCTCCTTCTCCCAGGAAATAAGAAGAAATAATGAGGGGAGTGGGTGTGGTGTTTGAAGATTCTGGAACTGAAACTACTATGAACCAATGAAAAGTGTTGTTTCGTAATCACATGACTTGCCGTGCGCGCACCGCGTGTGCACGGAGCACGCACGGAGCACGTACACATGCGCGCACGGAGCATGCACGGAGCATGCATGCATGCGCGCACAGAGCACGCACGGAACACGCAGGCATGCGCACACGGAGACGTAAAAAACCCTAAAAAAAAAAAAATGTTTATAAGCTTATGGAAGATATTAACTATGCTGTTCAACTTTATCCAAATAAAAAAAAAAAGAGCTGAGCCATTCCATATTACAGGATACAGTCAATCTATAACTATATATATAGGTAGTTTATTGTAAAATAAATATATAAAAAATATAATAATACATGCATAAATTAGCATTTAAAAAAACTTGCAAATTCAGTAAAAAAAACCATAGGTTTCACACGCGTTAAAGTTAGGAATTAGCATTTAAAAAACCTTTGAAATTGACTGAAAAAACCATAGGTTTCACACACGTTATAGTTAGGAATTAGCATTTAAAAAACCTTGCAAATTCACTGAAAAAACCATAGGTTTCACACACGTTATAGTTAGGAATCAGCATTTAAAAAACCTTGAAAATTCACTGAAAAAACCATAGGTTTCACACATGTTATAGTTAGCTGGACATTTCACTCGTACAAAACCATTGAAATTCCCCCGTTATAGTTAGTTCAGCTAACTATAACTTGCGCGCCTGCAATCCACTGCTGATGACGTCACATATTACATCACTCATGACATGGTCAGTGACATCACTCATGACATCACTGATGACATCTCAAATGACATCACTGATGACATCACCGATGACGTCATCCATGTGCTAAATTACCACATCTTCTCACACCCTAATATAACCTTTGATACACCGACTCAAAATTTCAGAGTTCCATTCTCCAAACCATACATACTCCAATACCAATAACTACATACCCACTTAACTCTTAGGTCTACATACACCTCCACTCATTCACCTGTACAGTCACTCATACTTACAGTCACTCCATACAAGACTATCATATGCATTTATACACCTATATAGACACTCACACACCACCAATCATCCATTGAGGTACTCTCACACCTAGTCAGTCATGCAAATAATCACACTCCCATTTACTCACCTATGCAGTTATACACACTCAAGTTCACTTACTCATAAAAATAGTACCACATTCTTACGCTCTTATAGAATCATTGATACAAGCACACACTCATCCATACAGTCACTCTCACAATCACACACTCTCACATCTACCCACTTATATACTCTTACATGCATATATACTACCTTTCACATATGTAGTTAGTCACAAATGTACCACTGAGATATACATTCAATCCCTAATACACCCATACATACACTCACTCAACCATACAGTTCATCACAGATGCACTCTTAACACCATGCACCCACTGAATCACCCACTCACACATCTAGTCACAGAGTAACACACACCCTACCCACACAAACACTCAGGAACCCACACAGATACTCAGACAAGCAATCAATAACTCATATAGACACTCAGCTATTCACAAAACCATGCAGCCACGTATACACCAACATACAGACACATACAGACATTTACACAGTTTAGTCAGTAGTCTGCAGTAAGATACATTTAATGACTCACTTATAGAGTCAGTTACGCACCACAGAAAATCATCCATTTACACACTTGTACACCCACTTATTCTTCAACAGGCCTTTCCCTATATATATTAAACATATTAAAATTGTTCAGAAACACATACTCAATGGATGATGTCATCAGTGATGTCATCAGTGATGTCATTTGAGATGTCATCAGTGATGTCATGAGTGATGTCACTGACCATGTCATGAGTGATGTAATATGTGACGTAATCAGCAGTGGATTGCGGGCGCGCGAGTTATAGTTAGCTGAACTAACTATAACGGGGGAATTTCAATGGTTTTGTACGAGTGAAATGTCCAGCAAACTATAACATGTATGAAACCTATGGTTTTTTCAGTGAATTTTCAAGGTTTTTTAAATGCTAATTCTTAAATATAACGTGTGTGAAACCTATGGTTTTTTCAGTGAATTTGCAAGGTTTTTTAAATGCTAATTCCTAACTATAACGTGTTTGAAACCTATGGTTTTTTCAGTGAATATATAAATATATACATACATATATATATACATTCTGCTCCAAAGGTTGTCCACCAGGTGAGTAGCACTCGATCAGCAGCTATGTTTATGATAGGCAGGGACGAGGATCCACTTGTAGGAGCCGCTCCGTAATGGAATTGCCTGACGCATATCGAAGCTCCATATGCTTCTCTTCAGAGGCTTTAACGGAGACGGTGTGTGCAAACACTGAACCCACTTCGCCATTTTCATATTGCACACCCACCAATGGGAAGCTTGAATGAGACTGTGCATTGTGGGAAATATGGTCCGGATAGTACACAAATCTTGTCCTGTATGGACCCTGCAAGTGGACTCGTCCTCAATCCTGGTTGCCGCTGCTGGCCCACATTGCCGACATGATAGTTACCATGTGAGGTGGCCCCCATAACATTACGGGGTGGTGCACACTCCGCGGCAGGACGGCCGCGTATTACATTCTGCTCCAAAGGTTGTCCACCAGGTGAGTGGCACTTGATCAGCAGCTTTGCTTATGATAGGCAGGGACAAGGATCCACTTGTAGAAGCCGCTCCGTAATGGAATTACCTGACGCATTTTGAAGCTCCAGATGCTTCCCTTCAGAGGCTTTAACAGATACGGTGTGTGCAAACGCTGAACCCACTTCGCCATTTTCATATTGCACACCCACCAATGGGACCTCGAATGAGACTGTGCATTGTGGGAAATATGGTCCAGATAGCACACAAATCTTGTCCTGTATGGACCCTGCAAGTGGACTCGTCCTCAATCCTGTTTGCCGCTGCTGGCCCACATTGCCGACATGATAGTTATATATATATATATATATATATATATATATATATATATATATATATATATATATGTTTTTTTTACTTAAACAAACATCTTATAGGTTTTAACCCTTTAGTTTTACATTTTATGCCTGTTTTACGACGTAACTTACATAGTCTTTTGTAAATGATCATACAATAAGCAGTTTACTTATAACCTTACTTACTTTTAGAAGTCGTTCATAGAATGTAGATATTTTATGTTTTGTAACATATTTATTTGATGGATCTGGAATTTCATCAAAAGGCACATTAGTCAGCTGCCAAAATGAGCAAATAAATTAATTGAGGGTGTACTATGCTTAATTTCTGCCAGTTGTTGCTGTGCCCACCACCAAATTGCAAACTTGCAAGTCAGCATGCATTTGCATGCGGGTGTGGCTTGAGTCGCCACAAGATGGCCACGTCCGGCTGAGGCTCCGCGTCTCGAAAGGGACCTTATGGTAACCGGAGCTGACCTGCTGATTTTTTAGGGAATGGAATGACTGCTTTAGTGGAGCGGGCGTGGGGGCACAGGCAGACGTTTTTCTTTTTTGATTTAGTGCCCTCTATTGCCCTGTTTCCTCCGCGCCTCACTGCCTTCAGAATTCTTCACAGCGCCTGCCATTTTGCTCACGGAGGGATGCGCTTCTACTTCCTGACTTCCCGGTACATCCTGAGGTCCTCATTGGAATTTTTCCTTTTGGAGCCTGCAACAAAATGTCAATACACAACAGAGCCTTCTGTTGTTAATGGTTTTTTACATTGCCAAGGCAAATTTACCCACATGCCCATATTTGAGGAGAACCTTTATTATGGTCCTGCACATAACCTGAACTGCTTCCAATGCATATAATTAAGTCATTTGTGGGACCAGCTTTTTCACCTCACCAGGTGGATACCTTTTAGCTGAGGCTTATTTCACTGAACTGAGCTGCCTTTCACATGAGACAGCTGTCAATTATTATGCGCGTCATGTATTAAGTGCTCCTCTCATCTGTACGTTTGCAAACAAAGCGCTTTGTTCTTAGTTGGCTCTGGTGGATTTTAAAGAAATTTTTCATTGCCTGCCTTCTCCTTATCGTCACTCAGCGGATTTTGGAACTCTTCTTGGAGACAACTCTAATGCTGCTGTAGGGTTCTATGATACAGATTTGTTGCATCTTTCCTCCGAGTTGTTTTTTACAGGTTGTATCTCCTACTCCTCCAGATTGCCTATTCATCCTTATGGAGCCCTCTTCATCCTTTGGTCAGAAGAGTTCCTCAACAAATATGTCTTCTCTCTGCAAGGACTCTACTACTGCTGCATCTTCTAAACGCCACAAGTAGGAACCCAACACTCCTACCAAATCCCCACTTCCTATAACAATGGAGGACCTTATGGAAGAGCTTAAATTTAATAAACCTTTGGTGATCAACACAAATGCTACCATTCAAAGGCTAGAAGAGAAATGGACTAACTTAGACTCTAGAGTAGCTGCAGTTGAACAGAGGATTAGTGATACACAGGACGTGATTCCTCAAGTTGCAGCTATGTCTAAAGAGATCGCTCTCCTCAAGGCGCAGACAAAGGACTTAGAAACCCGCAATAGACGCAACAACCTTCGAATTTATGGTATTCCTGAGGGAGAAGAAGGATCTGATATGCTCGCCCTTTTGAAAACTCACATTCCTAAAATTGTTGGTCTCTAAGACGGCACTAATTTCAATCTGCAACGTGCCCACCGCATTGGCCCTAGACCCGGAGCTCCCTCCTCTACCTCAATGGTTAATCGCCCTAGAGGGATAATTGTCCTATTTTTGGAGTACACCGAACTGTTAATGGTTCTATTGGCGGCTAAACTCAGAAGGCAGATGCTATGGTCTTATCAAAAAGTTTTCTTCTCCCAGGATGTGACTTGCGCAACTGCTGCTCGTCGCAAAGAATTCCTGTCTCTTCGCACGGCTCTTCGATGAATGAACGCTAGATACAGCTTGGTGCATCCTTGCTTTTTTAGAGTTACATACAAAGAACACTCCTACTCCTTTGATCATCCTGAAGATCTGCAACAGTTTATTTCTCTTCATAAAGGAGATGAGATGGACTTCGGAGGGTCCTGAGAAATGTCTCTTCTTGTTTTGTCTTAAGCTTTCTGAGTTCCTCTCCTATATTTTAATGTTCTGAAGACATTCGTCTTCTTCTGTTGTTGTCAGTTATTGTCTGTTGTTTTTATTGCAGATTGTCAAAGTTTGTTTGCCTTCTTTGGAGGCCATTTCTGATCACTTCCTTTGTTTTTCTCCACAGATGTCGCCCTTCCCGTAAAGACTTCTTCCCCTGATGTTTTCTTCCCTCCCACCTTACCATTCTGCTCCTCCTGTTCACAGTTATTTCCATTGTTTGGTAAGTGTTTCCCATTTCCCCAGATCCCCCGTTACAGCTGTTGGATTGATTTATATATATCATTCTATGGTTTTTATTCCCGCTATCTATTGTCAGTCCCTCCCCTTATGTTCTCTCTTACTAGGCTCCCTGTTCTTCATATTTCTTTTATGTAGTCAATCCCTTCTCCTATGTCCTCCCCCTCTACTTTCCCATCTCGTTCTTACTGTTTACAGTTGTTTTCACTGTTTGGTAAGTGTTAATCTTTCCATCAGATATCCTTGTTATAGTTGTTGGATTTGTTTTATCTATATCCCTCTATGTTTGTATATTCTAAGTTGTCAGTCCCCCCTCCTGTGTTATCTCATACTGTGCTCCCTGCTTTTGGTGTTTTCTTGTCTATCGGTTAATGCCATCTCCAGGTGTCTTTGCTGGCTCTGCCATCTGTCTTTCCTTTGTGACTCCCTGCCTCCGCATATTATTCATTCTCCTCTGGATCTGTATTCCGTTATTATTGACTGAATCCTTCCGGCTCCATGTCGACCTCTCTTCATATATCATTTCTTCTCTCTCCCTTTTTCTCTTTTCTTTTCACCTTCGTACTTATTTCCTTCTTTCTTTCTTTTCTTTCTTGTATCTTTTTTTTATATTCTTCAAATCTCTTCAGCATATCGTCTCTGATTACTTCCATCTTTTTCTTCTTCCTGGTTCATTACTATTTTACTATCAATCAATCAATAAATGACACTTATAGAGCGCGCTACATACCCGTAGGGTCTCAAGGCGCTGGGGGGGGGGGGGGTGCCGCTACTGCTCGAACAGCCAGGTCTTCAGCTTCTTCCTGAAGGAGAGGTGGTCTTGGGTCAGGCGCAGGTCGGGAGGGAGGGAGTTCCAGGTCTTGGCGGCCAGGTAGGAGAAGGACCTTCCTCCTGTAGTCGCTCTTCGGATGCGGGGGACGGTGGCGAGGGCGTGGTTGGCTGATCGGAGGTGGCGTTTGGGAGCGTAGAAGTTGATCCGGCTGTTGAGGTAGCTCGGGCCTTGGTCGTGTAGGGCTTTGTGTGCGTGGGTGAGGAGGCGGAAGGTGATTCTTTTGTTGACGGGGAGCCAGTGAAGGTCTCTCAGATGTCCGGAGATGTGGCTGGTTCGTGGGATGTCGAGGATGAGTCTGGCTGAGGCGTTCTGGATCCGCTGGAGTCTCTTCTGGAGCTTGGCGGTGGTACCGGCGTAGAGGGCGTTGCCGTAGTCCAGTCGGCTGGTGACGAGGGCCTGGGTGACGGTCTTCCTGGTCTCGGTGGGGATCCACCAGAAGATCTTCCGTAGCATGCGTAGGATGTTGAAGCACGCCGAGGAGACGTTGTTGACTTGCCTGGTCATGGAGAGGGAGGAGTCCAGGATGAAGCCCAGGTTGCGTGCGTGGTCCGTTGGTTTGGGTGCGGTGCCCAGGGCGGGACGCCACCAGGAGTCGTCCCAGGCGGAGGGTGAAGAGCCCAGGATGAGGACCTCCGTCTTGTCAGAGTTCAGTTTCAGGCGGCTGGTCGTCATCCACTCGGCTACCTCTTTCATCCCTTCGTGCAGGTTGGCTCTGGCGGAGGCGGGGTCGTTGGTCAGGGAGAGGATCAGCTGGGTGTCGTCGGCGTAGGAGATTATGCTGAGGTTGTGTTTGCGTGCGATGGCCGCGAGGGGGCTCATGTAGACGTTGAAGAGGGTGGGGCTCAGAGATGATCCTTGAGGGACGCCGCAGATGACTTCGGAGGCCTCTGACTTGTACGGTGGTAGGCGGACTCTCTGTGTTCTTCCGTCGAGGAAGGAGGTGATCCATTCCAGCGCCTTGTCCTGGATTCCGATGTTGCTGAGGCGCTGTACTAGGGTGCGGTGGCAGACAGTGTCGAATGCCGCGGAGAGGTCTAGGAGGATGAGGGCCGCTGTTTCTCCGTTGTCCATCAGGGCTCGGATGTCATCGGTGGCGGCGATGAGGGCGGTCTCGGTGCTGTGATTGGCTCGGAAGCCGGACTGTGAGGGGTCGAGGGATCCATTCGTCTCGAGGAAGGCGGCCATCTGCTTGTTGACGGTCTTCTCGATGACTTTGGCTGGAAACGGGAGGAGCGAGATGGGGCGGTAGTTCTTGAGTTCGGTGGGGTCCGCTGTTGGTTTCTTGAGTAGAGCGCTGAGTTCGGCGTGCTTCCCTTTTTCTTATTGGTTTCTACTATTCACTTTCCTATTTATTGTTTTACAACTTTCCACATGTTTAAATCTCAGTTCTCTGTTCTATCAATTTCAAAATACATTTGTTGTTGCTTAATGTTGTCTTCTTTTTACCATGACTGTTTCCTGGAATGTGAAAGGACTGCGTAATCCTGTTAAGAAACAGAGGGTATTTACCCATCTATCTAGGCTGCACTGTAAAATTTGATGCTTCAAGAGACTCATTTTAATGGTAATGACATTAATTCTCTCAGAAATCAATTGGTAGGCCCTGTTTATTGTTCCCTGGCTAAGGACAGGAAAAATGGTGTGGTGACCCTATTTCACAAGTCCCTCTCTATTGTCCTAGAGAAGGAGGAGAAATATGTAGATGGTAGATGGCTCCTTTTACATCTCACTATAAATGGTTCCCCTATCTCTCTTCTTAACACATACGGCCCCACTGGCGTTGATTCACACTTTTGGCAGACCATGTCACATACCCTTCATTCATGTCCCAACGCTAATTTATTGGTTGGTGGAGATTGCAATCAGGTTATGGATCCCTTCACGGATAGAAAGTCCACTTTCATCTGGACACCATAGAATTCTCTTTTTATTCACATACCCCCAATTCTTCTTCTAGAATATATTATATTTTTTTGAGTCCTCCTCTCCTTCCTAATCTAATTAATGCTGAAATTGGAAAAAGATCTTTCCATTTCTGAGCTGAAGTCAGCCCTAGCTGAATTACCTAAGGAGAAGTCCGCCGGCCCTTATGGTTTTATTCTTGTTTCTCCCAGACTCTCCTCCCTCATCTTTTATCTCTCTTCCAATATTTTATTTCTCATAAGGAGGCTCGTGGCTCCTTGCTTGAAGCCATGATCTGTTTAATTCCTAAGAAGAAAAAAGATCCTTCTTCCTGTGCTAACAATCGCCCTATTTCTTTAATAAACTTAGACTGCAAGCTCTTTGCTAAGGTTCTCGCTCTTCGCATTAATAGAGTTATGCCTGACTTAATTGGCTATTAACAGACAGGGTTTGTTAAAGGTAGAATGCTTGCGGGTAATTCTAGAACTTTTTAAAACATTTTACATCTTGCATCTAAAAGTTTCTCCCCCGTTGAAGCTATCACCCTGGACGCGGAGAAAGCTTTTGACCGCATTAATTGGCTTTTTATGATGAGTGCACTCAAGTGGCATGGTTTTGGTCCTATTATTTTATCCCTTATCAGTTTGTTATATTCTTTCCCCTCTTCTTCGGTTTTTGTTAATGGATTTCAATCTCCCTACTTTCCTCTTCAGCGAGGCACTTGCCAAGGCTGTCCTCTTTCGCCTTTGCTTTTTATTTTATCTCTGAAGCCTTCTCTTCATTCCCTTAGACATTCTTCTGCTTTCTGGTGCTTTACTAATAAAATGATTGAAATTAAGTTCACTGCGTATGCAGTAGGGGTGGGCGGAATTTGCGTAATCGCGTTACGCAAATCTCTGCGAAACGGTAAAAAATCTCCGCGAACACGCAGAAATTCCGCGAACACGCGGAATTGCTTGTTCGCGATGCTTTTTTCCTGTTCACAATCGCTGTTTGCGTGCTCGGGGAGAAATATCTCGCGAACACGCATTTTGAGAACGCGAACAAGCAAAAATTTCGCGAAGTCGTGGAAAGCAGAATTTTGGGCAATTTCGCGTTCTCCGCGGAACGCAAAATTACCCAAATTCCGCAAATTCCGTGAGCGGAACGGTATTTACCGCCCAGGCCTAGTATGCAGGTGATATTCTGTTATATCTCTCTGATCCTTCTACTTTTTTCCCGCTTTCACAGATCTCTTATCTTCTTATACTGCCCTTTCTGGATATAAGTTGAATTTTTCTAAATCTGAAGTCTTTCCCTTAAATAACTATTGTATAAGAAGTATGTTCAAAGGGACAGACTTCAAATGGAACACCAAATACATTTCTTGTCTGGGATTAAAATATTCCTCCTCAATTGCTAGAGCGGATCAACTTAACCTGGATGATGATCTATTGAAGGTCTCTGGCATGGCGAATAACCAGTCTCCTTTATTCCTGTCTTGGTGGGGTAGGTTGGACACCTCCAAAATGATGATACTTCCAGTTATTCATTTTTATTTGTCAATGCTTCCAGTACGACTTCCTTAAAAAAAAAAAAAAACTCTTAATGGCATTTTGAGTAAATTCCTCTGGAACAACTGGAAAGCCCGTATATCTTTGTCTGCCCCTAAGGATAGGGGAGGGGTTAATTTTACCAACTTTCATCAATACCACTCATCCTTTTTAATTTTTCAGGCTCTGCCTTACCTTTTCTCTTCGGATGATCCCCCTGCATCGGTTTGGTATAAATTGGAGGAATCTGTTATTCATCCACTTTCCTTCTCCTCATTAACTAGTTTCACTCAATCCCCTTGGTCGTTTAAGTCTCCCACTATTTTACAACTTATATAGATCTTTTAGCCGGTTCTCACAAAGTCTCTCTCACCTTTACAGATATTCCTAGACTCTTCCATATGGCATAATAAATCCATTACATTTTCTAATCGTACCATCTTTTGGCTTTTCTGTTACTTCCCTCCTTAAATTTGAATCTCTAAGACTGACTTTAATTCAACAGTTTTCTCTCATCTCCGACACTCCCTCTTCTTCCTCTGACCTCCTGTTAGAACCATTACCTACTTCCCTTTCTATCCGGGCCTCCAACATATATAAATATCTCCATTTCTCTCTTCCCTCCCGCCCCAAAAGCAAAACTGAAATTTTATGGGAAACAGATTTACAATGTACTCTCTCCACATACACATGGAAAACCATTTGGGCTTGTTTACATCACACTTCTTGCAATGCTAGCATTACTCATACTCTTTATTATTTTTACAAGAGATTATTTTTAACCCCATTATCTGTTTCCAAATGTAGTCCTGACCTTTCCCCCAATTGTTGGTCCTGTAGGAACACTCCTGGCACATATTTACACTCCTTCTTCCTTTGTCCTAACATTTCCATTTTTTGGACAAAAGATTGTAAACCAATTGCCTCCATTTGCTCCACCAACTTCCCTTTTGATATCTATTCCATCTTTTTGGGTATTAATTCCATACATTGGTTGGGTGCTCGTAAACTGGGCTCCTTTGTAGATGTGTTACTTGTTATTGCTTTTCAAGTAATTACATCCAATTGGAAGAACGCCTCCAAAGTTTCCTTTTCCGATTGGTGGAACCTTTTATGCTACCATCACAGGCTAGATAGAGCTTCTGCAACTACTTCTCAGCAACTTCTTTGAAAAGAAGCCGTCTGGTCTCCCCTTACCAATTACCTATCCTCCTCTTCATTACGTACCAAAGATAGTAATTTTGTGTTTTAGCCGCCATGAGTATTGTGTTCAATCCTTTCCACATTGTTCATATTTCATTGATAGTATATTGTTCTCTGAGATTTTATATTGTATAGTAATGGAACGTTTTATTAGATTATTTGATAAGGTTGTTGATTCTTTTTATCTTTCTTTTTCCTTTTTTCACCTTTCTCTCTCTTTTTCTTTCTCTTTCTTTTCTCTTTCATCTCCTATAAAACTTTAAAAATGCTAATTTTTTATGGTACACATTCGTTTAATTTTGTTCTTAACATTGGTTTTTGCTCTGATAATGTATGAAAATTCAAGTTTTCATCCTTTGTTTTCCAGTATATGTCTTGTTATTCTCTGTACTTCCTTATGATTATTATTATAATTCTGTACCTTGTTCTTTAATTATTTCAATAAAGCTCTTTAAACTAGCATGCATTTGCATGTCTGTCGCAGCTTGCTCATGCCTGTTCTGATGCCCACATCGGGCTCTCTGCCTGTTGTTAAAAATGTAAGATCATATGGTATGCATGGGCCATTTGAGATGGCTCTGAAGTTATATAATATAATTATATCTGGGCCTCACTATATTGGGACCAGTTATTTTTTTAAGTTTGAAATGCTGAGAAAAGGATAATGCATTTAACCCCTATCAATTGAGAGATCATAACATTTATTTTCCTAGGATACTCAATAACTGTGTCTTAATGATCCCTTCTGAATGGTCCTATGTAGAGTGTATTATAACTAATAAAGATTGGCATGTTTGGTGCCCCAGGAGATTGCACAAATGGTGGGCTCAACCTTCATCGCCAGAGTAGAAATAATAATGATGTATTTCCCTTGTGGAATAATGTCCATAGCCAGAAGGAAACAACAATTGTAAACAGTGTCAGGAACCGTTATTGGAAGGTGGTTCTGACATTTCCAAAATATTCAATCTCTTGATAAGAGTGTACAATTATCTGTTTGTAAAGAATGGAGTTGTGCATTAAAACTGTGTTGCGTCAGATAATGAATATTAAAATGCACATCACATGATTTTCCCAAAAGTCTTTGGGCTCTATTATGATGTAGGGTGGATCGCCACCGCCCGCATGGCGGTGGCGATCCGCCCTACATCATACCCCGCCCGCCACCCATTTCCCCCGCCATATTAGTATGGCAGGAGGACCCCGGCGGACGGGAAGACCGTCCGCCGGTTTTACGCCGGTCGACCAGTCGACCGGGCGGAAAAGGGGCTAGATGTGGTGGCGGTGTCTGCTAGACACTGCCATCCATATTAGCATGGGCAGCTGGGCAGGGCTTTCCATGGCGGAGACCCCGCCATGGAAAGTCATGCGGATTTTGCTTATGGGGGCCCGTTGCGGGCCCCCAGGGTATTGAGGGGGTGGGGGGTGCACATGGGGGGTACCATTGTCACGGACAAGGTGTCAGGCACCGCGCGGTGCCTGTCACTTTGTGCATGACAATGCACAACGTGCATTTCCAGCATTGTGGCGGGCGGTGCTCACAGCACCGCCCGCCACAATGCTGAGAATAGAGGATTCCACTGCCACAGTGGTGGTGGCATCCTAATTGCCGGTGCGGGACCGCCGCACCACTAGCGGCTGGTACCTGCACCGCTAGGGTGGCGGGCGGACTAATAGGCCCCTTAGTGCGGTTGTCCTGAGGAAGCTTGGAAAAAATTTAAATGCCCAAAATAAAAGAACGCAAACACACTAAGAGATAAAAATTGTTATTAATGTTCATTTGAAATATCACAGAGCAGTTGTTTAACCTCTTTTTATAAATGTACCTTCTTTTGACAATTAATATACACCGGCTGGAACCGTGTATGTATTGTGCTGAAAAAGTGTTTTCTAGGTCCCTGTTGTGTCTTTTGAAAATCATTGTGTATATTTTGGAGTTTTGATCGATTTTGTAAAAATAGAAATATATTTCCAGAACCAGAGTGCCTGGTTATACTTTTCTTTGGTTAAGTTAAGGAAATAATATTAATGAATAATGGCAAAAGTGATGTTTATTAATGAAATGCAGAAATAGGGAATCAAGAATGGGTCTTTTTTTAGCATAGATGTTAGGGCATCATATTCACCCCAGATGAGAATAATATTAAACTGTTAGTGCCACTACACTTGGGCAGAAATGCTCCTACCAGATCTCCCTTCCTGAATACCCTCTTCCTACAGTCCACTGCAATTGCTGCCCATCAGGACTCATGATCATTCCACAATCCAGCTCAGAAAAATCTGAGATCTTCTGTCCAAGTCTATTTTGACAGTTGTCCTACCCACCTGTGAACATTTACCCCAGATCCTTGGAATCCTCGTCTTGAGAAGTAACTATTCGGCTCAATGGTGTCTAACTCTCATACCTACATTCTAGGAGTGAGTTTCTTTGAGATCTCCTTTAGAACAAGATTATTAAGTCTAAAAACATTTGACTGTCATATTTGATGAACATTTTGTTGATCTTGCATCCACAACTTGCAAACTTACATGTGTCAACCATGGTAATTCCACATTGGCTCTTCTCACTTCTCATTGCATTGTCCACCCTAATAGGATCGAAAAAGAAAGAATAGATTAGTCAACATTGTGGTAGCGCTACCTGTGTTAATTAATTTATGAACTTTTGATTCTAAAACCAAGGTTATTGGAAAATTATATTTCCAGACACAGTTCATATGCAAGTCATAAGCAGTATCAGAATTGCACTACATTATAGTTCTTACGTTTTTCCTGAGGATCTCAAGGACAAGCAAAAGTGTATTTAACAATGTTCTAATGTCAAAACCGGGAACAATTAAAGGATGAGATTTGCCCAAACCTTCCTGAAAATGGAACAGGAATCTGTACTTGAGATTCTTCTGAGAGTTAATCAAGTATTTAACACAAAACTACCAAGAAAAGCCTAAAGACAATATTAGTTACTCAGTATAGACTGTGATATGAGAGACATTGTCAGATACTAAGAGGGATATCAAAATTGTAAAATCCGTGCATAACAATCGGGTTGTGTTGTTTAGTATATGTCTGCATTCCAGGGTTTGTGTTACCAAGACAAGGTCCTGTTACTCATATCCCACCTGCCAATGTTAGAGGGTTATCATAAGCAAAGTGTAATCAATATTGTGGCTGAGGTGGTTTAGTTATTTTGAAAAAAGAAATCTACTCAGTGACTGGAAAGAAAAGAGAAGAACAAAAGTCCTCAAAAATGATGTATTTTTTCACCATAACACGTACACCTGTCACCATGGTGAGTAGGAGGGGAAGGGACCTGAAGTTCCTCACATGGAATGTAAATGGGTTAGGAAACAAACTCAAACAGGGTATATTTCCCCAGTATTTAAAACACCAGATGCCCGACATCATTTTTTTGGGAGGAAACTCATCTTGTCGGCAATACCTGCCAAGCGCTAAATCGGTGGGGATACCAGCTTATAGCGCATGCAGGGTTCACCCTTAGCTCCCGAGGGACGGGTATTCTTATCCGCAAGAACTGCCCATACATGGTCAACACAACATGAGTTGATAATTAGGGTAGATTCGCAGCTGGCACAAGGGACGGGAATCCCCTGAAAATAATTTCAGTATATATTCCCCCTGCATTGCAATAATCCACACTAACCGACTTCAGTAAATTCATTTTGGACCTCCCTGTTGGTACCCTGGTACTAGGAGGAGACTTTAACTTGACGTTGAATGGAATGTTCGATCTAAGACCACCACGATGGGACCCCTGTACCAGGTCAAAACTAGCAGATTTTCCCTGGGCCTGGTCGACATCTGTAGACAACTTAACCCAACAATCCACCAGTTTACCTTCGACTCGGGAGCCCACAACAGCCAGTCCCACATAGATTACCTATTCACACACACTGGAGATGCCCCTGACTTCTTTGAGGCCAGGTGCTTGGCGAGGGGTATCTCCGACCACTTGCAGGTACCGGCAAGGATTGTAGTGGACTTTAAACCCAGACGCAAAATGGTTACTCTCAAGCCATGGTCACTAAAAATTCCACATTTAAAGACAGAATTGTTGAAGACTACCTGCTGTGTCAAAGACCTGTTCATCAGAACATGTCGCCCTGCCTACGTACAGCCACTCTGTAACTCATTGGATGCGAAGACAAAGGAGAGGCTGCGTTGCTAGTTCATAGCATCTTGAATATCATCAATACCCCGTAAAAGTATGGCACTGTTAGAATGTCTGTGTACAACTGTAAGATTCAGAGCAATGAAACACATATTGCAGCATCTCTGAGTCTCCTAAATATTTTGGAAAATAAAGGGTATACTTGATGGCATCACATGCTGCTCAGTTCTAGCAACAGCTTTTGCCTGTTTCTTCTGTACCACAGAGTCATCCTTCACCATGGTAGCACTGGACCCTTGATCTGCAGTGCCACTTGGAATTAGTTGTGAAATCAATTGCTGCATCTACACCTTCGCCAAGCAGTGGCATAGCTAGACCTTTGGCGCCTGTGGTAGTCCCTACGTTTGCTGATCTGCATCCGCCGCAGGTAAGAGTGGGGGGGAGGCCGCTGTCCCAAAACTTGTTCTGCCTGAGGCAGACTGCCGCCCCCCCACCCTCGCTGCACCACTGTCGACAAGAACAGAGAGCTTTGCTCCAGGTCATCTGAAGGCCAGGGTGTAGTCACGGTCTGGTCTGATCAGCTGAGCTAGGTACCCACAGGGCTCATGGG
Source organism: Triturus cristatus (assembly GCF_964204655.1). Taxonomy (NCBI): domain Eukaryota; kingdom Metazoa; phylum Chordata; class Amphibia; order Caudata; family Salamandridae; genus Triturus; species Triturus cristatus. Next base: position 249,268,392 of record NC_140592.1, read on the forward strand.
TTGCGATCAGGACCTGCAGTTGCCCTCTGTCTTGTCCACTGTCCAGGCGAGCTATGTATGCACACAGCACATGCAGGCTAACCTGGCTGTGCTGTGTGACTGGAGATAGTGGCAGTACCACTGCTGATGCTTGCCATTAATCAAATCCTGCTACTCCTGGACAGACTCCCTATAGGTCCCTATAGGCCCCTATAGGCCCCTATAGGTCTATGGTTCAGCTAATGAGTTTTGGGGTCAATAGGAAGTTAGGCACCAGGTTCTGGCACCAATATGGTGGTGGCCATGGAAAGCACCAAAGTAGGTTGTCTCTGTGCTGGACATTTCCAGAGCAGGGCTGCATCCACTTAGCAAAAATAGTAGCAGATGTGCATCACTGCTGTCCTAATGAGCATGGCCTGCTCTGCTCCAGCTCAAGGGCACTCACAAAGACAAATGAATGATATGGAGCAGAGATTTGTAACCAACACCTGATGAAGGAGAGGACAATGAAGGCATGATCCCATTGTGGTTGGACATGGAGTGTTATAACGTTACATATTAAACAGAACTGACACTTGACTTAATGCAATATAAGTGTCTGGTCCTGGGCGGGTCTACCTGTCAGGGCAGCTTCAGGACAGGCAGCAAACAATTATAGTTTTTAAGGGACTACCTAATAAGATCTGCCACCCAAGAGTCTGACATGAATGCTGGTCATAAACAACAAGTGGCGGTGAGACCTCGCAGCACCCAATAGCACAATTTAAGCACTACATAAGGGAGGAAGTGAGTACAAAATATTTATATAACATATTACATGGGTTGAATCAGGGTCTTAAATTCACCTGAAACAATGTGTGATGGTTACATCATGCTGGTGCAAATTTATTAATGGCCCTAATTTTGCATATGTTCACTAGATGCACCCTGGTGTACATTACAAATTGAAAATACATATGTTGTGCTGCCCTTAAGTAAAGGAGCCAGCACCATGAAATTGTTCATTAATGTTAGAAATGCGATTTCTGGTTGGCTAGGGCTTGCACCTAAACCAGGCAGAAACCACCACTCTAGTCAGAGCAAGGGTTTTTCACGCTGAAGATAACACCTGCTCACCCCCTTGGTAGCTTGGCACGAGCAGTCAGGCTTATCCCAAAGGCAATGTGTAAAGCGTTTGCACAACACACACAGCAGCAACACACTAGGCACACTACAAAAGAAACTCCGCATAAGGTTATTAAAAAATAGCCTTTGTATTATCCAAAACACATTAGAATAATAATCACACAATATACACTGTGCCAACTGGCACCAGGTAGAAATTCACAGGGGATTATTTACATGACAGGGCTAATAGGGCCACTGTCAGAACCTTTAGAACACACAAGTAGTCAATATAAAACACAACCAGTAACTACTGGCAAAATACTGTACTCAGCACTATCATGAGCAATATAAACGCATTATTAGGCCTGGGCTAAAATTTTGTTCCGTTCGCGGAAATTGCGATAATTTGACATTTTTGCGTTCCATGGGAAGCGCGAAAATGTCAAAATTTCCGCATTCCGCAGCTTGCCGATAATTTGTTTCTTGCTCGCGCTGTAAAATAATACATTCTCACGCGCGCGAGATCGCCTTACCTGAATCCCTGCGTTCTCCGACAAGTTATCTTGATCCGGTCGCGTTCTCCATGAGATGTTGTATTGTTTTTAGTCATTTGCGCTGTCTCGCGACAGTTCGCGTCCGCAGTGACGTCATGCGTTGCGTGATCACGTCTTTCTTCTCGCGATCATGCACCGCGAGACAACTGAAAACAAGATGGCCGCGCCCGCGAGCAACCACATGGGTAAGTTGGCGAGCCGCAACCATGCAGAAAATCTCGCGAACATGCGGGAAAAAAACTTCTGCGTCTTCGCGATATTTTCGCGGGTTTGCGATAATTTTTAACATTTTTGCGATAATTTGCGAAAGTGGATTTCGCAAATTCCGCCCACCCCTTTGCATTATGTCTGCATCACATTAGGCATAAACATGTTATACATAAATCACATTTAGGAGGGCACCATAGTAACACTCCCCAGGTGCATACATCACCTTCAGCACAAACTCATTATGCATTCCTTTAGGGCCTTGCGCTCTAACAGTACACACAGGTAACAAAAATGACCCCCATTCCAACTGGCCTTCCTGGAGGCTCAAATGCCCTCTGTTCCAAAAGTCAGGGTGCATTACAAGACCTTTCACGGGCCCTCTGGCTGCCTTGGCAGAAAAAGCCATGTGCGCAATGCACTGGGGGAGGGGGAGTGTATCTCACCCCTTCCTTACTCTCGCAAGAAACATGCCCCCATTGTTGCAGCTGCCCGCACTCTCGCAATGCAGCTCGGAAAGGCAAAATGAGCGCTGGCACCAACTGTGCCTGGGAAGCACCAACAATGCTCCAAACAGCTTCATCCCCCAATAGGCACCCGTAGTGCTCAGCACCAACAGTGCCACGAGAGCTCCCCTTCACCGGGGCTCTTCGGTGCCCCTACCAGACACCACAGACAAAGGCTCTCTTTCAGCCCCACTCACCAGGGCCTGATCGAAGGAAGGTTTGAGCAAGGAGCCGGTGAGGCTCCGATCCCCTTCTCCAGCAGCACAGGGGCAATCGGTGGAGCTCTGTCTGCTTCTGACTGGCATGTGGGGCTCTCCTCGGTGCACGGAATCCCCGCCCACGTTCAGGCACACAACGCCTGACTTCTGGTCTTCCAATCAGGCCGCAATGGCTGGACTGCCTCTCCACGGCAGAGGGAGGCGGAAATAGAGCACGCCAGGTTCCGACTCTGGAGGTGCAGCATGCCCCGCCCACAGTCAGGCATGGGCACCTGACTTCCATTTTCGGTGCTCCTCTCTTCTCCGGCTCAAAAGTGCGGGGTAGGCTCCCGCTTTTAAATGCACAAATGCGGGGTGGGCTCCTGCTCCTCTCACGGACACCACAGTGCGAGGTAGGCTGCCGCTTTTCCTGGAAGACTCACTCTTGAAGGCACACAAATGCGGGGTAGGCTCCTGCTGCAATCCTGGAAGCACAGGGGAATCCCCACGCCGGAATTCCCTTTGTATACTTTGCAGGGAAGTGCTGCAGGCCACACACACTTCACCAGAAGTGCGAGCGGGCTCCCGTTCTTTTCCTTAGAACACCACAATGCAGGGTGGGCTGCCGCTTCACCAGAAGTGTGGGGTGCACTCCCGCCTCACCCCTGGATCACGGGGGAATCCCCACTCCGGGACTCCCTCTCAGACACTTCGCAGCAGTGCGCTGCAGGGCACCAAGGCTTCTCTTGTCTTGGAGCATGAATTTTAGCAGTGCAAAGTCCAGAGCGCTTCCCAGAGGTCAAGCCCCCAAAGTCCTCAGGGGGTAGAGCTGAGCCCAGGCAGGCCAGCTCACAGGGCACACACCATTGCGCAGCATTTATTATTACTATTCCAATCATACCAAACTTGACCATGCTGCTCCTCTCATATCAGGAATTAGCACTGAAACATTTATCAGGAAAGCCCCAATATTTATACACATTATTTTCTTTGTTCTGCCCTTGGCACAGGGCTAGGGAGAACCAGTTCTAACTGGTTCTGGGGAGTGTGGAATACTTTGTTTACAGGGCTCCTCTTTCCCTTTGTCAGGTCCGGGCTCTGTCATCAGACACACCACAGGGGGCGGACCCAGCATTCACATAGGCAGGCACAGACCTATTCAGGGTCAGTGGACTACTCCACCCACTACTCCAAATGCAGAATCCCTATTCAGCCTAGCGCTGACTCACCCTGTACCTTCTGGAGCCACACACACCTCACCAGCCCCTGCCACTCCAAAGCCAGACATGCAGTCCACATCAGGCAGGCAGGCACATAGCACACATAAATGCCAACTTCTAAAAGAGGCATTTCTAAAATAGTGATAATAGATCTGAGCACACCATTGCGCAGCACTTATTATTACTATTCCAACCATACCAAACTTGACCACGCTGCTCCTCTCATATCAGGAATTTCCACTGAAACATTTATCAGGAAAGCCCCAATATTTATACACATTATTTTCTTTGTTCTGGCCTTGGCACAGGGCTACGGAGAACCAGTTCTAACTGGTTCTGGGGAGTGTGGAATACTTTGTTTACAGGGCTCCTCTTTCCCTTTGTCAGGTTCGGGCTCTGTCATCAGACACACCACAGGGGGCGGACCCAGCATTCACATAGGCAGGCACAGACCTATTCAGGGTCAGTGGACTACTCCACCCACTACTCCAAATGCAGAATCTCTATTCAGCCTAGCGCTGACTCACCCTGTACCTCCTGGAGCCACACACACCTCACCAGCCCCTGCCACTCCAAAGCCAGACATGCAGTCCACATCAGGCAGGCAGGCACATAGCACACATAAATGACAACTTCTAAAAGAGGCATTTCTAAAATAGTGATAATAGATCTGAGCACACCATTGCGCAGCACTTATTATTACTATTCCAACTATACCAAACTTGACCACGCTGCTCCTCTCATATCAGGAATTTCCACTGAAACACTTATCAGGGAATCCCCAATGCATTCCTACGGGAGGGCAGCCTCACAGTAGTGAAAAAACAAAATGTCTATTTGTCACTACCAGGACATGTCACACACTTAAGGTACATGTCCCACCTTTTATCTACAAAGCACCCTGCCCATAGGGCTAGCTAGGGCCGACCTTAGGGGTGACTGACATGAGGTAAAAGCGGGGTCACAGATGTGGCACACACTTTAGGTGTCACGTCACAGCGGCAGTAACACTGCGCGCACAGGCCCTGCAATGACAGAGGCCTGAGACAGGTTTGAAAGGCTTCTTTGATGGGTGTCGCAATCAGCGCTGCAAGCCCATGAGTAGCATTTAATTTACTGGCCCTGGGTATCTCAGATACTACTTTCAAGGGACGGACAGGTAAGTTAAAATACGCTAAACAGGTGTAGACCAATCTTACCATGTTTACCACAGAGAGCACATACACTTTACACTGGACAGCAGTGCTAAAGTGCCCAGAGTCCTAAAACCACCAACACCATGTCAGAATAAAAAAGGCTAGGAGGAGGGCAAAAAGTTCAGGGATGACCCTACAAAAAGGGCCAAGTCCATCATTTAATATAATGTTGTTAACTGTGACTTTAGAAAATAAAGTCAAGGGCATTAGAACCTCTACTTTAGAATGTGTATGTACACACCAGAAGAAAATATATTTTCTTATCTGATCATAGCCTCTCTCAAAGCACGTCTAAAGTACGTGTATTTAGTTATGCTAAATTGTTTGACACTAATTTATGTTTTAGTCCTCCCACTCCCCTTTTCTATTTTTACTTGTCGTTACAACTAATGATGTATGGAAAGATTTTTAGAGATTCCTAAGTTTACTCTACGGATAGGCAAACATTAAGCATATGTAGCTATATATCAGGAATATGTAGATCAGCAGTAGGCAACCATGCATGTAATGTAAATATACCATAAAAAAGGATTCCAAACAAAAAAACAAGCATTTGCAATGCAATAGGTCCCGCATTTGCGACAGTTAGAGCTATTGGCATTGTAAATTACAAAGTTTTATCTATGTGTTTTGGTTTAGAGTGGAGTGGATGTATGTGGTTTGGAAGAGAATTATGTGGGTTGAATTGGAATTGTAGGTTGTGGAATTGTGCGGTGTGTAGTGTGTTTATGTAGTGGAATTATGTCACATGGGGCAATAGATCGGGTTGAGACTCGCACAGAATACATAGAAAGAAGGATAGAGCATGATAGGTCTTTTGTGCACGAAGTGCTGAATGAACTCTAAATAAAGGAGGTGCTCAGGTGGTGGTGAGTGATGCTTTGGTGGTTCTTTTCCGGTGCTGAGGTTGTGGTGAGTGATGCTGAGTTGTTACTGCCCTGCTGCTGAGGTGATTCTGTGCTGATGCTGAGGTGGTGCTGTACTGATACTTAGTTGGTGCTGCACTGGTAGTGGTTCACTGATGAAGAGATGGTGCTGTTCTGATGCGGAGATGGTGCTGTGTTGATGCTGAGGTGGTGCTGTGGTGGTGCTGTCCTGAGGCGATGCTGAGTGTTGCTGAGGTGGTACTGAGTAACCCCGGGCGTAGCACTCTGCTTCGCCCACGGAGTGTACGTAATGCTGCCTGCTTCGCAGTTTTCGAAGTAGGCGTAGCAGGCAGCACTACGCACATGCCAGGGCGAAGTAGAGCTGCCTGCCGCCCGCCGCCCGCCACCCACCTCCCGCCCGCCCGCCCGCCCTCCTTTTAAAATAATATCAAGTATAATAAAAAACACGAGAAATGCGCATGCGCGGGCGTCCGCGCATGCGCATTTGTGTAAAGAAGTTGGGAACGAGGAAGAGGGAGCCCCGGGGACGCCGCGCTGCAGGTAAGTGATTCTATTCAATGTTTTTATTATACTTGATATTATCTTAAAAGGAGGGCGGGTGGGAGGCGGGCGGCGCGTAGAGGGGCTACGTGGAGCGCGCGTGTGTGGGTAGATTTGGGCGCACTACGCGCTGCTTCACGTAGCCCCACTACGCCCACTACGCCCAGGCCTGGTACTGAGTGATGCTATGGTGGTGCAGAGTGATACTGTGGTGGAACTGGTGATGTTGTGGGATTGTTGAGTTATGCAGAGGTGATGGTGCTGAGCTGGTGCTCAGGTGGTGTTGAGTGATGCTGATTCGGTGATGTGCTGAGGTGATGCTGCACTGATGCTCAGGTGGTTCTTTGCTGATGCTATAGTGGTGCTGCATTAGTGCTGAGTTCCTGCTGAGGTGGGGCTGCGCTGGTGCTGAGGTGGGGCTGAGCTGGTGGTGGTGAACTGATGCAGAGGTGGCGCTGTGCTGATGCTGAGATGGTGCTGTGCTGATGTTAAGTTGGCGCTGCGCTGGTGTTGAGGTGGTGTTGCGCTGGTGCTGAGTGATGCTGTGGTGGCACTGAGTGATGCTGTGCTGGTGCTGCACTGATTCTGAGGTGGTTCTGCACTAATGCTGAAGTGGTGCTGCATTGGTGCTGAGTTGCTGCTGAGGTGGTGTTGCGCTGGTGCTGATGTGTTGCTAATCTGGTAGTGGTGCACTGATGTGGAGGTGGTGCTGTGCTGATGCTGAGGTGGTGCTGTGGTCTTGTTGAGTGATGCTGAGGAGATGCACAGGTGCTAAAGTGGTGCTGAGTGATGCTGTTGTGGCACTGAGTGATCCTGTGCCGGTGCTGCAGTGATGCTGAGGTGAAAGGATGATGAGAAAGGTGATCCTGGGGATAAATATTGCTGAAGTTTATTATAGTCCGTTAACAAAATATTACTAATTTTCAAATATGTATCTGAAGCGTGTGGACAAAAGATTACTCTTACTTATGCCCTCTTAACCTCAACTGATCCGTGACACCACTAATTGTTAATGACGCTGTGTATTTAAATAGACATAATCGATATAAAACAAACACTTAATCATCATAAAACTACACCTGTGTGCTTTTGAAGCTTAAATGTGGCGAACGCATAGAGTTGTGTGAGAGGTGTGTGTGTATGGTGGGAGCTATGAGTATTGGGAAGTACATTTGCGAATCTCAGGAAATTCCAGAGCCAAACACAATTATGTGGAGGAGGCCTGGGTTTCCAGGGTAACCACCAGCAAGAATCAAGAGATGCAGGTTAAACATGAGACTGATGCGGCATTTCCACGACGCAGCGACAATTAAAAACAAGCATTTACAATGCATTATGTCTCGCATTTGTTGGAGTTGGAGCTATTGGCATAGTAAATGGTAATGTTTTTTTATGTTTTTTTGTTTGCAGTGGAGTGGTTAATTAAAGAAAGAAGGTACACACTATAACATATTATAAGCTTTCATAGCAACTGAACAGTAAAACTATGGCTATGTTAGCCTGCGAAGTTCAAGAAAGTGGCTGGCACCAGCAAGGCGATGGGCACATTGGGGTTCATGCTTTAGTATACGTGCAAATGCACCGTGTCATTGTGTCCATCTTGTTTTAATTTACCATTTAGACGCAGTGCAGATGACACACTTGGACAATAAATGCCTGGCGCTTAATGTTGCTCTTAGACTGTTTCAGACAACTATACACTTAAGGTGATGAAAGAATGAGTCGAGAGAGGTCATGTAGGTGTGTCCAGCTAGTAGCTAAATACTTAAGCTCTCCAAGGGCAGCATATATCACACATATGAGGCCTGCCTTTCTATTTTGCCCACATGCAAATACGGTTGCCCATTCCTTATTACCGAACAGTAAAAATTATGGAAATAGGTGTATTGTGTGTTTTTTCTTTTTTATTTCACGAGCGTATAGTTTCTGTAGTCGGGCCCCTGATGTTGGTGGCACCGCTCACGTGATGCGCGAGTGCTGACTGGGCCCATCGGTGCAAGACCTAGAACTGATCCCTCAGTCATTGCGTGTTAACAGTCTTATAGATATGCACACCACAAGTGTGCGCACCATTAGCTGACGAGTGTGAACTCTCACCCCGCGCAGTACCACTTTTAGAGTACCGAAGCACACCTTTGTGAATGACGACTTCCCCTGGCTGGCTCAATGCAGTTTGAAATACGTTTTCTTAGCGCGGCATAATCTGTGGCGGCACCAAAGTGGCTCGAGTTGACCAGGGTTCATGCACAAAAGTTTTGAATCACGAGAGAGTGCTCCGCGGTTGAAAATTTGACTTTCATTTTCTTCCCTATCATATAATAACATTTCATTTCAAGTACCTCTTTGACCAGCAACACGCTCCTTGGCACAGTACAAACATCTGTTATGTGGAAAGTTTACTAAAAAAAACACGTGATGTACATTGTCCCTGTGCCCCGATTCTGTAGCTTTGCTCTTAGTTTACCAACAGCCATGCTGGTTAGTTTTTCCTTCACCGAAGTTGCCGTTTTTTGACAGTAGACCTGTCGGTTATGTTTGCCAGCAACCATGTTGCACTCCGTTTGCCAGCAACCATTTCTCGATAGTTCTCCCGCGATGTAATGTTCACAACACTAATAGGACACTAAAGCAGTCCTACAGGTTTCTTAGCGCTTGGATAAATCCGTGTTATTCACTATATGACAAATATCACACTGGGTGATACTAACAACTGTTTTACCAGTGCTAACAAACAGCAAAATCTAAACTCCTACAGACTCTATGGAATGCAACTTTTGAAAAACCAGGTGCATAAAAGGATGCACACATCTCGGATTCATCTTCAGGCGGCAAGGTTAATGACAGTCACAGAGAAAATCGTCTTCCGGTACCCTCAATCCCTCACCTCTCGTCCAAGGCCTTAGCGCCTAGAAGCGTCGCCATGGGAGTTTAATTAAATGTGGGCAAAGACTTCTTGTATTGGGAAACCATTTAATGCTCCATGGCACTGCAACAGTTGCTCACCAACGAAGTTAAAGAAAAACAAATGAAACAGAAGCGGTGTCCCTGAAGCAGGCGCTACGCTCAACATTATAGTTAATAAAAATATATTAAACTGAGCGCGGTGTCCCTAAAGCGGGCGGCACGCTCAGCATGCAATTTTATTTTTAAAAAAATGAAAAGCTGAGAGAACGCCACGTTCATCTCAAAAGTAATATAGCGCTTGATGTAAAAAGCGGGCACCATTGTCCTGTGTGGGTGCGCTGCAAATGGAAGAAGCAGCCGCCATTGTTAGTCAAGAAACAAAATAGTGCTCACCAACTTAAAACGGAGACCGTGTAACAAGACAAGTAAAAGGGCCAGTCACCATGGGAGGGTAAAAATGAAGACAAAGTGGTACTAAGGAAGGACTAACAAGCCTATTTACGAATCCGAAGCCAGAATTTATGGAGGACAATGACGCAAGCCAATGACAAATATGGGCAGGGAGTGGGTGGGGCTTTCCATTGCCTACTCCAATACAGAATGCCTCGCAGAGCAAGAGGTGCATGGGCGCTGCCGCAAGGCTCAACCTAAAAAGCGACCATCTTTTATGATCCACAATAATGCAATCCCCTAAAAAGAAGCTATTGGCAGATTGTGTTAAACAGGAAGATACACATGGAAAAGGAAAAATTAAGCAGAGAAAGGTCACGTTTAAAGGTTCGTTTTCAAAGGGGAAATGATCTGAGGTCAGCAGGAATCATCGGGGGTTGTGTTTCAAATTAGTCCAACTGTCCATGAACATAGTGCCAATATCGGCAACAGAAGTCAGTTATCATGCAGCAAAATACATCAATAAACCACACGACACCTTGTTAGTGGAGAAAATTGCTGCAAGTTTATTTGCATAACAAATATGCCAACATGGTGGGTTATCTTACGGGCGATCTCAGGGCAGGCCAACCCTTATGCCGCCTGCCCGCCTGATGAGCCAAATTACACCGTGGCCGTCGCCAATCGGTGTTTACCAAATATTGGGAGGGGCCACCCCTCCCATCAGTGGACCACCAGTCCACTCCCTTACTCATGCCCCCCAAAAGGTGGGCGGAGCATTCCAGGCAGCCCCCGGTTGCTCAGACCCACAACCGCCCGTAGGACTAACGGGGCGCCATAGTTCTTCCAGGGGACAACGGTAAGACTATCCTGGGTATCCTTGGCTTAGCACCCTTGTTGTGCTGCTGCATATAGTACCCTTCTGTACCTTGCAGACTCTGGATCGCCCTGTAACTCCTCCTGCAACACAAAACAATAGGTTAGGTATTTCCCCCCCAATCCTCCTATTTGTCTGTCCGCAGGGTACGCGGTAGGGCGGGAAAGGCGAGACGGGCAGCGGTCAAGAGACTGCCCAGTGGGCGGGGGACAGTATATGTACCCCTGTCCCCCCTCCCATTACCAGAAGCGGCCGGCCGGAAGTCCCACTGGTCCCACGCCCGGGGAGCCTAGGCGGCAGACTCCAGTGCCTTCCTGTGGCACTAAGGCGGCCGCCCTGATGAGGGTCCCCTACGTGGCCCCCCGGGCAGCCTTAACATAGTGCAAATATCGGCAACAGTAACCAGTTATCATGCAGCAAAATAAATCAATAAACCACACGACACCTTGTTAGTGGAGAAAATTGATGCAGGTTTATTTGCATAACAAATATGCCAACATGGTGGGTTATCTTATGGGTGATCCCAGGGCAGGCCAACCCTTATGCCGCCTGCCCGCCTGATGAGCCAAATTACACCGTGGCCATCTCCAATCGGTGTTTACCAATTATTGGGAGGGGCCACCCCTCCCATCAGTGGACCACCAGTCCACTCCCTTACCCACGCCCCCCAAAAGGTGGGCGGAGCGTTCCAGGCAGCCCCCAGTTGCTCAGACCCACAACCGCCCATAGGACTAATGGGGCGCCATAGTTCTTCCAGGGGACAACGCTAAGACATCCCTGGGTATCCTTGGCTTAGCACCCTTGTTGTGCTGCTGCATATAGTACCCTTCTGTACCTTGCAGACTCTGGATCGCCCTGTAACTCCTCCACAGCTCTGTGGGTGGCCACCGTCACAACCAGGGCCCCCACCAAGGTAGGCATCTTACCTATATCTGGCTGATTCCTTGGACTCTCCCAGGACCAGCCAAAACAAGTCCAAGCTCATACTGGACCGGAGGACAGCTGGTGCCTCCATCCTTTCTCAACTCCCTGTGGATTTCAGACTGATACAACCACAACCCCTCTCTTCAGGGATGGATGCATAACTTACACCAGTGGGAATTTAATTCTGGCAGCAGGCCCCTCCTACCCTGGAAAGTCGAATCCCTGCCTCCCAGCTTTCGACCCCAGTGATGAGAGGGGAGACACACCCACCCCTGCCAGGGGCGCTATTTATCCAGAAGCTGTTCCAGTGTCTGCACAATTACACCTCCCCTCGCCAGGGTGGCTTACAGCCGGCTATCCCTTAAAATGCCTTGGGATTCCCATCGCCCCTCCTGTTATCATGTCCTGCTGAGCCTGCAACTCTGAGGGGGACCCAGTATCCATGGTACCCACCTCGCCCAGTGCTTCATGTATATGCGCCCAGGATGACCTAAAACAATTAGCTTGGTGTTGGTTCAATGTTAACCTTGCCTGGCTGAAGAGCAATACCTCTGACAAGAAGTGCCAATGCGGTGAAAGTAAGAGTAATCAAGTCCGCCTTCCTTCCTCTCACCCAGCTATTTGTGTATAGCACTAGTCGGAGTATGTCCATCACATTATGCCAGTCACCACCCCAGGTGATGCCTTGCCCTCCAAAACTTCTGTTAGACACCAGGGAGCAGACAGGACAGTGTGGACCAAAGGGGAACCAAATGTATAGATACCTGCTCTTTCTCGAGTACTGGGAATGCCAAGTGTCCTCCAATACTTTGCAGCCTATTTGTGCTTAACCCAAAAATTGGCCCATAGCCTACTCGTTGGATGACATCTTCCACAACCTGCATTGCTGCCAGCCAAGGCTAAAGGGCCGGAGAAATTACACGTTATCGTTACTTAAATAATGGTACCTGTTTCGTCGAACTCAGAAGGACGGGATACTAAGTGGACCTACCAGGATCTGAACCTGTAACCAGAGGTCGGACCCAAGCCCCTTTAAGTTCTGCCGCTCCACATGCCTGTGAACATGTATCCCAGGGCAGACTTCAGGCATCTAACCCATACTTGGCCATGCCTGAGCTAACACACATTAAAAGGCCTGACAACAGGCTAACCACCAACCTTGCAGTCTGAATGTTCGCTGACAACTGCCAAGGAAAATTCGCATAACTGAAGCAACTGGTACCATGCAATCAATTTATCAATTTAACCTTCTATGACTGCAAAATGTGTCCGTATTAATGCTCCCTCCCATCCATATCAGCCCTAACCAGGCAACCCGTACCCTCTTGGCACTGGCACACTCCCGCCCCAGCTGACAGAAAGTGCCTATTCGTGTGTAGCCCCTAACCTTACGTTTATCCCTGACGGTATACCAGGGTATGTTGAAACTCAGCTAACTCTACTGCTGAGTGCACGTTGCACCATCACAGGTATGTCTTAGCCTATTCCGTGTCTGGCTGCAAAGTTTGATGACATTGCCAGCCCCAATCCCGGGCGAAACAGAAGCTTTACAGCTGCTGGTGCTATTGATGGTACACATAGCCTGTTGAAACTGAATGTAATTCCCTTACTACTGTTGTGCACAAACCTACACCATTGGCTCTCCATGGTTCAATACCTTCCTGCTAATAATGGTTTCCTTGAAGACTGTTGACAAATCTTATGTTCTGCAATGGCGGGACTGCAAGATCTAATGAGTTTCTTAAAGGTACACCTAGTTCACACCCTCAAAATTACCACTTTATCGCCGTGTTGCATGAGCAAGGGCAACCTGTCAAAGCATCCAAACGCAACCAAGAATTCTAACCTTACCCTGAACAGTAACCATAACTGGCCCTGAAGCGAGACAAACAATGCTAGGGCAACTCAGCAGCCTCCCTCCTACTGTTATGCTGGTTATATGCTCAAAAGATTGGCAGCTGATAGCTCCGTCCCCCGTGTGACTCTTGCTTGCCATCCTTGCCAGGGGGGGGGGGGGCCTTCAGGCTACTTAGCATGCACCATTCTACCAGTGCCTAAAAGACCTTTGTCATGCTGCCGTCGCCTAATGATTCTGGCCCTGCACTAGAGGCTCTCACTTCGGCCTTGGGTAAAGACATTTCGCCAGGAACATTGCTTAGCATAGGGTGCTGCAAGGTTCTGCCTCCTCAGCCATCGCATCCAGTTATGTAATCAACACTCATCATTCCACATACAGCAAGCAGGACTAGGACACCAAGAGGCACATCAGGAATCACAGCCACAACACCGGGAATGGACGTGCTCACCCCGACCTACTGATGCTCAGACCGCTTGCTTAATGCTCACAGTATGGCAGAGACAAGAAAGGCTGTTAATTTAAAGCCCTTTGCGATGAACGTTAGACAGACCCGACAGGGAAAATCATGTGAAATGGGGTAGGGACTACCACACCCCGCCTGTGAATCAGCCCAGGTGTATTTTGTCATGACCCCTACTAAGCCCTTAGAGATCACCATCAACAACCTGCGTATAACATGGGTCCCGAATGTACAATATATGTGATGGTGTGCAGGCGTATAGGAATCAGAACCTGTTAGTAACTGTGCATAGGACCTTAGTATTCAAAACTGTGACCTCTAGATTATGCACGGTGCTTTGCAGCACAGCTTGGCCCATCTGATCAACTTTACCAACCCTGGAAGCAAGCCTTTGCTGGTTACCCTCAGATCCTTGCCGTGCACGCCTTAATCCAGGGAGCTCCCTTACTAACGGAGTATTTGTCCACACAGAACTGACATCTGCATCCCCCTTCCGGATGAGGATATATGTGCTTAATGCTAGCCGGCTTTGCTGCTAAGTGTCCCAGGTCATGCAATGCTATATCCAACCAGATTATCTACTTTCTCTGACCGCAAGTGAAAAGATAATGTATTCACCAAACACAATGTAAACTACAATTGCAAGCGGTACTTGTCAGGAGGCATTCAACATCTGTCCTTGAAGCGCAGCAAACGTGGCAATCGAAATTACAGAGCTGACAAGCCTCTATTTCCCTTGACTCCTAGTATGACAAATGATGCAATCCAACCCCCCCCCCCCCTCCAAGGCTAAAAGGATGGCTTGGGCAGGAGGAGAGCTGACTGTAACCGACAAACCAAATACTACCACAGGTAAGCTCACAGTTACTGCGAAAATGGGTACCCTTACATTCAACAGGAGCCAACAAAAGACCGTCATGATAGCCCTAGTGGTATCGGTTCAACTGCCTCACTCATAAAATTACCGGACACTCAAGGTAAAGCCCCCTCCTGTATACTCATGCAAAGCTTTTAGGTTGGCACTGGATAACATGCCCACAATCAGTTAATGCCATTTTGGGCCGAGCAAATGACTGTCCTGCCGTTACATAATGGAGTCTTGGAGCAGACCTAGAACCCGGTGCTCCTGGGGTTGCACGCTGTGTTTCAATCAGATAGACATACTGCACGGTTCAAGTATGTAAAGAGTGTATCACCGTGGCTTTATGTGGCCGGGGAGAAATATGTATGGGTCCCTCCCCCTGGAGTATTGAATACCCAATAATGAATCCAATGTAATATAAGTCTCTGTTGTTCCATCACTGTCTTGTAAATACCTGAAACTACCCTTACGCGGAGTTACTCTCATGCGCACATGCTGCCCAGGTATAGAGCGTTGCACATGATCGCCAGGTGTGTCGCAGGTTGACCCATTCAGGTGCTGAGGCATGGGTGGATTGTGGGAACCCTCCCCTGAGGGCAGACCACTAGCATCTAAGTGCTTACTGCATGCAAATACCTGCTCCAGCCCCAAATTAAGGCCGAGCTCGCCGCCACACTAGCCAGCTCCCGCTAGGAGCCCCCCCCCCCAGTTGGCTTGGAGCCCCTGAAACCTAGACCTCCCTTACACCACTGCATTATCCACAGCGGGCTGCCATATTCAACACTGGTAAGCCTGGGCAAACTCTGGCAGTCCTTTGCTTCCCCAAGTATATTTGCCTTTGCTGTGGTTCATAGCATGGTAAGACATCCGCAACGCATGACCACCAGAAAGGCATGTAGATCCGGGTGGCGGATATAATGACTTAAAGAACAAAGGCTGGGTAAAGAACTTGACATTGAAATATCTGTCACGTGAGAGGCATAGTACTGTTTGTGAATACCACATACTTCTTATCATGATATATTTGCCAAGCTTCCCTTCCCTAACCTTTATTGATGTCATCCCAATCAAGTAACTTAAGCCTATTTTTTTTTTTGCCTTTAGTCTTACTTTGCACATTGGCGTAATAGCCAGTGCAAAGCTGCAGCATACATTTCGGTCCCTGACTGGAATAAAAAAACGCTGCATTTATATCGGTAGCATGTATCCACTGTGTGCTAGCTCTGCCTTTCATTTGGGCGGCTGGGTCACTGGATCTATGCATGCCTTCAGGGCAAGGTAAGAATATTTATTTATTTCAAATATTTATAGAGTTATATATAGCGCGAACTACGATCCGAGACGTCGGGTAACATAGCGCTCTACCTGAGCACCAATTCCGTTACCTGAGGACCCATACCTTTTGTAAGGCACGGGGAGATTAAGTGATTTGCCCAGAATTCCAGGATGTTGAGCATTGTTGCCAAGACTACAAATTGTGTTCTAGATTTAAGCCCCAAACAATGTAGTATTCTATCCTGTCATCCTTGGATCATCACCTTGACCTTCGATGACACAACCCTCCCGGGAACTTCCCAAGGCCCTTGTAGGCCAGCTGCAGACAGATGTGCAACTATAAGCCTGCACTCACCTCAGGCGGCCACCTACCATTTGCCCCACACCTTGCTCCAGCCGTGCTGCCAAGCAAAGTGGCATCCCTGCTATACCCTGAGCAAGTACAAGTGGACATCATACTATACCAGGCCCCTGACGCTGGGACCATGGCTCAGGCAACAGGAATAGAAATTCAATGCATAAAAAGTTGATGGATGCCTGTTGGTGTGGTCATCTCTAAAATAGACAGCGCTCTTGTGGCAGGCTGTCAGGGCGCCGATGTTGAAGCCCTGATTCATGACCAATGTCAGTACTTCTGTAGGGAAAATTGAGCCCACCTGCCCCCATGAACGTCAAAAGCAGGGAAAAGCACGAGAGACAAACTGTACCTAACCAAACAGGTATACCTATAGCAGAATAGCAGTTGGAAACTCCGTGTCCTAATCTAAACCGTCCATCTGAAGCGATTGCCTAATGAATACCCACGTACCCCCGTACCGGTCCTTGCACGCCCGGTGTCCTCTGCGCTGTGCGAGGCATGTGGATAAGGATGCACAGGTCCTACAGGTCCTCTCGCCTACCCGGTTCCGCCAAACGTGACCCACATGCATACTAATTATTATATGCATAATTATTTATTTATTAGCTTATTATTCTGGCGCGAATCGACCCTAAGGTATTGTAGCGCATGGCAGAGGACCGTTGAACATTGGACATTCAGACATGGAAGAATGACTGATTTGCCCAGAATCAGTTGATGTGGACGCGACCCAGAGGCACTAACGCTGCTTTCCAGCACCAAAGTCGGGATAACAAATGGCGCGAAATCGACCCGAAGGTGAGGAGCGCGTAGCAGAGCACCGTCGACAAACACATTCATGGACGGGAGAGTAAGAGATTTGCCCAGAATTAGATATGTGGACGCGACCCGAGGCTCGAACCCTGGTTTCCGGCACCACAGTCCGGGTTGCAAATGGCGTGAAAAAAGCTCCGAAGGTAATGGGGCGCATTGCAGAACAACTGATGTGGACGCGACTCCAAGGCACGAACCCTGGGTTCCAGGACCATAGGTGAGGAATAACCAAATTGCGCGCATGCCACCCGAGGATATAGGAGCACATGGCAGAGCGCTGTATAAGTAACACCTTTAGTACATCCGCCCTAAGTGATCAGCCCAGATTCACCGGATGTTAAAACAATGCCCAGGCTCGCACCCGGGTCCCCAGCTCTGAAGTCGGCAGCTCTGTGCAAGAAGCGCAGACCGGGGAATCGAACCCGGGTCCTCAGGCATGCACCGCATGCGCTCTACCACTGAGCTACAGCCCCCCAGATGACACGCTGCAACTTTTCCCTACGAGAATCAGTGATCGGTCAAGGGAAAGTGCCGTAGTATTTTTTGTTGCAAATTATTTTTTATAGCGCGAACTCTAGCAAGGAATTGGAACGCTTTACATAGCACCGTATTTACATTACACATTCAAGTACGAGGAGATAAAGTGAAATGCGAACCAGAATCACAGACTGGAGATGCGACCTCGGGCTCGAACTTAAGTCGGCGGCGTAGCCGACGGACCACATCCCTCACACATGAGACAAATAATGTGGCCGCGACCCCGAGACAACTGCCGCATATCGCAGCGCCAAGCCCTCCCAGTGAATTAAACAGTGCCGCTCGGTGCGGGGAGGGTGGGGGGCAAGCGATGCCCCTGCCTCCGAGGGGATTGAGCACTTGGCATAGCACCGTATCAAATAAATGCCCCGCTAAATTCCGTGCCACAGCAGTAGAGGTGGGGGGTGGGGGGGTATTGGAGCAAATGGCATAGCCCAGCCCAGGCCCGAGAGGAATCACGGACTCCCCGAATCGCCACCAGGCCCGGGACGGACCCGAGGAACCCCCAGCATGTCCAATAGAGGACAAGGCGGCATGAAAACTCGGTGCGACTGGCGATGTCGAGCGCCGCTGCTACCCCGTCACCCCGAGGCGAGCCTCCCGAGGGTTACTGCCCGCCCGGGACCAGGGCACCCAGCTGAGAGCCACCGGGACCAGGGGCGACCATGGCCTCATCCTGTTTAGCCACGCTGCCTGCCCGAGCCCCGCACATAAGGATTGGAGCGCTATACATGAGCACCGTATCTACATTACACCGAATTGGAGCGCTATACCTGAGCACCGTATTTACATTACACAATCTGGCACGGGGGGATAAGTGATTTGCCCAGACTCACAGGATGTGGATGCGCCCTCGAGGCTCGAACCCTAGTTTCCCACACCGAAGTCGGCAGATTAAGCCGACGGACCACATCCAAGGCGTGCAGCCTGGCCCATCTCCGTGGCGCCGGGGGCCGTGAGCCAGGTGCTCGCTGTGAGTTAATATTTAGCCGTGCTGCCTGCCCCGAGCCCCGCACATAAAAAACGGGCGGACTCGACCCATGGTGGGAGAGAGTCACCACCGCAGTAATTGTCATGGGGAGTTGGGGTGCAAACCAACCTCATTGTCTGCAACGTAGATGGCAGCGTGGGAGTCGCACGACCGAAAGGCGAGACGGGCAGCAGTCAAGAGACTGCCCAGTGGGCGGGGGACAGTATATGTACTCCTGTCCCCCCTCCCACTACCAGAAGCGGCCGGCCGGAAGTCCCCCTGGTCCCACGCCCAGGGAGCCTAGACGGCAGATCCAGTGCCTTCCTGTGGCACTAAGGCAGCCGCCCTGATGAGGATCCCCTACATAGCCCCCCGGGCAGCCTTTACACAGCTAGGATAAGAGGGCCAGTGCCTAGATTTGGAAGCATAACGTTAGCAGCAGCGGAAGAACGACAAGGTTTTCAGTAAAAGAGAAAGAAGCCAAGCTTCAAGGCACCGATAAACATTTTACAAATGTGAAAATATTATTTTTGCAGCACTTCCTGCGAATCATCCGTCCATATAAACATTCACGTTATAGTTGTGAAACTGAGGAATGTGAAAATATAACAATTCAGTCGGTGATTACAGCTAAAGTCAGAGGACAAGTGGTGACTGCAAGTGATGACTCCCAATGCCTTGATCGTAGAAAAGAACCGGGAGGCAAACAATTGCTTATGAGCTGTTGGAGTGAAAGCAGTGTGAAAAATGGAACTATGCCTTCGGGTGGCATATTCCCCCGCACCACAAGTGATGGATAGCTTAGCGATTTAACAAGCTTGCAGCTGACTTCTACAGTTCATAGGTTTGAACCCAGCAAGGACAACTTTAGTTTTCATTTTTCCGGGGACGATAAACTGAGAACCATTTAATAGGACAGACCAATATAGCAGGCACCCAGAAAGTGCAGCACGACCTGCCATAACATAATGAATGGGACAATGTCCGAGTATTAAGCAGCAGCTTCAAAATCTAACTGCAACTTAAACTCAGACACTGCCGCCAGAGAAATTTGTCCAGAAATCTGAATCTATGGTGGAAAGTGTGTTGGGGCGCGGTGGGTGGGTATTTCCCACAATGACAAATACAGATAGCAAACAATGCAGCGGTTATAGAAAAATAAGCATTTGCAATGCAATAGGTCTCCAATTTACGCGAGACCAATTGCATTGCAAATGGTTGACAACTTGGCATCACGAACCATGGGAGGGAGGGCGGGGGATAGAAGGCAAGGACATCGGCAGGGAGGGCGGGGGGGAGAAGGCACAGACATTGGAGATGAGAAGGCACAGACCACGGACAACTGGAGGAAGGGAGGAGGAGAGGAGAAGGCACGGACAATAGGAGGGAGGGTGGTAAGGGGAAATTAAGGCACAGACAAAAGGGAGGGGGGTACCATGGCTCCAAAAGAAAATAGTACACAAGCGCCCCATGTAACAACCAAGTAAAGGGGCCAGTAGCCATTGGAGGATACAAATGATGACATGGCTGTACTAAGGAGGGACTAACAAGCCTCATAATAAATCAGAAGACAGCATTTACAAAGGACAAAAACACAAGCCAATAACAAATAAGGGTGGAGGAGTGGGCAAAGCTTCTCTCTGTAATGAACTACCACAGCTCTTAGCAGAGCAGCGCTTGCACACTGGCTCACGCTCGACCTTGATCCTGCAGCCTTCCTCTGCCCCCAGAGCATGGCTTAAGGTTTACTCCAGTGAGTCACTTGTAACAAATTAGTTGTGTTATTACATTTGACCATTTATATAGCGCAGGCCACACACTAAATTGTCTCTTCCGATCTGTAACAGTTAGTGTGAATATTGTCTAACCCTTTTCTTCTTATTTCATGATGTATAAAGAATGAATGGTCTTCCAGCCAGGAATTTAAATTTGTGGTCTGGAGGCTACACACAGGTGCTCAAACCACTGAGCTGCCTGTCCTGACCACATCCATGAGAGCCATTCATCAGTACACCTATAGAAGTTATGAGCCCCATGGCCTACTGTTAGACCTCGCATCCTTGGCGTGGTTTCCCCTAACTTTTTGCCTCTACCTCCTGTATTTTTGACACTGTGCTGGATTTCGTTTTTGCTGGTTTAGATGCTTTGGGCACTTTGCCACTGCTGATCAGTGCCAAAGTGCAAGTGCTCCCTTTGTAAATTGTAATTGTGATTGGTTATCCATGATTGGCTTATTTGTTTTACCAGTAGGTCCCTAGTAAAGTGCACTGAATGTGCCAGGGCTGGTAATTCAAATGCTACTAGTGGGCTTGCAGCACTGATTGTGCCACCCACAGGAGTAGCGCTGAAAAGGGGTCTCAGACCTGCCACTACAGTGCCTGTGCGCAGTTTGTTAACTGCCATGTCGACCTCACCAGTGCACCCACTTGCCAGGCCTAACCCTTCCCTTTTCTTACACATTGGACACCCCTATGGAGGGCCCAAGGTACCCCCCTGGGCAGGGTGCAGTGTATGTGAAAAGTAGGACATGTACTAGTGTTGGTAACATGTCTTGATAGTGAAATACTGCCAATTTTGTTTTTCACTATTGAAAGGCTATCTTGCCCATAGGACAGAATGGGGAATGCCGTGTTACATGTTTACCTGCATATCTTCCCATAGGAGCAAGATAGACAATTGGAGTCTGGTATCCCTGAACTCAGAATTTACTAACACATCTTTTAGTAAAGATGTTTTTTAAATACTGTGTTTGAAAATAACACTTTTAGAAAGTGTCTGTTTTCTTGTTCAACCTTTCTGTGTGACTCTGCCTGTTTGTGGATTGACTGTCTGGTTTGAGAGTGGCAGGGGTTGGGGTGGAGTCTGGGTGAGTCAGCACTAGGCTGAATAGACCTATCTGCATTTGGAGTGGTGGGAGGAGTAGCACCTGGGCCTGAATAGGGCTGTGCCTGCCTTCCACAATGCTGGCTCCACCCCCTGCTGTGTGTCTGATGGCCCTGGCCCACACTCACAAAGGTAGAAGATGTGCACTGGCAGAGTGCCCCCAGAACTGGTTTGGACTGGGTCTAGGACCCCTCACATATAGAGAACAAAGACTTTTGGGGTATAAATATGAAAACTGAAACCCCTGAAAGTTAGACTACTTTGTGATTAAGAGGATTTCCTGCCAAAGAAGATCAGCTGAAGAGACTGAGGAGAAGTACTGCCCTTGCTGTGTGTCTGGAGTTGGCCTGCAGTTTTCTGTTTCTACTGAGGAGAGGACCAAGAAACTTTGCTGTGTCCCCTGCTTCAAGAAGGACTTTGCTGTGTGCTGTGTCCATCTGAAGAAAAGGCTCCAAGGGCCTGAGAAGAGCTGGCCTCCTATTTCTGCAGTCCCAGGCACAAAAGGACTTCACCCCCAGCTTCCCTGGACTTCCTTGCTGGGAGTTCCAGTCTGCCAGGAGGGCCTGTAACTGTGTGTGAGGCCTTTTTGCTGTTGGGAGCTGGAAGCGCGACGCAATGAGAGGGAAACGTGACGCCGCTGCAGCAGCCGCTGTCGCATCATCGAGGTAGCATGTCGAGGAAGCGTGTCGGAGCTGCCGCTGTTCGCCGCCGCATCACCGGAGAAGCGTGTCGCAGGGCCTGTCGCGGCTCAGAAAACCACCGCATGGCTGTCGGGCGTGCGCGCATCGCCTCCACGCTGTCGAATCACAACAGAGATGCCATATTGTCGCATACACCGGATCGTCGCAACGCATCGAGGTGCCATCTTGTCGCATTCGAACTGGAGCACAGAAAGAATCGACGCATTGCCTTCTCTGCGCCCCTTTTTTTTGCTTTGCGTTATGCATCCCGGGTACTTTGAGACTAAAGTGTTGCATTTATCATCTACAAGTTTATTTTTGCAACAACCCTTTTTAAAGACATTCTACTGAGTTTCTGTATGTTGGATTTTTGTCGTTTTGGTCTTGTTTAGTTTAGATAAAGATATTTTCTTTTTCTAAATTGGTGTGGTGTCCATTTGTGGTGTTTTCACTGTGTTACTGTTAGTGTTGGTACAAATACTTTACACATTGCCTTTGGGTTAAGCCTGTCTGCTCATGCCAAGCTACCAAGGGGGTGAGCAGGGGTAATCTAAAGTGTGTGTCCCCCTTACCCTGTGTCTATATGAACAGCGTATGAACGAAAACGAAAATGAGTAAAATTAATTGAATAAAAAGAGGAGAAAAAAGGATGAAAAATGTTGGTTAAAATTGAGGATTAATAATTATGAATTTAATTCATTGTATTCATTGGCGATTGGCTGTGCAGCTTGATGGGGATCGCAAAGTGGTGCCCTCGTGTTCCTACTATGTTGTAGCGCACGCGGACGGAGCGCAGAGCAAGCGAGCACGCCTACTAGGTTGAAATTGGAGAGTACATGACAAGGAACATAAGTAAACAATTTGAGTAAAGAGGTGTGCATCTCACCACCAATTACTTTTCGTTGCATGGGTGTTCCCACGCAACATCCTTGATTTTGACGCATTCCCAGATAAACCTGGAGGTAGGCCAGGGCGGTAAATTTTGTTCCGCTCGCGGAATTTGCGATATTTTTAAATTTTCGCGTTCCACGGATAGCGCAAAAATGTAAAAACTTTCACAATCTGCCGGGAAACGGAAGTATATTTCTTGTTTGCGCTTTAAAAATGCGTTCTCGCGCACGCGGTCGCAACTTACCGGGTCCCTGCGTACGCCGACAAGTTTTCCTATCCGTTCGCGCGTGCAACAAGATGTTGGATTGTTGGTCGCCGGTCGCGCTATCCCGTGAGAGTTTGCGATCGCGAACACGTCATTGCGATCGCGAACAGGAAATAAGCATCGCAAGCAAGATGACCGCGCCCATTAGCGACCGCATGGGCAAGTTGGAGATATATTTCCCCGCGAGCATGCAAAAACACATCACGAACGGGCGGGAAATGCAATCTCCGCATCTTTGCGAAAGTTCTGCATGCTCGCGGAGATTTTGCGCAATTTCGCGATAATTTGCAAAAGTCAATTTCCCAAATTCCGCCCACCCTTACCTGGAGGTGCACCAAAAAGATACGCAGCCCCAGGAGAGGCATAATGAGGAGAAATATATTTATTTCTCCTTGTTTTTTCCTCTTTCAATGTATGCTGCATTCTGCCGCACATATAGAAAGAGGAAAAAGCCTCTCAGGATTGTTTTTGCACGGAAGGTGCCCCTTTCTTCCCAAAAACAATCCTGCCTACAACACAGGCACCCTTGCACCATGGTGTATGGGTGCCTCCATTGGTGCTAGGCTGCCAAAACGGCACAGGCGCAATCAGGGCAGGCTTTAGCACAGGTGGCGCCCGGTGCAACCATCACTTTTGCACCCCCACTTATCTTGACCACCTCCTCGGATTCTCTCACTACCACCTGCAAAAGTGCCCTTCATTTCTCCAATCATAAGCTATTGCGAAGCACAGCACCCCCTGAGGTCACAGCACCCCCCTCCACAGGTCAGCGCCCAGTGCGGCCGCACCAGTCGCACTGCCCAAAGCCGGCCCTGAGCGCAATGGAAAAGGACAAGAATTTGCTGCATTGGATAAACACAGCACATTCCCGACCTTTTCTTGTGATGCAGGTTAGCGCAGCAAT
This sequence comes from Triturus cristatus, assembly GCF_964204655.1. Classification (NCBI taxonomy): domain Eukaryota; kingdom Metazoa; phylum Chordata; class Amphibia; order Caudata; family Salamandridae; genus Triturus; species Triturus cristatus. The sequence continues at coordinate 249,292,636 of NC_140592.1, forward strand.
GTGATTACTGTGCTGCCCTGTGCCACAAGTCATAAATATATACCCCTAAGTGCCTGTTTCATACCCCTCCCCCTTTTTAAAACTTCCTTTTCTTCACCTCCTAACCTTCTCCCCCACACAGTCACTCTGAAGATCACATTAACCAGATCCAGACAATGTGAAAGGAAACTGCACTCCCTTATCTGATCTTTCAGAATGAGTGACACTTATCTTGTCGAGGGCACGCATTCGCTGGCAGGTCATTAATCATTATAAATGCAGTCCAGGCTCATTATCTTAAACTTCATCTCACTTCCAGGAATTTTCTTCTGCGCGGTATGCTCCTCTAAACAGATGACATTAAATCAAGCGGACATGGCTTTCCCTTTTGATATGATTTTCATGATAATTGTATTTGGTTTTAAAATAATACAGTATAACAAACATAAGAGAGAAAACCATACACTTAGTGAACGGATAGTAACCACAGCATTGGAAGTAGTTTCCTGTTTAAACCCTCCATTTGTTAGTCAGTGGGACACCTGTTATATTTACAAGCGGCGAATGGCGGCGAAGTCTGCCTTCCTTTTCCTGATCCATTTCTCCAGATATTGGCTAATGAATCTCGATGTGGCAGCTAAGTTCCACTAATTGGTCCTGCATTTTCTTTCATGCACACATTCTTTCTTCATCCCATTTTCCTTGCAATCATTTGAATCATCGCCTCCTTCGGAGTCTAATTGAGGTCTTGCAGTGGCCTTATTAGTTGAACGCCACTTACCGAGCTACACAACTTACTTCAATTTGCTCCTCTCCCACGTCTTCCTATTGCGATGCTTCCAAGAAGTCTGCACACGTTTACAGATACATTTTCCTAGTCTTTAGCTCTATAGACTAATCGTCCGTCACTGTCTACACTGGCCCTCTGCTCCCCAGAAGCATCAATCAATCAATCAATATAACTTTAAACGGTCTAAAAACAATAGGCTATAAAAGTAAATACAAATATTGCACATAGCTGTAATCACACAAAAAAGTGTAAATTAGTCATAAGTAAAAAAAAACCAGTTTAAAAAGGTGCATAAAGGACTTTTAGGATTTCAAGAAAGACACATCAAATAATACATCAGATATCCATGCTTTAGATGAGGAAAAAGAAATACAGATCAAAGTCAGATTTCAATGCGCGATTACATAGTTAAGGGGAATAGCTGTGTTTGAGGGGGCATAAAGGGGAGATAGAGAGGGAACAAAAACCTCAAATAGGGTCCGCCCTGCACTCCTACTATCCCCATTAGTCAACCCCACTTACCTGCCAAGTTCTGTGTACTAAGCCACAACTGTGCATAGAGTTCTGACTGACTAGCCCAACATAGTGTTTCTAGCCCTGAGTGCTGCTTTCAAAAAGGCACAGACAGTAAAAACTATTTCAAATGAACACAGGGATTGTAGGTGGAGGAGGGCTGGTCTACAGCGTTGAAGGCCTCATCTCCATAAAAAGGGTCTCAAAAAGTGCGTTTGTGCTAACCTGTGCAAATTGCAAAAGAAAATAAAGTGCAGTAGTGATTGTGCAGACAAGTTATCGCAGGAGCAGCAGGAGACTATGGGGCATATCAGCAACATCCGGCGATAATTATCGCTCAGCGCTCTTAGTGTGAGGATAATTATCGCCGGGTAACGCTGAGATAGCGTGCTATTAGCAACGCTTATCTCCTCAGCGATAAAAATCCTCACGCTAACTGCCTAATGTGAGATTATCACTGGAAACCCAGCGATAATCTCACGCAATGTGGTGTTAGCTTGCTGATAGGGACTCACAAACTTAGCCATGATATCCACCTTTCATAGGATATCTTGGCTAAGTCAGTCCTGAAGCAGGTGTAAGGAAAGTAGCGATAACAGGGGTTATCGCTACTTTTCCTGACGCTATGCTTTATAGTGTGGGGTTTGATGATAGGAGAAATGTCGCTTAGCGACATTTCTCCTGTCATGTTAGGTCAGGAACACCCACTTTGCATCTCATAAGAGATGCAAAGCTGGGCGTTAGGAATCCTGACGCTAAAGCAAGGTTTCACGCGTTAGCGTGGCCTTGCTATTTAGGCGATAAAATTATCACCGCTTTTTGGCCGAAAACGGCCGCAAAAGCGGGGATAATTTTTTATCGCCTGCTTGTAAATATGCCCCCAAATTCCTGTTTGGGTCTGAAAAGTGTTTAAAAAAGAGAGACCAATAAATTGTCCCAGCTCTGAAGCGTAAAAAAAAAGGTCCAGCGACAACTACAGAGGGGAATTATCTGTTTATAGTAGACTATAATACTGCAACACCAAAGGGTTGGATAACTCAAGTTTCAGCCTAATAGTTGGACGGTGGGCTTTGAACAGTGTTTTCACCTCAATCTTAGCATTTTTGTGGATGTGAATAGGTCTGGTAAACCACCAGGATAAATTGAGGGAACCGAGAGTATTTCGTATATAACTTAGCCAGGGTATGGAAAGAGCCTTATCCAGCGTCAGGCAGTCGGATATAATGTCCTTACAGAATTTAGTGGCTATAATCAACCAAATACTAACCCATAATAAAAGAGGCGCCATCTGGATCGTGTCCTCAATAATGCTCTGGCTAAGCTCGAGATGGGTAATAAGGCTAGGAGTGGATGGCGGTGTACTTAACAACCTATGCAAAAAGCGTTTTTCCTCTGCCTGGAGAGAACCACATTTAGTGAAACCCCATACTCAAGCTCCGTAGGTATCTGCAATGATACACTGTGAATTATATACCTTCAGAGGTGGAGACATAGTCCCCTTGATTGGTGGCCTAATAAAGTGGGAGACAGTGCACGTAGTATACTTAATTTGAAAAAAGACCCGAGCATAAATGGGATTCCATGACCCTATAGCGCTTAAATGTAATCCTAAGTGACAAAATTCCCAACAGTCCTCAAAACATGCCCATTGATACTAATTATGTTTAGCCTTAGTTTGCCCGGGCCACAGGACATGAAGTGTGAATTGGAATAAGTAGTGTTAAGATTCAGATTGTGCATGAAGGATGCAAAACAGTCCACCTGATGTCTCAGGGCTTTTGGGAAGAGGGCTAACAATACTGCATCGTCCGCATATAATAAGGCGGGAATTGGGGACCCTGCGATTCTGGGTATGTCCATGTGGGAAGAAGATAAGTGGGCTGTTAGTCCCTTAATGTTTGAAATAAATAATAAAGGTGCCAGTATGCAACCCTGCCTCACTCCACTCCTTAGAGGGAATTCAGAAGAAAGCTCTCCAAGCAAATTTAGATGAATTCTAGCGGAAAGGTCTGAGTGCAGGCAGTATAAAAAAATCACCAGAGGGGGGTCCACGCCTTGATCCAGCAACATTAGCCAAAGTTTGGTTCTGTTCAATGAATCAAAGCTGGTGGATAGATCTATGAAGGCTAAATATATGGGGGAGTGCTTAGCCTTGGTATATTTAGAGATGGTGAGAGCCAGATTCAGACATTATTCGTTGGTTCCTAGTTTAGGTCGAAATCCAAATTGGAAAGGAGAAAGTATGTCCTTGTCGGCTGCCCATTCAACCAGGTGGTCACTTTTACTTTGACTTTAAATGAATCTGCCGATGATTTTAATTGTGCTGTTGATGAGTCAACTAGGTTGACAGCACTTAGGGGACATACGATCACCCTTTTTAAATACAGGGACTATTGCTGCAGTAGACCACGAGGGCGGAATGGAAGTAGATAGGGAAGTGTTAAAAGTATTCGTGAAGAGGGGACCCCAAATTTTTGGCATGGATTTCAACAGATCCATCGATACCCAATCTGGACTTGGAGCTTTCCTGCACTCACTGTGCTGAATGGCCGATTCGACTTCCTCCAAAGCTAAGAAAAGTGGGGGAGAGTTCTGTAATCCATTATGGAGAGAAGCAGACATAATTGGAGCGTCCTCAGTATGATAAATGGAGGCTAAGTGGGTAACCCAGTCTGTGCCAGAGGTGTTGTTTTGGAGGGAGGGAATGATAGAGGAATTCCTGGACCGGATTAATTTTACTAGGTCCCAGAAGGATTTACTATCCTTTCTCCGGGACGCATGCTCCAAGGGTTCCTAATCTTGGTTGTATACTTCCCTCTTCCTATTTGCTATAGCAGTTTTTATGCTCAGTGCGTGCCAGCAAAATTTCGGTCTTATTTCTGGGGCAGGCATTTAGGGCTTTCTTCAGCTTCCTGTTTGTCAGGGAACAAACCCCATCGAACCATCTTGGATCTGTGTTTGAAATACGAATTGGCATAAGCATGGAGTCCCTGACTGTGTGAATTAAACAATTATAATGAAGGGCAATAGATTCTTGTACATTCTCCCCTAGGCAGCAGAGAAATGTATTTAAGTGTAACTGGAGTAAGGCGGCAAGTGACTCTTTTGGGTTTTTCATACGCCAAACTAGTCGTAGGCCATCCGAAGAGTGGTGTGTAATAGAGGCTAAATTCCTGTTGCATACAGGGCCCTTAAGTGGTAAGAACATAGAGGTGCTTAACGGACTGTGATTACCCCAGTCTGAGGGCAGGATCTCACTTTTGGAAAACCAAGATAAGAAATCAGGGCTGACAAACATATAATCTATAAGGGAAGTGCTTCCTCCCTCTAAATTACACCAGCGTGTTGCTAGCTCCCCCAAGGATTTCACAATGGTCGACCAGGCCGTGGGCACTGAAATATTTAGAATGCTCTGCACACCTTGCGTCTTGCAAAATGCAGAGCCTATTTATTTCAGAGTCTAGTGGTATAAGACCCCCATTAGTCTGAGCATTGAAGTCGCCGCAAAGGAAAAAGTGAACTTGAGAAGCATGATTATCAGCATTAGTTTGTAGTAGGGATATAAAATAAAATAGGATATTATAGTGTGAACAGCTGGCGTTACAAAAATCCTTATTATAGAAATGTATCAAGTAAAAAGCCATGTTTGTCTTTGGCACTTGTATTATTAATGCTAAAAAGGCATAGGAACTAGACTTTAACTGTGATACCTCTACCTGAAGCGCAGAAAATTGCAGCCTTATTTTCTGATGTCCGCACAGTTATTTTGAATTTTGTTTTATGTCGAGTCTAAGCAGCACCCATGCGCAGTTTGCAAGACCTGTTGTAGTCAACAAAACCACATTATTCCCACCTGCTATTTACCATTTGGTCACTGCTGTGTCGCTCTTTTTTGCTGCCCCCTAAGTCGTTCACTCAGCCGATATGTAATTTCCATTCAAGACTAAGGAGCACTGGCTAAGCACAGTCTCCTTACTCTCACTTTCTTTATCAGTGTTTTAGAGACCTTTTTTTAGTTGCTTTATGCCCATCGCTGCTTCCGACCTCCTACCACCTTCAGTTCTGATACAAATGCATCATTTCCCTTAACCACATGGCAAATGGGCATGTACTCTGTACCTAGTCACTCTCGTGGGTCGTTGGATGTGGCAGTTTAGTCCTTTATGTAAGTGTAACTTAATATTGTTGTAAAGAGACAATGTAATCACGTGCTTTTACTTTTTTTTCCTAGGCATCACACGGCTTTCAGTCTTGATAGTCCGATCAGGTTACTCGGTGCATGAACTGAATACTCCGGACAATCAGCCTTTTCACAGGGATGGTCTATTGTGCTAGGACTCAACAGCAAAAGATCGCCAATCGCATACACTTTAAAAATCCTCCAAAAGCAAATACAGAAACCTCACTTGAATCATGTATGTTTTTAGTTCCCCCGCATTCATTCCCAAATGTCTACAATTGCGGTCTAATTAACGACGTGTAACGTTGCCTATCCCAAGATGTCCCCTGGAGAAAACTATTAAAACACACTGTTTACAATATCCCATTCCAAAATGTCCGCACATTAGATAAGATAACATTTTATTCCAGCTCCGAGGCACTAAAGCCACCGTGCTGCACCTATTCTTCCAAGTTATCAATTTGCATTTTACACATTTTCAGTAGCTGAGGCGAGACCCTGTTCTTACACTTTTTTATGCGTTAGTTCTGCTCTCATACGAGGTCTCTCTGTAAGGTTTTTGCCCTCATAACCGTAAACTCCACTCCAACAGTCTTTCTTGTCCTTCTTCTGTGTTTGTAGTTCCACATCATTAGGGGCCATATTATCAAGGAACGGCGATAACATTGTCGCCGCTTTAGCCGCAGGAAACTGCCGCTAAAGCGGCGATAATGGGCTTGATAATATGCCCTTGTGAATTCCCATGGAAGCCCATGTTCACACCAGAACCTAGGCTTCTATGGGAATTCACAAGGGCATATTATCAAGCCCATTATCGCCGCTTTAGTGGCAGTTTCTTGCCGCTAAAGCGGCGATAATGTTATCGCCGTTCCTTGATATTATGGCCCTTCTTTCTCTAGTTTAATGCTTGTACAGTGAGCCTAGGACCTGGAGAATCCCGTGTGTTGATTGTCCCCCAGTGTTACAGGGCCTTCCTCCTGGTACTGGGTCATGATAGTCCCTTGGCTTGATGTCTGGGACAGGCCAAGACCTTTGCCAGGCTTGTCCCCCACTTCTACTGACCCTGGCTCAAGACAGCCTCAATTATCTTCTGTAGGTCTTATACCACTTGCCAGGTCAGCGGGAAAGCAAGGAAAAAGCTAAAGGCTCCCCTGGATCTCTTACCCGTCATTGGCAACCCCTTTGAAAGGGTGAATATCAAAATTGTTTGGCCCTGGGACCCCAAACCTTCCTTTGGCAACCAGTTTATCCAGGTTTTGGTGGACCATGCCACTAGGGACCAAGAAGCCATCTCTTTGAGGTCAGTGACTTCACCTGCATTGCCAAGGGCCCTGATAGGGATTTTTACCTGAGTGGGCTTCCCAAAGAAGTGGTGTCTGACGGAGGCACCAACTTCCTGTCCACATTCACGAAGGCCATGTAGGATTATTGTGGTGTAAACTTTTAGTTCTCCATACCATATCGCCCCTAGACCAATGGACTTGTTGCTGGGCCTGGGCACAATTTTAGTTACGCCAGAATAATTGAAGTAAGTTCAGTAATTACGCATTAGTCTTGTGGTGCAAAATTACAGAACGTATGCAATTACACCATCTTGAGTAATTTAGAGTAATTTGGGCAAAATTCCTACTGGAGGAGCACTGACATAACAAAGTAAGAGAGAGCAAGTGGCTGCTGGCTACTGCTGCTGTTAATGTCCTGTAATATTTAGTGCTATTTTCTTAGCATAAATTGCACCCTCTGGTCCATTTTGGACAGGAGGGTGCATTGTGCAGTAAGAAAATAATGCTAAATGCTGGATTTCTTCCACCCTCACCCAATTACGTATAATTATGAGTAATTTGGCAGTAATTACAACTAATTAAGCTAGAGAGATTTACACCAGTTATGGCCACCCCTACTCATTGTCTACAGGGAGGTAGCGCAAAAATTAGTTGAGTTTAGACCCTTTGAGCTCCTCCAGGGTCACTCTGTGAGAGGACCTCTAATTCTGGTCAAGGAGGGATGGGAGCTGGCTCCCAAGAAAAAGTCCAGGATTGTGGTAACTAATTGCTAGCCCTCCAAAACCAGACTGAAACATTCTGGAAGAAGGCCTCTGAGAACTTTGAAGCCAGCCAAGAGCAGATGAAATTCTAATATGGTAAATCGAGAGAGGACTAGGAGCTGATAACAAGGCCCAGCAGCCACACTCCTTAAATATCATAGTTAAGCAGAAGAAGGATGCTGTTCCTCCAGAAGAAGCAAGAAAAAGAGGAAGCAATGAGAAGCTGTCAGTCGGGACCAGCAAGGGAGCTGATCGACTGGATCTGGGGATCCGAGTGATCAGAAGTGATTGCCCTCGCACTCACAGATGGGTGTCATGCTTCATCATTGGGCTGCTCTTATTTGGGCCAGTGCTGCAATGCCCAACGGCCCCCTCGAGGGTGCTCTTTATCAGACATCTTCTGATTTTTAAGCTGTATTAATATGTGCAAGTGAGGATGTAGTGCGCACAGGGTGTTGTGCTAGATGATTTAAAATAGTCAAAGAGGTACAGAGGATGATTTTAGGAAGGTGGTCCCCTTGACAGGAGTATCCCACCTCTCCAGACAAGAGTTCATTCATGAGGGCTCCTTCGCTTCTTGTCTTCCATAGATTCTAGTGCTTCTCAAAGTCTTTCCTTGGTGTAGTTTTTTTTTAGTGAGAGTTAAAAGTTCCAGAAAGGGGGGCACAGCTATCCAATTCAAAAGTGACACATCATCACGCCACCTGATCCTCCACACATGGGGCCCATTTCACAAACTGCAGCCTGCAGTTTATAAAGTAGTACTCAATGAGTACTACTTTCTTAAAACAATATGCAATTCACAAATTTGAGGGTAAAGATCTCCACCTCTCATATTTGTTCTTTGGAAAGATCTCACCTAGGTGTCAGAGATCTCCTCAAGTGTAAATATACTATGTTGTAGTAAATGCCAGAGTGTAGCATAGGAAAATTAGGAATAAATATGCAAACATGGCCAAGGCTAATGGAAAATTAAGAAGGGGTATGAGGGGGACATGCTAATATCAAGCATCACACCCACAAAAGAGCAAGACAATTGTGATTCATAAAACACAATTCTGTAGCTACTGCAGCCTTTTCTGTCTACTATACCTGTTTTTAGATCTCAACAGCTATGCCTATCTTTTCCCTTTCCAGTTTAATTACATTTTCTTTGTTTTAAATTTAGACCAAGATTTATCCACAGTGTTCATCTGTAGAAAGTCAACAAAAGTGATGCAATCCGATGCAAGGTGTTGATTTGGTATTTATTTTTGAGTGCAAAATTAAAATTGCTCTGGAAAGTTGCCTAAAAATATGCAAAATAGCACTTTGAGCAACTTTTTTTCTACTTTGCATCATCAGGCATCTCATGGGTGGTAGCCACGCTCTCACCCATGTTTTTTGATGCAGAGCCCTATCCACGGACAATTGTTAGCAGAACTCTGCACCAAAACATTGCAACTCCTTGATGCTGACACAAAGTGGAAAAAAAAACATTTTTGTTTTTTAACCTATTCAAACTTTGCATGTGGGGTGCACGGTAAAAAACACATAAAAAGTTTGAAAAGTTTTAAAGTTGGCCTAAACTTAGTCTTTTGTACTAGAAGCCTACAGTTTTGGTACTAAGCCTATGCTAGACTCACGCACACACTTTTGCAGTGTTTTGCAAAGGTATGTTTATGACGCTATGCAGCCTGATTGTGCACCAGCACTTGGGAAGAGAGAAGTAGCACTGCATATTTCTAAATATGGCACTATCCCCCATCTACTTATCACACACCCAGAGTTGCCATGCTGTGTTGAGGGAAATAGTAGTAAATTTGCCCCTCAGTACGAATCAATTTAGAATTACTGATGTTGGGCTGCATCACAAAAAGTGATCACTAGGGACCTGATTCAAAAAGGTCCTTCATACTCATGGTGGATGCCCCGCAGTCGCGGAGGGGGTCTCTGCACTTGCCGCAGAATCTCCGCAATGAGAATCCTCATTGCGGAGATTTCACCCAAGTGCAGAGACTACCCCACGAATGCGGGGCCTCCAGCACAAGTGAGGAGTCCCTTTGTGAATCAGGCCCTAGAAGTGCTCATTTAAGAGGGTAAGCATTGTTTACCACGAAACCGGAACACTACATGCCATTACAACGCGGTTGTTACAACGACTGCATTGTTACAACGCATGCCATTACTCTGCAAGTCGGAACAACGACTTGTTCTAGGGTTCAGAAGGTGTTGGATTTAAAATTCAACAGCTTCCCTACTGTTGCACAGACTGGAGTTGGAATAGTAAATTTTACTATTCCAACATCCAGCACCCCCATTAGAGCAAGTCGTTGTTCAGACTTGCGTTGTATTGGCATGCATTGTTACAACGTGGTCGTTGTAATGACCGCGTTGTAATGGCATGCGTCAAAAAAGCATGCGAGGTAACGTGGCATATTCTTTAAGACAAGTCTCTGCTACAGTTTTGGACTGACTCAACTCTTAAATAGCTGAAGAGGTGGAGCAGCAGTATTTTATCTCCTTGAAACATTTGTCACTGGAACTTTAAAGGAATGTGCTGCTTTGGATGGAACTCAAGCATTGTTTCTTCACACCTCTAAAATAATTACAGAATGCAAAAGAACACAACACAAACAAATAATATAAAGCAAGCTAATAACACATTTACCACAACGCATCACCACCATAACAACACATATATGCACAAATATTTTTCTCACATTACACCTTCCCCAAATTAAAATTTGTAGAACTGTGGAAAAATATTTGTTCCAAGGACTTCTTTACCTACCACGGAGGACATACAATAGCGCCAATGACAATTGTTTTGTGATTTGGCCCCTCGAGCTTCCAACCTAATCTTTAATTCCATTCAGCTTTTGAATTAGCGACAGCTAAAGCTAGGGGCCTGATGTGAGTCATAGACTCTCCTCTAGGGTCCCTGTAAATATCAATCTGACCATTTTAAATATATTTTCTTTCAGGCTGGCATCTGAGTTGCATTATGATACCATGAAAAAAAAGAATTCTACTGTAGTGAAAGGCTCGACATGTCCCAATTTAATTACGCTCAGGTAAAACAATTCTCTCATGTGGTATTTACTTCCAATCCCCTACATATCCATGTTCAAATAGATAGTTTTGTTTTTAGTACCCTTTTGAATTGTAAATAGGTTAAATTATGCAACATTTGACATATGGTTGGTGTTTATTTAACCCCAAAAATTATTTTCATGGAAATGGCAATAATGCTATATTTTCAAGCAATATTATGAAGCTTAAGTTGTAATATTGTATAGAACTAGCATGATTCTAACTCAATAAAAAAATGCAGTATTTTAAAGGCTAGTGTTCCACTTTACATTCAATGTTTTGTGTACCAGAAAAAGCTTCATTCTACACACGCCCTTTGCTTTGTCATGTATGGTTGAGAAAGCCTCTGTCTCATAAAATTGTACTTTTCAGACACTTGGGTAATATTTGTTATTATCTTATGAGTAACCTTTCAGAGAGATAAGAATTCATAGCAGCAGTGTTTATTCCTGTTTCAATTCCACGAACTCTTATCAGTTCCAAATGGGAATATGATAACATATTAATAGCACAGCAGAAACGCCTAGCAGGGCTTATAAAACAGTCCAAATATGGCAAAACTATAGCCCTGAATTCGCACATAATCCTTTACATTCCCATGAGAGAAAATATTCCTGCACCACATAAGGTAATAAAAATTGTATTTGCATATTATATTACAACTGCTAAAAACAAGGCTAAATGAGCTCTTATCTTAACAAAATGTTGTTTTTTCCTCTAATACCACAATTTACCACAATAAAAAAACGTTCAAAACCTGGCAATGTCAGTAGGTCTGGCTTACACATGGCTACTGGTGTGTTTAGGCACTCAATAAATCATCATACATACATGCGCACGTACATAGAGGGGCTTTGAGATGGTTCCATTCGGCACTTGGCATAGGACAAAAAGTCAGCCAGCTTCAACCATTGGTTCTATTGGCAATTGCCCTTTGTGTGATGGAATGTTGCCTGTTTACATGTGCACTTGCACCTGAAAATAAATGTTATTCAGTGCCAGGGCTGGTCGGTCAGTCCTTAGTTTTACATTTTCTCCTTTTATGGGCCCTCTTTCACCCCTCCTTTTTTTTATTTTATTTTCAAAGTATAATGCAATTCCCTTCAAATTGCGAGTTGGTTCATTGTTTGTTACTCATTTCATGTGAAGGGCACCTCATCTCATTTCATGTGCAGTGCAGCAGACAGCCATCTTGGACATCACATTGCATCTAAGCATGCAATCAATTTTAAAATAATGGTAGAATATTGCAATACCATTGCTCCCTGTTGTGTCTAGTTTGTTTTTGTTAGTAACTTTGGCACTATTTGACAAATCTTTCAGGTAGCTTTAAAAAAAAATCATCCACCTCAGCTCCTTACTGGAAATATTCACGTTGCTCCCTCAAGTGCAGGTCCCAAAATGTTGCTTTCCCAAGTTAATTTTGGAAAGTGATACAGAAAAAACAACTGGGTATGTTAGAATTTTACTCAGAAATCATGCTTTTGTTATTTGGTGTAAATCTATTCTGCCGTTTTCGAGGAATTAGCATTTGAGGAGGTGTTCATGAAGAAATTAAAAAGATAGTGATATTTGAACTGGTGGTGTCCACATATGCTCTCACTGGCCACTGACTTTTGCCTCTCATTTCAGCATTGTTCAGGAGCTCGAACTGTCTGAAGTGTTTGAATCTAAAGTGTTGTCCACTACAGGGGCGTAACAAAGGCCCCCGCAACCCCCGCGGTGCGGGGGGCCCCGAGCTACAGGGGCTCCCTAAGCGCACTGTACTCTCACACTCATTACACTCACACAAGCGGCGGCGCAGTGGCCAATGAACACTGTATTTCACGGATTATAGTTTTGTGTTTAACATTGTAACATGTAGCACCGTTCCAGCAGGCAAGGGGTTTTGGCTACAAGCTGAAGGTGGAGATAATGTGGGGTCTATCACCAGTTAGGTATAATGTGAAAGATAAAAGGCAAGAAAGAACATCTATTTATGGCAAAATGTATGGCTGTCCTCTGAATCCCTCTGAAATGATGGGTTTTATGCATACGATTCATTTTTAATTTGATATCTGGGGGTTCTTGCAAGAAAAAGTAACAACAATGCTATTGGACTATTTTTAAAATGCCCCCCTTCACCCAGAGTTTAAACATTATATGCTTGTCTTGCTCGATTTGTTTTTCAGTGCATATATTTACTGTGGTAAACGAAAAAGCACCACTACAAACCAGTTTAGTTGTATCTATGTTTGTTACAGGGAGTTCCCTCAAGCCCAGGGCATTTCTTCAGATTGCTGACAGTGTTTAACATTTTATGTAATATACGCGTGCACATCTGTTTTTTCATTTTGGAGCAGCTCAATGAAACTATTTCACATGGGGCGCTATGAAAGTTTGGACCAGTGTACGGGCGCACGTGGCTTGAGCGTGCTGCTCTGCTCCAGCAAGCTTGGGGTTTGCAGCAGTCTGCTGGCAGCCTCACCCAACTGCTTGCTACAATGCATCATTTTTGCGCTTTTCAATCCCCCCGGCGCAGCCTCTGACTACCAGCCTGACGTCATTGTTGGGGATGTCATATCCTGCTGTTGGAGCACGGCCCGCGCGGGTAGTTTGTTTTGCGAGCCTTAGGGCGGCTGGCTAATTGAGGCAGTGCTTCGGAGACACGCTGCAAATAATCATGGCGCAGGCAGCTGTGCTACGGAGCTTCGGCCTCTGGGAGCTTCAGAGCAGGTGCAGGTGAGTGGCTGCTCTCTGTCCTTGGAAGAGGCGTGGGTGTCCCCAGTACAGTGGCAGTGGCATATTGTACTGGCAGGTGCAAGAGGTGCCATAAAATAGTCGGGCTTATGTACTCACCAACAACCCTGACAACTGCTGCAGTTACCTAACGGCCCTGCGTGTTGGCACTGTCACTTAGCGATATGGAAATTGTCCCCTTTTCCTGCCCCATTACTTCTTTCCACCAGTTCCACATCCAGTGACGTAGCAGGGGTGCCCTGGGGCCCTGGTACGAGAGTGGAAGATGTTCCCCTATCTGTTTGCCGGGTGGATTGTAAAATACATCTAAAAATGGAATTCCGGGCCCCTAAGACCAGTGCACCTGCTGCAGTACTTACAGCTATGCTCCTGTTTCCCCAGTATGTTCAGCCCCTTCCTTTCGTCCTGCCTTCTTCACCTCTTAGTAGATAGTACCCGAGATGCACTGCACCCCACTCTCTATTCAACACTTGCTTGCTCTCAGCGCACATCTAGTCCCAAGTCCATGACTCATATATTTCTGGAGCTGCCCGAGGCTCTTTGCACGGAGGTGTGTAAACCTCGCCCCTCCCCCTTTCAGGCCTTTGTGCAAGAGTACCTCTGAAGTAAATCTTGTCCAATTAGACTCAACTGCTATTGAAGATAAAATGGGCTCAAATCACGGCACAAAATATGTTGTCATTAACCCGCGCTGTCATTAATTCCAGGTTGGTACCATTTTAAAATGGAATCGTGTGCTACACATTTTTTAATGCATGGTGGGTACCCTTTGTGCATTGTTAAACAATTTTGTTCACTCAATATTATGCTATAAGAGAAAAAATTTAGGCATTGCCGGTTATTATGCCGCTTCACGATAAGACGTCTTTGTATTAGCTTATACAGCATTATGTTACATGCATAAAGTTCTTTGACGGATTAAGTGACTCTTGAACCTTATTCTTATTTCGATTGTACAACATATGAAACCTTTAAGCCTACTACCCTTAATTGTGAAAATTTATCGACCATACTGATGTTAAGGCTGACCCCTTGCCTCGTGGGGTCCAAATTCCGTCATTTTTTCATATTCTTTTTTCTACTGACCAGCTGAACAGATAGGAGCCCTGATGAAGTTCCCTCTGGCAAAATCGGGAACAAATGCGTTGGATGTGTGCCAGTTTTAAAAGATTGATTGAATAAAAAGAAATAATCTTGGAACAGATTTCGACGCACATGTTTTGACTTCGCAACGAGTGCACCTTCCACAATTCAATTCAATATATTTTAGAAAGATTTGGAACTCCTAGGAGGTCCAAATAAAATGCATACATATTATGACAAATAAAAGAGAAACACATAACAAGCACAATCCACTAACCATCATAAAATTATCAAAAGCCTGCCTTAGATTAGCTACATTTCTTGTAAATAGAAACAAACAATATTGTCAGAGAGCCCAGATCATACCGTACTTAAGATTTTCCACATTACAACTCCTAAGATGTACATAGGACATTAAAAAGCTGAGAGTTCATTTAAAAGTCCAAAAGTTCGAATTCAGCTAGAAGATTAATTTAGAATTAGAGGCAAGATAAAACATGGGCATGTCCAGACCTGTGCAAAAGGCACTTCAGTAGCAGCCGACTCATAAGCAAAATACCTCCTGAATCCCACTTCATTTAAGTTTATAAAATTAACAACAGAACATCGTGGGAAGCAGACGCAACCTAACCCTAATTTAAGAAAAAAGAGCGGTTAATCGCTGCCTATCAATGTGCAAAATACAAATGAATAAAAACTAGAATACTAATGCTTTGCAGATGGAGAGGCTAGCTAAGAGGATAGCTGCCCGTTTAAGAAGTGTGCTAAAAAGGGAGGATTAAAATATGTACATAAGGGGGCGTGGCTTAAGCGCCGAGTGGGATGGCGGCTGGATCCCAGAGCTCCGTGACGGCGTAGGACGCCGAGAATCCTCTAGGCACCTATTTCGATTTTTCGGACCGACTAACGGTGGCATTATGTGTCGGAACTTCTCCTGCATCCCTGGTGATGTGTTTGGCCGGATGGGGTGAGCGTTTGCTGTGTTATTTATTCTTTTATCTGCCGCTCGCGGCTCGATGAGGAGCCGCGCCGCCATTTTTTTTTTCTTTTTCTGCTCGCTCCTCCCGTTTCCCGCCTGCTGCCCAGAAACAGTTCTTTCCACAGAGTCGTGCCTAAATCACTTGATGAAGGTTTTATTCATTTTTGGGACCTTTTATGTCATTTTCTCTATGCCTTAGCCTGCCTTTTGATATGAATAGTGCACATACATAGACTATCTGCATTATAGTTCTTGGTCTTCAACTGGTCTCTACTTCTTTCTTCACTTTATCTATATTGAGTGCCTAATTGCGTATTTTTGGTGTTTTTGATATTGTCTCACACACTTCTGGATGGAAATGCCTCGTTTCAACTGCAATAATACCAAACAGTCTGACGGTGTGTCAATAGAGGATCACAATCCTTTCAGTGGTTTACAAGATAACATGGAGGAGGCAACCCTTGAATCTGTTACGTTAGGTGGTGATTCTTCTACCACGCCCCGTTCCAGTTCCAACTCTAAGTCGACCACTAAGATACCCTCTATTTCTACTTCTGGCAAACGATTAAAGACGAATTCTCCTCCGCCTATGAATCCCTCTTCCTAAATCTCCATGGAACTATTACTAGAAGAAATACGCTCCCTCAAGCCATACATGGTAGAAACAAATTCTCGTCTCCAGACCCTTGAGGATAACTGGTTGAATACCTAACAAAATGTCGACGTTCTTGAACAACGTGTGGATTCTGTTCAGGCAATTACAGATCAGGTTCCAAGCATGCATAGAGAAATACATCATCTTAAGCAACAAATTGAAATTGGTCGTCCGCACACGCGCATTTGCGTGAAGAAGTTACCATCAGCAAGAAGAGGGAGCCCCGGGACGCCGCGCTTAAGGTAAGAGGTTTATATTTACTTTTAAACTTATTTTAATTATTTTTAAATTAGGGCGGGCGGGAGGTGGGCAGCGCGTAGTGGGGCTACGCTGAGCGCACGAGTGTGCGTAGATTTTGCCACACTACGTGCTGCTCCACGTAGCCCCACTACGCCCACTACGCCCACCCTTGGTTATTTCATACCTTTTTGCCAACTTTACTGGGTCTCCCTGATCACCCTCCATTGAATATCCAAAGAGCTCATCACTTGGGACAGAATCCTCGCTTTTCCTCAACATCTGCATCTTCCACGAAACCCAGAGGAGTTATTTTGTACTTTTTAGAATATACTGATCTGCTCAAAGTTCTCCACGCCGAACAAAAAGGGAAAATCACCTGGAAGGGCTCTAATCTTTTCTTTGCCCAGGATTATGCTAAGGCTACTGTGGATCATCGAAAGACATTCTTAGACATGAGACCAGCTCTCCGTACTTTAAATGCTAGAAATGGCTTGTTTCACCCCTGCCTGTTCAAGGTGACCTATAACAATAAAACGACAAACTATGAAGACCCTGCTCTTCTTCAAGATTTTTTGAACACGTGCAGCGGCGAAGCCATGGAGATTCCTGGACCATGATTATTTTCCAACATATCAAACTGTTTTGTTATTAGTTGTCCTTAATCATTTTTCCTGATGTTTTTTGTTATGTCATAATGTTCCTTGTTAACATTTTTCTTTTTCTTTTGGTATCAGATGCGGTTTTATGGTCCTTTGATTTATGCCTCCTCCGTTGTTCCTGCGGGATGTTGTCCGTCCGCTTCTCCTCCTCGATTCCTTTGTCCAGTGTGTTGCCCTCCTTATGTGGCCTTACCCTCCCCTCTCTTAGTGTTTACTTGTGGTACGTCCTTTTGTTTTTCATAATTGCCGTATTTCTCGTATTTTGCTCTGTTCTCCCTCTCTTCCCTTTCCCTTTCCTTTTCCCTTTTCACTTCCTTCTTCATGATATTTCTCATATCACTATCTTCTTTCCTGTCTCTATCTTGACTATGTTCTTATATCTTTATTCTTCTACATCTTTTTTCTTTCACAATAGTATTCTTAAGATTTTCGCTGTATGCCTAATACCTGTTCATGTAAAGTTTACTAGTTGTTTTTAGAGTTATTACATGGAAAGTTAAAGGGATAAACAATCCTATAAAAAGACAACAAGCGTTAACCCATTTAGCCAGATTGAAAGTAGACATTGCATTAATCCAGGAAACTCACTTGTCTGACTCTGAAGTATCTAAGTTGAAAAGATGTTGGGTAGGCAATGTTTTTTCCTCCCCAGCTCTAGGTAAGAAAAATTGAGTTTCTATTTTGTGTCACAAGAAGCTTCATATCTCAGTAATTCATCAAGAATCGGACTCAAATGGTCGTTGGGTAATCCTTAAACTCCTTATCAACCAGATTCCTATAGTTCTTTTCAATGTTTATGCACCAGTTAATGTTGATAATGTTTTCTGGACTCACATTTCTGTCAAACTTCTTTTATTTGACGATGACTATATTGTTTTTGGAGGAGATTGTAACCAAGTTCTCGACCCCATATTAGATAGGAACTCCTCAGTGAGATTTGTGAACACAAAGATGCACACACAATTTTCCTCCACCATACGTAGTAAATCGTTAGTTGACATATGGAGACTTTGTAATGCTGACCTTCGAGAATATAGCTTTTATTCCCCTCCGCAACATTCACAATCCAGAATTGACTACCTTTTTCTCAGCAAATCCCTTTCTCAACAAGCCCTGAACTCAGAAATTGGTTCTATTTTAATCTCTGACTATGCCCCAGTTTTTGTTGATTTTGACTTACTTCCTTTTACTCCCTATGCTGGCATATGGCGTTTTAATAACACCTTGCTGTCTGACCCTAATTTTCCAGGCCAATTCAGCACCTTTGTGTCAGAATTCTTCTCCTTGAATTCAAATCCAACTTCTTCTCCTGTAATGATATGGGACTCCTTTAAATCTGCAGCTACGGGTTTTATAATTAATTTTGTTTCCAAAAAACAGGAAAGATTTTGAGGCCCAATCCAATCAATGCTTATCAGGTTTAAAAATCAAAAATCCCTGCTGACGAGAGGCAACTACCTCGAATCACGTGTCCAGGGATGGCTAACGCGACACTCATTTTCATTTTAAACTTTTGGCATAGGCGAACCCGCCGACGCTACTTCATGGACCACAATGCTTTGGGGTAACACGCTGGTAGGACGAGCAGAGTGCGGCCAATCGGATTTTTGTTTATATTCAGGCTCCCTTGAGCCGGTGGGGCTGACGAGCCCATGGCTACGCACCTGCGCGCCTTGAGTGGTACTTTACCTGAGAATATTTTTTGGCAGCCTACGCAGCAACCCTACACACACACCTACTCCCTGCTGACGAGAGGCAACTACCTCGAAACACGTGTCCAGGGATGGCTAACGCAACACTCATTTTCATTTTAAACTTTTGGCATAGGCGTACCCGCCAACGCTACTTCATGGACCACAATGCTTTGGGGTAACACGCTGGTAGGACGAGCAGAGTGCGGCCAATCGGATTTTTGTTTATATTCAGGCTCCCTTGAGCCGGTGGGGCTGACGAGCCCATGGCTACGCACCTGCGCGCCTTGAGTGGTACTTTACCTGAGAATATTTTTTGGCAGCCTACGCAGCAACCCTACACACACACCTACTCCCTGCTGACGAGAGGCAACTACCTCGAAACACGTGTCCAGGGATGGCTAACGCGACACTCATTTTCATTTTAAACTTTTGACATAGGCGTGCCCGCCGACGCTACTTCATGGACCACAATGCTTTGGGGTAACACGCTGGTAGGACGAGCAGAGTGCGGTCAATCGGATTTTTGTTTATATTCAGGCTCCCTTGAGCCGGTGGGGCTGACGAGCCCATGGCTACGCACCTGCGCGCCTTGAGTGGTACTTTACCTGAGAATATTTTTTGGCAGCCTACGCAGCAACCCTACACACACACCTACCCCCTGCTGACGAGAGGCAACTACCTCGAAACACGTGTCCAGGGATGGCTAACGTGACACTCATTTTCATTTTAAACTTTTGGCATAGGCGTGCCCGCCGACACTACTTCATGGACCACAATGCTTTGGGGTAACACGCTGGTAGGACGAGCAGAGTGCGGCCAATCGGATTTTTGTTTATATTCAGGCTCCCTGGAGCCGGTGGGGCTGACGAGCCCATGGCAACGCACCTGCGCGCCTTGAGTGGTACTTTACCTGAGAATATTTTTTGGCAGCCTACGCAGCAACCCTACACACACACCTACTCCCTGCTGACGAGAGGCAACTACCTCGAAACACGTGTCCAGGGATGGCTACCGCGACACTCATTTTCATTTTAAACTTTTGGCATAGGCGTACCCGCCTACGCTACTTCATGGACCACAATGCTTTGGGGTAACACGCTGGTAGGACGAGCAGAGTGCGGCCAATCGGATTTTTGTTTATATTCAGGCTCCCTTGAGCCGGTGGGGCTGACGAGCCCATGGCTACGCACCTGTGCGCCTTGAGTGGTACTTTTCCTGAGAATATTTTTTGGCAGCCTACGCAGCAACCCTACACACACACCTACTCCCTGCTGACGAGAGGCAACTACCTCGAAACACGTGTCCAGGGATGGCTAAGGCGACACTCATTTTCATTTTAAACTTTTGGCATAGGCGTACCCGCCGACGCTACTTCATGGACCACAATGCTTTGGGGTAACACGCTGGTAGGATGAGCAGAGTGCGGCCAATCGGATTTTTGTTTATATTCAGGCTCCCTTGAGCCGGTGGGGCTGACGAGCCCATGGCTACGCACCTGTGCGCCTTGAGTGGTACTTTTCCTGAGAATATTTTTTGGCAGCCTACGCAGCAACCCTACACACACACCTACTCCCTGCTGACGAGAGGCAACTACCTCGAAACACGTGTCCAGGGATGGCTAAGGCGACACTCATTTTCATTTTAAACTTTTGGCATAGGCGTACCCGCCGACGCTACTTCATGGACCACAATGCTTTGGGGTAACACGCTGGTAGGATGAGCAGAGTGCGGCCAATCAGATTTTTGTTTATATTCAGGCTCCCTTGAGCCGGTGGGGCTGACGAGTCCATGGCTACGCACCTGCGCGCCTTGAGTGGTACTTTACCTGAGAATATTTTTTAGCAGCCTACGCAGCAACCCTACACACACACCTACTCCCTGCTGACGAGAGGCAACTACCTCGAAACACGTGTCTAGGGATGGCTAACGCGACACTCATTTTCATTTTAAACTTTTGGCATAGGCGTACCCGCCGACGCTACTTCATGGACCACAATGCTTTGGGGTCACACGCTGGTAGGACGAGCAGAGTGCGGCCAATCGGATTTTTGTTTATATTCAGGCTCCCTTGAGCCGGTGGGGCTGACGAGCCCATGGCTACGTACCTGCGCGCCTTGAGTAGTACTTTACCTGAGAATATTTTTTGGCAGCCTACGCAGCAACCCTACACACACACCTACTCCCTGCTGACGAGAAGCAACTACCTCGAAACACGTGTCCAGGGATGGCTAACGCAACACTCATTTTCATTTTAAACTTTTGGCATAGGCGTACCCGCCGACGCTACTTCATGGACCACAATGCTTTGGGGTAACACGCTGGTAGGACGAGCAGAGTGCGGCCAATCGGATTTTTGTTTATATTCAGGCTCCCTGGAGCCGGTGGGGCTGACGAGCCCATGGCAACGCACCTGCGCGCCTTGAGTGGTACTTTACCTGAGAATATTTTTTGGCAGCCTACGCAGCAACCCTACACACACACCTACTCCCTGCTGACGAGAGGCAACTACCTCGAAACACGTGTCCAGGGATGGCTACCGCGACACTCATTTTCATTTTAAACTTTTGGCATAGGCGTACCCGCCTACGCTACTTCATGGACCACAATGCTTTGGGGTAACACGCTGGTAGGACGAGCAGAGTGCGGCCAATCGGATTTTTGTTTATATTCAGGCTCCCTTGAGCCGGTGGGGCTGACGAGCCCATGGCTACGCACCTGTGCGCCTTGAGTGGTACTTTTCCTGAGAATATTTTTTGGCAGCCTACGCAGCAACCCTACACACACACCTACTCCCTGCTGACGAGAGGCAACTACCTCGAAACACGTGTCCAGGGATGGCTAAGGCGACACTCATTTTCATTTTAAACTTTTGGCATAGGCGTACCCGCCGACGCTACTTCATGGACCACAATGCTTTGGGGTAACACGCTGGTAGGATGAGCAGAGTGCGGCCAATCGGATTTTTGTTTATATTCAGGCTCCCTTGAGCCGGTGGGGCTGACGAGCCCATGGCTACGCACCTGTGCGCCTTGAGTGGTACTTTTCCTGAGAATATTTTTTGGCAGCCTACGCAGCAACCCTACACACACACCTACTCCCTGCTGACGAGAGGCAACTACCTCGAAACACGTGTCCAGGGATGGCTAAGGCGACACTCATTTTCATTTTAAACTTTTGGCATAGGCGTACCCGCCGACGCTACTTCATGGACCACAATGCTTTGGGGTAACACGCTGGTAGGATGAGCAGAGTGCGGCCAATCAGATTTTTGTTTATATTCAGGCTCCCTTGAGCCGGTGGGGCTGACGAGTCCATGGCTACGCACCTGCGCGCCTTGAGTGGTACTTTACCTGAGAATATTTTTTAGCAGCCTACGCAGCAACCCTACACACACACCTACTCCCTGCTGACGAGAGGCAACTACCTCGAAACACGTGTCTAGGGATGGCTAACGCGACACTCATTTTCATTTTAAACTTTTGGCATAGGCGTACCCGCCGACGCTACTTCATGGACCACAATGCTTTGGGGTCACACGCTGGTAGGACGAGCAGAGTGCGGCCAATCGGATTTTTGTTTATATTCAGGCTCCCTTGAGCCGGTGGGGCTGACGAGCCCATGGCTACGTACCTGCGCGCCTTGAGTAGTACTTTACCTGAGAATATTTTTTGGCAGCCTACGCAGCAACCCTACACACACACCTACTCCCTGCTGACGAGAAGCAACTACCTCGAAACACGTGTCCAGGGATGGCTAACGCAACACTCATTTTCATTTTAAACTTTTGGCATAGGCGTACCCGCCGACGCTACTTCATGGACCACAATGCTTTGGGGTAACACGCTGGTAGGACGAGCAGAGTGCGGCCAATCGGATTTTTGTTTATATACAGGCTCCCTTGAGCCGGTGGGGCTGACGAGCCCATGGCTACGCACCCGCACGCCTTGAGTGGTACTTTACCTGAGAATATTTTTTGGCAGCCTACGCAGCAACCCTACACACACACCTACTCCCTGCTGACGAGAGGCAACTACCTCGAAACACGTGTCCAGGGATGCCTAACGCTACACTCATTTTCATTTTAAACTTTTGGCATAGGCGTACCCAAAGACGCTACTTCATGGACCACAATGCTTTGGGGTAACACGCTGGTAGGACGAGCAGAGTGCGGCCAATCGGATTTTTGTTTATATTCAGGCTCCCTTGAGCCGGTGGGGCTGACGAGCTCATGGCTATGCACCTGCGCGCCTTGAGTGGTACTTTACCTGAGAATATTTTTTGGCAGCCTACGCAGCAACCCTACACACACACCTACTCCCTGCTGACGAGAGGCAACTACCTCGAAACACGTGTCCAGGGATGGCTAACGCGACACTCATTTTCATTTTAAACTTTTGGCATAGGCGTACCCGCCGACGCTACTTCATGGACCACAATGCTTTGGGGTAACACGCTGGTAGGACGAGCAGAGTGCGGCCAATCGGATTTTTGTTTATATTCAGGCTCCCTTGAGCCGGTGGGGCTGACGAGCCCATGGCTACGCACATGCGCGCCTTGAGTGGTACTTTACCTGAGAATATTATATATATATATATCGGATTTTTGCTTATCAGGTTTAAACATCTTGAACTCACTTATTATAATTCAAACACCGAACTATCCTTAAAGAATCTCATTTACTTTTAATAAACTGTCCACAGAGGCGGCATCATCTTATCTCTTAAGAAGTAGTTCCCGTTACTATGGAGGCCAAAATAAAATGGGTAAATTGCTAGCAAATTACTTGAAAATAAGACGTGATCGGACTAAGATAGAATCAATAAGAGGCCCCTCTGGCAATTCATTATTTAAAGATAGTGATATCTTGAATGAGTTTGTCTCCTTCTAAAAGAAATTGTATACTCCAGAACAACAACCTTCTCCACAGGATTTGTCTTCTTATTTTCAAACTATTCAGCCCCCCTCCTTCTCTTCTATTGATTTTGGTTTGTTAGATAAGGATGTTACTCTAGCTGAAATTACTCAAGCAGTCTCTATATTAAAAAGAGGGAAAGCTCCTGGGCCCGATAGATTTACTATCGAATTCTACACCTCTTTTGCCTCTAGTCTTTACTTCTTCCAAATCTTTTGAAACTTTTTAACTACTTCATTGCGACAGGCTCTTCTTCTGGAACTTTTCAAGAAGCCATGATTTGCTTGATACCCAAAGATAATAAAGACCCATCCCTTTGCAAGAATTACCACCCAATTTCTTTAGTTAATCTTGATTATAAGATTCTTGCAAAAATTCTCGCCCTACGTATAGACCCTATTTTACCATATCTTATTGGTTCTGAACAATCGGGTTTTGTGAAAGGTCGGCTGTCTTCTGATAATTCCAGAGTCTTTTTTAATATCCTTGGTAAAGCCTCATCTCTTGTTTGCCCTATTGCAGCTATTGCTTTAGATGCAGAAAAAGCCTTTGATAGGATCGGATGGGATTTTATGTTTAAGGCTTTAGATTGGATAGGGTTACCCCCAAAATTGATCTCCCTCATTTCTTTACTTTATTCTGGCCCTAAAGCATCTATCTTTGTAAATGGCAAGACTTCGTACTATTTTCCACTCTTTAGAGGAGTAAGAAACGGCTGTCCGTTATCTCCTCTCTTATTCATAATTGCATTAGAACCCTTTCTAACTAGGATCAGACAGGATCCTCTGATCTCCGGTTTCCAACTGGACTCTGTTCATGTTAAATTATCTGCATATGCAGATGACATTCTCTTATATTGTTCCAATCCGGCCTTTTCTATTCCCTCTTTCCTTTATCAGGTAGATTATTTTTCTCAATTATCTGGTTATCGTCTTAATTCTGACAAATGCGAGATACTCCCTCTTAATATAACATGCCTCAAACATGATTTTGCTCCTACAGGGTTTTCTTGGCAACCCTCTAAAATAAAATATTTGGGCCTATGGTTTACTTCTAACATTTCCGACACTTTGAAACTCAATTTTGATTCCATCATCAAAGCCCTATCAAATAATATAGATCTCTGGCATCCACTTTTTCTTTCTTGGTGGGGCAGATTAGACTCCATTAAAATTATGCTTTACCCTTTGATTTTGCACATTCTTTCAATGATCCCGGTATATATTCTGGGTTTCTATTTTAAGAAAATTGATTCTCTGTTAACAAAATTTCTCTGGAAAGGTAAATCTCCTCGTATCGCCCTATCCTCTTTAAAGGCTGATAAATCATCTGGTGGTCTTAAGTTTCCAGATTTCAAATCATATCATTACGCATTCTCTTTAAAATAATCATCTTCTCACTGACCAGGGTACTCACCCTCCTATTTGGCTATCTATAGAAAAGTCTTTTATTTCCCCTTTCGATTTCAAAGAGTCTCTTGCTTTTACAAACTCGATTGCCTCTTTTCATCCTCCAGTTATCTCACATACACGTAAGCTTCTTTCTCCACTTTTACCATCCCCATACCCTTCTTCCTCCTCCCTAGATCAACAATCCATTTGGCATAATACTTTAGTAGATATAAAGAATCGCACCATTTACAGGAAATCCTGGAGACTCAAAGGACTGTTTTGGATCTCTCAATTACTATTGGATAATGTTCCTTTATCCTTCTCTGCTCTTCAAAAGAAATTCTCATTACCATCATCTTTTAGAACTCAACATGCTCTTTTATTACCCTAGCTTATTCAATATCTTAACGCCCTATCTCCTTCTCCTAATTTGTCTTCTAGATGTTCCACACTTTTTCCTTTATTACTCTCATCTCCCTCAGCTTCCTCTCTATACAAGACTCTATTTCTCTCTTCAGATAGAGATAAAACGAAAGCTGAATTGGCTTGGGAAAAGGATCAAACAGAATGCTGGTCAACCCCAACGTGGGATAAATTATGGCTTAAAATTCATAAAACCTCCCGAGCTGCTAACACTTCTCAAACCCATTATTTTGTTTACCAACGGCTTATATTTACCCCTACTAAATTGGCTTCTTTTTCTGCAGATTTTCAACCATCTTGCTGGTCTTGCCCTTGCACACATGCTGACTTGAAACATATGCTGTTTGATTGCCCCTCTATTTTTCGTTTTTGGCAATCAGTTTGGTTTCAAATTAACAAAATGTTTAACACTTCCGTTCCTTTCTCTCTTCTTAGGTTCTTTATCCCCTCAGTGGCCCCAATCTCCATCAAATTTTAAACTAATAGATTTACTACTAGCAATAGCACTCCATTTAATAACATCCAATTGGAAACAGGCGGACAAAGTCACTTTTAGAGCTTGGTGGAACGCCGTTTGTTTTCATCATAGACTAGACACCAATTACGTCTCTCCTGTTTCTTTATCTATCAAAAGAGACCTTTTGTGGCTCCCTTTATCTACTTACCTAACTCGGATTACCCCGGTTAACACTGCTGATGAGGTCCGCAAGCCTCCTTGAAGGAATACGTTGTCTTTTTATTCCTTTTCATTATTGTATTTTTTATCTCATTTCTACTTAGGTTTACATTCCATATCATAATGTGACTCTATATAATATTTGCGATCAGTGAATTATATGCAATTGTTATTTTCTCTTTGTATTTAGTGATTTGAGATATAGATATTTTCTGTTCAACCCCCTCCCTCTTTTCCCTTTTCCTTTGACCTCCCTTCTTTTTTTTATGCTTACAGTAGTTTCTTTGGTAATAATAATATATTGTTTTCTGTTTCCTTTTTCAAGTTATGATTCATATATTTTAATGCAGTTGTATTGTACTTTCTCTGCTTGTTAATTTTCACTTTTGTTCTTATTGCATAATAAACTTCAAACTTAAAAAAAAAGAAATATGTACATAAACTCCAAAAGAAATTAAAAGGTTTTAGACACACTGCTTCATTTTTGTTCAAAAGTGATAGTCTCGGGTTGATACTACATTTTTTACACAATCTTGTAAGAACACCGGTACAAGTTTAAAAAATATGCATGGATTCCTTGAAAAAATTAAATAGTTTTACGCACACTACTTTGTTTTTAGGACAAACAAGATAATCTCGGGCTGATGCTACATTTTTAACAGAGTTTGGTAAAAACATCGGACAAAGTCAGCGATAATGGCTCAATGCCAATGCTGGACATACAAACAAACCATGGTCCAGAGTCTGGGTACTCAGCATACACAAATTACAAATTTTCCCATTATTCGAATTCTGAGACCAGTTTGCTGTGAGGTCATTTAAAGGCAGAAGATTCATGCGACCTAAAATAAGCAAGCGTTGAATACCATGTTCTAAATTCCAAAATACATATTTTTGTGCACTTCTCTGTGAGTTTGTCCTAATTATTTGTTTTAAACTTCCTTTAGAGTCGCAGAATTGAATATCTCTATCGAAACTAATTTTGCCACTCAGAGTTTTTAGGAGTGACTTAAATCCTAATGATGGAAGGGTGAGCACTAGTTCTTCTTGTATACTAAAGGCTTTTAGTGCCAATGAGAAGTCACGGTAAAAGGAGTAGTTACCTGCCTTTGCATCCAAGATTTCATGGCATAGAGCACCTCTTAGTGAATCTGGCTCGCTATATTTTAGCTGATAACCCCAACGTAAAACCCTGGATAGACCTTGAGTATGGGAGCTTATCAAACCAAATTCCAAACTAATTGCTGCTGTTGGAACTAACGTGTTAAAATTACATATTTTACGTAGTATCTGACCTTCAACCTTATCCAAAAAACTCCAGTCCTTAACAGGGATTGATTCCCCTTCCGTTTTCTCTTGAGAAAAAATGTAGCCCTGTTTTTAGTATATACATTTTGTCTCCTACTGGAACTGAAATATGCAAACATTAAAATGCTCCTTCATAACAAGACTGCAAGTCACAGGATGCAAACCAAAAATCTGTACTGGATGTGTTACTCACCTATGAAAACTGAGAGCTTTGCCGGTGATATTAATTTTGTATTCATTCATTTGTGGTCCATTCATGAACATTTTATGCATGTATTGGCATTTATACAGTAGAGACGGGGTAGGAGCCCATTTTAAAGTGTGATACGTGCCACAGCATGTTGGAGATTGGTGGCAGTAGTTCATTCATAGCTACGCTGAAACATGCAGTGGCAAAGACAATAGGCCTGGCATGAGAAGCTGATATGATAGCTAGTTTAATATTTTTTTTATCGGAATTCTATGCCAGAAATATAAAGAGACATGCTGCCTAAATATGATGTATATTTTTAAGATAAGTTTATTGCTGCTTCATAGCAGGCATGTGGAATTAAACAGGTATAGAAACCCTCCTAATTGTAATACCTATCACAGGAAAATATAATTTTTGTTGGAGAGAAATGTACTATTGACTTTGAATTACTGCAACATGGAAGCACATAATGGTGGCTAAAAATTCCAAAAGGCAAAGAATAGAAACAAAAAGCATTTGCAAAGTAACATATTGGCCCATCTGCCCTGACTCTGGGTGCATGTTTTGGGTAAATGTGCACCTGATCAGAAAAAAGAAACACTCACAATACAAGAGAACCGGTGCCTCTCCTCCTCCTGCTTCAACACCCTCCGCATGCTTCGCAAGATCTACAGATGGATCCCCATCGGAACCAGAAGGACGGTGACCCAGGCCCTCGTCACCAGCAGGCTGGACTACGGCAACACCCTCTACGCGGAACCACGACCAAACTCCAGAAGAGACTTCAACGCATACAGAACGTCTCTGCACGCCTCATCCTCGACATCCCTCGCCACAGCCACATCACTGCCCCCCTGATGGACCTGCACTGGCTCCCCGTCAACAAGAGGCTCACCTTCAAGCTCCTCACCCATGCTCACAAAGCACTCCATGACGCCGGACCAGCATAACTCAACAAACGACTCACCTTCTACAACCTCCAGCATCACTCCGCTGACCTCACCCTCGCCACCATTCCACCCATCCACCGAATGACCACCGGCGGCAGATACTTCTCCCACCTCTTCGCCAAGACATGGAACACCCTCCCCATCCACCTGCAACTGACCCAGGACCTGCTGACCTTCAGGAGACTTCTCAAGACCTGGTTGTTAGAACAGTAGCAGCCCTCAGCGCCTTGAGACCCTCATGGGTGAGTAGCGCGCTCTACAAATGATTGATTGATTGATTGATTGATTGATTGATTGATTGATTGATTGATTGATTGATTGATTGATTGATTGATTGATTGATTGATTGAAGTGGGCACCCATGCTGGTGGGTGGAAACAAAATGTGAATGGCGGTTGAACAGACCGATGGAAAAAGAGGACTGGCACCTGTTGCATCAGGTGCCTCGTATGGTGCGTGGGCACCTGCAGCTGCCCTCTTACACTGTGTAGAGCCCCCCACCCAACATAACCCTTCAGCGGTCCTACATATGCACCATGGGAGCAGCTTGATAACCTTGTAAAACAACACGTGTGGTGCGCGCTGAGTAAATCAATCCCAAGATAACGCAGTTACTCTGTAACGTTCACGCTGGTATTAAGAGCACAGATAGAGCGGTTTAAACATGGGAAGCGATGATTAGCATCTGAATTAGCTGATGAGTATCCTGTATGTTTGCCGTAAAACCTGCATGGCCAGACACCCGCAATCACTCATTATGATCACGTCTGCCAAGAGGATCGTGGAAACAAACCTCCAGGCACTTATTTTGACCTGCACTCACACACAAGACACTCTTTGTGTTTAAATAGCGAGGTTTATTTATATTTCTTTAACATCTGTTTGTAAGAGGGTGACATTTTACAAGCCATGCACATTCTGTCGGGTGGGGGGCACAGCTCATTTGCACAGCCATAAAGACCCTGTAAAAAAGCCCCGCGCATCCTTCTTGTGGCCCTCCGTGACTCCCATGTGAGATGCAGATTAGTGATAGCTCATTGGTGGACAGTGGTAGGTGGGGGGACGGGCCACTGGGGGACCCCCTCATTGTGCTTTGCAGGGGGCCCCCTCAAGTTTCGTTACGCTACTGGTCCACTATGGTCTCTCTTTAGTTGTTCATTACTTTTTCTTTGATGGTTAATAAACCTGGTTTGTGCATTAACTTTTTGGTTGTCCTGCTTGGCTTTGTACATCTCAATGCTGTAATGAAGGGAAGCGAGGGAGGCGACGATGAGTTAATGCTTCAATTTCTTAAAGGTAGTTGCATTACTCTGAGTCCTCTTCCCTTGCTTCTATTCATTACATCCCTCCCTTCCAGGTAGTCCAGGCCAACCAATAATTGGTATTCAGTCAGGTTATGTGGTATTTACAGGAGGAAGGAGGGGGAGGGTTGTTTTTAGTTTGTGATTTAAATGGGTGTCTGGTGAGGCAGGATTGCCTCAATGCTGTAATGAATAGAAGCGAGGGAAGAGGACTCAGAGTAATGCAATTGCTGATAAGTAATCGAAGCATCCCTGACATTTGCTAGAACTGCCTCTGGGTTCTGAGAAAATGCTTGGGCCCCAGTGCTTATTCTTTTAAAATGAAGCACTGAACAGTGGTGTACCTAGCTATTCTGGTGCTCGTGGTGGTCCCTCAGTTTGCCGCCCGGTGGACACATTTGAGAGGGGGTTTGCTGGCCATTCCCGTGACTGCCGCCCTGCATGGCCACAGGTAAGAGCGGGGGTAGGGAGGCCGCCGCAACCAAAACTCGTGCCGCCCCAGTCGGTCAACACACCCCCTGCTACGCCACTTGCAGTGAAGGTACGATTGGTTTACATGGCTTGGCACTATATTCTTTTGGATTTCTTAATTTTGTTGTGCTTCTGTCACTCTCTAATGTCCCTCAATGGTTGTGCACTGTTTATCTTGCTTCTCCATGTTAGCTGAAATGTGCCCAAATTATTCTGCCTTCTTTTCAATGTATGATTTCTTTATCACACATGTTGTCAGTGCTTAATTTGTAAAAGAATCAGTGCCAGTGTCCAAAGCTCTGCTCAAAAGCCTGTGCCAACAACTATTAAATGTTGGTGCCCCGAATACCAGGGCTGCATAGTTTTGAATCCACCTCATGCTGCTTTAATCCACTACCAGACACTGCTTGCCCTTCTCTGTCTTTTTCTTCCTCCTTCTTTCCCCTGTGTTTGTGTTTTCCCTCTTTTGCTCTCCGTCAATGTCTGATGAGGAAAAATGTGTACTGCTCCCCAAAAATGAGCGCCAGTGGGCTCCACCTGCAACGACCGGCTCAAATTAGGCCCTGCATGTTGTATAGTGCTCCAAGGTCCATGGGCCCTGTTTTGCACTCTGTAAAGCTGTGTAAATAAACAATTACAGTTTGGGCACCCGTCTACCACCTCCTTCTACCCCACTTGAGAAATGCATAAAAGGACTTTTGTAACTAATTCTTATATTCTGAGTCTAAAAAAGAGTGGTAATCAAGATGTGATCCAGATAGTAGTGAGTGACGGGCTAATACATGATCCAAACTGGCGCCGGTGGAGTGGGTTTCAGTCTTCGCCCACCAAACAAAACTACATAATGTTTCTCCATAATAAATTACGAAATATGTTACATATCTCTTAAAAGTAATAGCATTCGTGACGAATTGAATTGCAGATTCTAGCAAATGGCGTACAATTATTATTGGCACAAATACTAGGCTAAGAAGGCAAATCACTGCCTTGTTTCAGACTATAGGCTCCCTTTGGTTCTGTTTCTTTGCTCCACCCCATCCTGACCCTCCTTTTCACCATCCCGATCAGGCCTTTGATAAGCAGAGGTTCTGCTACTTCTCATTTTAACAGCATCTATAAAGTAATTTAACTCAAAAGGACAAATTAGATCTCTCTGCACTGTATACTGTTGGAAACAAAAAGATTTGAAATGAGTTCCTTTCACCAATCCTCACTCGATTAATCAACGCTGAAAAAACGTCCTTGCGTAATTATTTACAGAGCAGATTTTGCTGGCGGTTATAAATTCACTTCCATCAGGAAAAATCAATTTACATAATAGTGGAAGCTCAGGTAATGACTAAAGTACTCCCTGATAGAGGGGAAGAGTGCGGCCGTCTCATCCTCAATTATCGTGGTTTTGTGCAGACTTACAATAGCCATGTCGTTTCCAGCTCGCGTGTCACGTAACAGATATTACTGAAGAAGCCGATTTCACTTTCACGCACTGTTGGCAATGAGCACTGCAGAGAAAAGGGCGCGAAACTGTCCGTCATCGGAAACATATTTCCTGATGTACGGAAAATATTTTTAACCCTATCTTGTTTGTGTTTTTTGCTTGAGGACGAAAAAAAGATCCATTTGAAAGACTTCTCCGTAATGTCACTTGTTGGGTAAGTGCTAAGAGGCATATTATCAAGCCAGGCGATAAAATTATCGCTGCTTTAGCGGCAGAAAACGGCCGCTAAAACGACGATAATGGGCTTGATAATATGCTCTATGGAATTCCAATTGAAGCCCATGTTAGATGTGAAGGACGTCTAACATGGGCTTCAATTGGAAATCCATAGAGCATATTATCAAGCCCATTATCGCCGTTTTAGCGGCAGAAAACAATTTTATCGCCTGGCTTGATAAAATGCCCCTAAGAAACTCTTCGGGGCATAGTAACAAGGGTCAGCGATAATTATCGCTGGCCCCACATAGTGGTAGAAATATTATCGCCGGCTATCGCTGAAAATTATCGCCATGATAATGCTATATTAACAATACATAGCGCTATGGCGATAATATTTCAGAAATAGCAGTGTTTACCATGGAACGTCGCTGGTTTTCCAGCGATGTTCCATGGAACACAGCGATAACATTGCTGATACGACCCTGTGGTCGTATCAGCATAATCCACCTACCATTATTAGAATGCCTTAGTCTGGAATTTAACAGACGTTAAATTCCAGCGTTATGGTCGAGGTAGCGCGGTTTTTTAAATCGCTGCATCTCCTTGTTAATATCGCGAAGCTGCCTTCGCGATATTTTCATGTGTTGTTTTCACAGCCACACCTTCTTTGCATCTCATTAGCGATGCGAGGCGAGGCTGTGAAAAAACGGGCTCTACATCAAAGAAACACGCGCTAGCGTGTCCTTGATGATATTGCGATATAATTATTGCCGCTTATCGGCCAAAAACGGACCCTAAAGCGGCAATAATTATATCGCCAGCCCTTGCTAATATGCCCCTTCGTTTTTTTGGTGTGCCCTTCAGTATTGCAGCACAAGAGATTCACTGATTTATCAGTTTAAAGGGCAAACAAAAAACTCATACGAGACAGTCAATGATGACAGATTCATTCAGCTATCCAAGAAATGTCTTATTTACTAATATATAGACTCTGTTGATAGCTATACGTTACGGACGAATGACGGTTACTTTTTGTGTTTACTAGCACGAGACCGTGCTAGTAAACACAAGTGAATTTCCATGCAGTGTGCACTGCATGGAAATTCACCTCCATTGATGGTGTATGAAAGGCACATAAATCATTCAAAATTTGATTACGCACATCATTCTTTCTAAAAAAAACAATCTTCCCAGGAAAGAAAAAGGCTGGCGATTTTTCACAACGTGATGACAAATTGCATCCCATTGCATTACTTTTATGATGTCATTCAAAGCAATGCGTGGTGGTCTCATACGACATGCATCACAATGCACTAGAAAAGCAACTGTGGTGTGGTGTATTTCTTATCATTATTAATGCACTATGTATCATATGTTTTTCTTGCATTTCCAATTGTACTTTATATTATATGACAGTGGTTGGAATCTTGAAATGTCATGGTTCCTCCACCTATGTCATTCGGTTCTTAGATTCTATGGCAGGACCGGAGGCTTCAGATTAAGCTTTACTTTCTCCGTTTATTTTTGCTCCAGCAGCTTTTATCCAAGTATTAAAACAACAAGAAACCACATTTCCCATGATGCAAAGGGAAAATGTGAGAAAAAAGTCCATCAGAAATGAGCCAATCCTGAGCCAGGACCACCAACAACTTCCTTCGTGGGACGCTCTACACGCCTCTTTCTTCCTGCAACCACATTAAGCCCGTCTCCGGTTAATCCTGTTTGCCAGCGTCCGATCCTAAATTAAAGAAGGATAGTTGTAACTTTGAGAAATGTAACATCTCATTTACATTTCCAAAACAAAACATTGACAATCATAACCCAGAAAGATTAAAAAACACCATCAAAAGGCATATGGAATCATCTAAAATGAAAACACTTTACTCACCATAGATATGGAGGTGTTCTGGGAGGGTGCTACTGCAAGGTGCTGGGGCAAAAATAAACAGAGAAAGTAAAGCCTAATCCTCGCCTCCGCGTCCTTAATAGAATCGAAACTTTCCTTTACGATAGCTAGGAAATTTTGTATTGTCTGTCATGTCCTGCTGGCAGTTGCTGGCTATTCCCTGGGCCCTCTGGACCACCTTACTGTGTGAACAATAAACTCAAGGTAAAGACTCTTCGTTGTCTCCGTGCAGTCTGTACAAATTGGCGAAAAGCTTGGGATTGAAGCTGTCCTCCTGGCTACCCACGTGCTTGCGGTGCCATCACACTTCCTTGAGCGTCCATTGTGCTTGCGGTGCAATCGCGCCCGTTCCAGCGTCTGCTCTACTTGCTGTGTCAGTATTTATTTCATGTGCTCCACCTCGTCTTGCCACATGCAACATTGATATCATGCCATCCTTTCATTTATTTAACAGTGAAAAAAGAATTATATTAAACAAAAATATTATGTAAAAATGCCAATTTGAAAAATATAATACAAGACATAAAACGATTTTGTAGAGGACATAAAACAATAAAAAAAGTATGTGTGAGGGCATGGCCAAGATGACAGATGGGTGAGTCGCAACTAGTGCGCTCTCCGACGCCAGGCATCACCGGTGGCAGCTGAACAGCACTGGACTGAGTCCCCTTGACAGGAGCCTGTGCCACCGGGTGCCGGTTGGGCTCGTCCTGGCTCCGAATTAGGGCCAACCTGGGTCCGCCTGGGCCCTTTCTTCGATCCCGGAGTCTGGCCGTGACCCAGGCGGACAGTGGCCTACAGACCTGGGACCTGACGTGGTGGTGGTGGCATACTCCCCGATCGGCTACCCGGGTACAGTGGACCTATCTGTAGCTGCTGCCTACATAGGATGAAGACCTGCTCAGGCCTGGCGAGAGGCCCGAGCATCACCTCGGCAGTAGCATCACGCAAACCTAAGGGCTGCTGCTGCAGGCCGCATCGAGAGGAAACCGCAGGGCCTGGGGTTGGTCTCCCCCCACCTTGATGCTAACGAGGCGGATGGCTGCCAGAGGCAGAGACTGTAGTGAGTGGCATTACAGGGGATGGCAGGACGCTCCAACCCCCTACCCCCACCAACTAAGGAGCTCACCAGACACAAGGGGCCCAGGAGGGGACCTAAGGGAATATCCGGCCCCTCCATGATAGTTTGCGAGGCAGGTGGCTGGCTGAAGGAATGCACCAGCTGAGCTGGTTGCTCCGATGCGTTGGCCCGGAGGACCAGGCGTCTGATGGGTCCTATCCACACCAGACCTAGGCTGGCCAGGACCCCACGTGTGGAGCATCCGATCGGTGGGATTGGGAGGATTGGGGCCTGAGGCCGGAGAGCTGCACGCCGAGATAGCAAAGCAGCCCACTACTGGTCCCCCTGGCACTTAGCCGTCGGGGCAAGGTGCAGCAGAGGACCATTGGAGAACATTGGCCCTCATCGCAAGCTGCTTTACCCTGTACGGAGGTGGAGGAGCACAGGGGGGAGGGGTGGACACCGGGCACCATGCACGCACTTTTCTGATAGCGGATGGCAGCTGGCGGACAGCCCCCCTCATATGGGACTCCCTGGTTTACTGTGCCACACAGCTGAGGAGATAACGCAGCCTCGTTGCCAACTGGGGGGTAGAGTCTCACTGTGATCGGTGAAGATTGAGGACTGACCTCCCTGATCTGGCCCCGGGTTGCTGCACTGACAGGGTACCAGCAGAATCTCGGCTTGAATCCGGGGGGTGCGGCGGGGGATCTCCAACACCATTAATATAGATCTCCTCTCTGACCCACAGCACTGCCCCCTGCAGCAGCACCGCACCTGCGACCAACGGTTTCCTGCGACCTGCCATGCCTGATATGCCGTGCAGGCTGTGGGAACTAGTGAGGGGCTAGTCTACCCTGGATGAGCTAACTGTGCCTGGACGTGGTGGTCTGTCTGGAGGCAGCTCATAGTCTGCTTCCTTTTGTGACGTCTGCGACTTGGGGCTCCCCGGGCCCAACAATTGCACATTGTGTCTTTTAGAGTTGCCCAGCTTTGCGTCCCAGCTGAAGAAAGGTGGAGCACTATTCCTACCTCTTGTGATGGCTTCCGGAAAAGGCAAGCAGAATCCGACTTTTAAGGACATGCTCCTCAAACAACCGGAGCCCAGGCTGGAGATCCCCCTTTAACATCCAGCACAGAGGAGCCATAAGACCCTGCACATGCTGATGCGCCAATCACCTGCCCCTATCTTGAGGCGTTGTTCACCTCATTGCATGAAGACCTCCAATCACTCAAGAAAGAACTAGCCAGGGAACTCAGGGAGATTTGTTGAGATATAGGTGGCCTGGGCTGTATGGTCTCTACCCTGGAAGATAATGAACAGGGAAGAGACAAGGAAATCAAGCAACTCCAAAAGAAGATCCTACGCCTAAAAGACCAACACCTAAATCTACAAGCGCACGCTGAAGACTTAGAGAACAGGTCTTGATGCAACAATATCCACATCAGAGGAATTACATCAGGGGCAGAGGGAGTAGACATCGCCTGCTTCGTGGAAGAGCTATTTTGATCAATCCAGGAGGTTCCCTCCCGATACAAAGATCAAGCTGGTTTGCATACACAGAGTCAGTCCTCGGAAATTCCCGACTGGACCTCCCCCAGATATTTTAACATGCATCTATGATTTTACCCTGAAAGAGAAGATACTACAAAGCGCCAGAAACAAACATCCTATCTAATTTCAGGGCCAGAGTTCAGTTCTGTATCAGGATATAGTAGCGTCAAACCTCCTGAAACGCAAAGCTTCTTGCCCTGTTACCGCTCATCTATGAGCAGCTCGTGTATCTTACTCATGTCGACATCCCTTCCGCCTGGTCTTTTGCTTGGAAGGGAAATTGAGGCATGTCACCTGCTGGACTTGAACGATCCTTCCCATGGATGGGACGGCGTGGCAGAGACAAGAGGTGATCCCATGATCGGAAGAGTATGAAGTCCTCTCCCACACTGAACTTTGTCTGGATCAGGAGACCATTGCCAGGGAGAGACAGGCGGTCCTTGTCACACTTGCGGGAGACCCAGCCATGCCGACGAAGACTTATCAGATGCAGCATCCCTCTCTCCCTCATCTGTGTTCTCTCCCATTTCTTTCTCTTCTTTCACCTTCCTGAGGACTCAGCGGGGATCAGGGTCACTAACATTCCCCCTTTGACCACTAAGCCTTGGACAATGACAATCTTGGCAGTGTTATATGGTTATTGTTTATTTGGGCCCCTGGGCCCTTTGTTATTACTTTTGGTTGGACCTGGGGAAAAACTTACATGTTTCACTGATAGTCACTCACCCTTGGGAGATGACGCTGTCTCCCTATTTCAGTCACATAGTGGTGGGGCAAAATGAGTCAGGGCAGCTATTAGACAAACTTACTATGGTAAACCACCATGACTAACCAACTAGTAGTTCTTACCCTAAATGTCAAGGGCCTCAAATATTCACTTAAACAAAATTTGGTCCTCTCCTGTTTGGAAAACACAGGGGTGCACATATGTTTTTTTGCAGAGTTTTATATAGCGCAAATGTGACCCGAATCGGGTGTCAGAGCGCTTTACGTAGCACCAGTTACGTTACATGAGGACACACATTCATTTTTGTTAGGCACGGGGAGATTAAGTGATTTGCCCAAAATCACAGGATGTTCAGCGTCATTGCCGAGACTCGAACCCAGTTCCCCAGATTCGAGGTCTGCCACGCTAGCCGTACCGTCTCCACAAGGATCAGCACAGTCTCCGATGTAAAGCCTTTCCTCACCAATACTTCTCATCTCTTCCGTCTAAGTCAGCTGGGGTGGCAATCTTAATTTCCTGTACCTTCAGGGGAAAGGTGGGACCCAAGCAAGCTGAAATAAAGGGCAGACTATTTGCATAATCTCTGACCCTGGGGTCCAGCAGCATTACAGTAGGCACTCTATATACTCCCAATGAGGGACAAGAACTTTTTCTCTGCAGGACGGTGGCAGAGGCAATAAGCTTGCAAGACAGGCTGGTTCTGTTGGGATGAGACCTTCATTTAGTGCTTAACAATATTCTTAACCGCTCAGCCCAATGCCAAGGCCAAGCAGGAGTGCTCTCCCCAATAGATTTAACTTGGTTGACAGACATAGGGCTAACGGACATCTGTAGATCCACACACCCACATTCCCGGGACTCTACATTCTATTCCCATTCCCAAAAGACCTATGCCAGATGCGACTATCTCTTGGGCAATTCTGGTGTGTTCACCACAGTTCAGTCCATGGAGATCGAACCTCATTCCTTATCTGATCACTCAGCTGTGAGAGTGACTCTTGCAATCCCAGCCCTCGGCCCATCCTCGTGGACCAGGCAATTTAGGGACACTTTACTACAATGTCCAGAGGTTAGCGGCCAGATTACCAAGACAATCACTGACTACCTGACGGTTAATGACACCACGGAGGTTTCAAATTCTTCTTTATGGGAAGCCCTGAATGCGATCGTTAGAGGGAAACTTATTGCCATAGCATCCACAGAAAATAAGCTCCATCGGGATAAAAGAGAATGCCTGACTCTCCAAGTCCTAGAACTTGAGTGGATACACAAGTGAACCGGGGCTCCCAGGGTATGGCAGCAACTTGAGGTGGCCCGAGACCAACTGTTGGGTATTGATGGAGACAGGGCTGAGTACGCAGCACTCATGCTCCAACACCGGTTTTATGTAGGCAGCGACCACAGTGGCTGCCTTTTAGCCAACCGGCTATGCATTCAATGGCAACAGACGGGAGTTCAAAAGATAACAGACGCTGAGGGTCAGGAATGGACTGACGATGCACACATCATAGAATCTTTCCACAATTACTACCAGAATCTCTCTACAGCACAGGACCTACACCGTGAGGCGGTAACAGCATACCTCAAGGACGTCGCTACCACCACACTGACGGCCGACCAGGCATCTGAGCTAGATCTACTGATTCGAATTAAAGAGATGATTTCTAGAATATCCCACCAAAACCCATCCAAATCTTTAGGCCTGGATGGCTTCCCAACCTCCTTTTACAAGGTTTTCTGCCAAAGTTCAGTGCCTCTTATTTCCAGGTTGTTCAACGTGATTGGAGTCGCCACCTTGCTTCCCCCCTCTATGCTTAGGGCAGTAATAGTGGTAATCCCTAAGACTGGAAAGGACAAATCTCACTGCTCTTCATACACACCCATCTCTCTCTTGAATACGGTCCTTAAGCTCTTTATGGGCATCTTAGCTGCCCATCTTAACCCTCTACTTCCCAGCCTCATTGACCCCGATGAGGCTGGATGTGTGCTCCAATGACAATGCAGTGACAACACTTGAAGAATCCTCCACTGTATAGATAAATGCCAGAGATTCGACCAGGAGAGAATTTTTTTGGCCGTCAATGCTGAGAAAGCATTTGACAGTGTACACTGGCCCTATTTAGTGGTAACCCTGGCTCACTTTGGAATGCAAGACTGTTTCACTCGATGGATACTTAGCAGCTACATACAACCTACAGCTGTGGTCCAAGTCAACGGATGCTCCACCGTTCCATTCCACATTAGCAGGGGAACTAGACAGGAGTGCACTCTATCACCCCTTTTGTTTGCTCTTTACATGGAGCTTATGGCTCAGAGCGTCCTCACTAACCCTCAGATAACAGGGACCCAATTTGGAGGTGAGCAACACACTATACTTATATGCCAATTACGTTATTACATTTCTGGAAGAACCCTCCACATTCCTCCCTGCCTTCTTAGGCAAGCTGGAGGCCTTTGGCCTAGCAGCAGGCTTCAAGATAAATATTCACAAATCACGAGTGCTTAATCTGACTCTCCGGCCCCAACTTTAGACTCCCTCCGGTGAAATTTACCACTTCAATGGGCCCAGAGATCTATTCTTTACCTAGGACTCCAAATGACCCCTACAATTGCAGACACATAGCTCTTAACTACAGGACCTTGTCCCATCAGACAGCCACGGCCCGTATAGGGCGAGCTACCGGGGTGGCGACGTGGGGCAGGGGGGGGTTGTAAAATGCGGCATACGGCCGATTTCAGGTAAGTAACGAAAAAAAAAAAAAGAATTTCGTTGTGCGTGCTGCATCGCATTTGGCATTTGAAAAACTCACGGCCTATTGGTTGCAAGTGCTTAAGGACATTGACACTCACTTAGACACAGACCTTTCCAGATTCACGGCTTATATTGTTCTAGGTCTCCCCAACGCTCTCACCTTTCCCCTTAAGTCCTGGAGGGACAGACAGATAGGACTGGCATTGGGGACAACCTTACAAAACATTCTATCTCACTTGGGTACCGGGTAATTTCCCACACACCGGGATTGGTTACACCATTTGTGGCACATAATAGGGATGGAATGTATCACCCTCACTCTCTCCAATCAGGGCGCATCGTTCCCTAAGCTATGGGGCCCATTCTTGAAGCTGCTGACAATAGGATTTCGCGAACTTCCCTGCCCCTACGAATTCTCCGATTACCCGAGGCTCACACACCTACCACTTAGAGGCTGCACTGTAAGGCAGCTTCTCTTTGTGACAGACAGGAGCTTATTTTTATGTCCACCAGGTCCGGGGTCGGGAGAGGAGGGGCGAGATGGGGAGTTGATAAACAATCTACTGCATAGTGTCCCAGAAAACAATAGGCCTTGAGACGTTGATGTATTATTATTTTTTTCTTTATGCTGACAAAACTCATAAAGAAAATTAAACCATAAAAAGTGTTATAGTTCTACTTCCAACAACAATTGAAGAAATGACACCTAATCTTGATAAAATGAATACAA
Organism: Triturus cristatus; assembly: GCF_964204655.1. Lineage (NCBI taxonomy): Eukaryota > Metazoa > Chordata > Amphibia > Caudata > Salamandridae > Triturus > Triturus cristatus. The sequence continues at coordinate 249,333,278 of NC_140592.1, forward strand.
ATTATGTAAAAAGGAATATTCATAATATTTATTATTAAAGGTGTTGCTATGAAATAAAAGAAATATATTTTTTTAATTATGAAAGTGGCCTTATTCCCCATGTTTAATATCTTTCTACTCTCATATGAATGCTACATTTTTAAAATGACCTAATCTGTTAATGGCATGAACATGTTTGTGATTGTAATGCTTTTTATTATAGTAGTTTTCAAGTAGACTGCATGCGTATAATATAAAAAATTGGCGATATTCATATGGCTGGTGGCTAGAGATTACTATATGATCATTAACACAGGTGTAGCTGAATATTAAAATATATACATTTAAGGAACATCCATTTCTTTCTTAATATATTGTGTTATTTCCTTTATTTTAGGATTGATTGTCGAGACTGTGCAAAGATATATGAAGCTGAGGATGTATATAACCCATTGTAGCCCTTTTGTCTGTCCATGATTAGGACTTCATAGGTATGAATAAGTTCAGAAAAAATAAATAAAATTTCACTTTGAACAAACCATGCCTACACATAGTCCTACGATATTTGAATAGATGTTCTATATTTTTTAATATAGGATGTTTATAACGAAGTGTAAGTATTATATGTGAAAGTTCCTTTACAAAGTACTATGAGAATTTCTTTTTTATATTAATATTTCATGTAAGTAAAATGAGAATATTTAAGAATCCAAAAATATCCACTATGATATATGGTAAACTAAACATAGACGTAGACATAGATAGATAAAAGGGAAAAAAACATAAATATGTCATCATGCCTAACTGGCATTAACTGTCCAAGAGGTTATTAACATTCATTTTTTTAATATGACCTAGTTTACTTCATAGTGCCTAGAATGCCAGAATGTTAGCTGAGAGATTTTATAAATATCCATCGACAGGCAGAAGAACAATCTTGCAGGGAGTGAATATTAGCCTACTGATAGAGTGCCAAAATATTTAAATATTAATAAAGCAGAATAGATTTACTACACAACAAAATTAAATAGAGAAAGATACACATAATTAAAAAGCATAATTGGTAATTCATTACTGAAAATGTTTTATAAAGGTATCAGTCATGAATTCATTTGACTTTTGGCTAACATTTGATATTTATCTATGTTATACCATGGACATCAGTGTTATTATTTTTTTTTAATATTAAGACAATGTATTAATAATGAACATCATTTGTGATAAATACAAACAAAAACATTATAATTGTTTTATATTACGAAAAATTACAGATAATTTTTTTTATTTGATTGAAAAAAAATATTCCCATCAGATAAAATGGTTTTTCACCTAGGTGAAAACCTTGATAAAATCAGTATTTTAAAAAGCTTTTACAGGACTGGCAGGAGATGTTAAAACAGAGCATCCTCATTGATGCCGTATTGCTTGACATTGCAGGTGGTTCTTCCTCATCCTCAGATGCCCCCTCATGCTCCACAATATGTTTTGAAGATGTATGCACAGGTAAGGCGCATGTGTTGAGGAAACACTAGAGGTTGATGGGTTAGACCTCTTGCCTGCCATGACATCAGTGAGATGATTGAAGGTTGCAGTTAGTTCTCAGGCAAGGGTTTGCTGTGAAACATTAACTGTAAGAATGATTTAATTAAGGAGAGGCATCTAATCTACCAAGGAGTACTTCCTTTTCTCTAGTTCTTCATGAAAACTGTTAAGGAATGTTTAATGTCTTCAATGTTTATTAATTAGACTTTTATTGCTGTCTTGTCCTTTAAAATGACAACTAAGAGGCCCATCAATGTGTACAAGAGATTCACCTATCCCATAGAGCCAGATGAGGATCTTTAAATGACTCAGTAGTGTTCCTATGTGAGCTACATGACCTGTGGACCCCATCTAGAATGTCTGATAGTCTCCCCATACCCTTCTTCATTTCTTCAATAATGTTCTCTGTTTATGAGCATTTAAAAACATAATGCTTGATCTTCTGCATATACTGGCCAACAAGAAGGTATTGTACCCCTAGAAGAAATTCTTGGTGTTAGGACACTCTCTAGAATTCCCTTCTCTTTCCAGAACTGGTGATGTAGGGTCAACAAAATAACATAGTTTCATATATGGAGCACAATGATGGGTCCAAAAGCTAGTGTAAGTGTAGACTTTGTAGTAACTTTACAGTCAGAGTTTGTGAATAGCCCAAAGCAGTAACGTTACTACAAAGTGTAAGTTTAAACTTTGACGTGCACATTACTCGCAAGTGCAAGTTACCTTTGTGAATATCCTCAAATGTGTACATACAGACATTTTTGTGAAATAAATATGTCCTACAAACAGAAAATAAAATTCTGTTTGCTGGTTTGAGCCCCTGCCATTAATGCACAACTGTTTGAGACAATGATTTAGAAAATAATATTTTTAAAAGTTGTTACAGTAAAATATCACTGTGTCCTTGTCATAGCCTTATCCAGATGAATGAAAGGTTCTGGACATGTAATATTACCTAGATAGACCCATCCAAAATACTCCCAGAATAAACAGTGGGGTTAAGTTCTATCCTTTTGAGCATCAAGTTATGCATTGTTTGCAGCATAAAAAAAAAAGAAATAATATATCCAAAGCTTGCTTAATTGCCATTTAGAGCAAGTGGGAATACAGTGACAATGTGATACCTGTATGGTATTAAGAGCTTGGTTGTCTGTGTATGTGTAACTATAAAGACTATAGACATAATATATTCATCTGGATTTGGACCAGAATTTATGTTTAATAAAAAAAAAGCTGCACCAGAAAATAATGTAAAGGCATATACAGGCATAAATTGATAATGCTATATTGCCAACTGGCACATGGCTCTGATATAGATAAGATAAGAGCCCATACATTCACAAGGGAAGAGTTTAGAGGGAAATGAAAGAAAAAGTACAATATCAATTCCATATCAATACAATTTGTGATAGGTACTCATTATTTGTCATCATGGCAGTATTTCTACTTTTTGCCCTATTTTAGACAACATAATTCCTTCTATGTATGGTAGTGTTGGCTGGCATCCATTGAGGAAAATAAAGCTGCACGCCTATGTAGAAGGATTATAAAGTACACACAGTTATGACAGGAGGCATGTTGGCAAGTTATTTTTAGTATTGACGTGTAAAATCATAACCAGTGTGTAAGAATAAGACTTAGCAAAATGAGTATAAATACATTTAGAAAAGAGGCTTCATTTAAGCAGATTTCATTGCATGTATATTTTTTAAATGTAAGCGAACGCCACAGTCATTTAGATGTACAAACAATATGCATTCCAATCCCCCTTTTTCTGATGTTAGAGAAATAATCTGTATATTTGACTGGGGTTAGAATAATGATTTGCTAAACATCCCATTTCGGGGTAAAACAACTAAATAAAGATGTAGAAGTATACATTTTGACGTATTCATTAAAAAATATATATTATTTAATGACAACATGGACTTTTGTTTTGGCCAACACATCCATAGAAATCCTAAAATATGTTCTCTGTCCAACTTGTTTTAGTACAAATAAAACGTCAGACTATAGTGCAATACCCTACACATACCTTCACAGCATTTGAATAGTCAATTAGCTTACCCTGTGAGCTGGTGGTGTCCTCACAGGCAGCAAGGTTAGTGCCATGAATTCCATCAACAATATCAGGGGCAATCATCGCCACATCCATGTGCAACCTCTACTGCTGGATGCCTGGAACTGTACCAGTTGCCATTGAAGTCTTTACTTTCAGAGCCAGCTTCTCCTCAGTCTCCTGCATCAAGCCACCTCTTCTTACACTCCTCTACAGAGCTAGGTGCTACCGCAATGATTTTATCACATATTTCTCTCCAAAGAGCTGCCTTCTTTGCCAGTGGCTTCTTTGAGGTGGCAATCAGTTGTTTTCATTGAGTTGTCACCTCACTAATCATAATCTCAAATTCCCCCAGGGCAAAGTTAGTATTCATTATCATAGTATGTTCCAGGCTCTACCCGCAACCTGGCTTGCCATCATGGAACAATACAAACATTTGGTGGCACTTTTTGTGCCACTTTTGTAAGTGTTGTGTGATGCATTGACACTTTGTGCACCACAATGACTCTTTGAATCATGCAGGCTTGAACTACAACACAAACCCCGTGCTCACATGACAATGCATCCTATATATGTTATGTTATGTTATGTTAATAAAAACTTCTAAAGCGCACGGTCACCCGGAGGTTACATGGCGCTAATATATGACACTGCCCATGAAAAAGAAACTTTCACAATGCAGCACTATTAATTCTTTAGCTTTCTAGGAGTAGACAAGAACACATGGCAGAAAAAAGACTGCCTTATCACTACCTCTTTCATTTGAAGAAGCAAAAGAGAGTCTCTCTTTTTAACTTCCAGAACCATCCTAGGCACCCAAGCTCTAGTCACAGTGAGGAGGGAACCAGAGAACAATTTTGACCCTGTGAGGAGAGCTAATCTAAATAGGGGATGGCGAAGGAGCTGAAGTTAGGCCTACTTGGTGTCAGAAGGGTTCTGTCCAGTGCTTAATTTGAGCCGGTGATTGCAGATGTCTCATACTAGTAATCATTTTTGGGGGCTAGAACTTAATTTCTATCATCAGACTCTGATCCAGCACAAGGGAAAGAATGGCAGAAAATGGGGAAAGAAGGCGGAAAAGAATATCCGAAAGCAGTGACAAAGAGAGAAAGATGAAATGAAAAAAACCTGCAGAAGGGAAATGGAGTGCATGGAGGTGGCTTAAAGAGGAATGAGGCAGATTCAAGATTAAGAACCTGTGGTATTTGGCAACAATGACATTTGGCAACACCAGATGCATCCTTCTAAACAAGACATCCAGCACCAGCACTTATCAATTTTGCTTATTAAGCATCAGTTCCGTCATTTTGAAACGGGGGTTCCTAGGTTATTTTACAGTAAGGCAAGGATGTAGTACTGCAAAATGAGGTGGGAAACTGCAAAAAATATTTAGGCTTGGTTGACAAAATGTCTCCAGTCACTGGCTAGTGCACCAGATAAGTCTGGAACCTCAAGAACATTAGTAATAGGAAGAAAGACTCCATCTGAAGACTCCTGACTCCTGCTAGAAGAATAGGAATAGCTAAAATGCTGATGGCTCCTGGTTGGTCTCCTGTTTGACTACTTCATTGACACCATGAAAAAGCAGAAGCACCTCTAACTCCAAAAGAGTCTAGATGACTCCAGAGGACTGGGCCATGTATTTGGCCTGTCTGGAGAAAGACCTGCTTAGAAACCTGATTGAGAAATTAGCAGTTGCAGGACTGGCCAGAAAGAATTTTACAGCATTTGTGGAAAAGTGGGACTCAGGCATTTTTTGGACTTCGAGAGGACTGGGACAAAGTGCTGAAACATGTCTAGAAAAGTCTTAGTATTAGTGGGCAAGAAAACCTGGAGGTCCGGCTTGGAGCTGTTTGTAAACAGATTCAGCATACCTTACGGTAGGGGTATCTGGCCTCTTGACTTGGCTACATTTTAAAGCCATGCCCAGCTGAAGCATTTTGAATTCCAAAAATTTGACTTGAACCAAAAAACCTTGGACTAGGGAGAGGTAACAAATCTATCCATTCAATGAAGCACTTTCTGCAGCTTTGACATACAGCATTGTCCATCTCCGAGCTTTTGGCACCAGCTGGAACTGCATCAGTAAGAGCTTGACAAAAGATGTATCTGACTGTGATGGACCACTACAATCTTGCAGCTTCTCCCACAAGAAAATTTGCACTTCAATTTCAGAGACTAAGTCCAAAGGTAGAAACTTTACTGGAATGACTTGCTTGGTATATCCAACCTCCACTCCATTTCAGTCAGCGTGAAATTGCACATAGGTCCCGGTCAACCATTAACTGTTGTTTTCAATGGCGCCTTATATTTAATAGGCACTTTTTAAAAATTATATAAATCTGGTTCCCTAAATATTACTTTATTGATGTTGTTATCTTTTTCCTTGTTTTTTGCTCTATTATCTTTAATTGGTTTGGGAATCTTATTGCATTGTGTTCTTTGATTCAAAATTGTTGGTACTGCTTGATTCTTAGGGAATTGCCTGCTGCTAGTGACATAACTACCAGGGAGTGTGTAGATTTTATCTCAGCAATGTGTTTGACCGAACCAGACTGTAATTATAAGGTCAGTAAGAGGACATCTCCTCCCAAATTACAAATGCAAACTCTGACAGTAATGGAGCTCTGCTGTATATTGACAGCATCAAATCATTGAACACAGAGAAAGCGTTCTTCCGGGTGAGACAATAACAGTCTCACAAAAAGGAGATGGGGGTTAATATTTTTGTTAAATTTAAAAGGCTAGAACAGTTCCCTTCCCCTGAACATAACATGCTCACAATGAGAGAATTGTCACAATGAGAGAGTCAAAGTAGTTATACTAGGTGCAGATGATAAGCTTGAACAACAAAAACATGTGAGTTTGTTGATCTCCTCTAGAAGGAATGTGCAGCCACTCAATCTTACCAGAGTTTTTTGTCTATTGAGAGCACATGTTAGGAGGCCAATACCCATTTTATTATATTGTACTCATATCAGATCAGTATATTCCCTGTTTGGGGAACATCATGAAATTCACAAGAGGCCATAAACACCCCTTGTTAATACCAAAAGTCTGCCCTTGTACTTACGTAGTGTTGGTGAAGAAAGAAAAGGTGCTCTGAATGTGCATCCCCACATAGATGACCCTGAAATACTTCCCACTAAGAGGGCTTTCAAGAAAGTTAAATGCAAGGTTTTGGGGGACCCTTCTGGACTCCCACGTCTGGCCACTATAGGTGAATTTGAAATGCAAGCCTCAATGCAGACTATTATGGAGCAAGCAGGGCCATTAGGCTGCAACCACCCTGGTGCCGGTGATTACCAATTCTTCTTTAGGTTTCATTCTCTATATATCTATACAGAGTAGTGGGAACCACCACTCCATGTCTGTTTGCTACATGATCTTTGGCACATAACTTACTGGGTCAGGTAGGCCATTATTAGAAGATTTGGTCCTTCAGACTCTTAGCAGGGGGCAAACCAACATGCCAGGTCAGTGAAGGCGGCAGTCTCCAGTCTCCTGGCAGAAGACCGCCCATTTATATCATGAGATCCTCCCCCCTGTCCCATCCCTTCCCCCTCTGACAGGGTTCTTGTTGCCTTTAGAAAATGTGATTGTGGACGTGCTGAAGACAGAGAAGTAGGCCTTGTGAATGCCATGTTTTTTGTACCTATTTGGCATACGCTTTGGTGTAGAGAAAAAAGTCCAAAGCAGGAGTTTGTTGCATTAATACAAAGAAACATTAGCACTAACATGCAGGCTGTTTTCTTACTGTTTAGGGGCCTTTGGGAGTTTTTATTGGTTGCATTCACCGCACAATATTCGGGGGACCTGGAGAGAGTGCGTGAGTGATGGCTGCCCTGCCCTTAGCAAGTTGAGGCAACTGTCACTGTTACTAGAAGCCCACTGTTGTGCAAGCCATTGGTTCAAGAATTTCAGCCAGCACAGTCAGCTGAGATCCTGCTATCAGAAATGCTGCAGTTCTCCCTGCTCTAAGAGGAGCAGAGGAACAGTGAGTTCAGGGGTGTAGGAGCACCAGTGCTTAATTTGAGCCTGTGGTTTCCAGTGCTCAGCACCGGCACTTGATTGCTGGCAGCGACACTTAATTGCTGGAACCTGTACTTATGACAGATGCCAAATGGTGGCACTGTTTGTTAATTCAATATACATTTAAAACAACTAATACTGGCCACCCAAGCCATCTTAAAGCTTTGGCGGCCTTGAACAGTCTGAGTTGTCACACTTGTAGCATTGTGATGGTTAGTAGTTGTGCAAGTACAGTGGCAGTGTGTGGTGCAAACTACGGTGGCCTCCTGACGAGTTTTACAAATTAAGCTCTGAGGAGCACCACCATTATATGGTGGTGCTTTGTCCCACCAAACTCCATATGAACCCCTATGATTATTTATGTCATACGGCAGACAGACACAGTCTGCTTATGTTCACTTCAAAATCAATTCCTGTAGTAACCAGTTCAAGACTTGATGAGCTAAGCACAGAAGAGCAGTGAAAATTAATGTTAGTTGTTTATATCTTGCCAAACATATCTACCTACCACTCTCTGTGGAATGGGAACTAACCAAGAGTTGCCAAAAGGCCATCTCACCATCAAAATTAGTGGTAAAATAGGACCTAAGTAGGCACAGGTGACATTTAAATTGCGTTGGTGCAATTAAAGGAATTTTTATGAATTTTGCTTATGCATGTTACACAGAATTCCTGAAATTTAGGCCTGGGTGAAAAGTGTATTGAACCAGCATAATCTAGTGTAATTTCAGCAATGTCAAGTTACTTTTAATACGTGGCAATCCTGAAATTACGGTAGAACCCCACAGTTTGTAATTAGGCACCTTCACTGTAAAACAATTTACCCAAATGAGCCCTTCATGTAAAACTTTAGAGTGAATAAACAGGAACAACACGAATGACAGACCGTGAGCAGCTGTTGTTCATGGTGCCTTTGGTATTTTGCACAATTATTTTAGCGCGGAATGCACCTTCACATAGAAAGTGGATGCATGGACGCACTTCACACGAAAATACACCACAAAAAGCCAGTTTTGCATTTCACATAATTTAGTGAAATTGGGCATAATTATAAAAACAAAATTACACCAGGCCACGTAATTATGTCTTCTTTCACAGCAAAATTATAGCACAGGAGCGCAAGAATAATACGAACAACCAGAACGTGCATGGCCTTTGGTCTTGGAAATTGTGGTTTGCTCTGTATATTTTTTGTGCAAAATGCATCCTCGTGTTGGAAAATGACGTGGGGATTGATTTCACACTGAAGTATAGCACTAAATAAAGGATTTGCATTTGGTGTATTTATGTGTAATTTTGTGTAATATTCCTGAAATTTGGCGTATTTACATGAAAGTAAAAGATGGTAATTTCCCACACGCCTATACCTAACCAGACACCCAGGCAGCAAATTAAAAGGATAAGTCAATACCCTTCAGTGTTCTGATTCAACTAGGCAACATACATTTTGTACCACTGAGGACTATGATTACAGAAGATGTTACAACATTTGTTATATGTGTTTATTGCAGGGGCGGTGGGTGAGATTTGAAAGTGGTGGGGCGCAACCGAATTAGCATACATCACCGTAGCGAGCGAGCGAGCGCAGCGAGCGAGCCCGAACCCCAAAAGGGTGGTTTGGGGGGATTACCCCCCCCATGAAAATTTTGGAAAAAAAGAAGAAAAATCGTGCATTTTCAAGCAAATTTGAGAAAGCAGGAAGGTTAATAAAGCAATTGTGAAAGTGCAGTTATTACATTAATAGATGGCATAACATAGGTAGCTGCTTATTCAGTATTACCACAGAGCTTCATACATTCTGTCCTATTATGCTCAGGTGCTGAATTCAGACTATAAGACTCATGGAAATCTCAGCTCTAAGAGTAGAAGAAGTTGCACAGCAGTGTAATGGTTGCCAGGCTCGTTCCGCAGGAGCGTCAGGAACTTGAAGAAAAGTCCACAGTCTTCCCCTACGGCCTTCCGACTCTATTAGAATAGACTCTAGAGTAACGAATGGCACGCAAGGGGAAAACAGGGAAACAAAACAAGGAAAGGCGGGGGAAGAAAAACAGTCTTAAAACATACTGAATATTAGACTCTAGAGTAACGAATGGCAAGCAAGGGGAAAACAGGGAAACAAAACAAGGAAAGGCGGGGGAAGAAAAACAGTCTTACAATATACTGAATATAAAAGAGGCAGCGCAATGCGCTGTTACCGTGATTCTGGTTGAGCTGAACTTTGTACACACACTTCACATAGGTCCACGCAAGTACCCCAAATATAAATGGTATAAAGCAGTGTTTCCCAAACTGTGGTCACATTCCCAGGGGGGTCCTCAGGCAGTAATTTTAAAAGCACAAAAAAGTTCCTTGTAGAATCAGCAGTTTTCCAGCAACAATAAAAGTGTCAAGATTACGTCGGTGATTAATGTACCTGCTGGAGAGAGATGAGAGTTGTGTCAAGTGGCAGCTTTGACTTATCTAATGTAGCACAGAGGGTTAATATGCCTACTGCAAAGAACGTGTACCATGCATTTTGAAAAACATTTTTTATGTGCCTAGGTTAGTGGGTTACTGCTTTAGTCACAGAGTCTTTTGTTACTGTGCAGTTCATAAGTGACAATAGTAATCTAGCACAGTGACCTATAAACTGTCATCAAAGAGCTGCTTGCAAGCTGCATGATACAAGTTAGAAACATATGTTTGTTTCAAGTCTTTCATTATCCTAATCCTGCTAAAAAGGTTTATTTGGGTGGAAATACATTTTTATTGTTAAAGTCAATGCTAACCACTGTTATGTTCTGAATCCTGAGTTTGTGCTTCTCCAGACCAAGCACTCTTTAAAAATGCCTACCAGTATGAATAACATGTGAATCCTACACCCTGTAGTCGCATTTGCCGTATGTAACATTTTCTATACACTGATTTACACGTATGAATCATTGTCTCCATGGGGCAGATTTGCAAGAAAATTGACTGTGTGTGTCGCAAGCCATTTGGCTGCGCCGCACTGAGTCACTTTCGAAGCACAGGGATGCGACATATTTACAACAATATGTTGCATCTCTGTGCTTCCCCCTGTGCTGGCGCACAAACTGCTGCCATACGCCTGCACAGGCACATTTGCACCATGGTGCAAGGATGCCTGTGTCGTGGGGAGATTGTTTATGTGCAGGAAGTAACCCTTCCTGCATGTAAACAATCAGAAATGGTGTTTTTCAACTTCTAAGTGTGCTGCATTAGCACACATAGAACTTGCAAAACGTCATTGTTTTACTGATTGTTTATGTGCAGGAAGGGACACCTTCCTGTACATAAACAATCACCAGAGGTAATATCCTGTTTCTATGCGTGCTGCAGAATGCAACATGCATAGAAAGAGGAGAAATTAATAAATTTCTCCAAGTTGCCCCTCCCTACGCCTCCCCTGGGGTGGCGTATCATTCAGACACATTTCCAGATTTACGATTCCTCGTAAATCTGGAAATGTGTCTGGTTCCATGGGTTATGCGTGGGAACACCCACAGCAACACTCATGGAACGTCCCTTTCACGTAAAGTGCTGTGTGCAATTGGGCCATATTTACAAGACCAGTAAAAGTCACGCAGGGTTGCTTTTCCTGCCTTGGAAATATGGGGCACTAAAATGCGTCACTGGTGCATCACTTTTTGTGACGCACCTGTGGCGCAAGGGGCTTGTAAATCAGCCCCTATATGTGTGTGATTTAAGGTGCTCTGACATCCTTCAATGGTATGAGAGATGTTATAAAACAAATTAACTACATGTGACAGAGGGGCTATGGAGAGATGAGAGGCACTGTTGGAGGAGGATAATATGGGAATCATTGAAGAACCCCAACAAAGATTGTCATATCCTGGTGCATAGTAAGGTCATTTACTACTCTTTAAAAGCTGATACAATTCAATATATAATGATACATTTGTTGTAGAATGCACCATTGTTTCCTAAATTGTCTTGGGGGGAGAGCCTCCCAAAGCCCCCTTTGTAGTGGTCAGGCGCACTCACTGCACTAGGTGTGCACTGTATGGGGACTGGTCTGAAAACATTTGCCTGGGCTGCTTTGGGTTTCCAGTCTGGCCCTGGCAGGAGTCTCATACTGCGAAATAAAACCAACCATTTAAAAGTTAGTCATGGAGATGCAGCGCTAACCCTCCTGTTTTTTGCTAATTCTTTCAATATAAAATACTAAAATCCTTAGTAATTGCTTGGGGGTCCCCGGCTTCCAGTGGTGACTCAATTGGGGTCCTCAGGAGTAAACAGTTTGGGAACCACTGGTATAAAGGTTTTCGCAATTTGCCAAGGGGAAAGGTTTGATAGGCAACACAAGCAACGAATCGTTCACCCTGCGGGAGACAGGTCCGGCCAGTGAACAAAGGTGAGCAAATCTGTGTAGTCTCCAAATAGAACAAACACTACAAAACTTTTAAAAACAGAGATAACAATGCATTTCTTACCTCAATCAGAATTTTTTGTATTCAAACAAGTAGCAGCATTCACTTTTTGTAGATGAAATCCGCACGTCTCTCTTTCAGTGTAGCAAACTTGTCAATTACTTTCATGTTGAAGTCCGGTATCTTTTGGACTAGCTTGCTCTCTACAGATAGCATCGCCAAAGCATTTAGTCTTTCCTCTAGCATGGTGTTCCTGAGGAATGTCTTTATGCGCTTTAAGGCTGAAAAACATCGTTCAGCTTCTACTGTTGTCATTGGAGTCGTAATCACAATTTTTAGTAAAGTCACTGTCTCTGTAAGTGAGTTTTCCATATGCAGTTTATGAATTAAACTCAGCAAAGTCAAGGCGCTTGTGGCCTTCCGGTACACAGGCATTCCGTAGAGTACAGTTAACTCAGTTCTCAGCTGCTCTTTTTTGAGCATAGGATACGCTTCCACAGCCTGATTCAGAGCACGCTCAGGGAAGGATTCATCATATTGTGCAAACTCTTTACCTTGCAATAAAGTCGCACTCACCAAATGTTTTGTGAACGAAAAGCGTTCTTTCGCCTGCACAATTACAATGTCACATATCTCCTTTCCAATTCGAACCAGAGAGGTGATGTTTTGTCTGCGGTTTGCAAAAACAGAATGCTGCGGCAGTTTGCTCTCTAAATCTTCAACCCCATCTCTCACTTTCATAATCTGTTGTACAAATGCAGATGTATTGGCTTTCACAGAGACAGTATCTAGGTCTTTTCTTTGCAACTGATCGTATAACACATCAACAGGAATCATTATGTCATGAAATAAAAACAGTAAGAACTGAAACTCTTTGTCTTGTAGTGTTCTAATAAAGCCATGGGCTTCATTCTGACTTGTGTGATCAAAGTCTGCTCTGGATGCTATGGCGACAAAACATTTCTCAAGGCCCTCCCTCTGTTCAAAGATTAAGTTGACTGTACGAATGTGAAAGTTCCAACGAGTTGAGGATCCCCTTGGTACGCTTTTGTCCACAATCTCATGAAGGGCTTCTGTTCTTTTGGGGGAACGTGTGAAGAATGCTGCGATGCCTCCGATATCCTGAAAGAAGACTCGTGTCTCTCTGATCTTTGATACCGCCTGTTGCATAATAAGATTGAGTTGGTGGGCGTAACAGTGCACAAAATGAGCATTAGGGTACACATCTCGAATTCTCTTCTGAACTCCACTAAGGCTCCCACTCATTACGGATGCACCGTCATAGCTTTGTGCGATAAGCTTTTGTTTTTGAGGCAGGTCCGGGAAAATTAAGTCCAGTTGACACAGTATTGCTTCAGTGATGGTTGCTGCACTAGAGTCACTTAAATGCGTGAAGCCATAAAATCTTTCCACAATGTTTCTGTCACTGTCAAGGTACCGAAACACTAACACGGACTGTGTTTGAGTGGACACATCAGTGGTGTCATCAGCCTGAATAGCCACAAAGTCTGTGTTTCGCAACTCTTGCACAATATGGCTTCTTATAATTTCGAGCATACAGTCAAGGAGTTCATTTTGTATTGTATTAGAGGTGCCCTTAAAGACTGTAGCATGTGCTAAATGTCTTTCCAAATCCTGGTCTATGGTTGACATTAAATCCACTAGGCCTCGGAAGATCCCAGGTTTTGAGGAAGTTTCCGATTCATCATGGCCTCGCAATGCCAGTTCGAAAGCACCACAGAAACGAATGCAATCAATGATCTTGGATAGATTTTGTCTGTTCTTATCCACAGCTTCATTGTGTTTTTGAATGGATTTGCGATACGCATCATTTATCTGCTGCTCAATTGGTGCGTCTTCCCCCAACATTCCCAGTCTTGTCAGGTTTTCCAGATGATTTCTTGTGAGCGCATGCTTCTTTATTTTTTCAGCGATGTGCTTCAGGTCGACCATTCCTTGCCGTGTCCAAGAAAAGTCACCGCCAAACAGCAAGCAGGGGAAGCAGAACAGAGAATTGCGTATAGGGCAGCCTGTAAGCCAATCAGCTTTTGTGTACCAGGCATTTGAGAATGTACGTTTTGACATTTTTCCTCTGTCCTGGGTAGTTTGCTGTAGGTTTATTTCAGGCTGATGAGGTCCCAATTCTTTTAACTTCAGTTTTTGTTCAAGTGGCCGTGACTGGAATGACTTTGTAATCAGCTCTTGTACTGTATTCATGATGGGGTGTCGGGTGTTGCTGGCCTTACCAATATATATATATATATATATATATATTAAAGAAACCTGTCAATAATCAAAGTACAACGTATAAGGTGCAGTGCAATAATATCAAATTTCAGTATAAATACATTATACATATATATTGTGCATTATCCTAATACATCTCAAATGACTGCTAAAAATAGAGCCGTACTGCCTCCTGCCTCTCTGTGCCATAGTGGTTGCTGGAGGCACTGAAAGACACTGCTTGAGGGCCTTGAGAGTGACCACATGACATACATGCTCTAACTACGATGTAAAAAAATATATAGCATCAGTTGCCTTACCTTTAACACTGGTGTTTGCTGGGTTGTAGCCGGGGTCGGGTGAGAGAGCAACAAAGGAGGTTGGGGTCCTCTTGTTGTTTGCTGGAAAATTGCCCCAAAATGCGGTAATATTTCAGGTTGTCAGGTGCTGAAAATGAAAAGATAACAATTTATTTTTGAAACAGTAGGGTAATGAAACAAAGACTGTGGGGAAAAAACATAACGCTCCAATAAGCATTAATATTAACAATACCCATTACAATTCACAAAACAATAAAGGCAGGCTCGCAACGCACTGGGAAATTCACAGATTTCATTTGAATCAGATTAAATATTCACCAGTGTACATTCAAAAGTTAAAACTTTTATTTAGCTATCCGCATGTTTTTGGACGTCAGCACACGGTGGTGAATTAATGAGCCTTGACATTTCCCTGCCTACGATCTGCTTGTTTGAAGTTTTGAGAGCGGCTCCTGAATTATTAATGAAAGTGCCTTTTACCAGCAAATGTAACCACTGGTGTGGGCATCAAGAAGCATGGATAATAAGCTGGCTGGCCATTCAGGATTTTAGATAGTGGGATCCTCTCGACACCGGGCCGATGGCAGCAGGTGCATTAACACTTTAAAATGGCATGTAAGGTAGTGACATTCTTCAGAGACTGGGCTCTCACAGTGAACTGTGTGACCATATCCTCTGTTACGTAGGTGTACTGTGCAAAGAGGAGGCGAATGGTAGCGAGGAAAGCACTGCAGGAAGGGACAAGAGGACAGAACATATTAGAGGGAAGGTGATGAAGGCTGGCCAGGATAAAAGGGGAGGTAGCAAAAAAAGGAATGAGAGAAGGGAGGGAAGAGAAGAAAAGAAAGAAAGGAAGGAAGGAACATATGTGATGGTAACTAAGCAAGGATGGGAATAAAGGTGTGTAAGAAAATTGAGACGAATGCAGAAAGTAAGGAAGTATAGGAAGGATGAGATCAAGGAAAGGAAGAAGGAGTTAAGTGAAATTAAAGAAGGGAATGGGAGGGAAACTGAGTTGAATTCAGAGCCAGGACTAACCGGCCATGGCTGATCTCTCCGGGACCAGCAGGGATCTATAAAGTAGGGTAGAGGAGGGCGACACGGCACCTCTGAAGTCAAAGAGACGAGATGGGGAGATGCCTGAATGAACATCATGCGGATGCTCGACAGCTGAAAAGTGCAAAATGAGACAATTTTTGGATACGCACAAAATATTCTGCGTGTACTATTCATTAGACATCAGTCAACCTCAGATGTATCAAAAGACAAACTGCAGGTTTCGCAAGCCCCTCCGAATGAGTGGAGCCTTAGTAATAATCCGACTTGATGGTCCTACATTAAAGGGGTGTGTGTGCTCCCTGTAGGCCTCGCAGCGCTAATTTAGCAATGCACAGCACTGCACGCCCAGTGTTAGCTTCCTTGCAGCTCTGGGTTGCCTCAAATATAAAGGAGGCATGACATAACTGTGCACGTCTTTGTGCACAAAAATGAATGCATGGATGAAGGGCCGCACGGGGCAGTAGATTTTATGTCAGTGTTCACTTTCCCATCCAGCATGTCAACCCGTGTCCCATTGGAAGGACAGGAGTCGCAATGCAGAGATAAGTGCCACAATATGGCGGGGACGTCGGAGGGACCATGCAGGCTTCCATGTTACTGGTGAATTGGTCACTTGTACATGCTTCGTCAGGGCTGTTCACACGGTCCCCGCATGCTCGAGACGCTAATTTTCTTGAAAAACAGCTACCATTTTAATGGAGATCTTTAAAAAAAATGAGCCAGTTCAGTCACACTAACGTGGGGGCTGTTCCACTGTCTGGAGCCATCCTCACTGTTGGAACAGCAGGTGGTGTCTCCACCAATAGCATGTCCCTCATTCTAGGACACACTTAATAGGGCAGTTACACTATAAAACATGGGACATGGATCTGTCTGTATGTCTGCACATGTTCTACTAGCCCTAACTCTAAATTACATAGTTAATATTAAAATGGGACTTTGTCTTAAATCTCTGGATTTGCTGGTCTTGCTTAACTCTGAATATTCTCTGTAAAAAACATAATTTAGCCTTATGGAGTTTTAACTTAGCCCATCTGAAGTGAATCAAAAATAAAGCTCCCAGAATTAACTCATTTGTGTGTGATTTTTTTGTGATAAAACCTTAAACTATCATCAAGGTATCCTCGTGTCAGGAGGAATCATATATCCCCAACCTAGGGTACGCGATCTCACTCACCGAGGACTCATCTCACACCTTTGGCCAGTCACCAGAGGCTTACTTTCAGCCAATTACAGAAGCCTGCAGAAGTCACTTCTCTCCACCTCAGCAAGGGCAGTGATCCCAGCTGTGGACTCTGCACCCACAAACCCTTGTTATCAGGTATGTCATGTCCATACCTGTCAATCAAATGGCTCTCGAGCGAGACCATATGCTTCAGGGGGATCCCATTAAAGTCAGTGACAAAAGGATGCTGCAGGTTCGCAAAGGTGACCTCATGGAATTCTGTGGACGCGCATTGCGTTCCAGGAGGTTGTCGGTTACAGAAAAGAGCGTGACACCCGCCGCATGAGGACGAGATGGCAGACATATTAGTCTAATTCTAACATAAACAAAACAATGGTACACACACAGTGCATGAACAAGTCATGCGAAAGTCACGATTTAAACAGTTGTCATGATTATATTTTGCCAGGGGGCTGGCTACCTCTATGGAGTGCTGTAGCAAAACTGCCTACTTTAAAATATGGTCGAAAACACTGCCTTTCTGTCCTGACCTGCTAATGTTTCCTTTCGGCAAAATCCAAGAGCGCTTAGAAACACACGAATCACCAGAATGTAGCGCGCCATTAAAACAAACTTCCTGGTGAAGAAAGTTTGAGGCTTCGCTAATAATATTATCTACGTTTGATCTTTGTTATGGAGTGTATACTTTCAGGCATTTACCGCAGCTATGGACAAACAGCAATGACCGCAGCCCAGCGTGTCCTTTCGAGCCGGCGGTGAATACCATCACAAGTGCAAAGTTAATTTTAGTAGTACAAGGAAATCAGACTAGCATGCAGGACTGACAGTACTCGTGCATTAAAACCGGACCCTATGCCCGGCTCCACTTCTGCTTACGACCCCTCAGCAGTGGCTCTAAAGAACTTCTATCATCCGGACAGCACCCCTCACGGCTCATTTTCACTCTCTCCCATAAATAGTATTAAATACTTGTATCTTACCTATGGGAACGAACTAATGAAGGTCCTGCGCAAGCAGTAGCCACAGCACACACACCGTCCCTCACGACCACGAGGCTGGGCTCAGGCAGCGACGCGCACGAGTCAGTCGAGTGGAGACAGAGTGAAGTTAGTGAACCCGACCGTTACTTACGTCACGCTCTCGGCATCCAATATGGATTGCCCGCCCCTGCGGTGACCGGCCAATCCTGGCGCAGTGGCGCTGCATGCAGCACCAGGATTGGCTTGGAGGGCACAGTGACTCCTCGCCCTGTCGCCCTTTTGCTGCCAGCGCTGCCGCCAGCAGGTCCTGCACCCCCCCCCCCCCCCTACTAGCTAATGGGGCCGGCCTGGGTGCGCATGCTCGGGCAAGTTGCTGCCCGAAGCATACATGCGGGGATAAAAACGTTTTTTTAAACATTAACACAGACGTCACCAGCCAGCCCGGCCCGCCCCCCCCCCCCCCCCTGCACACTCCCGATAAAGTCGGGTGCTGCCCGGCGCCGTGTAAATCGGTAAGTAATTAATTATTTCGAGTTTAAAACTTGATTTATTTTAATTCTTTAACGCGGGTCCAGGGCTGGTGGGGCTACGCCCCTACGCCCCAATGGACGCACCGCGGCTGGTTTATTGGTGTAATGACATGCAAACATATAGGTTGCTTATTGCCTGGGCCAAACTGCACCCTTTCACAGAAGAAGAATGCCTCTAAAGCAGCAGGAACAGTTGGTCCTGAAGTTGATAGTCCTTGTTTTCTGCAGAAAAGTAGCCCATGTGTCGTTCTCTAGAATACTACATTGGAAGATCAGTATCTCAGATAGAATCAGCTTGAATTTGCATCTCTCCTTGCATAGAAACATTAGCTGGGGGGCAGAGTGAACCCTGAACTTTGGAAAGAAAGCAGAAACTCAGTCGAGCAGTCCTGCAAATTAGTATCCAAAACCCAGCAGTGTGAAATGATTGTCCGCAGACAAGAAATGATGCAATATTCTTTAATACCGTTGAAAACTATAGAGCCGATTACGATGTCGGTTGAAAGTGCCTTCGCAGTCTTGTCGGGGTAGGTCTGATCAACCGATGTAGCTTCAGAAGCGGTCGCTCTGACAGCAGTATTATGATGGTTTACCGACCGACGCGGTTCTTCCAACTCCGACTGGAAACTCGGACCGCAAAGCTCTCGAAAAGATTTAATGGCGCAAGTACCGGCCCTGGAATCCCCGCCTGATTACAATGCATATTTCCAACATGCCGTCTGTGTCGGTCCAACCACCTCAACACAGCAGGCGTAAGTGGAGTTTTTAAAGGCCAACATCTGCACAACATGCTTCCTACGACCTCTGCTGTGCCGCTATGGAGCCCATTGGACATCTCATTCCTCTACTAGATATCCTCTATGAATATGAGAATACGAACCGCCGTGGACTTCGCCAACGGTAAGTTACACACCTACCCCTACACATAAACATAACTACCAAGTGAATGCCAATTGAGTTTCAAGCGTCCTGTAACACGCAAAGCTCTCGAAAAGGTTGAATGGAGCAAGTCCCGGCCCTGGAACCCCCGCCCTATTACAATGTGTATTTCCGACACGCCGTCTGTGTCGGTCCAACCACCTCAACACAGCAGGCGTACGGGGAGTTTTTCAAGGCCAAAATCTGCACAACATGCTTCCTACCTCTGCTGTGCCGCTAGGGAGCCCATTGCATATCTCTTCCGTCTACTAGATATCATCTATGAATATGAGAATAAGAACCGCCGCGGACATCGCCGTCAGTAAGTTACATACCTACCCTTACACATAAACATAACATCCAAGTGAATGTCAATTGAGTTTCAAGCATCCTGTAGCATGCTGAGCATTGTAAATGAGGGAATGCCATCATCAGGTATCCACAGTCTGACTTTGAAATACAGGGACATACCCAAATTTAAGGCATGATTTGAAATTGCCATAGTTTCACATGTATACATACATGTATGGATGAGTATACCACAGCGCAAAGAACAACATGTCATGGCAACAGAATATCACTGCACACCCAAAAGTATGTCCACAGAAACACATGCACCGGCAACATGGCCGCTCTAAGATTAGGAGTGCCCCGGGGGGAACCAAAATATACGAACCACCTAAAATTCCATAAGTTGTCATGTCATAAGAAGTCACATTACAGGAAGGGACTTCAAGTTACCATAAATTCCCTGCCCTTGTTGAACAAGCTTTGTAAGAAGTACTTTATCTAGTGTGGATATCTGTCAATTGGACAACAATATGTATAAACACCACATTAAAATTATGTTAAAAATATATGCCAGATCTGTCAAGTGTAAATACAGTACATCCACTGAATTGGATGGAAAAGCTAGGCCTAGGTCGTTTTTAATCTTACACATTTCTTAATATGATGCACTGATTGTTGACTGATTACTGCATCATTCAACACACTAACTGACTAATATAGTCCAGGCTGGCCTGCCACTTCCCCATCAGCTCAATTGTGCAGACTCAGATCCTGTGTCCAGATGGGTTTAACAGTGTGGGAGCAGGCATCCACCAGAGCCTCTCCACAGCGCAGGTAGCCATGTGAGTATAGGGAGTCACAAGCAGCATAGGGTGATGTATTTGCCAGTCCTAAAACAAGGTTGAATGAACCAGCACATTTCAAAACCAGGCCTGAGGCATCTGACTCCCTTCCATACAATCCCTACCATGCAACCAGGCCTGCTTGCACTAAGACATTACTCCAATACATTGGGCCACAACTATCTTTGTGGGCCAGTATGCTTTGTCATGCCAGGTTTACATGTCCGCGGTGGACCTGTGATATTCCACCACCACTGTTTACTGAAGCCAGGCAGCAGGGCATGAGCAATGAGCTCTATTTGTCCAGTCAGGACATGGTCTTAAAATGTCCCACTTCGAGCTACATTTCTCAGAAAGGTCTGGAGTAATAAGAGCCCACACAGAGCAGGATTGAATTCTGCAGGCACATAAAAGATGGGTCATGATCCAAAACCTTTGTAAAGGAGGACACACATCTCAAAACTAAGACAGTTTCTCACATGGAAAATAAAGAGACAGAAAAGTGCATTTGGTGGCATATGGGTCAATGTATGTAGCTGCACACGAGTTCCAAGACATTTCAACATCACCTCCAATCTCTTACTTTCATCTTATTATTATTTATTTTGAAACAATTTTGTGCTATTTGTACCCCGCGCCTCTTGATATATTGTTTGAATTTGTGTCTTTTCCTTGTTGTCCCCATACCTCTGACATTCCAAATCATAATGCCAATAGCACCCATGTGTGTGTAGTGTACTGGGAAGTATGGGGAGGGGTTTCAGGCATAGTCTCCCCCAAGGCGGGCCAGCACCACACATCCTGGAGTCTTTCCTTGGGGGGCTATCGGCCCAATCGATGGCCCGCTTCTCAAAGGATCTGCGGTACAAAAGGGGGTGGTGATGGACAGAGCATCAGAACCAATCAAACACTCACCCCCAGTCAACAGATCTGGGTTTGATCCATCACCGTTCTTTAGCCCACTCTGCCACCCCAGTTCAGACATGGCCATATGCAAATCAGTCTGACCCTGTGCCTCATGGGAACAGTCCAGCCCGAACTGCCAAGCATGCCTTCCCTGGACCGGAGACAAGCTTCCTAGGACCGGTTTCTGGCATTTCAGCCGTCTTCAGCCAGGCTTGCTTTAACCCAGTGGCAAAGTGAGCAAGGGACTCAACGTCTGAGCATACCCTGCCAACTTATGGCGAACAAAGCGGTACAAAATGGGGTGGTGATGGACGGAGCATCAGAACCAATCAAACACTCACACCCAGTCAATAGATCTGGGTTTGATCCATCACCGTTCTTTAGCCAACTCTGCCACCCCAGTTCAGACATGGCCATATGCAAATCAGTCTGACCCTGTGCCTCATGGGAACAGTCCAGCCCGAACTGCCAATCCATGTCTTCCCTGGACCGGAAACAAGCTTCCTAGGAATGGTTTCTGGCATTTCAGCTGTCTTCAGCCAGGCTTGCTTGAATCCAGTGGCAAAGTGAGTAAGGGACTCAACGTCTGAGCATACCCTGCCAACTTATGGCGAACAAAGCGGTACAAAAGGGGGTGGTGATGGACGGAGCATCAGAACCAATCAAACACTCACACCCAGTCAACATATCTGGGTTTGATCCATCACTGTTTTTTAGCCCACTCTGCCACCCCCGTTCAGACATGGCCATATGTAAATCAGTCTGACCCTGTGCCTCATAGGAACAGTCCAGCCCGAACTGCCAAGCCATGCCTTCCCTGGACCGCAAACAAGCTTCCTAGGACCGGTTTCTGGCATTACAGCCATCTTCAGCCAGGCTTGCTTGAATCCAGTGGCAAAGTGAGCAAGGGACTCAATGTCTGAGCATACCCTGCCAACTTATGGTGAACAAAGCGGTACAGCGGCAGTTCGGGCTGGACTTTTCCCATGAGGGAATCACCCTCTGGTACTACCACTCTTAAATCCATCTCTTGCCTCTATGCTCTACCCTTGAACTCTTACCATTCCACCCAGACTCTCACCTTCTCATTTTGGTCCTGCCCTCTTACAACCACACCTACATTCCCTTCACTACTCTTCACCTCTATGTAGACACCTCTTCCCATCATGCTGTACTCTCAATGTACTGTACTTGTCACCTCCTCAGCAGCCACTAACCGTATCATGTGTAATGTGACCCTCTCATCCCCATATATCCCCTTTCCACTCATTTGCCCCAAGGTGCACCCTTATATTTACCTCTTACATTCATTCTTAACACCTCAACACATCTCTAACCCTGACCCTTACATTGCTCATGGAATCTGGCATTGTTCATTAGCCTCTCACCATTCACTCACTCTACTCTGCTTAAGGCACACTAATAGTCATTTGACAAACTAGACATCCATATATTTAAACACACCATGCATCTACTGGCGAGCCCCTCTCCTCTCTCCATCCAGCATCCTAACTTTCACAGCTGGTCTACATCCCCTTGACATCCACCTATCCACTTTGTGCCCCAACAACCTGTTACCTTGTCTCACTGTGGATCTCATACATCCACATCTCAGTTCCATGCGTCATTACTCTGATAATTTCTCTTATTAGCAACTTCCTTTCATCACTGAATCTGCCTCGATCACATCCACCTTTAACCGAGGTGCTACATACTTAATCTCTCATCTCTTGCTAGCCTATGACCTTGTCTAGCTGTTTATACCTCTTTCACGTCTACCTCTTCCTAGCATACCTCACCCAGGCTTTTACCAGTTTTTCCAGGTCCTACACTCTGATATCCACTCCCCAGCATTTCCTCCAATAAAGATTTCAATAATATTCAATTTACGTATCCTATCCAAGCACTGTCTTTGACCTTTACTCCTTCCTTTAAGTCTCATATTACTTTTACTGGTTCTGCCCCCTTCATGCTCAAAATGTTATCACAACTCTCTCTTACCTCTATCCTTGTTTAGCTAGCTCTGCCCCTCAAACATTTACGTCTCCCCAACCTGTCCTGCTATGATTTACAGTTCTACCCCCACCCCTTCCCTTGTCTTTCAATTTAGAGCATGGGTGTAGCACATGCCCCTGTAGACCCTGCACAGCAGACGGGCCCCTCAAACTTCTGTGAACTCACAATCCACTAGGCTGACATGTAGCACAGGGCAATCCACTTGTATTAACAACAACATTTTAAGTCCATCTCTGTTTGACCAGTACCAGCATTAAGCATTTCTCAACCCTCTTTTTTATTTTCAATACACAAATTACTAAATACACAGCTATCATATGCTTAGCTCCAAATGATGTGTGTGTAAATTAGTATATTTCTAGCTTGTACAAACAAAAACGTCTTATTGACATAGTGTTCACAAAATGCCACTCCCATCCATTCTCCACTCTTCTCCCTTTGCCGTCATATCTGGTGAGCAGTGCCCATTGTGATATGCTGGCAGAATCAATGTTGGACTTTAGTTTTTTTGTGCATCCCATAGGATCCCCTGCTTTACATTCAGGCAGGGGCAGGTCTCATCTATAGCACACATCAAGTGCTGTGGCTGTTCACTGTCATTATGCAGATGCATTGTTTAGGCAGAGGGAGTTGTGACAGCAAGGCAAGTCTGTCAGAAAAATAAACTCAAATTAAACAAACTCATTACAATTTGTATCCGACAGGGTGTTTGTGCCAAACATTTTGTCATTTCAGCCCAGTGTGTTAATTGTGCATCACATTGCTGCATCATGGTTGCAAAACCCAAGGGAGGGGGCTGACCATCTGTAGATTGTAACACTGATGGCCTCGTAAATACATTGCTTTGTTGCCGGGCCCTGTAGTCATTAGCATTTGTGAGGCCCTGGGCAGCTGGCCAAGGCCAGCGCCAGCCCAGACTGGCACACAGCATTCACCCTGAACTCAATATCCTCTACACCACTGCTGTAATCAAATCTGCTGCCTAAACTGAGCCAAGAAGTAAGCTGTTGCTGTGCAGTGTCACGCGAAAAAGGTATATCTTCAGCTGAATCGCATGAGGGGGCTAGAAGGGGCATTTGATGACCAAGCACAGACAAATGTAAATCACTCCTAAAACACTAATAGGACTTGATATTGCCTAGCATTGCCAACCTGTCAATTTAATGCTCATAAAAATACAATTTCAAATAGAGTTGAGCTAAATGTTAAAAGAATAAATAACACACTTAGCCCATGCAGCACCCATCAGTGGCCCAGAACAAGTAGATGAAATATCTTGAAGCACTACAAGTCAAATCCCTATCCATATGGAGTAAAGTCACATGTGTGTCACATAACTGATATGACTATCACAGCCTTTGTCAAACACCAACAGTCAGGCATCTTAGGTACAATGTTTGTTGTGTAATATCCAATGCCAGAATCATCTTATGCCTGAAAGTGCAACATTTAGATCTTGTGCCTCTATGTGAAATGCACTATCAAGTTGCTTAGTTGGTGGGAAAATGTAGCCACATACTCATAATACACATCCCTATGACTCTCCACAGCAAAACCCTTGTCAAATTAAAATATCCAATATGATGTTGTGACAAACAACATAAACCATGTCACAATGAAAGAAACGATAGACTAATCCATAAACCACAACCCAGAAGTCCTAAGCCTTGTGTCTTGGTGACAGTTTGAATGTCACACATCCTCTCTGGACATATAGACACACTCAAATTCACTTATCTGACAAACACTCATTGAAAAGCTTGAACAATACATCACCACTAGCATAACCCCTGGATAGGCCATACATCCCCTATCATGCTGCTTACCATTCTCTGGTATAGTGCCTCATATTTCAGGGTTTATTAGCAAAAGCAAGGCCATGTGTCCACCAACATAGATTCTAAAGGAACATCACATAGGCTTGATGTGGCCTATGTCCAGTTCACAGATTAGGTAAATGCCTAGACTCTCATACTCTAACTGTGGCATAAGCCCAAAATGATGGGTACATTACAACGCAATGTACTGTACAACACTACAACCCCACCATGTCATAACTTGCATTCAAACTGTGTGCCAACGATGTATGTACTATATGCTGGGTCCACATGCAACTAACACATACAACAATAGTATCTTTGTAAGGATAGAAACTCACTGTAACTTACTGAGCCATGTCATGGACCCACACACACCATGCACATGATGTACCCAAATAATTTAAATGAAATGACTAACATCAAAAGTTGACCGAACTTGAGGAAACAGACCATAAACACCTTGCCTAACAAGAATATCTAATTAAATGGGAGTACTAGAAGCCAACAGGGCCAAGAAACTGTCAAAAGTGTACCTACCTCTCACTCACCATAGGCACAGGCCATGTATGATCTGGGTCAACTCACTCAACTGCCTTGAAAGGGTATTGTCATAAAGTGGCAGCCACCTGTGGCAATGTTGTCATTGAAACTATTTAACCAGATCTATTGAAGGCACAGCCATTGGTCCACCACTATTAAGTCAAATACATCAATTGTCCCATTACTCTGTGTATATATATATGTGGATAAAGTCACTACCATGTAGGCAGAGTCCATACATAGCCAGGTGATTGACAAGACAGTTGTCTTTCAACCCATTAAATACACATGCAGCATGCTTCTCCAACACTGTTGTACTTTGCCACACTTACACTATGTTGATATATGGAAGCAGAAACTATGAGGAAATCTAATTTCCAATTCAAAGGCTTGCAACTTCAGGTCACACACCTAGACTAATATAATGTGGACATTGACACCCAGCCAATGCAGTCACAACAATCTATACTACAGAGTGCTCATACTCAATGGTCCGTATGCAATCCATGTCATACTAACATCATTGTAATCCTACATCACAAATTACATATGAAGGACAGCTAACAACAATTCATTTTTTTGGAAACAGGAATGTCAAAAGAAAATCAAAACATGCATTATTCAGCATACATGATGCTCTCAATAAATCAAGGGCAAATGCAATTGTCTTTGCAATGTGGGCCACCAAATTGTTTCCCAAAAACACTTGCCTACACTTGTCCTGCAAAGGGACACCTCCCCAGCGAGGGGCATTTAGGGGGCAGGCCAGGCACCAAAATGACAAGACTAGGGTGGACTCGGTTGGTCTTTGGGAGGGTTGGTATCAACACCAGTGCGAGGGCTAGATGGAGGGAGGAGGACAACAGCAGTGGGAGGGCTACATGGATGGGGTAGTGGGCTGGGTTTATGATCTTGGGTATTTTGTAACTGTGACGGGTTTGGAAGAGAATAGGGAGTGGTGGTGGTGTTTTACTCTTAGATTATTTCCTCTTGAGATACTGGTGTGGGATGTGTAAGGTGAACTTCGGGTTTCAGGAGGGGCTGGGGACTTTTTTAGAACAGGGAGCTTTCCTCCTCCGCCGTCCTTGGAGTGTACTTTTCTTTTTTGTAGGGGGCTGGGTTGGTTTTTGGGATGGTGATGTAGAAGGGTGTGTCAGGGGTGGTAGGGTCTCTTCTTAGGTTTGGGAGGGGGTTGGTCTGTTTGGACAGAGAAGAGGTCAAGGGCAATAAGGTGGAGTTTTTAGACAGAGTGGGTATGAGGAGAGGCAAGGGTCTGTGGAGGCAGAGGGTTGTGAGGTATGTGGCATGTCTGTGGATGCTGGTGGGGTGTCTGTTGTGTCTGTGTGTGATGGTGTGCTGTCTGCCTATTTTACTGTATGTGAGACATGTGGTATGGTGGGTGTTATGTCTGAAAGCATGCCTGTGCAAGTGAGTGTGACATCTGTCTTGTGAGTGTTTGTGTGTATGTGTTTGGCCTTCTGTCTGTGTGTTTGTATGCTGTGTGTGGATGTTGATGCGGATGCATGTTTATGTTTGCGTGTGTTTTGGTCAGGGAGGGGAATCGGGACTGTGGATGGGGACAAGGCAGGAGGGGGATGGGAAAGCTGAATTTGGGCTAATGCTGCCATCAGAGTGGAGGCTGGAGCCTGATTGGATCTCTGTAGGGAAGACATGTCAGAGTGAATGCCCTCAAGGAAACATACCATCAGGGTAAGGTTATTGGTATGCACCTGGAGGCCATTCAGCACTGCTGTCTGTCCCACAGAGATCTGCCTCAGGAAGTCAATGGCCTCCATACTCAGGGCAGCAGGGGAGACAGAGGCAGCGGGTGAGGTGCCTGGCGCAAAGTAGAAGCCTCCCCTTTTAGGGGACCATTCACTGACTTGTGGCTGGGGAGCAGCTGGGAGGGTGGAGATGGTAGGGGTGATGGTGGACTCAGATGGAGTGGACACAGGTCCAGGGTCATCTACCATCACCTGGGAGTCATCACTGGAGCTGGAGCTTGATGTTGAAGTCACAGATGTTACATCGCTTGGCCCCTCAGTGATGCTCCAGTCACCCTCTATGTCACTGGTTCCCTCTTGCTCACTGACAGCACAGGAACCATTGTAGCTAGCTGCTTCCCCAACATCTGTGGTACTGTCTCCTTTGCTGCCCTGGTCTGATGCTGTAAACAAGAGGTAAAATAGATCACATGAGTTGTTCATATGGACTAACCACATTGGTTTCATCACAACTCTTCCAAGATCTCCTAACAACATTATCAGAACTTGTAGGTAAAATACTGAATACTGCTCGTAAATCCCATATGTTTGAAAGCAAGAAACCCTGTGCGCACTCAAGCAACATTGTGTACTGAAACTTCTACTTCCTCATTCACAATATCCTTACCATAACTATGTACAAGCCGATGTATTGTCTCTCACTACTGATGGCCTTGTGTCATAACATACTTGTCTCATCTAATCCAAGGGAGTTTAGACCTCATAAAGAGAACAGGAGTCACACACTAGATTTTAAATATACAATGTGCTATCCCTATTCAACAACTTGTGGAAAAGCAGGGCTAGTGTTACAGGTTACATATTTCGATTATGTTACATGAAGCTAGTGCAGTTATGGAACACAGATCATATTGAAGTTGCTCATATGTTCAGTAGCAGATGTAGTTGTTTGCAGTGTCACATGGGTTCCTCTTATCGTGGACACACATAGGAAATAGGCACTGCTAGGGTAAAAGGTATTTGAACCCATCTCTTGTGTCATTTATGTACAGTGTTACAAAGATTAATCTGATTGTTTTTCAGATTGCAAACCTTATATCCAGTTTGCCATGTAAAAACAGCTTAGCACACTGCCAATTACAATGGGCCTGATTCACAAAGGTAAACTTAGAACAAAAGTCTAAGTTTAGACCTGAAGTCTTAGTTTAGACCTAAAGTCTAACTTTACTACTTGTAAAGTTAGACTTTTGATCTAAGTTTAGACTAAAAGTCTAACTTACTCTAAAAGTCTAACTTTACTACTACTAAAGTTAGACTTTTGGTCTAAGTAAGACTTTTGGTCCAAACTAAGACCAAAAGTCTAACTCAACTAGTAGTAAAGTTAGACTTTAGGTCTAAACTTAGACTTTTGGTCTAAGTTTACCTTCGTGAATCAGGCCTATTGACTTCGTCTTCCTTACGCTTCATGTGGATCACTATACCACCGGGCCATCTGGATGCATTGTATGTACAAAACAGTAGTCCTGAACATCTTACTTGAAAACATGTATTCAACACGTCTAACCATTGTGTCAATACTGCAGATGTACACATTTTAAATGGCCAAGTCAGCATAACCCTTTCTTATTCCTTGCATCATGCACACAATGTATAGCTTAGATGCTCTTGCTTTTCATCTCAATATATCAGGTACTTCCAAAAGATGGTCATGTGAAATTTCTAAATCTACCAGCAATGCAACTAAACCATGGTTTACAAAGCATCATTTATGATCAATAAAGAGCATTTACACACATACAAACCTTTGGGAATGTGTTTCTTCTGTTATCCCTTTACTTAAAACCCTGTTTCCACTGAAGACCTACTTTGTTAGCGACTCAATGACATTTGATGTCACTTTAACAGAGTCAGAAACAAGGACTCAGCTTTGGAATAGATATGATGAAATCAGACACTCAATCATAGGAATGGCCAGTGTGAAATGTTACATGAGTACCAAAATTATCATTTGGCTTTTGGATACATTGGAGTACTCTGGACACCAGTGCTGGGACCTAACATTGCCACACTGAACAATCACTTCTCACCAAGCTCTCAAGAGAAACATTACCTGCTACCTGGATATTTAGCATGGCATTTCACAGTTAAGTGATCCAACGTCAATTTACTTTACATTGATGTTGTGGCCACATAGAGAACAGGCCAAGCATTTGTAAATGTGCTGACTCATGTTGAGCATTAACAAAAGAACTAAAGGTTATCTCCTTGCACATGGTGTTATCATGCATGCATTATACAATAGAATGGAACTACTGGCAATTCCCTGACTATTTCAGCCTCACATGTCACAAATGAAAGGCACATAACCATGAATCTACTAATTTTGTTGCATATACATCATTTAACACTAATCAGGGGTTATGTGCATCTCTAAACCTAAAAAGGGAAAGGCTCAAATACTTGCACATGCATAGGTTAATATGATGTGCATCAAGGCACATACTCACTCCCTCCTTGCTGCTGTCTGGCTCTCAATTGCCCATCTAGGTTGGGATAGGCCACCACAAGGACCCCTTAGCATTAGGGGGTCAGGGTGCAGCCCACACCCCTCCTGCCTGGAAGTGACAGGCCCAGCTGGACTCCTGAAATCTTTTTGGTCCAGCCTCTCAAGTCCTGCCACTGTTTCCTGCAGTGGGCACTGCGCAGATGTGTGACCCCCCATGGATCGCACCTTCCGGGCGATGGTCTTCCACAGGTAGACCTTCTGACTGGAGTTCACCTGTAAGGATGACATGGTGACAGGCCCTTTCTTCACATGCAACATGTACATATCCAAATACTTGTACATATAGTTCATTAACAGCTTTCCTAAGCAATGTAAAAGTTAGCATAGTGGTATTCTTAGCACTGCACCTGTAGTCAATGAGGACTCTTTCCCATGAGAATAGTGATATAATGTTACAACCAGTAGATACACATCTACAGCAGTGTACTTACTCAGAACAGTTACATACACACTTTTCGATGTTTAGAAACAGATTTAGATAGCTGTCTCATTGATAACTAATGCCTGTGGTGCATGGTTATTGTACAATGAAACTTACAATGCTTTCTGATCATCAGTCACCTGCTCCTCTGGCATGCCATAAAGCTGTCCGAACAGGGGAAGGACCGTGTCAAACAGCATCTTGAGTTCTTCAGCTGTAAAGTCCGGGGCCCTGTACAGCGAGACATTGTAGCTCCCAGAGGATGTGGACAGCAGCAGGGAGACGGGGAGAGCCTAAAAATTGCAGTTAGTGAAGGTAAGTGAACTCTCTCGGAAACCGCAAGACTTATACATAGACCACATAGGCAGTCTTCCGTCCAGGTGGCCAAAGTGATAGGTTTGCGTCGGTCACATTTTCCAAACTCATCCAATGCATTCCATTGATTACTGACACCATGCCTACCGCTCAGTTAAACAAATAGCTGCAGTCCGCAAGTAACTTTGATACATGACTAATGGGAGTTTACTGCTTTGGTTTACACAAGCGCTGGACACAGTCATAGATCTACAACTGTCACAATAACAATTAACCGCCTATGGTTGTGTCCGATTAGGTTTGGGACCTCCTACCGCGACCTTTGAAAAATGGTTCGGCAGTGCAAACACTTTTGACAATGTTGTGAGTTTTTGATATTCCATTCCTGGATGCAGCATATTTCTTGTAAAAGGGGCATCTAACTGAAACGCACATACTCCCATGATGACCTAACCTTGAGAGGCTCATGACTAAGGGTGGGCGGAATTTGTGAAAGTGCCTTTCGCAAAATAACGCGAAACGGCAAAAAATCTCCGCGATCACACGAAATTTCACGTGATCGTGGAGATTTTTGTGTTCTGATTAATGCATTACTGAATTTGACCTTCAACTCGGGCACCTGCTTTATTTATATCTGTAAGACTTACAGATATAAATAAAGCAGGTGCCCGAGTTGAAGGTCAAATACTATAAGTGCTTCGTGTTGGGGTTTCATTTTTGTGACAGGAGCATCGTGTCAGAATGAATCCTGCCCTGCATATTTATCCAAGAAGATGCCACCATTTTGTGCAATACCTCTACTCAACTGGAGTACTTTCTACTGGCTAATCAGTAAGTGCTACGCTACCTCGTTGGGTAAATGTATAGTGCTTTTCCTACACTACAGCTGCGTAAAGGGCCAGAGGAGTTGTCTACAGCGACCATGTGTGTCTGTAACGTTGCCACAGTGCGACGGACGTCGAGGTCCCTCGAGTGAGCTGTCCATCATAGTGGGGGAAAAGGCGGGAAGACGTTGCACACCGCTGGTGTGTGGGCCGGTGTCAAACGGGCGGGGCTTCCATGCAGTTCACATGCCTCTTGTTTATAAAGGGCCAGAGACCGATCAGAGCAGCAGATGAGGAGACAGAACCTCCTGGTGTCAGGAACTACACGGGGATTGCCACTCGAGAAACTCATGGGTGCACAGAGCTCCATCAAGGATTACAGCAAATTGTTGACGGTAGATATGGGGAGAAAGCACACCTGCCTAGCCTCCACTGTGTGCTGATTAATGCGTTACTGAAAGTGACCTTCAACTCGGGCACCTGCTTTATTTATATCTGTAAGACTTACAGATATAAATAAAGCAGGTGCCCGAGTTAAAGGTCAGACAAATAGTATAAGTGCTTCCTGTTGGGGTTTCATTTTTGTGACAGGAGCATCGTGCCAGAATGAATCCTGCCCTGCATATTTATTCAAGAAGATGCCACTGTTTTGTGCAATACCTCTACTCAACTGTAAGGGTGGGCGACAATTTCCGTTCCCTCGCGGAACGGAAATTGTTGCCCACCCTTACTCATGACACACTTATTAGGATGGTAATGCCCACAGGAAAAAGCCTATGCCATTTTGGTATTTAGGGTATATATCAGTCAATTTGCATCTCAGTTGCATTTCAAGTAGAGATTACACTAAATTACTGCGTGTGACCCAGTGTGCGATCTGTGTGATGTACAGGTGGAAAGGGTGTGTGTGTTTAAAGGCCTGGATACTACATTCCCTTAGGAATGACTACCCTCTAACATAAAAATCCTAAAGACACTTTGCTCTACTATATGAGTTTTTAGGAGATTTTTGTGTGCTACACTTAAGTGTACAACAGCATTATATGAAACATCTACATTGTAAATGGTTTGTGTATGTAATTGTTTGTGAAATGCAAACATGACAACATGACTGTGTCCACCATGTGACATTAGTGGGCATATATTGGATATGCTAGATGTATGTGGTGTCCCAGATATTATGCATCACATGATCCTAACATGTGTACAGATGAACTATATAAATAACATCACAAACTGAAGTCTAGTGTTCTTGCCTTGTGAGTTTTGGAGTATGTCCTGCTTGATATTGCATGAACAACAACTGACACTAGTGAAAAATTACACTATTACACTATCATGGCTGTGTCACCAAACATCTTACACATGTTTAGCAATGGCATGTATGCTGGGATATGTATCTAATAATAATATTGATCTGTGAATGTGTTTCTCATTGACATGGAGTGTTATGTGTGGTTAATTGCTCTTTGCTTTTTGTCTAAGTGCATGTTGCTTGGTACATTGTGAACTGACACCAACTCTGTATACACTCTACACATAGGTATCACAGGGGAGCCGGAAGACAGCCTTCTGTGTACAGGCCCTTTGCAAACCTCCAAATAATGGAAGAGAGAGACGTAATAAAAAAATACAGTCTCACAAGGGCATCAATCAATGATTTGAGCCAGAAGTCGGCATCTTATTTGTGGCCTTATCGCACCTATCCAACAGCAATAACCCCCAAGGTGAAGATGTTGGCAGCACTGCATTTCTTTGCCACTGAAACATTCCAATACACAGTGGCAACATCAGGTGGAATGTCCTTGCCAGTGTTTAGTAATGTTCTTTGTGATGTGTTGCAGGCGTTGACCCAATGCATGGACCACTATATAATGTTTCCTAAACCTGGATATTTGGCCACCATCCAGGGTGATTTTTACAGATTGGGATGAACACCTCATGTAATTGGAGCAATTGATGGCACTCATGTTGCTTTGGTACCACCACAGGCCAATAATTAGCAGGTCTACCTCAACAGGAACCAATTCCATTCCATCAATTTCCAGGTGGTATGTTTGCCTGACATGTGCATTTCACATGTCTGTGTCAGATTTCCGGGGTGTGCACATGAAGCATTTATCCTGCATAGCAGCATCATCCCACATTTGATGAGTCAACTGCAACCTGAATGGACCTAGCTTGTTGGTAGGTGATGTTGTATATGAATGTTGCAGTGTGGGTTGTCTGTATGTCAGATGGGAATCGTTTTTTGACAACTGAACTATTTTCTATCTTCAATGTAGAAGACTCTGGATACCCCAGACACCACTGCACAACCCAGTCACTCCATCAGAAGTACACTTTAATGAGGCCCATGGCGGGACCAGGCAGATAGTGTAGCAGACTTTTGCCCTCCCGCTGTCTGTATAAGACAGGAGGAACCT
The DNA here is from genome assembly GCF_964204655.1 of Triturus cristatus. Taxonomy (NCBI): domain Eukaryota; kingdom Metazoa; phylum Chordata; class Amphibia; order Caudata; family Salamandridae; genus Triturus; species Triturus cristatus. Next base: position 249,367,191 of record NC_140592.1, read on the forward strand.
CCAATATGGGCCAGAAAAGGTGTGCCAGATAATCATGGCTTGCTGCATGCTAGACAACGTAGCAATTCATAAGAACATGCCTCTAGTTGAGGATGAAGGAGACCAGCAGGTGCACCAATGGAGGATCCTGAACTGGGCAATGATGACAGGGGTGATGATGATGGAGTGGACTTGAGACAACAGCTTATCAAAAACTTTTTCACATGACTTCATGTTTGCAATGAGACGATGTTACAAAACACCATTGCTTGTTGTTGTGTAGCTGTGTGGACAAAGTGTAAGTATGCTTCAGAGTGTAGGCTAAATGTCCTGAAGTTTGTAGAAGACTTGTTTTAGAAATGGTTAAATTTACATATACAGTATTTCAGTGAAGCCTAACTAGTGTTAACAATGACAATGTTGTGGCTGATGTGTCATACTTCTCTGACTTGTGAGACATTATTAGTGATTGCTAAACTATGTTTTTCATGATTTTTTTCCAGTTTTCTTTGCCATGTTATCTAGAGTGGACTTACTGAGTTGTGACGTCACCAGACATATGATGCTGTGACAGACATCAACATGGACATGGAAATATTGATGAAATAGCTGGCACACACTATCTTCAGACATAATAGTCTACAACTTTTGTTATTAGTGCTTTTCACTACTGTGTGATATTTATGTAGTTTGTGTTCAGGTACCAGGTTGTATAGGAACAATAAAAACATGTGTTCCACATTGAAGTGTGCATTGTCTGAAATAACAAATCCAAACAAGTTATAATGTAAATTTGAAACTGATTAAATAGTTGTCTAACAATGATTGTTGATTGGGCTGGCAACTAGTGATGATTGTGTATGCAATTGACTTTCTGTGAGTGAATATGTACCATGGACTACAGTTTGTATGATACTCTGATTGTGTATATCTATCTTGTTGTGCAATAGTTTATTATCTTAGTGGCACTTAAGTTACAACTAACAAGTACTTGATTACCTAGGTTGGTGACACTTTCATCATTGTGATAAAAAGAGGATGACCACATTTTCAAAGTCACATCATGAGCTAGTTTTAATGTATAAAATGGTTTATTTTAACATACATGGTGGATAGGTGATGACACACAATAGTGATAGGCTCATAAACCAAAATGTGATGATTGGAGTTGAGAGTGTTTTCTGATGAAATCCAAAGGAGCCTAGCCACAGTTATCCAAGTCCAAAGTCCAACTTAGTACCTTCATCAGATGTGTAACAGTTTGTATGAACAGTCAACAAAATGAATGGTCAGCACACAGAGGATTATTTCATGTGCACCTTTTTTTACTGGCAGGGGTGCATTGATATCTGACTCTCCCTATGTTTCCATGGACACTCTTCCCATGTTTGGGTAGAGAAACCACAACTGCAGCCTCCTGGGGTACTGGGGAATCTCTACCTGGCTCAAAGTCCTTCCCTGTGGCTTGTGCAGATGTTGTTGGCACAAATAGAGTAGGCACACAGGGAGGTTTACTTTGATGGCAAACTAATTGGTGGAGGCTGGTTTTAATGTCCCTCAGTACCCCTATGACCGCATTCATTTGGTGGTTGAACCATTAAAGTCTTTGGTCTTGGGATGCCTTCAGCTGTTTAATGTTCCGGTGTTGTGGTTCAACCTGCCCCATTGCTCCCTAGCTCATAGGCATCGAGTACCTGGGAGAGGTTAGGGTTAGGAATCTGTGCCACCAGCTGATTGACGCTGTGGATCCACATGATCCCTCCCACCACCACTACCCCCACAAGCATGCATGGTTTGTGGTGGCCAAGTCAAACCTAAACCTCCTTCCTCATTGAATGTGTTGGTGTCTGTCACCTCCAGAGTGTTCAGTGTTGCTGTGCTCGTGTTGTTGCCTGTGGCTGATGTGTCTGTCAGGGTAGGGGTCAGCTGAGTGTTGCTACCTGAGGCGGTAGTTATTGCTGTGGACCCTGCTGTACATGCTTGTGCTGTTTGCAGACCCAAATCTGGGTTGCTCCTTCTCATCCAAGGGTACAGGAGAGTCCTCAACACCGGTGAGCTCATTCTGGCTTGGAGTCTGAGCCTGGCTGACTTCTTCATTGGCATGGAGGTGTTCTCAGCTCCACCTGTGGGTACAGAAATAACATAGTTAATTATGTGAATGTCCACTGCACCTCAAATGGTACTCATTATGTAAATGACTGGACAAAAAAAAAGTTTAGGAGGAAGGATTTGCCTCATTTATCCATAATGGTAGCCTATGTTTGGCTTGAACAATGCAACTTTTAAAAGATGTGTATTGGTGACCAGCTCCACCTGTGTGCAGAAATGGCCATGTTAAGACTGTAGTTAACACCAGTCCTTCTATTTTCCCTGATGAAGATAATATAGGGCCTGATTATGATGGCGGTGGTACCGCCACTGACAGGCCGTCGGTGGCGGGCCCCAACATCTAGCTCATCGTTCTGTTCACCGCATTAGGATGCAGGTGGTCGGAGATTGGCTGTTGGGGGTAAAGACAGCCGAGCCCGACAGGATCAAGGATCCCATTGGGGTGGCGTTTGGACTCCTATTCCCTACTAAGAGGGTGGTGCCTGCGCAGGCACTGCTGTAGGGATTAGGATGTCCTTTTCCGATAGCCTGTTCATGGCAGTCCGACCGTCCTTTTACAGGCTGTCAGAAAAGGACTTTGGGGACCCCAAGCAGGGCCCCTGTACCCTGTGGGCCACTGTACAGTTGTCCAGGGGTACAGGTGGTTCCACCGTGCACAGCCATGCACTGTGTGCTCGGCACCACATGGTCCCTGGCACACAGTGCATGGATGTGCACAAAGTGCCTTTTTGAACAGCGGCTTGTGCTGTTGCACTGTTTTTGGGCCACAGCACAAGCTGCTGTTAATAAAGGCATTTTAGGACCACCTGCATGGCAGTTCTATCGTTATCGGGCAGGTGAAACTGCCAACAAATTGTCGGACAGATGGAGACCGGCCAGAAACGATAGTGGTTGGACAGTCGTCTGACCACCATCGTATTTAGGCCCATAGTTGACACAGAATGCACTGAAGCCAATTAGTCAGTAATAGTAAATAATATTTGTGGCTCAAAAAAAACGGCTTGTTCGTTGCCTTCACCTAGCAAATGAAAAGGTACTGACAAAGGAAGGCAATCTAGAGTAAGATCCTTTTCTCCAGCCCATACAATCTTCCATTCCATTATTAAAAGATGCCTTTTGGCTGCAATGGAAGGACCTGAAGCAGAAGCCGCTAGGGACCCATCAAGAATCAGAAAATACAGGAACTTCACATCTTTCAATGAGGGGTGTGTGAAATTTGCATTACTTGCTTTAGTGTAATTATGTGAAATTTCTGCAAAATTATGTGTAATAACACAAAATACAAAACTGGTATTTGGAGCTTAATTTCGGGGTGAAATGTGCTTTTGCCTCCACTTTGGGAGCAAGGATGCATTTCATGCTAAAAACATAGTGCAAAAAAGAACAGTTAACACGATCCACTCACACACCCATATATATACTTGTAGAGCTTTACTTCATTCATTCATAGCTTTATTTCGGTTTAGGATTAGGATTAGGACTGCCTTCCTGGGCTGTACACTGTTTTACTTTGCTCTCAGTGAGAGAGGGAGAATAAAAATGTGTTAATGTAACATTGAAATTCTGTACCACTTTCGACATCACACATATTGTACTCTGTTGTCTTTCAGAAACCTTATCTAATGTATTTTGTTGTGTTGAAATTTATCAAGCAAGACAAGCTTGGGTTTTGACTCAAAGGCAGCAGGGCCAAGTCAAAAATATTCAATAGAACAAAAAATTGCCGATGCGGGAGGAGCACGAATTACCAGGTATTCTGTTATTTAGATATATTTCAGACATCTCGATCGTGAGTGTTGTACACCGTTTAGAGCAAGACACTTCAAGTGTTTTTACACCGACTCTTCGTTTAAATTCAGATTGCGATCGCCGATCTGTTCCTTGACCTGTAACCTCGCTCTCAAGCAGCATGAGATTACCCTGATGATTTTTAAGGGGCCCAAGACGTGTGTAGAAGACTACACGCACATTTCGACTGTAAGTACAATTACAGTGTTTAGTGACCATACAAACAACATTGCTTATGTTTCACTCTGTTTTTCACTCTGCTTCTAAAATCTCTGTCTAAAACTATTTTTTCACTCTAATGGTTTTCAGATCCTGGTTGTAAAGTCCTTCTACCATCCATTTAGAGTTTTTCCTTCGTCATTTTTTGGTAAGGTTTATCATTGAAAGATAGCGGCTCTGAATTGGTTATAACTAAAGGGGTGTTGGTCCAACTTAGTGTTCTTCTTCTTTCTCTTAGACAATTTTGGTCCTGATGAGAATCCCCGGTGAAGGGATTCGAAACGCGTTGACCCACGTTGACTTGTCTTCGCCTTCAGATTCTAAAAAACTGCCAAAACAGATCTAAATTATATGTTTTAGAAAGATTGCAATTGACTCTCACTTATGGACTTATTGTGTATATAGAAATATTAAATCTATGTTGTCTTCTGTCTGAATGTTTGAGGTATGCCAGTGGTGTGATAATATGGATGTGTTTATGTATTGTCATGTAAATATTCGAAATGTCTTTTGATGTATTGTCTTAATTTTCACTTATATTGTTCAAATGTTCTAAAATCCTACCGTGCAAAAAATTAAAAAATTTGCTTAAATATATTTTCTGATTAAAAACAGCCATTAAATGGTTTAAATGGATTTGATTTGATCTATTCATTTGACAAAAAACTTCTCTTTAAAGTCAGTGCAGCATCGGCAATTTTTTGTTCTATTGAGTGTTGAAATTTATCAGCATTCTATTGTGAATGGCATATAGTGTTTTCTAGAAAGAAAAATAAATTTGGGTGGAATAACATTAAATCCCATACACAAATACCTCCAATTGATGTTCTCTTTTTTTTTTTTTAAATGAAGTGTATTTCTTCCATGTGCTTTTGCTTATAAGACAAAACAAAGAAATCCTTAATGTAGAATCATTTTGAACAGTCCATTTTTGTTATACTTACTCATCTTCGTTTTTAAAAACTATAATATACTAACTGTTGGAGTGCCGAGGGACAACTATTTTTGAAACATACTTGTAGAGCTGTTTAAATACTTTGTGTACCGTAATATAGTAGCAGGCATGGCACTGAGAACAGTTCATTTAAACAGAATGCATGTAACTGAGGCCAGATCAGAAGGCATAGACTGCTACAGAGATTGAATATGCAATGCCAATGGGAATTGGTGGTGGGGTAAATGTAATATAAATAAAGTAATAAAATGGTAGACTATGTCATACACCAACATAGATTTGTAGACACATCTTACATTTCTGTGTATCAGTGATGCATTTCCCAGGCTAGGGATTACTTCCTCAGATCTACTGCAAATAAGGCTAGTAAGGATCAGGTTACGAAACATGAGGCATATTTTCAGCAGGTCCCCTGTCCTACCTTTGAACATTAGTTTATGACTTCCTCAGACTGCTTTTTGTAGGAACATATCTCCTGCTTTCAAACTTCCACAAACATTTCACCTCTGATACTCAGTGATTAGTTGTATAGAGGTGCATTAATTGTGTGATTAATGGTGAGCTGATGTCAGATGTAGAAGGGAATATTGAGTCATGATTGGAAGGTGAATGTATGTTTTTGCATGTGAATTGTTGAATGTGCATAAAATTGTGACTCTCCGAGTCAGCTGCAATATCTGGGACAATGCAGCCATCTGTAAACTCAACTAACTTCCTTAGTAACAGTTCCAGGCTGTCAACAAGAGATGCATTTTAAGAACGTAGTAGATCATAGGCAGGTGTGATAAAGCAAATGCATTTTGATTTTGATGTGGTCTTTCCTTTGAAGGTTGTGTGTGCTGTCATTCTTCTTAGTTGTGAGGTGTGTACAATCAATGAAAAATATATAGAGAGGGGTTTAAGTTATGTCACTTAAAACTCATTGAGATTATCTGTCCTCCTGCAGTGTATTAATGGTGTAGCATTTCACAAGGGGTGTGCGTGTATCTAAGTAGGTTCTATGGATAGAGTCTGTAATACAGTATTATAGTTTGCCTATCAGGAATGTCTTGGCTGACACGGAGAAAGGGGTTCTTGCTTTATTTGATGTTGCCTTTTCTTCATTCATTTGCAGTAATTTGCTGAGGGAGTCATAGGGTTGGCAGTATCTTAGTTGACTTTCTTGGTTTGTGAACCATGAAGTGTTTGGCTAGTTTCAAACATGCTCATCTCCTTCTCACCATATTTTTAAAGAAGGAAATTGTAGGCACTCGAGAACCAGCTCTATTTTCAGGTTATCTGAAGCCATCTTGATGCAAAATTGTAAAACCTGAAGCATTGCAAGGGTAGGTCATTCTATCATAGAATTTATGATTAGTGCTTTAGAAAGCTAAACTGAGGTCAAGCAGATGGCAGAGACAGTGTTAGCCAACTCCGGTGGGAAGGATGGATGGTGAAAGGGCATGCACACATACAAAAGAGGGCAAGAGGGAGGGAGGGAGGCACGGACAATAAGCTGACTAAAGAGGGAGTTCTGCCATAGTTGGTGACATGCGAGGTGGTCGGCTAGTTCAGACATTTAATATGGGTAGTGCTTAAAGTTAGGATTGTAGAAATAAATTAGCAACAGGCATTGAAAGTAACATTGTCGGAAGGGTTGAATCATTTTGAAACATGGTTGTGTTTAGCATGTTTATTGTATCACAAGTATTATTATGGAACTGATGAAGATTATTTTTTTGTATCTTAGATACCCCTGAAGAAGGAATTTTCCCCAAATGCATTGGGTGATTTTAAATAAAGCGTGACATGTGGAAACAGTCATTCTCCTGTGTCTTCATGAACAGCAATGAACAAATATGAAAATGAGTATAATGGATTGAAGAAAATAAAGGGAGAAAAGGATGAATAATATTGGATACAATTGTGGAATAATTGAAGAGTTTATTATGAATTTAATTCATTGGACTCGTTTGAGATTGGCTGTGCAGCTTGATGGGGGATCGCAATGTGGTGCCCTCGTGTTCTTACTAGATTGCAGCGCAAGTAGGCAGAGGGCGGAGCAGGTGAGCACGCCTATAAAGTTGAAACTTGAGAGAACATAAAACAAGGAATACAAGTAGAATACAGAGGTGTGCATCTCACCACTATCTATTTGCAATTGGTGGCAGCACAGCCCATGATGGGCAGAGGAATGGGACAGAGGCATGCACATGCACATGGAGATTGGAGTGCAGGGAGAAGAGGGGTAGGAGCAGGGGCTGCAATCTGACCACAGAGGGTGAGTTGGCATAGACAGAGGTGGCAAGGTCACAACCATAAGCAGGTGGGAGGGGGCAAGAGCACACATATGGTAATAGAGGGCAGGTGAAAGGGGGACAGGGTCAGCAGGCTGACCACAAAGAGCACACCAGCAGGAGCTGAACAAAGGACCATGGAAGGCAGGAGGAAGGGTGCAGGGGCATGCACATGGAAAAAAGAGGGCAGATTAGAGAATGAAGGGGTATGGGGAGGGGACATGAGATTGAGGCAGGAGCAGCACGTTCACCATGGAGGGGAGGTCAGCATTAGCAGGATCAATACACACAGGCAGAGAATGGACGGGTGCAGGTGCAGCAAACTGACTATTCAGGGCAAGAGGGACATTGCAGGAGCACACCGATGGAGAACAGAGGGCAGGCAGGAGTGGGCAGGGGCAGCAAGCTTACCACAGTGGTCACACTGATGTAGGTTTGCCTGTTGCAAAAGGTGGGCTGACGTGGGCCATCCTCCTGCTGCACACATCCAAAGGCCATGCGCAGTTGGGGTGTTGGCTGATAATGATGAAAAGTTAAATTACATAATTGATAATTTCACTGGTGCCATCTCAACTGGTATCATTGATGATTAGACTGATTACATCATCCAATAAATGTGACAGTATACTATATGCTTTTCATACAGGGCATTACTCAGTGAGGTACATCTAGGTCCAATAGGCCAGTTTTTTATAACCACAGCAGTGCTAAACTGTGAAACAATTTGCAACATGCAGATCATGAAGAATATGGCTGAATCACCACATTTAGTAGATATGCCCTTTTTTAAACTGGTATTCAGGTGAATAAGAACCATAATTACTCTGCAGACATTACTGTGACCTGAAATTTATGTAACAATAATTTTACATATGTCAATTACTCACAAGTGTAAGTTAAATTTGGGAATTGCCCCTGTAATGACTCTGTAGACATTAATGCAATCAGCAATTTATGAAAGTTTGAATACCGTGCAAAAGAGTATTTGATTATTTTTTTCCTTAGCAAGATGTACCTGTCCAATACCTCCTCTAACAATTCATTTTTAGTAAATTGCTTCACTTAGGTCCACTAGCCTCTGATAAGGCATTCCCATCCACGTCCTATGCATAACCCTCTATAGTTTGTAAAATTACTTCACACATAGTCCAGAAATTAATGGTGTACACTATTAGGACACTGCTTACAGTCATATTGCGACTTGAACCATTTGTGAGTCACCCCATGAGTATCAATTTTTTCAAAAATGTACAATGTCTCAGAATTTTCAAAGAAGTTGTGGAAATAAATATTTGCATCAAATAAATCTCCAGCTATACAGGAATTGTATTGTAATATCAGACTGGTCTCCAGTGCTACACTGTTTCTATTTTGCACATGCACACATGTACATATTGTCACCCTATTCAAGACATGTTTATGGGACCTTTACTACTTACTTTGTTTTTTAAAGTATTCTAGGGGTTTATAGAATAATTTGAGGAGCAGTAACGTGGATGAAGTCATCAGTAATGCCATCAGTGATTTCATCAATTATGTCAATTGAGATGTCATCAATGATGTCATCCATTGTGTAATTTATCATGTCATAAGTGATATGACATGTGTGGTCATAAGCAATGCATGTAGAGGTGCACGTTATAGTTAAGTCTCTGAACAATAACTGGTGAATTTTAGTGGCCCCTCACCACCTTATCCTTGTGCACAGGGAGTTTGGCCTCAAGGTTTGACCTGAAGCCAGGCCCTGAGTCAAACCCCCAGTGGGTGGCAAAACCTACACCAGGCACGGCCGCACATTGTCTTTTCTTTGTGAGGAACCACATTGGTTCTTGCAGGAGTCCTCCAAAATCACAGCACCTCGCAAAATTATGGGACAATTTTTTTCATGCGGGACAAAGTGGCAGACGGGGAATGCTTTATGTCTTTGACTCTGCAGTCCTTTGGGACTACTGCTGGGGCCCCTCAGGAACACCTATCAAATATCTACACATTTAAAACCTTAATTCCTGAAAAACTACTGAACTGTTTTATACTGAATTACAAAAAGCACGCTTTCTATGTAAATATCTAGCTTCTCCAAAATGTGGTGTCATTCTGTTCAGCCGTTTTCTCTGTATTTGATGGAAAATTCATGGGGGAAAAAGTTGTTTATGTACCCCTATTTTTCTTGGCCCCCAATCTGACGAATGGCTTCGAAACCTTCTAACTGAGGTGGATGAAGATTTCTCAAACAGTACCAAAGTCATTATAGCATGAGAAAAAGTGCTCTTCCTAGGGAAACTATGACTAACATATCACTACACAGTGGTGATCGCTGCTGTATAATACAAAGACAGCAATAGCACCTCTGTAATTATAGTTAGGTCAGAGTTCCCAATGAAAAGGCATTTTTATTTTCATACTAACTTTTCACCATTTGACAAATCTGCACAACACTGAAAAGTTCACTGCAGATCCGTCAAGCAGGAGCCAAAACCGGGGTTTCAAAATAGTGACAGGTTCTGTTTGAATTTCTATAGAAGTATTTGCTCTCTGATAAAGGAAAAATGGCTGAACAGAATTACAGAAAAAATTATAGGACACTTGACATTTAAATAGAACTTTACTCATGCAGGTCCTTAGCTTAGTTTGTTCTAAATCCATTTGATAGCTTTCATGAAATTAACATACAAAGAATTTGTGGATCCTCCATGGATTTGTGAATTCACCAACGTCCACTTCAGAAAAAATCTGTTCTGGCAGTCATTCCCCAATATGGACAACGAGCACTGAGTTTTATAAAAAGAGAAATGGGGCAGAATTAACCTGTCCAGGCGACCATGCCCATGTGGGGGGGCCCAGAAACAATCACCCCCAATAGAAAGAAAAATGTAAATTAAAGTTAAGATTAGCTCTGGCAATAATGCCTCAACGAATGTCTAAAACAAACCCCAACATTCACCTAAAGCTCATGTGCAATTGTGTTTACAAATTAAAACCCAAAAACAAAAGCAACACCTAAACAAATAAATGATCCAAAATTGCAGTCACCTCTGTCAACGTAGTAAAGGTAATGTGATGTGTGATATCTGTATGATGATTTACAACATTTCTAAGTGCATCAGCTTTATCAAGGACAAGCCCTTGCGCATTGTCTTTGTTGTAAGAGTTATGGTTTGCATGGCTGTTGTGTGAGTTATAGATTTTAAGGGTAATGGAATGATTTGTATTTTATTCTAATACTGTATCCTCATTTATGTGTATCTTCCAAGCTTATTGACTAGATTGGCTTGAATTGTGTGCTAAAGTCAAGAACTAAAAACACATTAGCAGGTAATGGAATCATTTGTATTTGATACTAACACTGTATACTCATTTATGTTTGTCTTCAAAGATTATTGACTAGATGGGCTGGAATGGTGTGCTAAAAGTCTAGAACTAAAAACAACTCAAAAGGTTCATTGACTATGCTATTGGCAAATACACAGAGAATGTCAAAAAACCTTCGGCAAACCTATTTCAAATATTCCCTCCCTGAGGCTCTGATCAAAAAGCGAGCCAACTAGCTCTCGGAGTCACTTTGGTATTCAAAAGTACTAGAAAAAACAGCAGCCGGCACAATCACTCTGCTATTATGATTGCCACAGAGAATGTAAAAACACTTAGGCAAGCATCCTTTAATTTCAGTTATAATTTATGCAAAGTAATCTGAACAGAGGATCATGGGAGGAGGTCAGTTAAGCCTCTGCAAGCTTCTGCTCTCCCATTTCGCTGTTCAAAAAAGTGATAACTATTTCATGATAATGCTACAGTCATATGGAACAGAAGGTATGAAATGAAATGTAGAATTTAAAATTTTTAAATATGGCCAGGTTTCCCTGTAGAAGAAAAGATATACCACTGTTGGAATCATTTTTCATGAATGAGATACAATTGCATCTAGGTCATTTAGCTGATGAGTGACAATTTATATTTGAAATGATACTACCGTCTGGGTACAGTGGATGTTTTCTGTTGTACAGACTTTACTGTTCTCTTTATATCCTGAGTGATTTTCCCTAATTGTTCTAGGAAAGATAAACAATTGTCTGTAGCATGTACAGTGCAGCAGACAAGGCCTCAATTAAACAGTTGAATTGAGTGTGTGAAGGTCAGTTTTGTATAGTTATGTGGAATGACAACAAAATTATGCATAATTAAGCAAAACGCAAATCTGTCATTTGTGCTATATTTTAGAGCAACATGCATCCTTGTGTCAGTTTTTGGCACAATGATGCATTTAAACAAAATCACTGCAAACAATATTCTTCTTGCGTACTGTTGTTTCTGTGCTTCTGCTGTAAATGTTTACTGTGAGTGCCATGGAATTACTTGAAGTGGGGTAATGGCGTGAGCTGGGCTTGTCCCTTTGGGCAGGGTCATCTGCAAACTTTTGGCCTTTGCCTTCCTGTTTTCTGAACCCGTTTTTGTTGATGTTTTAGGACTCTGTGTACTTTATCCCTGTTGACCAGTGCAAGAGTGTGTGTGCTTTCTCCTTTAAACATGGTGAAATCGGCTTACATCCAGTTGGCACATTTAGGTTAGTTACAAGTTCCTAGTACAGTAGTTCTACAAGTCCCCAGAGCCTGTAAATTTAATGCTATTAGAGGACCTTCAGCACTAATTGTTTTACCCACTTAAATAGCCTTTTAAATCTGTCTCTGGCTTGCCTTTATAGCCTGTGTGTGCAGCTTAAACTGATATTTCGATCTGGCATAATACACCTTTTACAAGGCCTATACCTTCCTTGTCAATAATAATCCTGGGGAAGTCACTAAAAACAATGACTCATGGCACACCTGTTCGCCAATCTCTCACCAAAGTATCGACAACACTCTTCAAGCAATCAACCCCTCCAATCATTTCTCTGACCCCCTGCCTCCTGCCCTGTTCAAAACTTTAATAACATCTATCCTACCACTATGGGCTAAAATTGTAAACGCCTCCCTGAGTCAAGGTGTCATTCCGGACTGGCTTAAAATAGGACAGGTCACACCTATTCTAAAGAAAGCTGACGCCACTCCATCTGATCTAAACAACTACCGTCCTATAATCAACATCCCCACTTTGGCGAAACTATTGGAGCAATGTGTACAAATTCATTTATGCAACCACATTGAGAATTACAACCTCTTAGACAGTCACCAATCGGGCTTCCGCCAAGGACACAGCACAGAATCTGCTCTCACACATATTATGGATGACATACTAAAAATGCTTGACCACAATGAATCATGCCTATTGATACTTCTTGATCTGTCCTCCGCGTTCGATATGGTCAAGCATGACAACCTTCTGTCCCTATTGGAACGAAGGATGGGCCTCACGGGCACAGTGTTGCAATGGTTCTCCTCCTTCTTGAATAACAGAACTCAAAGAATCAAGATGAAGAATTCACTCTCGCAACCCTCTATGGTCACTCTTGGTGTTCCTCAGAGATCTGCCCTACCACCCATTCTTTTCAACCTCCTGATGGAGCCTTTGGAGAACGCACTGAAATCAGCGAACATTCTATATCACCTGTACATGGATGACACCCAGCTGTATCTGAAAATCACCTCGTCAGAAGACTTCATTGCCCTCAACACTACTCTACTGAACACGCAAAGCTGGCTCACTAACAACCACCTCATGCTGAATACCAAAAAAATGGAATTCATTCTCATCTCGCTACCAAGCCACACACCAAAGCTAGACCTATGGTTAAAACACCTAACCTCCTTTGACTGTGTCCCCCTCATCATTGACTCAGCAAAATCCCTAGGAATCACCATAGACAAACATCTGAATATGCAGTCGCACAACTCTATTGCCACCAACGGTGCTAATCACAAGTTGAGTATATTAAGGAAACTCAAACCCTCCCTCCCCCAGGCTGATCTAAAAATGGCAGTACAAGCGCTAGTGCTACCAAGATTAGACTACGGAAGCACCACCCTCTGTGGTCTCCGTAAATACAAGCTGGCTCCGCTGAGAGCAGCACTGACTGCTGCGGCTAGACTGGTGTCAGGAACCAAAAGAAATAGTCACATCTCTCCAACCTTGAAAGCTCTGAATTGGTTGCCTTACGAGGCAAGAATACACCTACGCCTGCATGACACACAAAGCAATTCACAACAATACACCCAGTTACTTGGCTCTAGAGTTAGAAAGGTCTGGAGGCTGCAGACAACTTTGATGTTCGAGCACTTTCCTTCTGAAACCTCAATCCTTCCATAAGAAGAGAACTGGTTGTAGAGCTTTCTCAGGGATTGCACCAAAGATTTGGAACTCCTTACCTTCAGTAGTGCGTGGAATCACTTCCCTTACCGCATTCAAAAGAGAAGTAAAAATACTACTAATGAACAAATTCATGCCCTAAGTTTCAATTCTAGGATGTCACCGAGTCATCTTTATGATCTGAATGCCATTGCCTATCTCAGGTGGAATGGACAAGACTATTTTTTGTAAGACTAATATCACAGCTCTTATTGCTCAATAACTGTATGTAGTGCAAAGCTTAGCTGGCTGTGGGTCCCCCTTGGTTTATCTATACACTTTATATCCATTGTGAATCGATTGAGGTCATATTATGTATGTTTGCTAGCACGATCACCTTATGTTCACTAACTGTCTATTGTACAACGTCCTGCAGTTTCACGGTCCTCTATGTTTGTTATTCATATATTTTATATTTCTTATGTACGAATTGACACTTTTGAATGTGTGTAAACCACCTCAACCATTTATGTTCTTATACTGTAAAGCGCTCTGATACCCTTGTGGGTCACGTTCGCGCTATATAAATTGTTATAAATAAATGTGTATAAGTCAGCCCTAGGGTAGGCTCCAAACAGCCCAGATGTCAGGGTGCAGTGCATTTAAAAAGTTGGACATGTACTTTTAACTTTTAAATGTCCTAGTTGTGCAAAACTCCTAAAGTGTTTTTTCACTGCAGGGCCTACCTCTCCCATATTATAACACTGGGTTAACGTATTCCATTTAAGTGATAAATTTCAATCGGGAGCGGGTAGGCTGGTGTCTAAGGAAATGTAATTTAAAACCCTCTTTAATGGTAATGACACTTTTAGAAAGTTGTCATTTTCTTGTCCTAAACCTTTGATACCTGCAGCCTGTATCCTGGGTCACAAAACTAGATGCAGCTGGAAATTGGTCCTTGTGTCTTGCTCCAAGACAGAGAGACAAAGGATAAAGGTGTTGGCAGGATGGGCCCTCTCTGACTTGATGAGGGGAGGAGCTGTCACTCACCAAACTTATGCATCACAAAGACTCTGCATCACCATGCCCTCAAAGGGTTTGACAGTACTATATTGAAATCTCGACAATCTGGAGCCAGAGTAAGGAGGCAGGACATTTCAAGAACCTCTAGGGGTGGAAACCTCCAGAACCTTTTCCTACTTCAAAGTGGGCATCAGGTATAAAAATTGGATACTCAGAACCAGCTCTTCAGTAGACCTCCGGACCTGTGGAACACTCAGAAGGACTGCTGTGCTGTTCTGCAAGAAGGACTGCTACTCTGTTGCTTTGCTGCTCTGCTGCCTTAGTGAAGGACTGGACTTGCATCTTGAGCCCAGGACCTCCAGTGTGACTCCAAGAGCTAGTTGGCTGGCCTTCTGATCAGAGCCTCAGGGACTGAAAAGTCTCCAACCACTTTGAACCCAGCACCTGGACTCTGAGTGCTGGGAGTCCTTCCTCCCAAGTGGTGGAACCCCTGTCCTGGGCCCTTGGCAGTGGGCCTGAAGGTGCTGTGCCAACCCAGCTGTGGTCCTGAGGGCAGAACTGACTCAGCACGATGCATCTCCTCACAACTCTGCTTTAGAACCGCCACCTCATGACGTATCTCTGATGCACAATTTCAGATCACAGTCTCCTCTAAACTGCCGCTGCGTGACACATACTTGATGCGAGACTTCACATAGCAAGCCCCTCATCGACAACATCCTTGATGATGACACAGGACTCTGTATCGCAGCCTCGCAGCTTCCTCAGAATCACGAGTGAACAACTCATTTTTGCAGGATTTTGCATTGCAAGCTACTTTTTGATGAAATCCTCGATGACGATGAAGGACCTCGCATCACAGCCTCACAGCTCCTTGGAACCACCACTGCATGAAACATCCTCAACGCAGGATCTCGGAACACTCCACAACCAGGATTTAAGGTACTTTGTTCAGCGGGCATAACCTGGTCCCTGTATTGGGCCAGAGCTCCATTGTGGTCGGCCTGAACTTGTGGCTTTGATCCAGTCTAGTGCGACCAGATAACTACAGTTGGCACTTTGTGCTTCTAGGCACTGTTTTTACCTAAATCTTTGAAATTGCCTATCGCTGGTTCTATTGATTGGATTTTTATTAGTTTGGTCTCAAATAGTTTACTAAATCTTCCTCTATTTTTCTACATTTTCGGTGATGTTTCTGTGTTCTATTTTTCTTTATTGCTGTGTGAAGTGCTGCATAAATAATCTACACATTACCTCTAAGTTAAGCCTGACTGCTTTGTGCCAAGTTACCAGAGGGTTAAACTCAGGTTAATTTGGGGTTTGCGTGTGACTTCACCCAGGGAGGAATTGTTGGGTCTGCTTGAGTTGGCTTTTCCCCCCTCAACAAGTAACCCAATTTTCAACAGCATAATTTCGGGGATTTTGCATAACATGCATAATGCAAAATTCCTGAAATTACTCAGTTTACATTGATTGAGTGTGGTTGAAAGGCATTGTATAAAAGCCCAAAAAGCAAAGGATAGATTCAAAATTACATGTTGACCCCTAATTTCACACTATCCCACCAAAATGTAGACTCTAATTAGATCATTGGAATGTTGGAAGCTCCATTGAAGACAATGCAAAAAGGAAGCACTGCTGTTGCAAAACCTGAAGATCTGTATAAAAAACTTCTGTATTCTCCTGCAACACTCCCTCATCCTCTTTAGAAGGAGTTGAATGACCTATGGCTGTCCGGGCCCATCTCCTGTATTTGTTGAAAGAGATTCCTATTCAGGATTCCTTTCACTGCTTACAACCTCACATATGAAATCAGGCATGGCATCTTAAATTATATATTTGATGACATCACTGATTACTACACTGATTATATTATCCAATACTCTGCTCACTTATCTTAAGGGAATTACATTCATCCAAATTAATATTTACCCTAATGCCTAAAATACTGTTATAACTGATAACACATTAGTTATAGAACTATTCATCCATGTAATTACCCTATCATGCCTCATATAATAATAATTCAATCACTTCTACATAAACATAACTCCTGATCACAAATTAATCTAAAACATTCAATATCTCACTACAACACACCAACCATCATTTACTAACACATCAATGTAATTTAACCACTCCATGTATCAAAAGACCACCGATCTACTGCAATCATGACAAAGGTACAGAAAGTCGAACAGCAGTAACCAGAAACAAATATATGGCTACACACCATAAAATCAATAACACATAATAAACACACTGTACAAAATAAATCTTTGTAACCAATATAAAAACAGTAGATACTATTAGTAAATAACTAACTGCCTACCATTGTTTTACAAAGTTAAATATGTAAGAAATAAAACCTATCCAGTCATTTTTAAAATGCTGCCACAAAAACAGGAACACCAAAGACACCAATTAAAAACAAAATCACTAACATTAAATATGATGTAAATATTAAAATTCATCATGAACATCATTAGAATAGCCAACAACAAATGTGTACAGCACTATCATGAATTATGTAATCAGTGATGTTGTTAATGATGTAATACAACATGTCATGAGTGATGCCCTATATAAGTTCAAAAGCAGTGCATGATATGAATTGAATATCTCATAATAACTAGTGAATTTCAGTAATTTTTTAGATTTTGATTTGCAACATTACAGTGTGTGTTCAGCGAATATCTGATGCTTTTTAAATTTTGGATAGGATATATTATATATGTTCTAATCATAAATGTACCATGGATTTTCAAATTAATTTGTGATTTTCTTTGAACGTACAGGACCATAGCTATCCATAACTTCACTTTGACCTGGTTTTTCAGTGAATACACACACACCAGTGGCAATTTATAGTTAGGATGGCATTTACATAGAAAAAGCATTTTTTGGCTCATTGATACCTTTGGCACCGTTTGAAGAATCTTCAGAAAACGTTCCCAAAAAATAGTTCATTCACCTTGGCTCTTTCCTGGAATCGTTTTGTCCCGACATGCACAGTGATGTCATCAGTGGTGCTATTTCAGATGTTGCAGTGATATTATCAATGATGTCATAGAACATTTAATGAGTGATGTAATATGTAAAGTAAGTGGAAGTGCATGGCGAGCGCCCAAGTTATATTTACTTTAAGGTACAATTTATCATTATTTGAGATAACTATAACCAGTGGTTAATTTGAGCCAGTGGTTTCCGGTGTTTGGCATTGGCACTT
The DNA here is from genome assembly GCF_964204655.1 of Triturus cristatus. Lineage (NCBI taxonomy): Eukaryota > Metazoa > Chordata > Amphibia > Caudata > Salamandridae > Triturus > Triturus cristatus. Next base: position 249,384,985 of record NC_140592.1, read on the forward strand.
AATTGTCAACACTGGTGCTTGTGTCTGGATAATTTAGAGATTACCACAACAACAGTTAATTATTAATTCAATTTACATTAAAAAATTACTATCACCTGGCCCCCAAGCCCTTCTTAAAGCTTTGGGGGTCTGAAATAGTCTGAATGGTCACACTTTATTGGGTGTAATGATTAATAGTTGTGTTGTTACTATCATTGGCAGCATGGCAGGGTCAATATGTGGGGCAAGCTGCAGTGGCCTTCTGACAATAGCGCTAACACTATTTATTTTTACATATTGAGCACTGCCTATAACTGGTGAATTTCAATAGTTTTGTTAGTTTAATTCTTTTAAATATTTTAAATGTCATTTTCACCTAACTATAACATCCCTATAAACCTTTGTTTTTTCACTGTATTTATATATTCACTGATATATATACAGAAAAAGCACTGTGCACAGGAATTTAACCAATGCTGGTAAGCCTTCTATAGGCAGGCCTGCTGAGCCCCACTCCAGTTTAAATATGGAATTAGTAAGGAAGAGTTGAATATTTTGCAATGAAATCTGTGTAATAAGTGAATAATTTAAATACAAACATCTGCCACTCATACAGTGGAAGAACAAGTGTTCATCTTTTAATAGCGTTTGGATTCTGACAGCTAACCTTCTCAACCAATCATACTATTACTGACATGCCAAAAATGATCCTAGGCAAGCCTCCTAATATACGGTTGAGTCATTAAATGCTGGGGGCTACTCTGTTATTCACACACCTAGTTGCACCTAAAATCGTGTCGACTGTCTGTTTTTTAATTAAATTTTTTATTGAATATGACTTAACTTAGTAAGAGTTTGTCAAATAGGTCTAAGTTGCAAATTACCAGCAATGGTTAAACCTCTTAAGAATAATGAGTAGTCTTGGTCATTTTCTCTGCCTTTCATGTATGCATGAAATTATTATTACTTTATCACTTTTCTCTGTCATTTTCTACCATATCATTTCTCGATTTCAATAGTCTGGTTCACCATTTGAAAACAACGAGATGCTAAAGACATGGTGGGCAGCATCTTAGCTGTCATTGTCCGTTGATCATTCTTTCACATTTGTGGGCTGCAGAAGATTCAAGATTTCTTGGAAATCTGATTGAAATAGGGACAGCGTGGAATGGAACCTCCCTTACCTTTGCTCTGCAAGAAGTGTCTGCCCTGAAGCACTGCTTTTCCAAAGTGCTTTGTTTCCTGCGTCTTTTGTTCGTATTTACATTGTTAATAGCGCTTTAGGGTTGTGTCCTAATGGGTCCTTATTTAATTTGCATTGCAATAACAAGTGGGTCTCATTCATTAAAACAAAATTACTTTGGACAATAAAATGAAGAATGTGAGCCTCAGCACTTCCTGCATTATCTGTGTATTGTGATAAGTGTTGTTGCTGTTTTCAAAACATTTAGTTAATATACTTCCACCAGATAAATTAATGCTTTAAAAACACACATGAGGGAGAGATGGGAAGATACACCAGGTTGATTTTGAATGTTTCTAAAAATCAGTATCTAGACGATGTCCCAGGATATAATTAGAGTAATAGCCCGTAGGATTCCATACCACATTTTAGAGATTACCAGCTGAGTTCGCGTCTTGCACATACACGGTGATTGTGACTACGTCATATGGTCAGCTTCACCCCACCCTCGCTGTCATTAGCCGCCGAGTCTTAGACGGATATAGACGTCCTGACCGAGAATACCACGTAAGTTTTCACTACAGCGATTTCTTTGTTTGCCGAGCCACTTTGTATAATCTATGCGATCCTTTTGGAGTGCATGGCCTCACTGTTAAAAGTTCTTAGCGATTTGCACAATATCCGTATGATTAACAGATCGCTTGTCATGCTTTCAACTGCTTGACTACGGGTCTTAATTTACGTTGGCTCATACTCAATACATAATTATCCCTTTGTCACTCGAGATGTATACATTAAATACAGAGTATCATTCATGGGTGTAATATATGATAAGTGGATCTTTATCCCGGCGTGCACTGATACGCACACTTCCTTATGTCACGGGTGGTATCGCATGAATCTCTCGGCTCTAGTTAGCAGTGTAATCATCTTTCATTCACTTAGGCATCCCCCAGCGACTCAAATTATGCCTCTTTGTTTTCAGTATGTGGCAATCGTTATGACGGCACCACTTTCTTCCTAAATTGGGTAAATTATTGTCAAGGTACGTGACTTTTGTTTATATTTGTTTCACTTCGATCAGTCCAATAGGGAGTCTTGGTTACTATCTCTATACGTTTATTCTGTACAGAATTTATGACCAATCCAGATGTCGGCTGACATCTCCTTTAATGCGATACCAGGAAACCATATCCTGTAATAAATTCTGATCCCAGGTGAGCAATTTTTGCCGCTAAGTGAAACCTTTATTGTTTCATTCATAAATCCGACACACACATGGCCCTTACGTAAAATCTTTTACGCTTACAGGCCGCCAGCCAACTTTTTGTCCTGATGAAGACCCGCTCTAGATGCACACAATTCGGCAACACTACATAGGGTCGAAACGTCGACGTTACTTGTCCTATTTGTCTACGCAATTCCACATTCAGAACTAAGAAAATTATATCCTGCTGTGGTCTATGCTCTTGATTTTGGACCCGTTTGTATATCACAGTCTATTGTTATTGTATATATATGTTATATGTGAATTTGTGGTCAATTGTATGTTAATAGACACGCTGAGTCACTGATTGTTTTATGTTTTATGTGTTCTATGGTTGGTTAGTCCTGTAAATATTTTGCTGAATATTTTTATTTTGATACACATCATAGAGTAAAATGAATTCAATTTCTGAATCTCTAGGTTCATGTGTGTGCTTCGTTGTTTCTTACTGAATGTTTACTGACTCATTGATTAGTTGTATTAAGTACATACTGAATTAAGTCTACGTGTTTCCCAACAGAACCATTGTTTTTTGTTTTCATTATAACACCCAGGTTCTGAGGGTTACTGGGTTACCCCATTATCTCTAATGGTTATTAATCCCTTTAGACTTTAAATTGTGATTCAAATAAAAATAAAAATGAAAATTCTTCATGACTGATGTTCTCTTTGATAGGCAGATGCACACGCATAGGAATACTTTCAATTTAAAAAAATCACTTTGTGCATGGCTTTGTAGAGGCGCATTTCCAAAATCTGAGTATGAAATGTAAACAACAGATAATTCAACTGGATAATGTAAAAACCAGCATTTGTGAAGTGTATGCTAACATTTTTGCATCTATAATTAAATTCCACAGTGATATTCTTTTAACAGTCTTACATTTTGTAAGTGTAACATTTTTCCAGACATAACAGTGTAGTTTCCCTAGATCCGACTAATACATCTGGATAGATAACAACTAATAGAACAATTATATATAGTTGTAAACATGACGAGTAATTGTGTAAGTTAAAGATACATTATTCCTGTTTCAATAAATAATCAAATACACTGAAATAAAATGTCAATAAGCTCATTAGTATGGAAGCATGCTCCAGTGCACACAATACCGATTACCAAAGTGCTCTTTTTAAAGCCAAGCTATATTTGAAACTGATAGCAGCCTACAGAAACATTAATGCCTATCTGGGCAGATCACCCAATTCCTATGCCAACAAAAAGCTATGTGTTAGTCACACTGGCTCCGATCTAAAACCAGTTTGTGATAACCCTATCAGGAGGCCTAGACAGAAATTGTGTATTCCCTGCTGCAAACTGTACTGATCACCAAGGAAATTCTTATTTGCATAGCTGAATTACTTTCAAACATAAAAGATTGGGGTGAGGGATGAAGAAGGAGGGGCTTAAGGACCCTTGTAGTCGTTTGTGATGAATGACAAACACTGCCAGCACCAGCACTCCACTCCTTCCCACTGGCACATCACAGCCATGCACTTCCCTAGTTCCCTTAAACCTACACTCTACTTACACCAGCCTCATTGCCTTCCGCTCATAGTACTTGTATGCATCCCCAGCCAAACATCAACAAGCAGCTCCATCCCAGAAATGCTGTTTCCATTGCCAAAAGCAACCTCCTTCAAGAAGTAACAAGAACAAGACTGACTCCATTATTGTTCAAATTGAATCTGGTGGAAATAAGGGAAATCCACTGGATTTTACACAAAACAAAGGAGCTGATCACGATGTCAGTCGAAAAGCCTCTGACCGCTAGTCGGAAGCTTTCTGACCGCGGTCAGAGGCTTTCCAACCGACACGGTCAGTTTGGGCTCCGACTGCCAAATTACAATATTGGCGGTTAAAGCATAAACCGGACAGTCATTCCGACACGGTTCCGACCGGCTCTCGAGGTCATCTTGCCGGTCGGACCCGCACCGTAATCCCCTATGGAGAGTGTTTCCACCCCTGAGATTACGATGTAGGCTTCCCACAGCCTTTACGAATCGGCCTTTCCGACACGGAAAGGCTGTCGGAAAGTGACTTTGGGGGCCCCTAGTAGGGCTCCCTTGCCTCTAGGGCCTACTATTGGTGCCCTAAGGGGTACATATGGTGCCCGAATATGACTCTTTACAACGTGAGTCATTACATCGCGTTCACTTACTACGCAGTCATTACAACAACCGCATTGTTACAACACAGTACCATTACAACACAAGTCATTACGACTTGCTCTAGATGGCACGGTGGACTTAGGAACGTATAATTTATTATCCCAACTCCAGTATGTGCAACAGTAGGGAAGGTGTTGGAATAGTAAATAATAATATTCCTTAGGTTAGAGCGCCATCTAGAGCAAGTCATTGTAACAACTTGAGTTGTAATGGTACTGCATTGTAACAAGGAGGTTGTTGTAACAACAGCGTTGTAAAAGTGTTGCGGTGTAATGACTGTGTTGTAAAGGTTGTTACCCATGGTGCCCCCTGTAAATCCATGCACTATGTGGAAGGCACCATGGGAGGCAACCCCTATTTCTTTATTGGAGCCTGTATTACAGCCGGCTTATGGCCGTAACACAAGCTCCCCTAACAAAGAAGGGGGACTAAAGGGCTTGATGACAGGGTCCAGCATACGTGCCCAAACAATACTTAACATGAAAGGTATGCTGTTCCCCAAGGCGGACAATGTGGTAGGGGGATTTAAGGAGGGAAGTCCTACGTGTCGGAACTAGAGTCCTCACACACCCAGCAAGCTAGGTGTCATGCTTCAGAATATGGACTTTCTCCTTGTAGGGTCGGCACTGCAAAACCCGACGGGCATCCTTAAATGGGCTCTTTAGCGGAGATCTTTTGTTCCTGCCATATGGTGCATGGGTGTGAGGGCCCTAAAGAACAGCGTAGATGTGGTGCGGGTAAGTGATGTTTAAAAAAGGTTGGATAGTCCACATAACCTCTTTATTAGGCTGGTAATCCACCTTCTTAAAAGCAAACTGAGTGGCCGCTCTCTGGCTCTATGGTCCAGTGGAGCTCATCTCATCTCATATAGTGTGGTCGACATGTTTCATGCGTAGTGGTAAATACTGATCCATTGCATTTCATTAGGACCTAGTGTTTTAATACTATCTACACGTGGTGGTGGTGGTGGGCAATGAGGCTTCTACCTACCACACTTCTTGGATGCAAGCGCCGAGTCCCGCCAATCCTAGTGGTAACCTAGCTAAGGGATAAAACTCACTCCAGTCGGTATTTTTGGGCTTCAGACACCAAAGTCGTGGTGTCCTGTCCAAGTTGGACGTGCGCCAGTATACCTTCCGCGCGTTGAGCCACAAAAAGCCGTAACCAACCGCAACACAAGCTCCCACAGAGAAATGGGAGTATCCGACCCAACACTGTTGGGTCAGATCGTAATCAGGCGATCAGAACAACCGACCACAGGTCGGTAGGTCCCGAGACTGCAACGGTGTTGGTCGGAAGCAATTCCGACCGATATCGTAATAAGCCCCTAAGTCTTTATTGCCTACATTTCAGCTCTGTGCTGGACTAGCCACAATCATTACCTTTAATGGAAAATCCTCACTTGGTCTACCTTTCAGGTTGTGGATATCATTTCTGGCACTTCCGACATGTGATTTATATACCAAGATATGCAGATCACATTAACTGATGATCACATTGTGACTATATGGTTACAACTCGAAGGCATGATATTTCATATAAAAATATGTTGTCACCAATGTCAATCTCTGGACAACAAACTTTCTTTTTGACTGTCAAAAGTAGTTTGTAAGAAATTGGTGAATTGGTGAGGGCGATGAGACCGTATCTCAGATATTAATTACTTTTCTTGCCAGGATGAACAACTAAAGCTATTAAAAAACCAGTGCTTAACTCTCTGGGAGCTTGGCACAAAAGCCGGCAGGCTTAAGATAGAGGCAACGTGTAAAGTACTTATTCAGTGCTCATAAAGTGAAAACACAAAAAGAAAAATCCCAAGACAATCAAGAAAAATAAACTCAATTAATTTTAATAAAGATAATGACACCAAAAGGACAAACATTCAATAGTAGAATTGGAGATTCACATTTTCAAAGCTTGAATTAAAATAGCGCCACAAATCGCAATGTACCACCTGCGGTTATCTGGTTGTGCTAGACTTGGTCAAAGTTAAAAGTTAAGGCCCGGACGATATGTAGCAGAGGTTGGATACAGGATCCAGGTTAATTCCGGTTAACCTGCTTTTGCCTCACTGAAAATATTGGCTGTGGCTGATGTTTAGAATTCTTACCATTCTGTCCTGCAATGAGGTGGTGCGAGCCTGCAATTCCCATTATGCAGTTTGTTCGTAACACGATTGAATGTCTCCTTCAGCCGGATTTTTTGTTTACTCCGAGTGAGGGGCTGATTCGGAACATGGTGGCACTGTGCTGGAAAATAGATTGTTCCTGAGCCCCTGTATGTATGGGATTATTGTGGTAAATTATTAAAATTACAATAGTTGTGAACTATTTTAAAATCATTTACATGTTAATTACACATTTAATTAAAATAATTATGTTAAATAGTTAATTGATTGTTATTTTAATTTGTATGTACTTGGTGATTTATAGTGTGCAGTTTTTATTTTCTATAGCTTAATTACTTAATTACTTATTTATAATTTAGCAGTGGGTTGTAAGGATTACAATAATTTTTAAAGTTCATTACATTTTTAATGTGTAATTATTTATGTAAATTGTGTAATTGATTAATTATTATTTTAAGTACATAACTGCGTATTTTGCAATTCCTAATGTGTAGTCTACATTTTCTATTGTTTAGTTACTAATTTTAATTCAGCAGTGGTTTGTTGGGTAACATAGTGGGAACCCATTTAAAGTATATATATATATTATCTACTGGCGGTTGCCAGTAGATAGTTATAGTTAGGACTTATTTTCCATTGGAAATCCACAACATTCTATTCCCAATAAGTCTGGCGCCGGTTGACGAATCTTTGCGAAATTTTCCAAACTTTTGGCCAGCTGCGCTCCTACCCTGAAAGTTTCGTGGTGATTCGTCAAGCGGGGGCCGAGAAAAATGGGGGTCCCAAAATGCGTTTTCCCCATGCAATTTCCCTTAGGATCTGTTGTCGCAGCTACCGCCTGAACCGCTGAACGGAATGACACCAAATTTGGCAAGGAGGTAGTCCTCAGTTCAGACTTGTGCCTTTTGCATAAATGGTGTGAACCTGTTCAGCAGTTCGTGAGAAATTTAGGGTAAAATGTTAGTGATATCTATGGCCGGAGAGAGGATCCGCGCACCCTACCCGCACCGTAAGCGCACCCTCCCCGAATCGAGCACGCAGCCTCCCGATCGCACGCTGAATGCTAATTGGCTGTCGAGTGTCTGTCTACATTCGAAACCAGGAACTGTTGACAGCCATTTTCTGCCTCGGTAGAATCGAGGCTGAAGAAGGGGAATAAGTGTGTAAAACATATAAAGGGGGCAGAGTGGAAATACTCTGACCCTCTAGAGGTGCTTAGAGGATCCCTGAAGGACCCCCTGGGGCCCCCTTTAAAAAAAAAAAAAAAACATCGAAATGCGCGCAGGGTGCGCGCATCCTAACGCGTTGGGTGCACGGATTCTCTCGCGTTGGGTGCGCGGATCCAAGGAAAAAAAATGAAATTTTTGTGAGATAAAGATCAAGCTTAAGTGTTTTGTTCTTGAGTGGCTCTAAAAAGAGCCTTTGTGTTCATTGGGAGTTTTTGGTACTTATAAGTAAGTACCTATACAGAGTCTAAAGTTGATGAGGAAGACTCTGTTTCCTTCATCAGTAAAGTGTACTCCATCTCTCCTATACATCTCTTCCATATGAAAGCACAGATTGTTATTGTAAATGGACCCCATTCTACAGTCTAGGAGAAAAGCAGAAACAGATTTATTCACATGTTTCCTAGCTTTCTTAATTTGTGGACAAAAATTGTCGGACCAGTTCCATTTCTGCCTTTGGCATATGTTAGAATACACAAAGGCAGTTTTGGGGAAAAGTGAAATCAGTTCTGCAAAGGTGTCCTTCATAAGGATTTCCAGACCTACCCCAGTCAAAGTGCCTAGGTCATTGCCACCAGAGTGCACTATTATGAGGTCAGGGTGTTGGATATGCATGAAGGATTTCACCAATGGCATCAATTGGTGCCACTTTAACCCTCTCTGTCCAATCCATTTAATATCTACATTTGGAAAACCTAGGTCTTTGTGAATGCCTTTGTTTTCTGCATACCTTTGGCTCCAGAAAATATAGCTGTGTCCCACAATCCACACTCTAAGCATCTTGAAAGGAGGTCTGGATGCACTCAGATGGTCTCTGTAAATGAAATGGCAGTTTGGAAAGTAAGATGTTTCTAAAATGGTGGCTAAGATGCAGTTTTGAAAAAAGACAAGAAATCATTGGTTGTTTGATAACCTTCTACACTGAAAGGTAGGGTGTATATTTCTGTTTTTTAAACGCATGATTCTTATTGGTTAACAAAAACTGATTGTAAGGAACATTATATACAATAAGCTGATATGTTGAAAAGTCAAGCACACTTGCTGTCTTGATTAGCAACATTGTGTGCTGAACTTGTGACCTGTGTGCTCAGTACAGTGTTCCTTGACCTGTTTCTATGGTAACGGGCAGAAGGCAGATTTGGGGAAGGGTTCAAATTTATGTCATTTGGAAAGGGTTGAAATGTTTAACCAATAGAAATGTGTGTTTTTACTTTTGAATTTATGTGGGAAGGAATGTGATTTGATGTTTACATGTATATGTGTGGGAAATGAGAGGGAAACTTTGCCATTCTTTGGTTCTGCTGACAGGTGCACAGTGCAGAGTTTCTGTATAAGAAAATCTGGTGTGTGACCGATATCTGGTGTGTGACTGATATATTCCTTAATCTACAAAACAACTTGAGCGGTGAGTCATTTAATTGTGAGGGGATGTATGTAGACTATTTTGATTTTAATCAGACTAATGTATGTCTCCTGCTAAAGTGTAGGGAGTACTTTTTTTCGCTACAATCTTGTTGACAGTGTGTGTGCATGTAGAAACCATTCTTTGATAAGCATTTGTGTTTTTCATGTGTTTGCAGACAGATAACTGTGCTGTTTTTATATTTTTTAGAATTAGAAACCAGTCATTGTTTATGAATTTGTGAAATGAGTTATGTTTCTACACTATAATGTAGTACTCCTTCTAGATGACGAAATGTGTTTTGGTATAGTGCAAGGGATAGTGTTGTTTGTCTAGAATCACACAGTGAGTCTGTGTGCATTTGGGAACCACTGTGAGAGAAGCATTTGGCAACATCGTGTATTTGCTGACAGATAACTGTTTTAAAACCTGTCATGTTGTCAAGTTTTAGTAGCATTAGAAGCCAGTCTTTGCTTATGCATTGATAAAATTAGTCATGCTTTGACACTAATATGCTGTACTTTAATATGTAGATTGTGTGCAGTCTCCTTACCACTTGCACAGTAGTGATTGAGTGTTGGTAAGCTGCTAGGGATAGTGTTGCTTGTCTAGAATCACACTGTGAGTCTGTGTGCATTTGGGAACCACTGTGAGAGAAGCATTTGATAACATTGTGTATTTGCTGAGAGATAACTGTTTTAAAACCTGTCTTGTTATCAAGTTTTAGTAGCATTAGAAGGCAGTTTGTGCTTATGGTTTGATTAAATGAGTCAGGCTTTGACACAAAAGTGCAGTCCTGAAGTATGTAGATTGTGTGCAGTTCCCTTACCACTTCCACTGTAGTGAATGAGTTTTCGTAAACTCCTAGGGATAGTGGTGCTTGTCTAGAATCACAATGTGAGTCTGTGTGCATTTGGGAACCACTGTGAGAGAAGCATTTGGTAACATTGTGGTGCCAATTACGATCCTGGAAAAAAATTCCCCGTACGACTCGTATCCGGTCTTTTTACCGTACGAATCGTACAAGTAGCGTACAAACTGCCAAGTACGATTCGGATGGGAAAAAGACCATACGAATCGCATTCGGAAAATTTCCCCACAGGTCCTCGGGTCGGAAAAAGTGTCCGACACATCCCCGGACGATTTTACGTACAAATGTGAAAAGTGAAGTCCGAGCTCGCAAGTACGATCCATCCCGTGCATCCGATGTCACAACCGTATGGAAAATGCACCGTACGGACCGAACTCCTATAGCAACCATGGAGACATGTGCCCGCATATGTGCCGAACCCCCCCCAGCCCCCGTGAGTACGCGCCGAACCCCCCGTGTATGTACACCCATGTACGAGTCGAACCCCCCGTGTATGTACACCCATGTACAAGTCGAACCCCCCCGTGTATGTACACCCGTGTACGAGTCGAACCCCCCGTGTATGTACACCCGTGTATGAGTCGAACCCCCCGTGTATGTACACCTGTGTACGTACGAGTCGAACCCCCACCCGTGTATGTACGGTGCGTACCCCCAGCGCGTACACGGGTGGGGGTTCGACTCGTACGTACACGGGTGTACATACACGGGGGTTCGACTCGTACACGGGTGTACATACCCGGGGGGGGGTTCGACTCATACGTACACGGGTGTACATACACGGGTGGGGGTTCGACTCGTACGTACACGGGTGTACATACACGGGGGGTTCGACTCGTACACAGGTGTACATACACGGGGGTTCGACTCGTACACAGGTGTACATACACGGGTGGGGGTTCGACTCGTACGTACACGGATGTACATACACGGGGGGGTTCGACTCGTACACAGGTGTACATACACGGGTGGGGGTTCGACTCGTACGTACACGGGAGTACATACACGGGGGTTCGACTCGTACACGGGTGTACATACACGGGGGGTTCGACTCGTACACGGGTGTACATACACGGAGTTTCGACTCGTACTCACGGGTGTACATACACGGGGGTTCGACTCGTACACGGGTGTACATACACGGGGGGTTCGACTCGTACATGGGTGTACATACACGGGTGGGGGTTCGACTTGTACGTACACGGGTGTACATACACGGGGGGTTCGACTCGTACATGGGTGTACATACACGGGTGGGGGTTCGACTCGTACGTACACGGGTGTACATACACGGGTGGGGGTTCGACTCATACGTACACGGGTGTACATACACGGGGGTTCGACTCGTACACGGGTGTACATACACGGGTGGGGGTTCGACTCGTACGTACGCGGGTGTACATACACGGGGGGTTCGACTCGTACACGGGTGTACATACACAGGGGGTTCGACACGTACACGGGTGTACATACACGGGGGTTCAACTCGTACTCACGGGTGTACATACATGGGGGGTTCGACACGTACACGGGTGTACATACACGGGGGGTTCGACTCGTACACGGGTGTACATACACGGGTGGGGGTTCGACTCGTACGTACACGGGTGTACATACACGGGGGGGTTCGACTCGTACACGGGTGTACATACACGGGTGGGGGTTCGACTCGTACGTACATGGGTGTACATACACGGGTGGGGGTTCGACTCGTACGTACACGGGTGTACATACACAGGGGGTTCGGCTCGTACACGGGTGTACATACACGGGTGGGGGTTCGACTCGTACGTACACGAGTGTACATACACGGGGGGTTCGACTCGTACACGGGTGTACATACACGGGGGGGTTCGACTCGTACGTACACGGGTGTACATACACGGGGGTTCGACTCGTACACGGGTGTACATACACGGGGGGGTTCGACTCGTACTCACGGGTGTACATACACGGGGGGGTTTGGTGCGTACTCACGGGGGCTGGGGGGGTACGGCGCGTACCGGGCCCCCTAATCTGGTCGTTTCGTGGCGTACTTCGCTTTTCCGCCACTTTTTGGGTGCCGTGAAAATATTGCCGTCCGGACTGCTGTCGGTTCGAATCGTACTTCCTGGGTCGTGAAACGCTGCCTGAAAGCGTCCCGACGTCACGTCGGGGCATTCCCGGATCACATTCGTATGTATATTTTCGTCGGTCGGTGTTTTTTACGATTCGTACGGAAATGGTGTTTCCGTGCGAATCGTACTTCCATGTTTGTAAAGTTTTACAACCGGGTACGAGTCGGACGGAGAAAACGCTCCGACCGACGGTTCGTACCCGGTTTTTCCAGGATCGTAATTGGTACCTGTGTATTTGCTGACAGATAACTCTTTTAAAACCTCTCATGTTGTCAAGTTTTAGTAGCATTAGAAGCCAGTCTTTGCTTATGCGTTGATTAAATGAGTTAGGCTTTGACACAAAAGTGCAGTCCTGAAATATGTAGATTGTGTGCAGTTCCCTTACCACTTCCACAGTAGTGAATTAGTTTTGGTAAACTCCTAGGGATAGTGGTTGTTGTCTAGAATCACACTGTGAGTCTGTGTGCATTTGGGAACCACTGTGAGAGAAGCATTTGGTAACATTGTGTATTTGCTGACAGATAACTGTTTTTTCCTTATGCATTGATAAAATGAGTCAGGCTTTGACACTAAAGTGCAGTACTTAAATATGTAGATTGTGTGCAGTACCCTTACCTCTTCTAGACTAGTGAATGAGTTTTGGTAAACTCCTAGGATAGTGTTGCTTGTCTAAAATCACACTGTGAGTCTGTGTGCATTTGGGTAAGGATTGTGAGAGAAGCATTTGGTAACATTGTATATTTGCTGACAGATAACTGTTTTAAAACCGGTCATGTTGTCAAGTTTTAGTAGCATTAGAAGCTAGTCTTTGCTTATGCATTGATAAAATGAGTCAGGGGTTGACACTAAAGTGCAGTACCATGTACTATTCTCTTCACTGCACCAGAACTGAAAATTTAAAAGTTTTACCCAGGCACTGTCCTAGCAGTAGTCTGATGATTTAGTCAGTTTCCAAGTACTCATGTTGTGAACCATACATTACCACATAGACTGCTTCAAATGTCTATGCAGTATGCATGCAGTCTTCCAACATACTATACACTTGTCTTTCACACCTTCAATTCCCTAGTCAGTATCCATTCAGTCCAGCAAACATCCTGTCACTCCCTTTGCACTCCTCTAGTGACCCATTCAGTAACAAGTACTAATCCATTCACTGTGCCAAAAGCCAACCACTTATAAATTCACCCAGGCACTCTCCTTGCTGTACTCTAATCATTCAGTCAGTACCCAAGTACTCATGCGGTGAGCCAGGCATTAGCACATGGACTGCTTCAAATGCCTATCCACTATGTATGCAGTCCTCTTAACCACCTACACAGTTGTCTTTCACACCTTCAATTCCCCAGTCAGCATTCATACACTTCTAGCAAACACCCTGTTACTCACCCAGTGTGTCTCCTTATAGTACTGTAATCATTCAGTCAGTTAGCATGTAGTCTTTTAGTGAGGTAGGCCTTAGGGCATGAACTGCTTCAAAGTAGTATGCACTATGCATGTAGTGTTTTAACCATCGTCACACTTGTGGTTCAGGGCTATAGTTTCTTAGTCAATTTTTATATAAAATGTGTTTGTACAGTAATCGAATAGTATACATTTGAAAGTTATTAATATACATTTATTCGTGATTCTTTTTTACAGATACTGTTTTTCAATGTTAAAATAGAGAAATCATGCCAGAAAAAAAAAGAAAAAGAAAAGAAACTCAGAAAGGCACAGGAGCAGGAGTGTTTCTCTTCCGTTTGCACTCTTCTTGTGCAAGATTGTTCGGATGAAGGGTCCTTAGGTGCTTCATCATACTTGCCGTGCCGCACAAGTATTTCTTGTTAGGATCCCCTCACGACAGCAATCTTTTGCAAATCTTGCACGTGACCAAGGTGGCATTGGTCTTTGTTTGCCCCTCGGGAAAAGTAAAAAATTTCCACACCACTGAAGAAAAACGTTGTGGGCATGGTACCTCCTCCAAAAATTCATCCTTAGATTCGGTGAATATTTTAAAGCGGCAACATTTACAGCTTTTGTAAGTTAAACTTATAACATTTTGTTAGCCATAAGCATTTTATATATGTGTGATTTTTATCTTGTGGTATTTTACTGAGAATAGCATGTTGGTTTCTTTTTAACAATCTTCCTGATTGTTTTTTTTTTGCCCTCTGTTAAGTGATGAGTACGATTGAAATCACTATTTCTAGTGAAATTCAATATATTCTGAGAACAGCAAAAAAGGCAAACAAATTACTTTGTAGAAATTATGCTGTGTTGTAAGAAATGTATTATTACATGTTATAATTTATTTTTTCTTTTCTTTCACAGATCCAAATTTTAAAAGAAGCAATTTATATGAATTTAGATTGCAATGAAAATCTGAAAGAAATGTATACCATTTTTTATTCCTATTATTGTGAAGGTAAGTTTAACTAAGTCTCAATATGCAGAATGAGGAGGTCTGCAAGAAGCTACAAAGTTGAAACACGTTTCTAAAAACACTCTGTTTATACCTATGTAGTTTTGAAATCTGACCATAATCAGATATCATGTGACCTGCAAAAAAAGAGATTTGAGGGGTTCATTATATTTCCCCTTGCACCTATTGAAGGACCGCAATCATTTCAATCATTCTTCTTTGAACATCTTTGCAGACAAAACTCTGTGCTTACCTTCTATCATTCGCAAGGAATTTTAAAACCGGAAATATGTCACTTTTTGTAACATAGTTATTGCGCAAGACACTTTTTCATATTTACAAAGAGAGGAAAAGGCACTCTGTGCACTTTTTTATACTCCATATAAATACATCATTATGTACACCACTTTGCGTTGAAAGGGTGCTCTATAAGTGTTGTTGTGCATGATTGTACTGAATACTCATAGAACATGACACATGTCTAGATTTATCAGAAATCATGAATCTCGATATGTGTGTGAATGCTGCACCATTCTAAAATTGGTGTAGGAAAGCACAACAAGGAGAATTGCTTTCATTTCTCCATATTTTTATATCTTCAATGCATGTTGAAATGTTCAGCATACATTGAAGGAGAAAAATGCATTTTCTCATTGTTTTTGTGCAGGAAGGTGTGTCTTCCTGCAGAAAAACAAACAGCATATGACACCGATATCCTTGCACTATGGTGCAAGGGTGCCTGTGTCACCACATGGCTGCAGTTTAAGCAGCCGTGCAGAGAGAAGCATAGATTTGCAACATATTTATGTATATATGTTGCATCCCTGTGCTTCGGAAGTACTACAGCACACTGCAGTTAAAGAGGTTACTGTGTGATGCTGCAGCACTTCCTCATAGTTCTGCACTTATACATTCACCATACGCTACCAATGCATTCATTCAGTCAATCACATACTAAACATACATTCATCTAAACTTTCACACACTAACAAAGAAATGTAGCTCTTTTTTTAAACCGGGAAAGTTAGTTCTTAGCAAAACTTTTTTTTTTCTTCTTTCTTCTTTTATATTTGTTTTTTTTGGGTTTTCTAACAATTTTGTGATTTTTTTGGTTTTTCTGGAAAAAACAAAAACAAAAAACAAAACAGGAGGAACAAAACAATGAACTTCAGGGAACAAAGAAAAACCTAGCAATTGTGACTTTCTTGCCGGCGGCAGATCAGATCGATCGACTGCTCACCGCAGCACAAAGTCGCATTGCACTTAGTGCAGAGCACTTTTAAAAATTGAAATTGAGGACGGATGTCCAAGTTTTGGGCTGATGGATGTACTCTTGAAGTGCTCTGCTGCGATGAGGTGTAAGGCGCAGGAGCAGGAGTGTTTCTCATCCGTTTGCACTCTTCTCGTGCAAGATTGTTCGGATGAAGGGTCCTTAGGTGCTTCATCATACTTGCCGTGCTGCACGAGTATTTCTTGTTAGGATCCCCTCGCGACAGCACTCTTTTGCAAATCTTGCACGTGACCAAGGTGGCATTGGTCTTCGTTTGCCCCTTGGGAAAAGTAAAAAATTTCCACACCACTGAAGAAAAACGTTGTGGGCGTGGTGCCTCCTCCAAATATTCATCCTCAGATGAATGAGGAGATGCAGGTGATGCCTGCTGCCCTGAAGCAATTTTTAGTTGAAAAAAGTTAGAGCTAAGTGTAAACTTAGTCTAAAAAATCTTCTTCTCTGCAAAGAGATGCTCCTCCAAAGAAGGTGAAAGAAGAATGATTGAATTGGGTGGGGTCTTTCAATAGTTAGAACAGGAAGTGTAATGAACCAATCAAATCTCTTTTTTTGCAGGTCACATGGGATCCGCGCACCCTGCGCTTACGCCTCACGCACCCAGCGCGCATCCGCAAAATTGAATTAAAAAAAAATATAGGATTACATGTAAAAATATATTACTTTTAAGACTAGTTTAGAGTTTGTCTTCAATTAATATTCACATGAAATACATATATATATTTTTTTAAATGTTAAATATTTCGTGGGATCCGTGCACCTACTGCGTCATAGACGCAGATGACGCATCGCGGAAGTACGTTAACGTCGCGTTACGTACATCGAACATGTCGCGTATAGGCTGGGAGTCGCGTACCGGTCGCAGTCATCAGTGATGCCATTTGAGATGTCATCAGTGATGTCATCAGTGATGTCACTGACCATGTCATGAGTGATGTAATATGTGACGTCATCAGCAGTGCATTGCGGGGGTGCGAGTTATAGTTAGCTGAACTAACTATAACAGGGGAATTTCTAGGGTTTTGTACGAGTGAAATGTCCAGCTAACTATAATGCCCCTGAAACCTATGTTTTTTTCAGTAAATTTCTAAGGTTTTTTAAATGCCAATTCCTAACTATAATGCCCCTGAAACCTTTGGTTTTTTCAGTGAATATATATATACATATATAAATATATCGGCGCTCCAATGAATAAATACCAGCACTCGCGGGGGGTTAATCCTGATGCGGATTTAATGGCACACAAGATAGAAAAACAAACGCGCTTCAGCGGTACACCTTCGTCAGTGTTTGGTGGCCGCCGCACACGAACCTCGTAATTTATACGTCATCATTAGTAGGGGTGGGCGGAATTCGCGAAGCTGCGTTACGCAAATCTTCGCGAAATGGTTAAAAATCTCCGCGACCACGCAGAAATTCCGCCAACAAGCGGAATTGCTTGTTCGCGATGCTTTTTTCCTGTTTGCGACCGCAGTTTGCGTGCTCGGGGGAAATATCTCGCGAACACGCATTTTGAGATCGCGAACAAGCAAAAATTCCGCGAAGCCGCGGAAAGCAGAATTTTGGGCGATTCCGCGTTCTCCGCGGAACGCGAAATTACCTAAATTCCGTGAGCGGAACAGAATTTGCCACTCAGGCCTAATCATTAGGCAACAGGATGGGTGCATGGGTGCCATGATTACTTCAGGCAACATAATCTAATATAATGATTAATACATTTGCCAATACAGACTCATTTCTGCACCAATGTTAACACAGTTAATTGTGCCAGTCAACAATGGATTGGCACTTTCGTTATCGCGCATGTTACAGATCTCATACATAAACCTGTTTAGTATATTTGATCAGTTCCTAAATCCATAGGTGCCATATATAATTCAGGCAGTGTGACATAGTTTAGAAAATTTTAAACATCTGCCAAAGCTAATAGGTCAGCCAAATCACATACGGCATCCTAATACAATAAGGCGATGTGCTGTATCGTGATAAAACCCTGTATGGGCATAAACGGTGACCCTACATAGACTGCCACAATTAACTGCGTTAACATTGGTGCAGAAATGAGTCTGTATCGGCAAATGTATTAATCATTATATTAGATTATGTTGCCTGAAGTAATCATGGCGCCCATGCACCCATCCTGTTGCCTAATGATGACGTGTAAATTACGAGGTTCGTGTGCGGCGGCCGCCAAACACTGACGAAGGCGTACCGCTGAAACGCGTTTGTTTTTCTATCTTGTGTGCCATTAAATCCGCATCAGGATTAACCCCCCGCGAGTGCTGGTATTTATTAATTGGAGCGCCGCTATTATACGCGATCTTGCAGTCGCGTCTCCAGCACCCGCTACCGAGTGCACGAGCCACCGGCAAGAATTGGGAGCGTTGATATATAAATATATATATATATATATGTATATATATATGTATATATATATCTCTATATATATATATTGTTTTAATGAAATTAAATATATAATTGGTAGTTATCTAAAATATTTAATTGATTATTTACTGTATTCTAATTAATTATTAATTTATTGAAAGATAAGTTAAACTTTCAAAATAATATTTGTATATTATGGTGCCGATTCCGATCCGTTACAAGTACCGTACAAACTGGCAAGTACGATTCGTACGTGAAAAATATCTACGAATAGCATCGGGAAAAGTCTACGAGAGTGCGTCGGAAAGTCATTACGTCCGAATATCGTCGGGAAAAGTGTACGACACGTCCCCGGACAGTTTTACGTACGATTCGTAAAACTGAAATCCGAGTGCACAAGTACGATCCGTACCGTCCGTCCGAATATACAACCCCATGTAAAACATCCCGTACGGAGCGAACTGTGTACCACCCCTACCCCGGGCACACCTGGGCGAGGGGTATGAGTCGCATGGCCCCCCCCAGCTCCCCACCCCTCCCGCGTACATCTGCACCATACCCCCAGACCCCCATGTACGCACCGTACACCAGCACCCATACGTGCCGTACCCCACCTCCGTACCACTGCCCCGGACCTGTACGCACCGTACCCCCAACCCCACCCCCACATGTACGGTGCATACCCCCACACCCGTATGTAAGGTGCGTACCCCCACCCCCGCATGTACGGTGCGTACCCCCCGTATGTACGGTGCGTACCCCCACCCCCGCATGTATGGTGCGTACCCCCATCCCTGTATGTAAGATGCGTACCGCCAGCGCGTAGCGCTGGGGGTACGCACCATACATACGGGGGTGGGGGTACACACCGTACATGCGGGGGTGGGGGTACGCACCGTACATGCGGGGGGTACGCACCGTACGTACGTGGGTGGGGGTACGCACCGTACATACGGGGGTGGGGGTATGCACCGTACATACGGGGGTGGGGGTATGCACCGTACATGCAGGGGTGGGGGTACGCACCGTACATACGGGGGTGGGGGTACGCACCGTACATGCGGGGGTGGGGATACGCACCGTACATGCGTGGGTGGGGGTACGCACCGTACATACGGGGGTGGGGTACGCACCGTACATGCGGGGGTGGGGATACGCACCGTACATACGGGGGAGGGGGTACGCACCGTACATGCGGTGGTGGGGGTACGCACCTACATGCGGGGGGTACGCACCATACATGCGGGGGTGGGGGTATGCACCGTACATGCGGGGGTGGGGGTACGCACCGTACATGTGGGGGGTACGCACCGTACATGCGGGGGTGGGGGTGGGGGTAGGGGTACGGTGCATACTGGGCCCCCTTTTCGTCGTGTATCACGGCGTACTTAGCTTTTCCGGCACTTTTTGGGTCCCGTAAAAATATTGCCGTGTGAAGTGCTGTGGGTATGAATCGTACTTGCTGATCCGTAAAATGCTGCCTGACTCCGTACGAATGTCGCGTATGCGGTGTCCCGGATCCGAATTGTGGGTATATTTTAGCCGGTCGGTGTTTTGTATGATTCGTACGGAAATGGTGTTTCTGTACGAATCGTACTTGCAGGTTTGTAAGGTGTTTTTCCCGGGTATGAGTCGGACGGAGAAAACGCTCCGTCCGACGGTTCGTACCCGGGTTTTACAGGATCGGAATCGGCACCTATATGTTTCAATGTTCCTGTTTTATTTAATTATTATTATAATGCAATTTTTATATATTTCATATTAAAGCAATTTTGGAGGGATTTGGCTAGTAGGGAGGGGAGTGAATTTATTTAAAATTGATTAATTTTATTATAGTTGTTAAATCACATTTTTTTAATTCAATTTTTTTAATTACATTTCATTTTGAACATCTGTAATGCATATCTATTTAATTTAAAATATTTTTTTAATGCTATGTCATTAGGTTTTTAAATGTTTTTTAAAATGATTAGAATTTGGAATGGTTTAACTGACGCCACCGATATCCATAAGGTTTCCTACCATCCTTAGAATCAAGTGCAAATAGTTTATCTAAGCCCTCCAAAGTCCAACAATTTCCCTACTTCCAACACCTTTCCTAATGTTTCTTGGATTGGAGTGGTAATAGTAAATATAATACTCCAAAGATGCTTTACCTGCATTTGTTTATGGTGGACTAGAAATACAACCACTCTTTCTGTAATTTGATTTAAAATAATAAATTTGACTCCTTTAACTCCTTTGCCAGAGTCGTTTTTGATTGTCGTTATTTCTTCTTATTTTAATTTTTTTTCTAATGTTTATATCATTTATAAAAATGAATTGTATTTTTTCATACATATTTTATTATTTATAAGAACATTAATCCTTTACTTTTATGTTCCTGTTAATATTTTTATTTTTAAAGTAATGTATTATAAACATTGTTACATTGTTTAATTATATTCTTATTGTTTCAGCGAATATATATATATATATATATATATATATATATATATATATATATATATATATATATATATATATATATATATTCACTTAAAAAACCATAGGTTTCACACATGTTATAGTTAGCTGGACATTTCACTCGTAAAAAACCAATGAAATTCCCCCGTTATAGTTACTGCAGGCAACTATAACTCACGCGACCGCAATCCTCTGCTGATGACGTCAGATATTACATCACTGTATTTAGACACTTATTTACCCATGTCTTCTTCCATTAATCTTTAGCTATACATATATTACAAATATTTATTTTTCATAAAGACACATATGTCATCAGTGATGTAATATCTGACGTCATCAGCAGAGGATTGCGGTCGCGTGAGTTATAGTTGCATGCAGTAACTATAACGGGGGAATTTCATTGGTTTTTTACGAGTGAAATGTCCAGCTAACTATAACATGTGTGAAACCTATGGTTTTTTAAGTGAATTTGCAAGGTTTTTTAAATGCTAATTCGTACCTATAACGTGTGTGAAACCTATGTTTTTTTCAGTGAATTTGTACGGTTTTTTAAATGCTAAGTTATGTATTTAATAATAATTATTTTTTTCAGGTTTTTCACCGTGCGCGAACCGTGAAAGTTTTTTTTTTTTTTTATATCGCGAGGTGCGCGCAGGGTGTGCTTCGCGCACAGTGCGCGTGCTGTGGGAGCTCGGTGCGCTTCGCGCACCAAGCTCCGACGATTCGCAGTGCGTGCCGTGCGCACAGGGTGCGCGCACCTCGCGATTTTTAAATATATATATATGAAGAAAGCAAGTTTCCCAAAGGTCCAGCTTGATAGAGGAACACAGGTACAGACCACAGCACGCTGAAAGTAGATATAGGTGCAAGTTATATTCCTTATGTATTGGCATGACGCGTTTCGGCCGTGTTGCCACGGCCTTGATCACATGACACGCTTAGAACCAACCATGAAAGATATAGTGCAAAACATTTTCCCTCCTCCAATATAAGCCAATGGAATTGCGACATACAAACAGCAAACTACACGTAAGATGAAGGCGAAGAAATGAAAGAAATACTTCATCACTAAGCACATTAACGTTCCACAAAAATGGTTGAACAATTATTTAAATTATACCATAGTGGTTAAAAATTAACATCTCAAAGTCCTGATCATACACTGATCACAATTCCACAGGTAAGATACATTGGCCTCTGTTTCATATATAAAAAGGTCCAAAAAATGAGCAGCTGAATATATACAAGCATGTAAAAGGAGAGGAAAGGAAAATGAACATAAAAATAAGTAAAGAAAAATATATAAGAGGCCATAGCGTTCCTCTCGAATAGACATTTACCTCCCAAAAACTCTTGCATGAAAATGAACGGTAAATACAAAATCTACTCATTATTTAGTCTTATTGCTTAATGTTGCTAGATTCATAATGCCCATAGTTAATGCACAGTGGTGGTAGAATAGTAGATCTCATGTGGTTAATAGCCAAATTGTAAACATGAAGAACATAGAAGAATGTATGAAAATCACTATGCTTGATAAATAGCTGATTCTAGCATAAATTATCTCATCTAAATAAATTGTAGATGGGAATAAGTTAATCTCCAATAAAGTGCAAGTGCAATAAATATTAGGATTACATCAGGCTAAAAACTTATTAGTATAAAACATTCTCAAACAATTATTAAACATAGGATAAGATCAACTAAATATGTCATAAAGTGCGAGTGCACCTGTGCAAAATCAGCAAAACATGTGCAAATAGCAAGATACTAGCAGCAATAAGGAATAGTTTAAAAGATGAGATTTATGCTTTAAAGTGATAAAAAACCATGAAGTAATAAATATTGCAACATCCATAAAATCGTTTAGAAAATCCAGATACAAACCTCAGTAAAAACCCAATTACAACCCATAGGTTAAAATTTGGTTAAAACCAAAGAACGAACTGGCTAAAAGAATGATAAAATGAAGGCCGACAATAAAATACTTCAATGTAAACATAGATGTAGTAATCAAGATGAAAGCATCAATCATGTCACAGAAACCAACGATAACTAATTTTCACAGTGTTATAAAAAGTTGTGCATATCTTCCCCAGTATTAAGGCCATTGGGCATCTTTGTATCTAATAGCAGTATGTAGTGGCATTCTAGCTGTCTGAGACTAAGCCTGGGCAAAGCACTACACAACGCTCGCGTAGTTTGCGAAGTTTGCGCTACTTCGCACTACGCGAATCGCACGTAGCACAGTGCGAACACGCGTAGCGTAGTGTTGCGTGGTGCAGCGGTCATTTTTTGCTTGCTCGCGGTCCTCAACGTCAAGTTGGCGACCGCGAGCAAGCAAAATGACATCCCGGCGAGACTTTTTCCTCGTTCGCGATCAGCAACATCAAGTTGGCGATCGCGAGCGTGGAAAATAAACCTCCCGGCGAGATTCTCAACGCGAGGAGGAAAGGTTTCTCATTGCGAGTGGTCGCGTATGCTCGCGACCGCTCGTGATGAGAAACTACCAGTTCGCGTTGAGAAAGCTGCCGCTCGAGTAAAAATCTACTCGAGCAGCAGAAAACTACAGCTCGCACTGTGCAAGATGCCGTTTTCAATGATTGCACAGTGCCGGTTGCTTGTCCGCACTGTGCAATCATTGAAAACGACATCTTGCACAGTGCGAACAGGGTACTACGCAGTTCGTGAAGTGCTACTCGTAGCTCGCGTAGTGCGAAGTTTACTTTGCGTAGCTTTGCATAGTGCTACTTCGCGAACTACGCCCAGGGTTATCTGAGACATTTTCAATGTTGCCTTCCCTCGGTAACTTAGGTACAGCATGAATCACAAAATACTTTAACTCATTCAGAATATTGTGATGAACCAGTTTGAAATGGCGTGCTACAGGGTAACTATATATATAAATCCTCCTGTTTCCTACTTTTTTCGCCCTTTTTTCCCCTTACTCGCTTCGACAGAATCACAAAATGGAGGCCAACACTTCCTAGTTGCAACCGCTCTCAGCGCTCCCAGCCAATAAGCAGCAAGCTCATGCTCGTAACGCCTCAGCCAATCAGATGGCAGAATTCCCAAATATATATATTACCTATTGGCGGTCGCCAGTAGGTAGTTATAGTTGGACCAAGTTTCCATAGGAAGAGCATTTTTTGTTTTGCTTATAACTTTGGCGTCGTTTGATGAATCTTCATGAAATGTTCCAAACAAATTCTTTGTTCATGTCAGCTCCAATTTTGAACGTTTGGGGGTGATTTGTCAAGGGGGGGGCCGAGAAAAAAGGGGGGTCCCAAAACGTGTTTTCTTCATGTTAATTTCCATAGGAATCTTTAGACAAGGCTACAGGTTGAACGGGTGAACGGAATTACCCCAAATTTGGCAGGGGGAAGGGTATTGGTCTAGAAAGCACGCTTTTGTTCATTTGGTGTAAATCTGTTCACTAGTTTTTGAGAAATATCAAAATTTACAGATATCGATATTTGGGAATTCTGCCATCTGATTGGCTGAGGCGTTATGAGCACAAGCTTGCTGCTTATTGGTTGGGAGAGCTGCGAGCGGTTGCAACTAGGAAGTGTTGGCCGCCATTTTGTGAATCTGTCGAAGCAAGTAAGGGGAAAAAAAGGGTGAAAAAAGTAGGAAAGAGGAGGGTAGGAGCACTGTAACCTCTGTGGGGTGTTTAGGGTGTGCTATAGAGGGGGTGAGAAGCAAACTACTCATACCTACCGGTCTGAAAGTGCTGGGTATGGTCATTATGTGAGGTATTGCATAGAGTCTGATGCTGCTAAGGTGAGCTACTGCAGGAGTTGGGGATGAAAGCGGGAGCCTAAACTGTGTGTCTTATGGTGTGAAGTCATGTGCCCTGGCCGCTGCAGCACACCTGTAGAAGCAGTGTCAGCATGTGTTTATACCTACTAGGATGAACTACTGACTCCTACTGGTTTGAAAGTCCGGGGGTACGGAAAATATGTGAGGTATTGTCTAGAATCTCATGGTGCTAAGCTGAGGTGCTGCCGGAGTCGGGGATGAAAGCGTGAGTCCAAACTGTGTGTCATATGCTGTGAAGTCATGTGCTCTGACCGCTGTGCCGCATCTGTCAAGTAGTCTCAGCATGTAGTTATAACTACTCGGAGGAACTTTTGTTTCGAACATTGTAACTTGTGTATGGTGCTTAGGGGGTGTTATTTATACAGGGAGTGCGAAGGTAAATTTGCACGTATCAAATCAATACGGTATTTCTAAAGTGCCAACTACTCACCCCTATGGGTCTGAAGGCCCTCGAGGCCGGCGTGAAAATTATGTGAGCTATTAAGTGAGCTATTCCCCAGAGTCACATGGTGCTGAGCTGAGGTGTCCAAAGGTGTCCTTCATAAGCATTTCCAAACCTACACCAGTCAATGTGCCTAGGTCATTTCCACCACAATGCACAAATATGAGGTCAGGGTGTGGAAGATGCAAAGAGGTTTTAACCAAAGGTAGCATTTGGTGCCACTTCAATCTTCTCTGTGCAAACCATTTAATGTCCACATTTTGTAAACCTAGGTCTAAGTCAATACGTCTGTGTTCTGCATACCTCTCGCACCAGAAAATATAGCTATGTCCTACGATCCATACTAGCATTTTGAAGGTATGGCTGGAAGATATGGAAAGATGTCTGTAGCTCATGCAGTTCCTTGGTAGAATAAGAGATATGTTTAAAGATGGGGAACTACTTTTTTTTGCCATACAAAACGATACGTGAATGGGAGATGAAAAGCATTCTTTTTTAAAAGTAGGGTGCGATTAGTTTTGTGGAAAAGCATCTTTGTGATTGGTTAAGAAAAACCAGTTTCAACGTGGAGTACATATCATAGGATAAAATTTGCTCAACTCAACCACACCTGCTACTTGCATTTGGAAGGCACTGTTCGAACTTAAAACAATTGTGAACTTTTAACCTGCATGTGCCGTTAAATGTTCAAGAAAATGTTGCAAAAAAATATTACGTTTAAAAAAATTGATGAACTTTTAACCTGCACGTGTTGTAGAATGTTCTAAAAGTGTGTTGATAGAATACGTTGCACTTCTGACTTCTATGTGTTGTTGAATATTAAAAAAACGATTTATATGGAAAATTAAAAAGAAACCAATAGAGAGAACTTTTGAAACCTAAAAGAATCAAGGAACTATTCTAATTTGTTCTTTACATGTATTTATGTGTGTAGCAACACAATTATAGACACAACAGCACCAGGAAGAGTAAGAAGCAGGGAGTGGGGATACGGGGGGAGATGGGCAGAATGGCACACATGCACAATTAAGTACAGCACAAGTATAGACAAACAATGGCCAAAATGAAACACACCAACAAGGAGCACAAGTCACACAACCCGCCAACATCACACCAATGAACGAGCATAGAAGTGAAAACCACGTTACATTCATATAGGATATGTACAAAGGCCGGTCGTTGGTGTTGTGGGATGTCTGTGACCGTGGTCATCATGGATGAGATGCCCAGCATGTGGCACATGGGTGAGTTCACTGCTGCTCCTCCCTCCCACGAGCCCCTACACTTTTGTACGGTGCGCAGTTGTGCCTCATGCACCCGTATGGCACACCATTGTAATGCCTATTCGCGCATGTCCTGCTACATTCCAACTACACCATCACAGTGCCGTTTGGAGGTGGTGCATGCCACTTTACAACATTGACGGCTGCGGCCCTTGTGGCAGGCCACACCAGAACACAGAACAGATAGACACACTTACTGCACTTCCTGTACACGGACATGTCTGAGACACCCCTTTCCCCTTGCCGTATAGGCACACCCCTGCGCTGACCTGTGTACCCTGGACCAGCACACGCTGGTTGTGCATGCAGGAGGATGCGTGCGTAGCTACATGTCCAGGCTCACTGCCAACGCTGAGGTGACAGCACACTGTGATGTTGCAGGGCTCATGCCTATCATGCTAAGACAACTATAGACACACTTGCTCAGATGCGGGTTGGGGGGCGTTGGTGGTCCTAAAGTTGTTGCGATGAGTCTTGTGGCCCTCATGGGTATCCCTGTATCATGCACATTGACTCTATGGCACCTGTGGGTGTTCTGGTGTGGCTCTTGGCTGTGTTCCCTTTCATGGTGCAGGTAGTCGTCCTGCTTAACACCAGCAGAAAGCAGGTGTAAAATCCCTGGTGCTAACATGGCTTATCGCCGGAATTTGTTTCGCATTGCAGTTGGTGTGAAAGTTGTGATGTGATTTTTTTCACGTGCAGAACAATATACGAACTGAGCAGCGTATCTCGTCAAGATCCAGCACCTGACGCACTATTCCCAATAAATATAAATACAATGAGATTTCTTAATTGATTTTGTGTGTACACTGTAAGTGCAGCCACTACCTCAGTGCAATTCAATACAGGATTTTAGTATTTAGAATAAATCGCAAAGGTGCACCTCGTGTCTTTTTGCACGGGAATGGCTAGTATGCATGTCATTATCAGCACTTTAATGGAAGTAAAGTTGAGATAAATCTAACACACAATTCAGAAGTGGGTGTAAACTGCAGATATCACCAGTATTCCCGCGAAAAGCGCTCCAAAATTTAACACCATGGTGGACTCCATCAAATAACAGTAATAAGAACAAGAAAGAGTCACACAGCAGTACAGAGAACAACCGAAAACGTTATTAAATATTTTTTTTCAAACTTTTTTTTTATAAACATAAATATGTAAACGATAAACTATTTTCAAACTTTATTTTTTTATTAACAT
Source organism: Triturus cristatus (assembly GCF_964204655.1). Taxonomy (NCBI): domain Eukaryota; kingdom Metazoa; phylum Chordata; class Amphibia; order Caudata; family Salamandridae; genus Triturus; species Triturus cristatus. The sequence goes on from NC_140592.1 coordinate 249,412,623, forward strand.
ATATATGAACGATAAACTAATAAACAAAATTTATCAAAAATAATACAAAACAACAAGGCGGAACACTCCTGTGGGGACCGTGGATATCGATGACAGAGCCTGGAAAATAAAGCACAAAATAAGGACATGTGTAATGGGCATATCAAAGGAGAGAGACACAGAGAAACAGAGAAGGAAAAAAAAGCCAGAGAGAAAAAGAGTGGGAAAGAAAGAAAGGGAGTGAGAAAGGGAGAAGGAAGAGAGAGAGTTAGAAAGATAGAAGGAAGAGAGAGAGTTAGAGAGATAGAAGGAAAAGAAGGAAGAGAGAGAGAGAGAGAGAGAGAATGAGAGAGAGAGAGACAGACAGACAGACAGACACTGCCGCCCCTGCACATCCATGAGCAAATAATTACCTGGTGCCACCAGAGTGTGCAGCAGTGGGCACTCCATGTGCCCGTCAAAACTCCACGCATCCCAGATATATCATGTCATGAATGGGGGAGACCACATCATCTTCTCCACGGCCCGGCAGATCTCACACATGTCGCTGAGTCCTGAGTCATCAATGGCGGAGACCACATCAGCTTCTCCGCAGCCCGGCAGATCTCACACATGTCGCTGAGTCCTGAGTCATCAATGGCGGAGACCACATCAGCTTTTGGGGCCGCTAAGCCTGTGGAACTCAACTCCATGTTACGTGATGGTAGGCCCCTGATGGCCATATGAGCTTCGGGTGGCACTAACCCTGTGCATCTGAAGTCCGGGGGTGGTAGGCCCCTGACGGCTATTCAGATCAGGGTGCGACTAACCTTCTGTGCAACTTTTCAAAGACTCTTTATGGTTGAGACACGTGGAGCGTCCGCCATCTAGTCAGCTCCAGCAATAAAGGATGTGATGTTGTCGATCTATTATATTTGCGTGGTCACATGGCCTGTGACACATGTGCCGGATGGGTGTGATGTGTGTGCAAACCTGCCCTCAGGGAGTAGCATTGAGATGTTGAGAACTAGACCACTGACCTGCACACCAGCAGCGAGTACACCTGTGTCAGGTAGCTATGTGGGGCCAACGCCGGAACGTACTGAGTGGCGTGGCGTACGACGGAACAGGGCAGGGATAGCTACAATGAGGCGGACGGCTCGTAGTACTGCGTCTGTGAGTCGAGCAGACGGGCCGCAGCTGTCCCTCTGCGAGCCTGGGTGCGAACTGTTCATAACTCACACTACATAAGCATTGAAAAACCATTTTGTGAATCAGTCCGTCAGCTGGAATTTGTCCGAGGCATTTGTGAAAACATATCGGACTTCTTTCTGTGATAGATACCCCTTTGACCCTGCCTCACCCCACATCAGCAGGTAACGCACCCTCTTCCCACATTACCATCATACCCGCAACAACCTTCTTGGGCCCGGAAGCGTCCCTGTGCGGTTGGACAAAGAAGAATCTTAGTCATGTATAGATTTCCATATTAAAAAAATTATTTAAAGAAAAGAACAACAAATAAGACTGAAGGGAGTCTGGTGCTGTGGTCGCTGCCATGAAGTTGGGGTCACTGCCATTCAGGACTCAGGACACAGTTAAACATGTGGGATCGGCTTGTGTTAAAGAGGGTTAGCGGGACTACGTGTTGCCAGCCTTGCATATCGAAATATGCCTTACTGATCGAAGGGAGTGTGGTGCTGTGGTCGGTGCCACGGACTTGGGGTCACTGCCATTCAGGACTCAGGACACAGTTACACATGTGGGATCGGCTTGTGTTAAAGAGGTTTAGTGGCACCAGAAGCATTGAGACTGTATGAGCCTGTGATGATGCTTGGTGTGGACGGGCCACACTGGGAGCAATGTGTCTTGGCTACTGGACTGCGTCATGTGGAATCAGGACTCTATCTGAATTGTGAGGCCTGCTGACCGTAGTGTAGGCCAGAGGTAGTGGTTAGCGGGGGCCCACAGTCACATGCATACGTTGGTGGCCCCACCGGCCTGCGTAGTGCAGGTTCAGTGGCACCACGTGTTGCCGGCCTTCCATATGCAAATACCCCTCACTAATCAAAGGGAGTGTGGTGCTGTGGTCGGTGTCACGAGGTTCGGGTCACTGACATTCAGGACTCAGGACACAGTTGCGGGATCGGCTTGTGTTGAACAGGGTTAGTGGCACCACGTGCTGTTGGCCTTGCATATGGAAATACCCCTCACTGATCAAAGGGAGTGTGGTGCTGTGGTCACTGCCACGGACTTGGGGTGACTGCCATTCATGACTCAGGACACAGTTACACATGTGGGATCGGCTTGTGTTAAAGAGGGTTAATTGCACCACGTGTCGCCGGCCTTGCATATGGAAATATGCCTCACTGATCAGAGGGAGTCTGGTGCTGTGGTCCCTGCCATGGACTTGTGGTGACTGCTATTTAGGACTCAGAACACAGTTACACATGTGGGATCGGCTTGTGTTAAAGAGGGTTAGTGGAACTACGTGTCGCCGGCTTTGCATATGGAAATATGTCTAACTGATCAAAGAGAGTTTGCTGCTGTGGTCGCTGCCACGAACTTGGGGTCACTGCCATTCAGGACTCAGGACACAGTTACACATGTGGGATCGGCTTGTGTTAAAGAGGGTTAGTGGGACTACGTGTCGCCGGCCTTGCATATCGAAATATGCCTCACTGATCGAAGGGAGTCTAGTGCTGTGGTCGATGCCATGGACTTGGGGTCATTGCCATTCAGGACTCAGGATATAGTTACACATGTGGGATCGGCTTGTGTTGGACAGTGTTAGTTGGCACCACGTGTCCAAAATTCAAATTACGAGGTCTGCTGCCCGCAGTGTAGACTGCTAAAAGTTCGTTTGTACTTGAAAATGAATTTGGTGATTGTACTAAAGCTATAACCGTTCAAGAAGAAAGGATACTAAAAGGATATTATATAGATTTGAGGCCTGTAATAGTTACTTGCCTAGTGGACTCTGTAGTTAATGAATGAAGAAATAATTTTCATTGTGAGCCCTACTGAGTACAGTGTAGCCGTATGATGAAAAGATGAAATAAGTATAGAATACACTGCCGAAGTGTTGGATTTTCTGAGTACAATCTTGTTGTTAGAAATTAGTATTTAAAATTGGAATTGTGACCTGTACTGCCTGCAATGTAGACTGCTATTCCATGTTAGTTTGCATTTGAAGATTAATTTGGTCATTGTAGTAAAGCTATAACTGATATAAAAAAAAAGTTCTTGAAGCGAGGATACTAAAAGGATAATATGTAGGGTGTAGGACTGTGATAGTTACTTGCCTACTGGAGTCCGTAGTTGCATATGTAAATACCTCTCACTGATCAAAGGGAGTGTGGTAGCGTGGTTGCTGCCATGGCCTTCGGGTGACTGCTATTCAGGACTCAGGACACAGTTACACATGTGGGATCGGCTTGTGTTAAAAAGGGTTAGTGGGACTAAGTGTCGCCAGCCTTGCATATCGAAATATGCCTTAATGATCGAAGGGAGTATGGTGCTGTGGTCAGTGCCACGGACTTGGGGTCACTGCCATTCAGGACTCAGGACACAGTTACACATGTGGGATTGGTTTGTGTTGAACAGGGTTAGAGGCACCACGTGTCGCCGGTGTTGCATATGGAAATATGCCTAACTAATCAGAGGGAGTATCCTGCTGTGCTCGCTGCCATGGACTTGGGGTCACTGCCATTCAGGATTCAGGACACAGTTCCACATGTGGGATTGTTCGGCTTGTGTTGAACAGAGTTATTGGCACCACGTGTCGCCGCCGTTGCATATGGAAATATGCCTCACTGATCGAAGGGAGTCTGGTGCTGTGGTTGTCTCACGGAGTTGGGGTCACTGCCATTTAGGACCCAGGACACAGTTCCACATGTGGAATTGTTCGGCTTGTGTTGAACAGGGTTAGTGGCACCACGTGTCGCTGCAGTTGCATAAGGAAATATGCCTCACTGATCGAAGGGAGTCTGGTGCTGTAGTTGTCTCACAGATTTGTGGTCACTGCCATTAAGGACTCAGGACACCGTTCCACATGTGGGACCGGCTTGTGTTGAAGGCAGTTAGTGGCACCATTTGTCACCGGTCTTCCACAGTGTAGGCCAGAGGTAGCGGTGAGCAAGGGTCCACAGCCACGTGCATACGTTGGTGGCCCCACCGGCCTGCGTAGTGCAGGTTCAGTGGCACCACGTGTCACCGGCCTTCCATATGGAAATACCCCTCACTGATCAAAGGGAGTCTGGTGCTGTGGTCGCTGCCATTCAGGACTCAGGACACAGTTACACATGTGGGATTGGCTTGTGTTGAACAGGGTTAGTTGGCACCAAGTGTCGCCGGTCTTCCACAGTGTAGGCCGGAGGCCTCGGTCAGCAAAGGCCCACAGGCAGGTGACGTTGACTTGAGTTGCACAGATTGGGAGCATTTGGTCTTCTTAACCCATTATAGTCTCTTACACAATTTGTGTTGCTACTAATCCTGAATTGTGAACTGTGTAACCCCAGTGTAGGGCAGAGGCAGCGGTCAGGACGGGCGCACAGCCAGGTGGCGTTGAGTTGAGCTGCACAGTTAGTGGCACCTGGAGTACTCAGAGTGTGCGCACCGTGCGATGATATGTGGTTCCGGCGTGCCGCACTGGGAGCAATGTGTTTTGTCTAATGAATTCTGCCTTGATGAGGCCACGTGGCAATGTCTTATGGTGCAGTGAGTTAGTAGCACCTGAAGCACACAGCGTGTGCACACCCTGCGATGATGCATGGTCTGGGCAAGCCGCACTGGGAGCAACGTGTCTTGCGAACTGGACTGCGACATCTGCAATCGCCACTGCATCTGAATTGTGAGCGCTGCTGTCCGCAGTGTAGATCAGACGTAAGTCTGCGGTGCTGTGCCGCTGGGTTCGCAGGGGGCCTGTGTTGAAGAGGCATGCGGTTATGGCGGCAGCCACGTGCCAGGGTGAGGGCTGCCACTGTGACAGACTCGTTGGTCTTCCCACAAGTGCCCGCTATCAGAGTACTTCCATACCTGACAATAAAAGGCTGGTAACCTTTCTCTGCTGTGTTGTGTGCAACTTTATTGGGACTACCTGTGTTTGAATCTAGAGGCGGACGCCCATCCGCCAGGTTTGCACCACCCTGCAATTTCAAGGGGGCCACGAGGATGGATTAACTTCCTCAATGTGAAGCGACAGAGCAGGATTGAGGAAGCACACTGTTGCGGGGGCTCACTAAGGGCTTCATCAATTACAGCTATTAGTGCGCCGCAATTACTGGGGAATATTCGGGCACTACATCTCCCACAATTCCTGTATTACGACTGGAGGTGTGACTGTGTATTTAATTGTGGGATTACCTGCCTGCCACTGCACGATCTTTCCTAGCAGCCTCTGAAGAAAAGGCAACTTGAAACGCGTCAGGCTCAAAGAGGAAGCTGTACACTGTGCCCGCTACCGGAGTAATTCCATACCTGACAATAAAAGGCTGGTAACCTTTCTCTGCTGTCTCGTGTGCAACTCTATTGGGACTGTGTTTGAATATATATATATATATATATACATATATATATATATATTCACTGAAAAAACCATAGGTTTCACACATGTTATAGTTAGCTGGACATTTCTCTCATACAAAACCAATGAAATTCCCCCGTTATAGTTAGTTCAGCTAACTATAACTCGCGCGCCCGCAATGCACTGCTGATGACGTCACATATTACATCACTCATGACATGGTCAGTGACATCACTCATGACATCACTGATGACATCTCAAATGACATCACTGATGACATCACTGATGACATCATCCAGTGAATGTATGTTTTTCTGAAAATTAAATATGTTTTATATATGTATATCTCAAGGTTGATGGAAGAATAAATGGGTATATAAGTGTCTAAATGGATGATTTGTTTTTGAAAAATTGATTGTGTAACTGACTGATTAAGTGTATCATAGTGAATACATGGCTTAGTGAGTAATGTTTAAATATGTAAATATCTGTATCAGTCTCTCACTTTGTGTATAAGTGGCTGCATGGGTTGGTGAGTAGCTACATGGGTGTCTATATAGGTTATTAGTTGGTTTTTTGAGTATCAGTCTGAGTGTCTGCATGATTCGGTGGGGGGTATTATGTAGTGCATAGGTGCATGAATGAGTGACTCACTGTTTGTATGTGTTGAAGACAGCATGTGTGCAGGACTGTATGGTGGATGAGTGTGTGTATGGTTGTGTTAGTGAGTGAATGACTGTTTCAATAGTGTCTTTATGAGTAACTACATATGTTTTAAACTAGTATATGTGACTATTGGTGTATATAAGTGAGTATATGTGAGAGTGAGAGATTGAAAGAGTTCCTGTATGAATAAGTATGTGTTTCTATAAGTGATTGTTTAAAAGACTAAGTATGTTTAAGTTTCCGTAGAAGTAAGTGTGGTGGTGTGTGTATAAATGTATATGCAAGTAAATGTATGTTTGATTCTTTATTAGCATGAGTGTATATATGTGTGAGTGGCATTGTGTAACAGGATGTATAGGTGTATGAGTACATATGATGAGTGAGTACATGTATGAGTGACAGTATATGACTGTTGGTGAATGAGTGGAAGTGTATGTGGATCTTAGAATTACTGAAGAGGTTGTTGTAACTGGTATTGGTATGTCGATTGTTTTGAAAGTGTTAGTCTCTATTTTTGAATGTGTGTATCAAAGGTTATATTAGGGGGAGAGGAGGTCTGCCACTCTACCACAATGATGATGTCATCAGTGATGTCATGAGTGATGTCATTTGAGATGTCATCAGTGATGTCATGAGTGATGTCACTGACCATGTCATGAGTGATGTAATATGTGACGTCATCAGTAGTGCATTGCGGGCGCGCGAGTTATAGTTAGCTGAACTAACTATAACGGGGGAATTTCATTGGTTTTGTATGAGAGAAATGTCCAGCTAACTATAACATGTGTGAAACCTATGGTTTTTTCAGTGAATTTGCAAGGTTTTTTAAATGCTAATTCCTAACTATAACGTGTGTGAAACCTTTGGTTTTTTCAGTGAATTTGTACGGTTTTTTAAATGCTAATTTTTGAATTATTTAATTAAATAATTTTTTTTATAATAAAAATAAAATTCCTATGTATTCATTTATATATTATCTGTATCCTTTTATGTGTTTTTGCTCTTTTTTTAAAATTTCAATTAGGATACAGTTGAACAGTTTATATAATTTTTGCAATCACTTTTTTTTTTTATATAAATTCTTGGGGTGCGCGCTCTGAGCGCGCTCCTAGTACAATTTCGTAAGTTTTTTATGAATACCGTCGTACGTTATTTACGTACGCATATATACGTCATAGTGCGCGCTGGGAGCGCGCACCCAGTACGTATGCGTACGTACGTACGCATGGGTGCGTGTGTCCTACGCGCTCCACGCGGTTCACTTCCGCATACGCTTAAATTACGCGCAATAACGTTCGCGTATACGCGTGTTCAACGTATGCGCGTTACGTATGCGCATATGACGTATGCACATGCGCTCCTACGCGTTCGCGCATGCGTAATCACAAGGTGCGCGCTCGGAGCTTGCGCAGTGCACGCACCTCGGGTCATATGTTTAATAAAACAACACTTCTTATTGGTTATCATTACTTTCAGTTTCTGATTGTTTCAACACCACACCCAATCCCCTCATGGCAAGTCATGTGATCAAGAATCATCACTTTTGATTGGTTTGAAGTACTTTCAGTTCCAGATTCTTCCCAAACCACACCTACTCCCCTCATTATTAGTTCTGATTCCTTTGGAGAAGGAGCTATTCTGTTGCTGAGAGACAATGGCTGAACAGCAACCATCTTCAGACAGTGACCAGGACACTCTTGAGAGGCAGAGGAGCAGGAAGCAGAAAGACAGCTTTATATGGCAGTTTTTCACTTTTCCATAGGGACAAAAAAAGGTAAATGCACCTAAAGTTACTTGTGTACTTTGTCAAAAAGTCTTGTCACGTGGGAATCCTAACAAGAAGTATTCTTTTAGCATTCACACTATGTTGAGGCATGTTGACAAAATGCATCCAGTGACTTTTCGTCGAGCTTCTGGAGCAAACCCTCCCCCTGCTCAACCGACGACATCTGCAGCAACTCAGCCGAGCACATCTTCGGCAGCTCAGGCGAGCACTTCTTCTGCAGTGGTGCCTTTGCCTTCTTCCACACCTCGTTTTGGACCACCTTGTTTTGCGAGGTTGTCCACACGCTGCACTGATTGCGGTCAACTTATTTCTGTGTGTGAGACCAGTCTTGATCTCATTCAGAGAAAATTTGATGCGCATCAGTGCAGTAGGCCATAGATGTTTTTTCTTTTTTTTCGTTTTTCTCTTCCTGTTTCCCTCCATTTACTCAAGGGCTCTTTTAAGAGCCACTTAAAAACTAAACTTTTTTTTTTTTTTTGGGTGCGCGCACCCTGCGCTCACGCAAGGATGTTTTTAAATTTTTTTTTCAATTTAATGTACAAAAAGAGGTGAAGAAATGGAAGCATGAAAAGAGAGGATTGAGAAATACAAATATTTTTCACTTATTTTTTAAAAAAAATAAATTATTTTGAAAACATTTTTTTTAAGTATTTTGCAAGGGAACAGAATTTGATTTTTTATTTTTTCTTTCTAGTTCTGCAAAAAAAGAAAAAAAGTATTAATATTCAATCATACATTACAAAAAGCATTACATGTTTTTACATATTTTACAAAGCAATTTTTTGCCCTTTTTTTGCTGTTTTCAGAATTTTTTATTTTTCACTTAAAATAGTGAAAACAATTGTATTCATCATTTAACAGCGGGCAAAAAAAAAACAATCTGAAAGATTGTTTAAAAAAAGCCCAAAAACTATCCTCACTAAAATATACCTTGTTAGAAATATTACATATATATTACAAGTACTTTTCTAGATGAATAAAATTTTTCTAGATAAACCGTCTTTAAACCTTGTCGCAAAAGCACACATGCCAAAATAATTTCTGTCAAAGGAGTCCACAATTGTTTTTATTACTTTTCCTTTAGGCCAAATAGTAATTTCAAAATCCTTTTTAAGTGATATCTTCAATTATAATCCTTTAAAATTACAAAAAATGCTTTCTTCAGATGCAGTTTTTAGTTTTCAAAATTTAGGTTTCAGAAAAATTAAATACGAATTGGGTAAATCATAAGGCAAACGTTGCTTGAAAATCAATTGGGAATCATTACACAGTGTCCAGCCTTTTTCACATTTAAGATAAACTTTGTAATGTCCAGAAGTTACAGTAGGTCCTTCATGAAAAATTATTGCAACTGTAACAAAAGTTTTTCCAGAAATTGATAATTGTTGTCCTGTAAACTTCTTTATTAAAGTATCCAATTTTGAACCATCAGCTCTACAACGTTGCATCATTAAAATTACATACTGACCATATTTCTGTAAAAATAACGTGGAAAACATGTCAGATTTACATTCAGAACATTCCATGTTGTGATTTACTAAAAGTCACTGATTTACTTTGTGGTAATGGTAAAAATATGAACCTTTCTGAATCAACATTACTACTACATGTGTTCATACAGTTTTCACAGCAATGTTCCCATTTGTAAGAGACACCAAATAAGTTTTCTACTTCTACTCCTTCATCTTCAAGTACACTCAAAATATATATTAAGAATTCCTGTGCATCTTGCTGGACATTTTCTTTAAACTGTGTAGAACCACAACATACATCTAAAAGATTTCTAACATCAGTAGCACTTTCTATTTCAGTTTTATCATTACTCAGCTTCTCATAAAGGAGACTCAGCAGAGAACACAATCTTTTTCCATGATTTACTATTATCTGTTCTAGCAACTTTTCAAGATAAAATACAACATTCAGCACTACATTTGCATAGCAGTTGACACCAGAGCTATTTTCAAAATGGCAACCAACAACCTCTTCAACACTGTCCTTTTTCTTTTTCCTTGCTATCACATCACTGTCCTTTTTTTTTTGTTCTGTTCATCCACATTACAGATATTTTCAAATCTCCTTTTCCGAGAAACAACATGTTTTTCAATCACAGGATACTGACCTAAATGAGGAGCATAGGTTCTTCTTAATCTATTATACTCCTTTACACAGTTTGTATCAGCACTAACTTTTGAGTCATCAAAGTCAATCATAAATAATCCAGATAATGTTTTCACTCGTGACAAAGCAACATATGCCATACCTTCTTTGAACACAGTAGAACCAATGTTTACAAAAGCACTATCTACAGTCAATCCTTGAGACTTGTGAATAGTTACAGCATATGCTAGATAAAATGGAAACTGCTTCCTACGTACATATAAGTCTTTCACAAGCATGAAACGACCTGAACAACGACAAATGTCTTTAACTTCTTCTATCTGATCAAATTTTATTTTTAAACATTCAATTCCTTCTTTTTTCTGATAATTAATAAAACCCACAACTCTTCCCATAGCTCCATTCACTAAACCTTTTTCTACATCCAAATTTCTCCTTAAAATCACTCGACAATTCATGCAAACATATAGATTTTTTTCTAATCCAGCTGTTTTGGAAATGTTCTTCTCTAGTGAATCCAATTTATTTTTCAGTTTGCCTGTTAATGTAAAAGTAATTCTTTCATGCTGAATTTTGTCCTCTGCTTCCATTTTCTTAATCTCTTCCTTTTCCAATTTCAAAAGTTCCTCATTGAATATTGAGCACTCACGTAGTGTTGGCATTAAGCAGATTACAGTATTTTTTTCTGCAATGTTCTGGTATATTTTCTCTGCAACTATTTCTTCATTTGGAAATAAATTATGTAGCAACCGACTCTGTAATGCTTTTTTGCCAACTTCTGTGAGTAGTCCAATTCTGATATCTTTCAGAATACTTGCATAATCTTCGTCGTTTGTTTGTCTCATATTGGTAGTGAGTTCTTTGTACTCAAAGAATGACCAAATATTCGCATTACCAATGCTTCCTAATGACTTCTTCGTGTCTTCATGTGTCACAGTATTAAACACTGGTTGTCCTTTAACTGGAGTGAGCTGTAAAAGATCTCCAAAAACTATGACGTGTTTACCTCCAAATAACACGTCATAGTCTCTCTTAAGAATTTGTTGCATTCTTAAAAGCACAAAGGCAAGCATTAAGTTTGAAACCATGCTCACCTCATCAATAATGAGAACTTGCATCTTCTTCAACACTCTTGAAACTTCGAAGCATGCTTCTCCAGTTAGCTTGTGGTATTCTATTTTGTTCTCATGCTCCACTGGTAACATTAGCAAGCGATGTAAGGTAATTCCTTTTATGTTATAGGCTGCTAACCCAGTTGGAGCAGTTACCACACAAGACAAATTTGAAGCTGTTTTTTGCTGTAGGTAGCTTCTGATGACTTTTATTAAGAAACTTTTACCAGTTCCAGCTTGTCCACTCACATACATCCTGATTGGTTCAAATGATGTGCATGAGCACTCTTTCTTTTCATGTAGTAATCCATGATCAATTTGTTTTGTGACTTCTTCATAAATTTGTTTTTGTTCTTCATTCAGTTGTTGTTCCAGATTTAGTAAGTCGATTGAATCTTCCTGTGCTTGATTCATAGCTGTTTCTACTTCAGTCATGGCTACTGCAGCTTAATTTTCTATGATTGGTTGTCCTAGGGGATCTTGACTAAGTGTTCCTGAACTTTGGCTGTCTTGAGAACTGTCTCTAGCTACTTCAGCTGCAATTTTTGCTTCCTGTTCATTTTCTTCATTTAACATTTGGACATAAGTTGTGAAAGTACTGCATTCTATGCTATCTTTGCAAGCATTAAAAGAATCTTCATAGCTTTGAAATTCTCCCAGTAGTTCGTCCTCTGAACGCCATGGTTTAAACAGCTGTAAAAGAGCCAAGTAGTAAAATTCCTTTTTGTCAGTAGTGTCGCAACTCAGCTTCCTGTGATTTATCAAACTTCCTTTTGTTTGCTTCACCAAACATCCTTCCTCACCAATGACTTTATATTTTCCATTGTTGATGTCTTCTGTGGCTTTCCGTGAAAAAATGTATTTCTGCAGCACTTCATAGAGACACATGTTCTCAAGATGATGACTTCTTTTTGGGTAATATGTGTCCAACATGTTTGTTTTCAAAATATCTGTACTTTCTGGGTCATTCTCGGCCAAATATTCAATTTCTCCAACAGATTTCAGTACCCGATTTCTCATTCCTGCAAGGCCTAAGCTTACCCAAATAATTCTTCTGGATTTCGAGTAAAGACTTGCAGATGATAACCTATCTGAGCATTCGTAGGATCCAATTTCTCGATGCGATAACATCTTTAAACTGAAACTGTACAGCTTCTTACTGACAGTCTTCTTGTGAGAAATCTCTTCCCACATTTCCTTCAATTCTGTTTTCTCAGATTTAGTGATGTAAGATGTGACATACCGAGCAACAGCAATAGAATTGTCTGCCACATACTGAATATCCATGTTAGCATTCCACATGGATAAAATGACTGGGTTGAAGTCATTTATAAATTTTGACTCTTCTTTTCTTTTTAGGTTGTATGTATTTTTGGGAGATTTTCTGGTTATAGTATGTCGCACAGCTGACATAAAACTGTTGACTCTTCCTTTTGAAAGAACAGGTCTAGGAAATCCAAATCGACACTTTGTGTAGAATTTATCTTTTGTCTTGTACTTCCGTCGACAGTATTTTCCACACCGATGACTTTGGAAACGTAAAACTTGTTCTTTTAACTTTTTCTCTTCTGTGCTATTAGGTATAGCACATGTTGCATATTCTTCAATGAAAGATAACACTGCTTCATCAGCATCTGTTCCAAATTTTGTGGGCATCCTTGATCCACAACAGCATATGAATATGAGGAGCACCTCTTGCCTGGTACTCTTTTCTCCAAAAGAAATCCACTACTTCTCCAAGAGGTGGATTTTTTTTATTGCAGATGAAGGACATCATAGCCTCAAATCTATGATTGAAATATCTGCAAACATTAACCGGATCCAATGAGCACAGTTCTCCTGCTGTCTTGTATGCAATGTTTTTAGTGTTTGAATTTGCCTCTCGTAGAAAATCCAGTAAATCATCCCAAGCGTACTCGGCACAGCTTAGGGTTAGAAACCATGTAGGAGTTCCTAAATTCCGTAACATGCATTTTAATTCACCATGGCGTCGGTACCAATATTCATTTGTCCCACGCTGACAAGCCATCAGATTGATCAGTTGTGTTTCCAAATGATCATCTCGGTGCTGCACTTTCTCCATAAAATCCTTAGCAGACACATTATGTAGATGTACTCCACTTTTTAAAATGTGATTTACTGCATAAGATAATGCAGACAAGTCGCTTTCAAATAAAAGATGAAACAAATAAGGAATACTTTGACGAAATCTTGAATCTTCAGCATATAGTCTTGTAGTCCGATACTCAGAAGCTGGAATCTGTTCTGGGCGTTCATCGTATCGTCCACCTTTTCCTGTAGGAAACAGCTGAGGAAAACATCGAGCTTCCAAGCTCTTCTCCCATACACTCACGGGAGTTCCTTTTGCTTTCTTCATCTGAAACAGATCAATAGTGTCTCCCATAACTTCTTTTGAATGAAGAGGATGTATGCTAAAATGTTCATAAATTTCTTCTTCCTTTGACTTGTCCACTTTTTCAATTTGACCAGTTGGTGTTTCTGTGTCTTCTTGTAAATCTTCTTCTTCTTCATCTATATAAATTGATTCATACCATTTATTATTCCTTTTCAAATATAAATTTGCTCTTTATACTTTCCGTACATCTACCAGCTCCTGCCAAATCTTCTTATTCTTTGTAGGTACACCATTAACCAGAATAACTAATGGTTCAGTTTCCAAAGTATCTGCATCAATAGTTTCCATATTTTTTTTTCAAATCCAAGGGCAAATACACCACTCTTCCTTTTAAACCTCTCAGTAAATCTGAAGGAGGTAATTTACCAGTTTTGGGCTCCATACGTACTATGGTCTGGAACGGATGAACATATTGAATGAGTATCGACTCATATGTATTTAAATCAGAAAGTTCGGCAGGAATAGCATCCAATTCTAAATTATTATGTACAGCTCTGGTCGGCATTCTATTTTCTTCTAACTTGTTATAACAGTATTTACAAATACGCTGATCTTCACCCAATTCAAAACAATTTTCAAGAAATATATATGTTGCAAAATCTTTCCACTTATAATTATCTTCATTTTCACTTTTTTTATACAGATCAACATTCCTTGTTTGAATTTTATAATGGCTTCTGCGGCAACAAATACAAGTAATATTTGGTCTTTCATTAGAGATGATAGTAAATTTTGTCATTTCATCCTCAAAATTTTTAGTAATAATGAGTTCTACATTCTGTTCCTCATTTTCCTCATTAACTGTGTCCTTTTCTGCACTTTCTTGTTCTGGACCAAAGTAACAAAACTGAATCTCATCAGTAACCTTCACTACATCTGATACAGATCCACGGAACAGAGCATTATTCAACTCATTTAACTTTACTGCTGGACTTTTAGCAAAATACAATGTTCTCACAAACTTTCTCATTTCAGTATGATGAACAGCCAGCATCCTAAAATGATGAAAAACACTTTTACATACTTTTCTAGATAGACAAGCCAGATAATGTCCCTGCAAACCAGTATTCTCTCTCACTCTGCATGGATCTAGTGTTTGAAGCACCTTCATCTTCTGTTTTACACTCTTTTTACTATATTCTCTTAGAAAGTCACGTAATTTATCAATAGATTCCTGACGCACAGTACAAATACTACTACAGTTCCAAGTGTACACTGGGGCTTTTGGACGTCTCCCCATAGCCTCAGCAGCCATTACTTCTTCCTCATTTCCTGGGACCATTTTCTCTTTTTCCATCACACAACCATCCTTAACTTCATATGCTCTACCATTGGTGTCAACTGCATGCAACAAACTATTACTTTGAAGATAACTCTCTTCATTAAAAAATGGTTCAGTACTTGAACTGCGTTTCCATTCTCCCAAGAACACTTTACAAAAGTTACTTTTTTTCACTTCTCTTTTCCTTTTGCTTTGTGACTTCATTGCATTGACTAATTTATCTAATCTACGCATCCTATTCAAAATTAGAATAAAAAGTTTTCTTTTTATTTCCAAAGCCTTACTTACAATATTTTCTATAAAAAAAATTCTTAATAAATTTTGATTTTTTCTTATATTTTTTCACATCGTTTAGCAAATTTAACATCACTCTTCTCTGAAACATTTTTAGACGAATGTTTTTAAAATCTAATTTTCGTGTTAAATCAGTTTTACATACTTCTGATTGTACATTAGCTTTTGTTTTTTGCTGTTGACTCTGTTGTTGCTTTGTACATAAAACACTGTTTGTTTTACATTTATTTTTGCCATTTTTTTGTTTTTTGAAGATCTTTTTTAAGAAATCTCTACTCTGCTTACCAGTAGACTTTTTCTTTTTTCCATCACATGCTTCTCCTCAGTTTTGTCCAGATATACTTGTTGTTGCTTTTCTTTCCTCTTTCTTGTCTTTAAAGGCATTTTTTTATTTTTTCACTGTTGCTCAGCAATATCTGCAAGAAACTTAAAAAAAAATCTTTTTTGTAATTATAATTCATTAAAATATTTTTTAAGCTTTTCATTAATTTCAAATGTTTTACCATTTGCCTCTCATTTGTGATTTACTCATTTGTGCACAGTGCTAACCACCACAGTTGAAAAAAACAAGCTGCCCCTTTCCTGCAAGTGCATGTTTTACAGAACAACTGCAACACAAATTATATCTGTGGCCACAATTCCGGTGCGCACACAGCCTCATGGTGTGCTTCTAAGCAGAAAACAGAATTTGATTTGCAAATTCAAAGCACATTTACTACTGTGGTAGATCAAGTGATAATTGCTGTTACAGCCTGACACATTTTCCTTATAGTTTACAGAGACAGAAAAGAGCACATTTCCTAACAGCTACTTCATACCATAAGCATCTGCAACCTGGGTGAGTGTTTAGAGTAGAGCAAAGAAAATGAGGCCTTGATGATGTTTTTATGTGTTTGCGTTATACACTGCTTTCTGAAACATCACACAGAGCTAAGTACTATGCATGGGAGTGTTGGAGAAGCTGCTGCATGTGTGCCAAGAGTGTGTTTGTGCAGACTATGTATTGTCAGCTGCAAGAGAGATGAGCAAGGAGACTTCCAGAACTGCATGAAGACTGCAGGGATGTATGTAACAGTGCATGTGTGCTAAGGGATAATTTGTGTAAAGACAACAGGCTGCCCCTTTCCTGGGACTGCAATTCTTACTGAACAACAACTTCACAAATTTAATCTCTGCCCACAATTCCTGTGCGCACACAGACTCATGCCATCATTTTAGGAACATAACACAGGCTGCCCCTTTCCTGGGACTGCAATTCTTACTGAACAACAACTTCACAAATTAAATCTCTGCCCACAATTCCTGTGCGCACACAGACTCATCCCATCATTTTAGGAACATAACACAGGCTGCCCCTTTCCTGGGACTGCAATTCTTACTGTACAACAACTTCATAAATGAAATCTCTGCCCACAATTCCTGTGTGCACACAGACTCATATCGTCATTTTAGGCACATAACACAGGCTGCCCCTTTCCTGGGACTGCATTTCTTTCAGAACAACAACTTCACAAATTAAATCTCTGCCCACAATTCCTGTATACACACAGACTCATGCTATGTTTTTTGGAACAAAACAGTGTTCCTGAATAGTACCAAATTACTGTTACAGCCTGACACATTTCCCTTATCATTTACAGAGGCAGAAAACAGCACATGTCCTAACAGCTCCTTGAGACCATGACCATGTGTTACAGGGTGAGTGATTAGACTAGATCAAAGAAAATGAGGCCTTGGTGACGTTGAATGTGTTTGCATTACACAATGCTATCTGAAACATCACACAGAGCTGAGTACTACACATGAGAGTGTTGGAGAAGCTGCTGCGTGTGTGCCAAGAGTGTGTTTCTGGAGACTATGTATTGTCAGCTGCAAGAGAGATGAGCAAGGAGACTTCCAGAACTGCATGAAGACTGCAGGGATGTATGTAACAGTGCATGTGTGCTAAGGGATAATTTGTGTAAAGACAACAGGCTGCCCCTTTCCTGGGACTGCAATTCTTACTGAACAAAAACTTCACAAATTAAATCTCTGCCCACAATTCCTGTGCGCACACAGACTCATGCCATCATTTTAGGCACATAACACAGGCTGCCCCTTTCCTGGGACTGCAATTCTTACTGAACAACAACTTCACAAATTAAATCTCTGCCCACAATTCCTGTGCGCACACAGACTCATGCCATCATTTTCGGCACATAACACAGGCTGCCCCTTTCCTGGGACTGCAATTCTTACTGAACAACAACTTCATAAATTAAATCTCTGCCCACAATTCCTGTGTGCACACAGACTCATATCATCATTTTAGGCACATAACACAGGCTGCCCCTTTCCTGGGACTGCATTTCTTTCAGAACAACAACTTCACAAATTAAATCTCTGCCCACAATTCCTGTATACACACAGACTCATGCTATGTTTTTTGGAACAAAACAGTGTTCCTGAATAGTACCAAATTACTGTTACAGCCTGACACATTTTCCTTATCATTTACAGAGGCAGGAAACAGCACATGTCCTAACAGCTCCTTGAGACCATGACCATGTGTTACAGGGTGAGTGATTAGACTAGATCAAAGAAAATGAGCCTTGGTGACGTAGAATGTGTTTGCGTTACACAGTGCTATCTGAAACACCACACAGACCTGAGTACTACACATGGGAGTGTTGGAGAAGCTGCTGCGTGTGTGCCAAGAGTGTGTTTCTGGAGACTGTGTATTGTCTGGTGCAAGACAGATGAGCAAAGAGACTTCCAAAACTGCATGAAGACTGCTGGGATGTATGTAACAGTGCATGTGTGCTAAGGGTTATTTTCAGTTTTGAACATATGGCAACTACCTGTGCCTTTGCTATTTTGAAAGGGAAATCTACCCTGTTGGTTTCAAATGTTTTAGCTTTTGCCTCCCATTTGCGATTAAGTGATTTCTGCTGAGTGCTAACCACCACATTTGAAGAAAACAAGCTGTCCCTTTCCTGCAAGTGCATGTTTTACAGAACAACTGCAACACAAATTACATCTCTGGCCACAATTCCTGTGCGCACACAACCTCATAGTGTGCGTCTAAGCAGAAAACAGAATTTGATTTGCAATTTCAAAGCACATTTACTACTGTGGTAGAACAAGTGATAATTACTGTTACAGCCTGACACATTTTCCTTCTAGATCACAGAGGCAGAAAAGACCACATGTCCTAACAGCTACATCATACCATGAGCATGTGCAATCTGGGTGAGTGACTACACTAGAGCAAACGAAATGTGCCTTGATGACGTTGAATGTGTTTGCGTTACACAGTGCTATCTGAAACACCACACAGACCTGAGTACTACACATGGGAGTGTGAGAGAAGCTGCTGCGTGTGTGCCAAGAGTTTGTTTCTTGAGACTGTGTATTGTCTGGTACAAGACAGATGAGCAAAGAGACTTCCAAAACTGCATGAAGACTGCTGGGATGTATGTAACAGTGCATGTGTGCTAAGGGTTATTTTCAGTTTTGAACATATGGCAACTACCTGTGCCTTTGCTATTTTGAATGGAAAATCTACCCTATTGGTTTCAAATGTTTTAGCTGTTGCCTCTCATTTCAGATTAAGTGATTTCTGTTGACTGCTAACCACCACATTTGAGGAAAACAAGCTGTCCCTTTCCTGCAAGTGCATGTTTTACAGACCAACTGCAACACAAAATACATCTCTGGCCACAATTCCTATATGCACACAGACTCATGCTGTGTTGTTAGGCACAAAACACAGGCTGCCCCTTTCCTGGGTCTGCAATCCTTACAGAACAACAACTTCACAAATTAAATCTCAGACAACAATTCCTATATGCACACAGACTCATGCTGTGTTGGTAGGCACAAAACACAGGCTGCCCCTTTCCTGGGTCTGCAATTCTTACAGAACTAATGCTAATTTCAAATGTGCTGCCATTTTCCTCTCTTTTCTTTCAAAGTGATTTCTGCTAAATCCTAACCATCACAATTAAAAACAAGCTGTCCTTTCCTTTCAACTGCAAGTCTTACTTTTCAACAGCAACGCAAATTAAATCTCTGTCAACAATTCTTCTCTGCACACAGACTCATGGTTTGATGGTAGGCACAAAACAGTATTCCTCATTCTTACCAGTACACATTACCTTATTGTGAAAACATACTCCATAATATCTTACAAGTTCAAAACAGTTAAATATCTCGCAAACCTCAAAATGTAAAACATAACTTTTGAAGAAGATTCACAATTCTAATATTTATCTCAAAAATCACCACATACATCCCCTCTCAAACTCATAACTCACCTTTTAAAATAGTTAGTTGAGAAAGAAATGTGCCACTCAAACAGCAGACTATCAGAGTCAGAATATCAAAGCTCCACACCTCTCTCCTCTCTCCAGAACCAGTAAATGGCAATGTTTCCCTCTCTTTTTTCACACATATACATGTTAATTTCAAATCTCAGTGCTTCCCACTTTTTTTCAAATGAAATCACACATTTCTATTGGTTGAAAACTTCAACCCTTTTCCAAATGTACCCTTCCCCCAACTTGTCTCCTGCCTGCTACCATAGCAACAGGTCATGGAACACTGCTGTGAGGAGAGAGGTCAGAAGTTCAGCAAACAATGTTTCATATCCAAAGAGCAAGAGTGCTTGACTTTTCAAACCTAACAGCAAATCCATAGTAATGTTCTTTGGTAACACATTTTTCTGAACCAATACAAAACATGCTTTTTAAAATTTAAACATACAGCCTAGTTTTTAGTGTAGAATGGTTTGAAACAGCCAATGAGTACTTTTTATTAAAAAAACTATGTGTGCCCCCATTTTTCTACTGTCTTTCATTTCAGATTGCCTTTCTACTGAAAGACACCTCCTGAGTGCATCCAGATCTCCTTGGAAGATGTTCACTGTGTGGATTGTAGGTCACAGCTATGTCTTCTGGAGTGAAAAATTTGCAGAAAAAAGAAGTATGGTGAGAGACCTTGCTTTGCCAAATGTAGACATTAAATGGATTGGTCGGAGAGGGTTAAAGTGGCACCAATTAATGCCTTTGGTGAAAACCTTTCTACATCTCTCACAGCCTAACCTTATTATTGTGCACTGTGGTGGTAATGACCTAGGCACTTTAACTGGGGTAGGTCTGGAAATGCTTATTAAGGACACCTTTGTGCAATTGATGTCGCCTTTTTCCACAAACTGCCTTTGTATATTCTAACATATGCCAAAGGCAAAAGTGGAACTGGTCCAACCAATTTTGTCCGCAGATTGACAAAGCAAGGAAGCACGTCAACAAATCTATTTCTGCTTTCCTCAGAGACTATGGTATGGGTTCTATATACCACAACAACTTGCGTTACAACATGCAAGACATTTATAGAGGAGATGGTGTACACTTCACTGATGAAGGCAACAGAGTCTTCCTCTTGAACTTTAGACTCTGCATCGGTACTTACTTGTAGGTACCAAAAAACACACAATAAACACAAGGGCTCTTTTTAGAGCCACCTTATATCTTTTTACTTAATTGCGAATTTTTATTATTTTTTTGTTTTTAACATTTTTTCGGGTGCGCGCTGGGTGCGCGCACTCGGCGATATTTTTTTTCAAAATATAAATCTTTTTTTTTGCCCTACAAGGTCCTACTGTGACCCCCTTACAATGCCTAGTTGGTCAATATCTCCCCACTCTGCCCCCTTTTCACGTTCGCCCCCTTTGTTTATCACCCCCTTTTTATGCGAGAGACAAAATGGCGGCCGCCGCTTCCTGATTTCCACCGATTCGAATGTTTACTGACATCTAACAACCAATCAGAAGTGCGCTCGCGCACGGCAAGGTGCGCGCACAGGACTTGCAAAGTCCTGTGAACAGATTTACACCAAACCTGCAAAAGGCACTTCATGGACCTTATGGCTACCTCTCTGCCAAATTTCACATAATTCTGTTCAGCCGTTCGGGCTGTAGCTGCGGCTAAAGTCCCTATGGAAAAATGCATGGGGAAAACGCGTTTTGGGACCCCCCCTTTTTTCTCGGCCCCCGCTTGACGAATCACCCGGAAACTTCCAGGGTAGGAGCTGAGCGGAGCGCCCCATTAGTTTTGAAAATTTCACGTGGATTCGTCAACCGGCGCCAAAGTTATTCGCCAGTAGATAGTTATAGTTAGGACCGTGTTTCCATAGGAAATCCGCAACATTCTATTTGGAATAACTTTGGCGCCGGTTGACGAATCCTTGCGAAATTTTCAAAATAGGTGGGGCGCTCCGCTCCGCTCCTACCCTGAAAGTCTCGGGGGGATTCGTCAAGCGGGGGCTGAGAAAAAAGGGGGTCCCAAAACACGTTTTCCCCATGCAATTTTCCATAGGGACCTTTAGTCCAAGGTACAGCCCGAACGGCTGAACAGAATTACTTGAAATTTGGCAGAGAGGTAGTCCTCAGGTCAGGGATGTGCCTTTTGCAGGTCTGGTGTCAATCTGTTTAGTAGTTCCTGAGAAAATCAAAAGTAAAATCATATATATATGTGGGCGGAGCCTAACCACACATCTCATCCTGAGATCTGATTGGCTGTCAGCACTTCATCCAAGAAGTGTTGGCAGCCATCTTGGGACCAATATACATGATAGCACCTCATTAAAAAGCATTGCAGTTAATAGAAGGTTTTAAGACTTTAGTTACATTATAAATCATTTGTTGATGGTACCATACTCATTTTAGGAATTGTGGTATGTTTTAAGGTGATTTCACCATGTGAAAAAGCCTTCTGCTGGGATATCATGATTGAGAGAAAAATATTTTCTCATGCTTTTCCCACAGAGGTTTGGAAGGTGATCTATAAGCTAAACTGAGAGCTTATTTTCTGTAAATTCACATTATCTTTCTCAGTCATGTGAGAATGAAGTCTGACATTCTCAGTAAAACATGTACATCCAACAAGGGCAGAGACTGTCAGTTGATTCCTTTGTGTTCTACTGCAGCTTCCCAGAGTGTTCCAAAGAACAACTAGAGCGCTAACAGTCCTACTTATGATAAACGCATGGCACACCTGAAGCCATCTTGCTTGGATTAAAGTGGTAACTCTTAAATCATTTAATTTAAAAAGGAACAAAATGAGGGGGTTCATTTTTCCATAAAAAGTATGATTAGTGCTGCAGAAAGAAAAATTAGGGCACATTTTGAGTGACTTCTCAAATCCTCTTCTATTTCATTAAAAAATTCTGACATGCAGACTGAAACATGCACTTTCAATACCAGCAGCAGTTTTCCCTGGTGAGCAGTAGCTTTATTACAGTGATCTAATGAGCAAAAAGAGTGCTAACATTCTGAATTTATGGCAAATGTGTGACATATCTGAATACCTTCATGATGGAATCAAAGTAAAAAACTGAAAGCATTTCCTACTGAGGAGACTGTAGTACATGAGGAAATTAGGAAACTTCATAACAAATAAATCTCCCAAGATGGCCACTGGAGACAAAAGAGCCCAAATGTAGCCCAAACTCACCCAGATGTAGCCCAAATATAGCCCAATGACAGAAGTGTGCAAAACACTTATTATTTTGTGTTTTTGCAGTGTTATATAGTGCAGACTTGTCAGGTATTGGAGTGCTTTACATGAGCATTGGTTACATCACACAAGAACAAATTCATTTTGGTTGTAGACATGGGGAGATTAAGTGATTTGACCAGAATCACAGAATGCCGAGCTGAAGCAGAAACTCCAACCTGGTTCCCCAGTTGCAAAGTCTGCAGTTCTGGAAGTAACACCACATCCTCTCCCCTAAGTGCAACATTTAATCAAGTGGTCAACTGGATAAAAAAACATAAAGGTAACAAATAATTTAAAAGTGCTTTTCGCTATTTGAAAACTCAGAAAATATGTCCTTATTTTAGTCTTTTAGAGCACTAACCATAATTTTGATGCCAATAAGACCCTCTCATATATGTAATTTTTAAAGGAAATGCTCTAGGTATTACAGTTTTGATTACATCAAGATGACGTCAGGCGTTCCACACTTTTGTAATAAATATAGAATGTTAGCAATCTAGTTGTTCATTAGGATACTGTTGAGAGGCAGAGGCCAGGGGCACGGACTCTGAAAATTGAAGGCAGGTAGTAGGGTGCAAATGCAACAATTTAACCACACTGAGCAGGCAGGAAGGGCCGTGGCAGCACAACAGACTATGGAGGGCAGTGGAAAGGGGGGCAGGGGCAACAAACCAACAATGCAGGACTTGCAAGAGAGGCTGTGGCAATGTAATAGACCATTGTGGGCAGAAGGAAGAGGCAATGGTAGTACAACCATACATGCCAACAGACCCGATTCAGCCAGGAAATGTCCAATGTTTTTAAGCTCAAATGGGCTTTATTTTATCTGTCTCCTGTCTACAATCTCCTCTTTTTCAATGTAACTCAAAGGGGAAAATCAATACCCCAGTTTTTTTTCAAAATCTCCCTCTTACCAAGTTCAAAATGTTCGCAAGTATGGTACATTGGATCATGGAAGGAAATGGGGTAGGGACATGGACTTGGATAACAGAGGACAGGAGGGACATGGAGAGGTGCACCAAACTGACCCTGCAGGGCAGGCATCAGGGTTTGCAGCAGCACAATACACCACACAGGGCATGCGGGATGGGAGTGCAGCACAACAATCCATAGAAAGCAAGAGGGGGGGGACAGGACCATGCACATGGACAACAGAGAACAGAGGGGCAAGAGGCAGGACCATAATGGACAGACAGGAGAGAAAGCTGCAGCATAACAGACCATAAAGGGCAGGAGGGATGGATCAGGGGGCATTACAATCGAACAGACAAGCCAGGAGGGAGGGAGTAGGGGTCTGCACATGTAAACAGAGGGCTGGGGGCAAGGGGGGAGGGCAGGAGGGAGGGATCAGGGGCATTACAATGGAACAGACAAGCCAGGAGGGAGGGAGTAGGGGTCTGCACATGTAAACAGAGGGCTCGGGGCAAGGGGGCAGGGCAGGAGCAGCAAGATAGCCATGGAGGTCAGGCAGGATGGGCACTAGAAGCAAGACACACCATGAAGAGCAACAGTGAGACTGTGATGGCATACACACAGACCATGGAGGGAAGGTGGGAGGGGTTCAGGGGCAGCTAACTGACCACACAGGGAAGATGGGAGGGGCCATGGCAGCACAGAAGACCATGCATGGCAAGTGGGAGGGTTAGTGGTAGCACAATGGCTATGATGGGCAAGAAGGAGGGTGCAGGGGCATGCACAAAGGACGATGGAGGATAGAAGGGAGGGTCAGGACCTGTGCACAGACAAGAAAGTTCAGGGGAAGGGGCCTCCCAACAGACCGCACGGGGCAGGCAGGAGGAGCAGTTGCAGCACAACAGACCAGGGAGGGCAGAAGGGTGTGGCAGTACAATGGACCATGTAGGACAGGAGGAAGAGGATAGGGGCATGGCATGTGGACAGGCAGGGTGGAGGTGGCAGGGACAGGTTACAGTCATCTGACAATGCTAGGCAGGTGGGAGGGGAGTGGCAGCTCAACAGAACACTCAGAGTAGATAGGAGTGGCAGGTCCATGGAACATAGTGGTCAAAAAGGATGGAGCAGGGGCATGCACAAAGACATCGGAGGGCAGGTGGAAGGGGAATAGGGGTAGCAAGCTAAGCACAGAGTTTAAGCAGGAGGTCAATGATGGGCCATAGAATTGGGCAATGGAGGGCAGGAGGAGTGGACTTTTACATCATACTAAATTGAGAGCAGTGGCAGCACATCAGACCATGCATGGCAGGAGGGAGGAGGCTAGTCCATGGATTCACACAACAGAGGATAGGGAGGAGGGGGATGGGGCAGCAAGCTAACTGTTCAGAGAAGGCGGGTATTAGGAACTTTATTGTTTTTAAAACGTGTGTCTGTGCGAACTACTCAAAATATGAACAAGTATGCAGCATAATCTCACTTTTATTCAGGAAGAAGAGGACGTTTGTGACTGTGACTCCGGGCTCACTTGGCAGAAACACCCCCTGAACCTCCACCCCCTGTCGCAAAATGTAATGCCCGTGAAAAGGGTAGGTGAACACAGTGTTATATAGAACATAGTCCCGAGAGCACGATTGAAAATGAAAACTAGATATAGTGTATGGTATAAACTATGCACCAAAAAGTGTGATATAAGATGAACCGGGCGTGAAATATAATATGCAATACATTGTGCGCAATGACAGATTCATTGGAGAGCGCGAGATAGCACAGGCACTAGCTCGTGCTATGCGATATGCGCCTTGGAGTGTAATATGCACAGGGCAGTGTTGTGTAACCTAACTAGTCTCTAAAGTTGTAATTTAAAATATGTGCTGGGGAGTGTAACGTTGCATATGCACTGTGACAAATATATGGATCCCAGATTGTAATATGTATAGCATAGCACTGTGCGTTATAACATAGGCATCGAGGAAGGCACGTTAGATGGGGCAATATAACCCGTGCGAAGACAAGTGTGGCATGACATATTCACGGGGTGGTGTTACAGTGCACATGGGCTAGAGAGTGTCATAGCATATGCACTAGCTAGTGGAATACAACACAGAGGTGTGTGGCACTCAGCAGGCAATGGTGGGTGTAACACAGCATTGGGTTCTGCCAGGAGCGCGCTGTGACTCTCAAGTGATGTTCGTCCCCTTTCCAGAGAGTAAAATAAAAAGTATTAAACATCCGGCAGTGGATGTGTGTTTTATTAACTGTGAGGGGGGTTTCTTGCATAGTTTTGGTCGAATTTTTGTCGAATCCCCTTTGAATGGCTTGGTGTGCATGTGTATTAAATGTGCCCGTCAATAGCTACCCATGTTTGTATGAATAAACGACAAGGGTGTCTACCGGGATTAGGCACGGTAGGGCATCAGAGCTTCACTAGTGGTGTAAATACATTCCACGTGGATTCATTGTATGCATAGTCGCCTTTTAATGAATATCACGCAAATCGTCATGGTGATAAGTACGTACGGTTTGTCCAGCATGCCCTAGGTGTGTCTATAAATATATATTTTTTAAAAATAATAAAAAACAGTGGCCGGCCCTGGGGATTGGGGTCAAAAAAATATAATTAGGAGACAGGCCCTGGGGGATGGGGTCATCAGGGCCAATAAATTAGAATAAGAAGGGGAACCACACAGCCCCCCTTCTTAAAAAATTAAAATAAATAAAAGACTGGCATCGTGGCGGAGGCCACGCCCCCTCCTTGCAGCACTCTGCAAACGCGCCCCCTGGCGAGTTGTAAGTTGGGGAATTCATTCCTCTTCAATACTGAGGGTCCCTGAGGGCCAACTAGCCCAACATGCATCTCCAGTATGCACCAGGGAGCTGCGCTGCAGACAGGTGTTCTGAGGCCAAGCCCCTTTTTACACCTCTCTGCAACGCAGCTCTGTGGCGCTTACTGGAGGTACCTAGTGGTCTAGTTTGACCCTAGGGACCCTTAGGATTCAAGGGGACTTAATCTCTCAACTTAGAACAGCCACAGGGCGCGTTTACACAGTGGTGAAGGGAGGGGACGGGGCCTGAGGTGACGTGTGCAAACACGCACTATGGCACGTTTTAAATTGGGGATATAATTTTCCTTCAATACTGAGGGCCCCTGGGGGCTAACTAGCCCACCAAGTGCTTCCAGTAAGCGCCACTGAGCTGCATTGCAGAGAGGTGGTCCAGGCCGTGCCACTTTTTACACCTCTCTGCAACGCAGCTCTGTGGCACTTACTGAAGGTACCTAGTGGGCTAGTTGGACCCTAGAAACCCTCAGGATTCAAATGAACTTAATCTCCCAACTAAAAACGGACACAGGGCGTGTTTACACAGTGGTGAAGGGAGGGGACGGTGCCTGAGTTAACGTGTGCAAAAACGCCCTGTGGCCTGTTTTAAGAGGTAGTTTTAATCCCCCTGCCCTATTATATACTAGGGGCTTACAGAGGAGGTCATGCTAATCACAGGGGGACCCCAACGCATAATGTTCCCTAGTGTATGTAGGTGTTTTCACTGTATTCTAAGTGTCTTTTAACATAGCACTGGCTCTAGGACTGGTTAGTGAGACTCAGTTACCACCAGTATCCGTCTGAAAAAGTTGAGGGTACAGGATGATTTTGCAACAAGGCTTCTTTCTGCTCTTCTTTTTGTTCTTTCTGCACGTTATCCTTCTTCCTGCACTTTTCTTCGTCTTTGAGGACTTCTGTTGCTTCTTTCTGGACTTCTTTTTTTTCTTTCTGTGCATTTTTTCTTTTTTCTTCACATGTCCTATCTCTGTAGGCATAGTTAGAAATTAGCATTTAAAAAACCTTTGAAATTCACAGAAAAAACCATAGGTTTCAGGCACGTTATAGTTAGGAATTAGCATTTAAAAAACCTCAGAAATTCACTGAAAATACCATAGGTTTCAGGGGTGTTATAGTTAGCTGGACTTTTCACTTGTACAAAACCATTGAAATTCCCCCGTTATAGTTAGTTCAGCTAACTATAACTCGCGCGCCCGCAATGCACTGCTGATGACGTCACATATTACATCACTCATGACATGGTCAGTGACATCACTCATGACATCACTGATGACATCTCAAATGACATCACTGATGACATCACTGATGACATCATCCTTGTGATAGAGTGGCAGACCTCCTCTCACCCTAATATAACCTTTGATACACACATTCAAAAATAGAGACTAAACTTTTCAAAACAATGGACATACCAATACCAGTTACAACAACCTCTTCAGTAATTCTAAGACCCACATACACATCCACTCATTCACCAACAGTCCTATACAGTCACTCATACATGTATTCACTCATCATATGTACTCATACACCTATACATCCTGTTACACAATGCCACTCATCCATAGAGTTACTCACACGCATAGTCACTCATGCTAATAAAGAATCAAACATACATTTATTTGCATATATAGTTATACACACACCACCACACTTACTTCTACGGAAACTTACACATACTTAGTCTTTTAAACAATCACTTATAGAAACACATACTTATTCATACAGGAACTCTTTCAATCTCTCACTCTCACATATACTCACTTATATGCACCAATAGTCACATATACTAGTTTAAAACATATGTAGTTACTCATAAAGACACTATTGAGACAGTCATTCACTCACTAACACACCCATACACACACTCATCCACCCATACAGTCCTGCACACATGCTGTCTTCAACACATACAAAGAGTGAGTCACTCATTCATGCACCTATGCACTACGTAATACCCCCCACCAAACCATGCAGACACTCAGACTGATACTCAAAAAAACAACTAATAACCTATATAGACACCCATGTAGCTACTCACCAACCCATGCAGCCACTTATACACAAAGTGAGAGACTGATACAGATATTTACATATTTAAACATTACTCACTAAGCCATGTATTCACTATGATACACTTAATCAGTCAGTTATACAATCAATTTTTCAAAAACAAATCATCCATTTAGACACTTATATACCCATTTATTCTTCCATCGCCCTTGAGATATACATATATAAAACATATTTAATTTTCAGAAAAACACACATTCACTGGATGATGTCATCAGTGATGTCATTTGAGATGTCATCAGTGATGTCATGAGTGATGTCACTGACCATGTCATGAGTGATGTAATATGTGACGTCATCAGCAGTGCATTGCGGGCGCGCGAGTTATAGTTAGCTGAACTAACTATAACGGGGGAATTTCAATGGTTTTGTACAAGTGAAAAGTCCAGCTAACTATAACACCCCTGAAACCTATGGTTTTTTCAGTGAATGTATATATATATATACAACGACATCGATCATTAAAGTAAAGAACTTTTGGGCTAACAGCGCACTACGAGAACCAACATGCTTTGAGAGACAACCTACTGAGGCGCCCACCAGGGGGCAAACACTTTAAATAGAGCGAACTTTGGTTATGTGTGCTGTTTAGCCCGGAGATGCCGCCGCTTCCTCCTTTGAAAAAGGTCAATGGTGACCGAAATGCATCAGGAAAAGGAAACGCCAGCACTGCAAAATGAAATAAAACCCTCTCAATTTTTACCGTAATGTGTGCGACTCATCTCTCTCTTCAATAGAGAGGCCTGTTTTGATGTTATGCGGCTTGGTCCAGCCTCGAGCAACGCACCTCCGTAAGAGCGCCGAGACTGCCCGAAATTGGACCCTGTTGTTGTTTGCGGAAGCATACAGGGCAGTCGGCAGCCACCAAGGACTGAACCATGGTAGGACCCTAGCAGCCTGAAAAGTGGCATGTGAAGGGATTACGGCAAAGAACAAATGCAGCATTGCACAACGACATCGATCATTAAAGTAAAGAACTTTTGGGCTAACAGCGCACTACGAGAACCAACATGCTTTGAGAGACAACCTACTGAGGCGCCCACCAGGGGGCAAACACTTTAAATAGAGCGAACTTTGGTTATGTGTGCTGTTTAGCCCGGAGATGCCGCCGCTTCCTCCTTTGAAAAAGGTCAATGGTGACCGAAATGCATCAGGAAAAGGAAACGCCAGCACTGCAAAATGAAATAAAACCCTCTCAATTTTTACCGTAATGTTTGCGACTCATCTCTCTCTTCAATAGAGAGGCCTGTTTTGATGTTATGCGGCTTGGTCCAGCCTCGAGCAACGCACCTCCGTAAGAGCGCCGAGACTGCCCGAAATTGGACCCTGTTGTTGTTTGCGGAAGCATACAGGGCAGTCGGCAGCCACCAAGGACTGAACCATGGTAGGACCCTAGCAGCCTGAAAAGTGGCATGTGAAGGGATTACGGCAAAGAACAAATGCAGCATTGCACAACGACATCGATCATTAAAGTAAAGAACTTTTGGGCTAACAGCGCACTACGAGAACCAACATGCTTTGAGAGACAACCTACTGAGGCGCCCACCAGGGGGCAAACACTTTAAATAGAGCGAACTTTGGTTATGTGTGCTGTTTAGCCCGGAGATGCCGCCGCTTCCGCCTTTGAAAAAGGTCAATGGTGACCGAAATGCATCAGGAAAAGGAAACGCCAGCACTGCAAAATGAAATAAAACCCTCTCAATTTTTACCGTAATGTGTGCGACTCATCTCTCTCTTCAATAGAGAGGCCTGTTTTGATGTTATGCGGCTTGGTCCAGCCTCGAGCAACGCACCTCCGTAAGAGCGCCGAGACTGCCCGAAATTGGACCCTGTTGTTGTTTGCGGAAGCATACAGGGCAGTTGGCAGCCACCAAGGACTGAACCATGGTAGGACCCTAGCAGCCTGAAAAGTGGCATGTGAAGGGATTACGGCAAAGAACAAATGCAGCATTGCACAACGACATCGATCATTAAAGTAAAGAACTTTTGGGCTAACAGCGCACTACGAGAACCAACATGCTTTGAGAGACAACCTACTGAGGCGCCCACCAGGGGGCAAACACTTTAAATAGAGCGAACTTTGGTTATGTGTGCTGTTTAGCCCGGAGATGCCGCCGCTTCCTCCTTTGAAAAAGGTCAATGGTGACCGAAATGCATCAGGAAAAGGAAACGCCAGCACTGCAAAATGAAATAAAACCCTCTCAATTTTTACCGTAATGTGTGCGACTCATCTCTCTCTTCAATAGAGAGGCCTGTTTTGATGTTATGCGGCTTGGTCCAGCCTCGAGCAACGCACCTCCGTAAGAGCGCCGAGACTGCCCAAAATTGGACCCTGTTGTTGTTTGCGGAAGCATACAGGGCAGTCGGCAGCCACCAAGGACTGAACCATGGTAGGACCCTAGCAGCCTGAAAAGTGGCATGTGAAGGGATTACGGCAAAGAACAAATGCAGCATTGCACAACGACATCGATCATTAAAGTAAAGAACTTTTGGGCTAACAGCGCACTACGAGAACCAACATGCTTTGAGAGACAACCTACTGAGGCGCCCACCAGGGGGCAAACACTTTAAATAGAGCGAACTTTGGTTATGTGTGCTGTTTAGCCCGGAGATGCCGCCGCTTCCTCCTTTGAAAAAGGTCAATGGTGACCGAAATGCATCAGGAAAAGGAAACGCCAGCACTGCAAAATGAAATAAAACCCTCTCAATTTTTACCGTAATGTGTGCGACTCATCTCTCTCTTCAATAGAGAGGCCTGTTTTGATGTTATGCGGCTTGGTCCAGCCTCGAGCAACGCACCTCCGTAAGAGCGCCGAAACTGCCCGAAATTGGACCCTGTTGTTGTTTGCGGAAGCATACAGGGCAGTCGGCAGCCACCAAGGACTGAACCATGGTAGGACCCTAGCAGCCTGAAAAGTGGCATGTGAAGGGATTACGGCAAAGAACAAATGCAGCATTGCACAACGACATCGATCATTAAAGTAAAGAACTTTTGGGCTAACAGCGCACTACGAGAACCAACATGCTTTGAGAGACAACCTACTGAGGCGCCCACCAGGGGGCAAACACTTTAAATAGAGCGAACTTTGGTTATGTGTGCTGTTTAGCCCGGAGATGCCGCCGCTTCCTCCTTTGAAAAAGGTCAATGGTGACCGAAATGCATCAGGAAAAGGAAACGCCAGCACTGCAAAATGAAATAAAACCCTCTCAATTTTTACCGTAATTTGTGCGACTCATCTCTCTCTTCAATAGAGAGGCCTGTTTTGATGTTATGCGGCTTGGTCCAGCCTCGAGCAACGCACCTCCGTAAGAGCGCCGAGACTGCCCGAAATTGGACCCTGTTGTTGTTTGCGGAAGCATACAGGGCAGTCGGCAGCCACCAAGGACTGAACCATGGTAGGACCCTAGCAGCCTGAAAAGTGGCATGTGAAGGGATTACGGCAAAGAACAAATGCAGCATTGCACAACGACATCGATCATTAAAGTAAAGAACTTTTGGGCTAACAGCGCACTACGAGAACCAACATGCTTTGAGAGACAACCTACTGAGGCGCCCACCAGGGGGCAAACACTTTAAATAGAGCGAACTTTGGTTATGTGTGCTGTTTAGCCCGGAGATGCCGCCGCTTCCTCCTTTGAAAAAGGTCAATGGTGACCGAAATGCATCAGGAAAAGGAAACGCCAGCACTGCAAAATGAAATAAAACCCTCTCAATTTTTACCGTAATGTGTGCGACTCATCTCTCTCTTCAATAGAGAGGCCTGTTTTGATGTTATGCGGCTTGGTCCAGCCTCGAGAAACGCACCTCCGTAAGAGCGCCGAGACTGCCCGAAATTGGACCCTGTTGTTGTTTGCGGAAGCATACAGGGCAGTCGGCAGCCACCAAGGACTGAACCATGGTAGGACCCTAGCAGCCTGAAAAGTGGCATGTGAAGGGATTACGGCAAAGAACAAATGCAGCATTGCACAACGACATCGATCATTAAAGTAAAGAACTTTTGGGCTAACAGCGCACTACGAGAACCAACATGCTTTGAGAGACAACCTACTGAGGCGCCCACCAGGGGGCAAACACTTTAAATAGAGCGAACTTTGGTTATGTGTGCTGTTTAGCCCGGAGATGCCGCCGCTTCCTCCTTTGAAAAAGGTCAATGGTGACCGAAATGCATCAGGAAAAGGAAACGCCAGCACTGCAAAATGAAATAAAACCCTCTCAATTTTTACCGTAATGTGTGCGACTCATCTCTCTCTTCAATAGAGAGGCCTGTTTTGATGTTATGCGGCTTGGTCCAGCCTCGAGCAACGCACCTCCGTAAGAGCGCCGAGACTGCCCGAAATTGGACCCTGTTGTTGTTTGCGGAAGCATACAGGGCAGTCGGCAGCCACCAAGGACTGAACCATGGTAGGACCCTAGCAGCCTGAAAAGTGGCATGTGAAGGGATTACGGCAAAGAACAAATGCAGCATTGCACAACGACATCGATCATTAAAGTAAAGAACTTTTGGGCTAACAGCGCACTACGAGAACCAACATGCTTTGAGAGACAACCTACTGAGGCGCCCACCAGGGGGCAAACACTTTAAATAGAGCGAACTTTGGTTATGTGTGCTGTTTAGCCCGGAGATGCCGCCGCTTCCTCCTTTGAAAAAGGTCAATGGTGACCGAAATGCATCAGGAAAAGGAAACGCCAGCACTGCAAAATGAAATAAAACCCTCTCAATTATTACCGTAATGTGTGCGACTCATCTCTCTCTTCAATAGAGAGGCCTGTTTTGATGTTATGCGGCTTGGTCCAGCCTCGAGCAACGCACCTCCGTAAGAGCGCCGAGACTGCCCGAAATTGGACCCTGTTGTTGTTTGCGGAAGCATACAGGGCAGTCGGCAGCCACCAAGGACTGAACCATGGTAGGACCCTAGCAGCCTGAAAAGTGGCATGTGAAGGGATTACGGCAAAGAACAAATGCAGCATTGCACAACGACATCGATCATTAAAGTAAAGAACTTTTGGGCTAACAGCGCACTACGAGAACCAACATGCTTTGAGAGACAACCTACTGAGGCGCCCACCAGGGGGCAAACACTTTAAATAGAGCGAACTTTGGTTATGTGTGCTGTTTAGCCCGGAGATGCCGCCGCTTCCTCCTTTGAAAAAGGTCAATGGTGACCGAAATGCATCAGGAAAAGGAAACGCCAGCACTGCAAAATGAAATAAAACCCTCTCAATTTTTACCGTAATGTGTGCGACTCATCTCTCTCTTCAATAGAGAGGCCTGTTTTGATGTTATGCGGCTTGGTCCAGCCTCGAGCAACGCACCTCCGTAAGAGCGCCGAGACTGCCCAAAATTGGACCCTGTTGTTGTTTGCGGAAGCATACAGGGCAGTCGGCAGCCACCAAGGACTGAACCATGGTAGGACCCTAGCAGCCTGAAAAGTGGCATGTGAAGGGATTACGGCAAAGAACAAATGCAGCATTGCACAACGACATCGATCATTAAAGTAAAGAACTTTTGGGCTAACAGCGCACTACGAGAACCAACATGCTTTGAGAGACAACCTACTGAGGCGCCCACCAGGGGGCAAACACTTTAAATAGAGCGAACTTTGGTTATGTGTGCTGTTTAGCCCGGAGATGCCGCCGCTTCCTCCTTTGAAAAAGGTCAATGGTGACCGAAATGCATCAGGAAAAGGAAACGCCAGCACTGCAAAATGAAATAAAACCCTCTCAATTTTTACCGTAATGTGTGCGACTCATCTCTCTCTTCAATAGAGAGGCCTGTTTTGATGTTATGCGGCTTGGTCCAGCCTCGAGCAACGCACCTCCGTAAGAGCGCCGAGACTGCCCGAAATTGGACCCTGTTGTTGTTTGCGGAAGCATACAGGGCAGTCGGCAGCCACCAAGGACTGAACCATGGTAGGACCCTAGCAGCCTGAAAAGTGGCATGTGAAGGGATTACGGCAAAGAACAAATGCAGCATTGCACAACGACATCGATCATTAAAGTAAAGAACTTTTGGGCTAACAGCGCACTACGAGAACCAACATGCTTTGAGAGACAACCTACTGAGGCGCCCACCAGGGGGCAAACACTTTAAATAGAGCGAACTTTGGTTATGTGTGCTGTTTAGCCCGGAGATGCCGCCGCTTCCTCCTTTGAAAAAGGTCAATGGTGACCGAAATGCATCAGGAAAAGGAAACGCCAGCACTGCAAAATGAAATAAAACCCTCTCAATTTTTACCGTAATGTGTGCGACTCATCTCTCTCTTCAATAGAGAGGCCTGTTTTGATATATATATATATATATATATATATATATATATATATATATATATATATATATATATATATATATATATTACCTACTGGCGGTCGCCAGTAGGTAGTTATAGTTAGGACCACGTTTCCATAGGAAATCCGCAACATTCTATTTGGAATAACTTTTGCGCCGGTCGACGAATCCTCGCAAATTTTTCAAAATAGGTGGGGCGCTACGCTCCGCTCCTACCCTGAAAGTCTCGGGGGGATTCGTCAAGCGGGGGCTGAGATAAAAGGGGGGTCCCAAAACGCGTTTTTCCCATGCATTTTTCCATAGGACCTTTAGACACAGCTACAGCCCGAACGGCTGAACAGAATTACTTGAAATTTGGCAGAGAGGTAGTCCTCAGGTCAAGGAAGTGCCTTTTGTAGGTTTGGTGTAAATCTGTTCAGTAGATTCAGAGAAAATAGCCTTTAAATCAATATATATATCTGAGCCAGCTTACGGTGCGCTTACGGTGCGCTTACCGTACGCGTACGGTGGCGTGCGCGAGCGTGATTCTGATTGGCTGTTAGATCTTAGTAAACATTCGAATCGGTCGAAACCAGGAAGCGGCGGCCGCCATTTCGTGTGTTTCACTCAGAAAAAAAGGGTGATATCTTGAAAAGGGGGCAAGGGAGAGAGTTACAGACCCCCTAACATTTGTAAAGGGGTCAAAGAAGGACAGAAAAGTACAAAGAAAACATTTATTGATTTTAAAAAAAATCGCGGGGTACGCGTACGGTAAGCTCAACGTACGCGTACGGTAGAAAAAAAAATTTAAAAAAAGAAATGAAATTCAGATTTAAGAGTTTAGATATTAGGGGGCTCTAAAAAGAGCCGTTGTGTTTATGAAGTGATTTGATTTTTTAGTGGTACCTACAAGTAAATACCGATGCAGAGTCTAAGGTTCAAGAGGAAGACTCTGTTCCCTTCATCATTGAAGTGCACACCATCTCCTCTATAAATGTCTTGCATGTCGTAACGCAAGTTGTTGTGGTAAATGGAACCCATACCATAGTCTCTGAGGAAAGCAGAAACAGATTTGTTGACGTGCTTTCTTGCTTTGTCAATCTGCGGACAAAAATGATTGGACCAGTTCCATTTTTGCCTTTGGCATATGTTAGAAAAGACAAAGGCAGTTTTAGGGAAAAGTGAAAACAGTTGTGCAAAGGTGTCCTTCATAAGCATTTCCAGACCTACCCCAGTCAAAGTGCCTAGGTCATTGCCACCACAGTGCACTATTATGAGGTCAGGGTGTTGGATTTGCATGAAGGATTTCACCAATGGCATCAATTGGTGCCACTTTAACCCTCTCTGACCAATCCATTTAATGTCTACATTTGGCAAAGCAAGGTCTCTCACCATATCTGTTTTCTCTGCATACTTTTCACTCCAGAAGACATAGCTGTGCCCTACAATCCACACTGTGAACATCTTCAAAGGAGAAATGGATGCACTCAGGAGGTGAAATTCAGTAGAATGGTAAAAAGAAATGAAAGACAGTTTGGAAATGGAGGCATACATATTTTTTTTATAAAAAAAAGAACTGATTGGCTGTTTCATACCATTCTAGAATAAAAACTAGGCTGTATGTGTAAATTAATAGAAGCATGTTTTGTATTGGTACAGAAAAATGTGTTACCAAAGAACAGTACTATGGATTTGCTGTTAGGTTTGAAAAGTCAAGCACTCTTGCTCTGTGGAATTGAAACATTGTTTGGTGAACTTCTGACCTAACTCCACACAGCAGTGTTCCATGAGCTGTTGCTATGGTAGCAGGCAGAAGTCAAGTTGGGGGAAGGGTACTAGGCAGAAGTCAAGTTGGGGGAAGGGTACTTTTGGAAAAGGGTTGGGTTTTCAACCAATAGAAATGTGTGATTACATTTGAAAAAAAGGGGGAAGCACTGAGATTTGAAATTAACATGTATATGTGTGGAAAAAGAGAGGGAAAGTTTGCCATTATCTGGTTCTGCTGAGAGGAGAGAGGTGTAAAGAACAGAGATCCTGGCTCTGATAATCTGCTGTTTGAGTGCCACATTTCTTTCACAACTAACTAATTTTAAAGGTGAGTTTAGAGTTTGAGAGGGGATGCATATGGTAAATTAAGAAATGAATAATAGAAATGGAATTCCTTTTGTTGAAGTTGTGTTTATC
This sequence comes from Triturus cristatus, assembly GCF_964204655.1. Lineage (NCBI taxonomy): Eukaryota > Metazoa > Chordata > Amphibia > Caudata > Salamandridae > Triturus > Triturus cristatus. Next base: position 249,449,586 of record NC_140592.1, read on the forward strand.
ATTTTCTGTTTTGGGAGAAATTTAAATGTGAGGAACATGTAAAATAATATGGACTATGTTTTCACGATAAATTAAGGTGTACTGGTAAAAATAAGGAATACTTTAAGGGTTTCAGGTTGCACTCAGTAATGCAAATACATACAGCATCAGTAAGGCTGGTTGCCCTTGCTGGAGTGTAGGCAGTCACCCAGGTTACAAATGGTGCTGGTTTGAAAAAGCAGTTTGGACATGTGCTGTTTTCAGAATCTGAAAAGTGGATTCAAGATGTGTCAGTCTGTAAAAGTGTTTATCACTTGCCAAAAAAAAGAAAAGTAAGTGTGCTTTCAAATTGGCAAAGAAATTTCGTTTTGTGACTAATGTGAAAACATGACTCTGTGTGCAAAGAGGAATTACAGGCAGAGATTTATTGCGTATTGCTCTGGTGATTTCACAGTTGCATTAGATGGAAAGGGGGAGCCATTTTTTTTGTGTAGAAGCAGACTCTTAGCACACACCCAGCTGCTTATCCTCTGGAATCATGCACAGTATTCACAACCGAGTGGGGTTTGAGGTTTCAGTCAGTAATGCAAATACATACAGCATCAGTAAGGCTGGTTGCCCTTGCTGGAGTGTAGTCAGTCACCCAGGTTACACATGGTGCTGGACTGAAAAAGCAGTTTGGACATGTGCTTTTTTATGAATCTGAAAAGTGGATTCAAAATGTGTCAGTCTGTAAAAGTGTTTATCACTTGCCAAAAAAAAGAGTAGTAAGTGTGCTTTCAAATTGGCAAAGAAATTTCTTTTTGTGACTAATATGAAAACATGACTCTGTGTGCAAAGAGGACTTATAGGCAGAGATTTATTGCGTATTGCTCTGGTGATTTCACAGTTGCATTAGATGGAAAGGGTGAGCCATTTTTTTTGTGTAGAAGCAGACTCTTAGCACACACCCAGCTGCTTATCCTCTGGTATCATGCACAGTATTCACAACCGAGTGGGGTTTGAGGTTTCAGTCAGTAATGCAAATACATTTAGCATCACTAAGGCTGGTTGCCCTTGCTGGAGTGTAGTCAGTCACCCAGGTTACATATGGTGCTGGTCTGAAAAAGCAGTTTGGACATGTGCTTTTTTAAGAATCTAAAAAGTGGATTCAAAATGTGTCAGTCTGTAAAAGTGTTTATCACTTGCCAAAAAAAAGAGTAGTAAGTGTGCTTTCAAATTGGCAAAGAAATTTCGTTTTGTGACTAATATGAAAACATGACTCTGTGTGCAAAGAGGAATTACAGGCAGAGATTTATTGCGTATTGCTCTGGTGATTTCACAGTTACATTAGATGGAAAGGGGGAGCCATTTTTTTGTGCAGAAGCAGACTCTTAGCACACACCCAGCTGCTTATCCTGTGGAATCATGCACAGTATTCACAACCGAGTGGGGTTTGAGGTTTCAGTCAGTAATGCAAATACATTCAGCATCACTAAGGCTGGTTGCCCTTGCTGGAGTGTAGTGAGTCACCCAGGTTACATATGGTGCTGGTCTGAAAAAGCAGTTTGGACATGTGCTTTTTTAAGAATCTGAAAAGTGGATTCAAAATGTGTCAGTCTGTAAAAGTACTTATCACTTGCCAAAAAAAGACTAGTAAGTGTGCTTTCAAATTGGCAAAGAAATTTCGTTTTGTGACTAATGTGAAAACATGACTCTGTGTGCAAAGAGGAATTACAGGCAGAGATTTATTGCGTATTGCTCTGGTGATTTCACAGTTGCATTAGATGGAAAGGGGGAGCCATTTTTTTGTGCAGAAGCAGACTCTTAGCACACACCCAGCTGCTTATCCTGTGGAATCATGCACAGTATTCACAACCGAGTGGGGTTTGAGGTTTCAGTCAGTAATGCAAATACATTCAGCATCACTAAGGCTGGTTGCCCTTGCTGGAGTGTAGTCAGTCACCCAGGTTACACATGGTGCTGGTCTGAAAAAGCAGTTTGGACATGTGCTTTTTTAAGAATCTGAAAAGTGGATTCAAAATGTGTCAGTCTGTAAAAGTGTTTATCACTTGCCAAAAAAAAGAAAAGTAAGTGTGCTTTCAAAATGGCAAAGAAATTTCGTTTTGTGACTAATGTGAAAACATGACTCTGTGTGCAAATAGGAATTACAGGCAGAGATTTATTGCGTATTGCTCTGGAGATTTCACATTTGCATTAGATGGAAAGGGTGAGCCATTTTTTTTGTGTAGAAGCAGACTCTTAGCACACACCCAGCTGCTTATCCTGTGGAATCATGCACAGTATTCACAACCGAGTGGGGTTTGAGGTTTCAGTCAGTAATGCAAATACATTCAGCATCACTAAGGCTGGTTGCCCTTGCTGGAGTGTACTCAGTCACCCAGGTTACACATGGTGCTGGTCTGAAAAAAGCAGTTTGGACATGTGCTTTTATCAGAATCTGAAAAGTGGATTCATAATGTGTCAGTCTGTAAAAGTGTTTATCACTTGCCAAAAAAAAGAGTAGTAAGTGTGCTTTCAAATTGGCAAAGAAATTTCGTTTTCTGACTAATATGAAAACATGACTCTGTGTGCAAAGAGGAATTACAGGCAGAGATTTATTGCGTATTGCTCTGGTGATTTCACAGTTGCATTAGATGTAAAGGGGGAGCTATTTTTTTATGCAGAAGCAGACTCTTAGCACACAGCCAGCTGCATATCATGTGGAATCATGCATAGTATTCACAACCGAGTGGGGTTTGAGGTTGCAGTCAGTAATGCAAATACATTCAGCATCACTAAGGCTGGTTGCCCTTGCTGGAGTGTAGTCAGTCACCCAGGTTACACATGTTGCTGGTCTCAGAAATGGAACCAGATGTATTGTGGAGTTATTTGAGATATATTTTTGTGATTATACTTCTGAAACAAAAATGTCAGACGGTATTTTAAAGAAATAAGTATTGATATTAGATGATATTTTTTAAGAATATTATGCATTTCTATAAAGTTATGTTTATGCAAAAAGAGATTGTGGGCTTTTTTAAAACAATCTTTGAGATTGTTAATTTTTTTTTTGCCCGCTGTTAAATGATGAATGCAATTGCTTTCACAATTTATAGTGAAATGCAATATATTCTGAAGACAGCAAAAAAAAGGCAAATCATTTTTTTGAAAAATATGTAAATATGTGTACTGTATTATAAAATGTTTTATTAAATATTAATACTTTTTTCTTTTTTTTCAGATTGAGATAGAAAATTTTCGAAAACTAGAACCATTTTTAAAGCAATTAAAATTAAATTTAAATTAATAAATATTTTTTTGAGTGGGTATGGTAAGTCAAAAATTTCATGCTCCCTTTTTTCCACTTCTCCACAATCACATTTTCAGTTTTTCATTGTAGTCTCTCAAGGACCTTGTAATGTGATAATTGATTTTTAGTGTTTTTAAAAAAAAAATAATAATAATTACGCGTACGGTAAAAAAAAAATCAAAAAAAAGTTTTAAAAACATATATAAAAAATAGTTGAAAGGTAAGGTTGGCTCTTACAAGAGCCGTTGTGTTCATGCAGGGACAGAGGAAAGAAAGAATGGGAATATTAATCGGTACGACAAATGTGCTGATCTATTTTATTGTTCACTAAGGAAACACTGGTCTCCCTATGACAAATTAGATCATGACAAGTGGCGCACCGTATTTCAACCCTCACAAACCGATGGTTTGTTTCCAGAGGAGTAGAAAAAGGAGATGCTCCCACCACAGATGAAGGGCTCACCTGACCTGCCGAAGATGGACTCGGACCTGCAGATGATGGACCAGGCTGAGCTGCTGTGGATGTGCTTGGTTGACTTACTGAAGGGTTACCTTCAGTATGTCAAGCATGTGTCCTTCTGTGTACATCTTTAAGGTGTCTCAACATGGTGTGATTCCCGAAGGAATACTTCTTGTTGGGATTCCCTCTTGAAAGTACACGGCCACACAGCTTACAAGTCACTAAGGGTGCATTTACCTTTTTCTTGTCCTCCGGAAAAGTAAAATACTCCCATATGAAAGAGGTCTTTTCTTTCCTCCTTCTCTGCCTCAGGGTAGTGCTGCTAGCCTCACTCTCAGAAGAGCTCTGCTGTTCTGCCATCGTATCACAAAGACAACCCTTCTCCTAAGGGATCACAAGCAGAAATGAGGGGAATGGGTGTGGTGTAGGAGAGTTCTAGAACTGAAAGTAGTTTCAACCAATCAAAAGTTGTGTTTCATGATCACATGACCCACCGTGCGCGTACGTTACGCTTACGGTGCGCTTACGGTGCGCTTACGGCAAAAGTACGCATGCGCGTAAAAAAGACACGCGCTCGCGCGCATGCGCATAACAGTCACTCCCCAACACTTCCGCGTAACGTGCGCGTGTAGCTACGCAAATTGCGTAACTATACGCAAACAGAGTAGATAAATTACAAATTACGGACATTGCGTAAACCGTACGCTTACCGTACGCTTACCGTACCCGCACTAAAAAAAAAAAGAAAAAAGAAAAAAAAAAAAAATGTCAAAGTTATACTAATATATCTTACCTGTTTGGTAAAAAAAAAAAAGAGAAAACTTGAAATATTGCAGATTTTTTAGAAAAAAAACATAGTGTTTTAAGAGAATAAAAAGTTAAAAAAAAAAAAAATTTAATATAAGAATTTATAATAAAAAAATCATAAAAAAATCAATAAAAAAAAATATGGGAATCACATATGTTATAGCTAAGAATTAGCATTTAAAAAACCATACAAATTCACTGAAAAAACCATGGGTTTCACACACGTTATAGTTAGAAATTAGCATTTAAAAAACCTTGCAAATTCACTGAAAAAACCATAGGTTTCACACATGTTATAGTTAGGAATTAGCATTTAAAAAACCTTGCAAATTCAGTGAAAAAACCATAGGTTTCACACACGTTATAGTTAGGAATTAGCATTTAAAAAACCTTGCAAATTCAGTGAAAAAACCATAGGTTTCACACACGTTATAGTTAGCTGGACATTTCACTCATAAAAAACCAATGAAATTTCCCCGTTATAGTTAGTTAAGCTAACTATAACTCGCGCGCCCGCAATGCACTGCTGATGACGTCACATATTACATCACTCATGACATGGTCAGTGACATCACTCATGACATCACTGATGACATCTCAAATGACATCACTGATGACATCATCCATGTGATAGAGTGGCAGACCTCCTCTCACCCTAATATAACCTTTGATACACACATTCAAAAATAGAGACTGAAATTTTCAAAAAAATGGACATACCAATACCAATTACAACAACCTCTTCAATAATTCTAAGATCCACATAAACATCCACTTATTCACCAACAGTCCTGTACAGTCACTCATTTGTGTACTCACACATCATATGTACTCATACACCTATACATCCTGTAACACAATGCCTCTCATCCATAGAGTTACTCACACACATAGTTACTCATGCTAATAAAGAATCAAACATACATTTATTCGCATATACAGTTATACACACACCACCACACTTACTTCTACGGAAACTTACACATACTTAGTCTTTTAAACAATCACTTATAGAAACACATACTTATTCATACAGGAACTCTTTCAATCTCTCACTCTCACATACACTCACTTATATACACCAATAGTCACATATACTAGTTTAAAACATATGTAGTTACTCATAAAGACACTATTGAGACAGCCATTCACTCACTAACACACCCATACACACACTCTTCCACCCATACAGTCCTGCACATATGCTGTCTTCAACACATACAAACAGTGAGTCACTCATTCATGCACTTATGCACTACGTAATACCCCCCACTGAACCATACAGACACTCAGACACTCATACTGATACTCAAAAAACCAACTAATAACCTATATAGACACTCATGTTGCTGCTCACCAACCCATGCAGCCACTTATACACAAAGTGAGAGACTGATTCAGGTATTTACACATTTAAACATTACTCACTTAGCCATGTATTCAATAAGATACACTTAATCAGTCAGTAATACAATCAATTTTTCAAAAACAAATCATCCATTTAGACACTTATATACTCATTTATTCTTCCATCGACCTTGAGATATATAAAACATATTTAATTTTCAGAAAAACACACATTCACTGGATGATGTCATCAGTGATGTCATCAGTGATGTCATTTGAGATGTCATCAGTGATGTCATGAGTGATGTCACTGACCATGTCATGAGTGATGTAATATGTGACGTCATCAGCAGTGCATTGCGGGCGCGCGAGTTATAGTTAGCTTAACTAACTATAACGGGGAAATTTCAATGGTTTTTTACGAGTGAAATGTCCAGCTAACTATAACGTGTGTGAAACCTATGGTTTTTTCACTGAATTTGCAAGGTTTTTTAAATGCTAATTCCTAACTATAACGTGTGTGAAACCTATGGTTTTTTAAGTGAATTTGTACGTTTTTTTAAATGCTAAGTTATGTATTTATTAATATATATATATATTTTAAGGTATTTCACCATGCGCGCGCGTTGGGCGCACGGTGCGCGCAACGTGCGCGCACCCCGCTATTTTTATAAAAAAATATAAAATTTTTATGTCACCCTTGGGGGTCCTTCTGTGACCCCCTGACAAAGGCTAGGGGGTCAGGAACTCTCTTCCCTGCCCCCTTTTCATGTTTTCCACCTTTTTTCCCCCTTTCCTTTTCAGTGCGAGAGACAAAATGGCGGCCGACACTTCCTGATTTCGACCGATTCGAATGTTGACTGACATCTAACAACCAATCAGAATTTTGCTCGCGCACGGCACCGTGCGCGCACGTGCGCGCACGTGCGCGCACGGTGTACGCACGGTGCGCGCATATAGATATTTATATGCTTTTAAATGCTATTTTCTCAGGACATACTGAACAGATTGACACCAGACCTGCAAAAGGCACTTCCCTGACCTGAGGACTAACTCTCTGCCAAATTTCAAGTAATTCTGTTCAGCCGTTCGGGCTGTACCTTTGACTAAAGGTCCTATGGAAAAATGCATGGGGAAAACGCGTTTTGGGACCCCCCTTTTTTCTCGGCCCCCGCTTGACAAATCACCCCGAGACTTTCAGGGTAGGAGCTGAGCGGAGCGCCCCATTAGTTTAGAAAATTTCGCGAAGATTCGTCAAACGGCGCCAAAGTTATTCAAAATAGATTTTTGAGATTTCCTATGGAAACACGGTCCTAACTATAACTATCTACTGGTGACCGCCAGTAGATAATATATATATATAAGATATAATATATATATCTGCTGACGTCATCAGCAGAGGATTGCGGTCGCGTGAGTTAGAGTTGCCTGCACTAACTATAACGGGGGAATTTCATTGGTTTTTTACGAGTGAAATGTCCAGCTAACTATAACATGTGTGAAACCTATGGTTTTTTAAGTGAATTTACAAGGTTTTTTAAATGCTAATTCGTAACTATAACGTGTGTGAAACCTATGGTTTTTTCAGTGAATATATATATATATATATATATATATATATTTCAACAACATGTTAGCCCCATGAGCTGCACTCGAACCAGAGAGAAGGTTACCAGCCTTAATCACGGTATGGACACGAAGGTTCGCCAGTGTAATGAACAGCCCTTCCATCGCCTGACGCGTTTCGATGGACTTTCACCATCTCTTCAGAGGCGTTTAGGAAAGGTACGCGCTTGGCGGGCAACTACTTCCTTTTGTGATGTCACGACAAGTGTCTTATGGGAGTCGTAGTGCCGCAATTATTTCCAACCTTAATAACGGTGCGCTGATTCCTGTAAAAAATACAGCCCAAACGTGAGCCCCAGCTTGCCTGCCAGTCCTTAGTCCAGGCTCTCTGTTCCACTTTGAGAGTGGTGTATCCTCTCCCGTGGCCCCCTGGGAATCATGGGGTGGTGCAGACTCGGCAGATGGGCGTCCGCCTCAAAATTTCAACAACATGGTAGCCCCATGAGCTGCACTCGAACCAGAGAGAAGGTTACCAGCCTTAATCACGGTATGGACAAGAAGGTTCGCCAGTGTAATGAACAGCCCTTCCATCGCCTGACGCGTTTCGATGGACTTTCACCATCTCTTCAGAGGCGTTTAGGAAAGATACGCGCTTGGCGGGCAACTACTTCCTTTTGTGATGTCACGACAAGTGTCTTATGGGAGTCGTAGTGCCGCAATTATTTCCAACCTTAATAACGGTGCGCTGATTCCTGTAAAAAATACAGCCCAAACGTGAGCCCCAGCTTGCCTGCCAGTCCTTAGTCCAGGCTCTCTGTTCCACTTTGAGAGTGGTGTATCCTCTCCCGTGGCCCCCTGGGAATCATGGGGTGGTGCAGACTCGGCAGATGGGCGTCCGCCTCAAAATTTCAACAACATGGTAGCCCCATGAGCTGCACTCGAACCAGAGAGAAGGTTACCAGCCTTAATCACGGTATGGACAAGAAGGTTCGCCAGTGTAATGAACAGCCCTTCCATCGCCTGACGCGTTTCGATGGACTTTCACCATCTCTTCAGAGGCGTTTATGAAAGGTGCGCGCTTGGCGGGCAACTACTTCCTTTCGTGATGTCACGACAAGTGTCTTATGGGATTCGTAGTGCCGCAATTATTTCCAACCTTAATAACGGTGCACTGATTCCTGTAAAAAATACAGCCCAAACGTGAGCCCCAGCTTGCCTGCCAGTCCTTAGTCCAGGCTCTCTGTTCCACTTTGAGAGTGGTGTATCCTCTCCCGTGGCCCCCTGGGAATCATGGGGTGGTGCAGACTCGGCAGATGGGCGTCCGCCTCAAAATTTCAACAACATGGTAGCCCCATGAGCTGCACTCGAACCAGAGAGAAGGTTACCAGCCTTAATCACGGTATGGATAAGAAGGTTCGCCAGTGTAATGAACAGCCCTTCCATCGCCTGACGCGTTTCGATGGACTTTCACCATCTCTTCAGAGGCGTTTAGGAAAGGTACGCGCTTGGCGGGCAACTACTTCCTTTCGTGATGTCACGACAAGTGTCTTATGGGAGTCGTAGTGCCGCAATTATTTCCAACCTTCATAACGGTGCGCTGATTTCTGTAAAAAATACAGCCCAAACGTGAGCCCCAGCTTGCCTGCCAGTCCTTAGTCCAGGCTCTCTGTTCCACTTTGAGAGTGGTGTATCCTCTCCCGTGGCCCCCTGCGAATCATGGGGTGGTTCAGACTCGGCAGATGGGCGTCCGCCTCAAAATTTCAACAACATGGTAGCCCCATGAGCTGCACTCGAACCAGAGAGAAGGTTACCAGCCTTAATCACGGTATGGACAAGAAGGTTCGCCAGTGTAATGAACAGCCCTTCCATCGCCTGACGCGTTTCGATGGACTTTCACCATCTCTTCAGAGGCGTTTAGGAAAGGTACGCGCTTGGCGGGCAACTACTTCCTTTCGTGATGTCACGACAAGTGTCTTATGGGAGTCGTAGTGCCGCAATTATTTCCAACCTTAATAACGGTGCGCTGATTCCTGTAAAAAATACAGCCCAAACGTGAGCCCCAGCTTGCCTGCCAGTCATTAAGGTTGGAAATAATTGCGGCACTACGACTCCCATAAGACACTTGTCGTGACATCACGAAAGGAAGTAGTTGCCCGCCAAGCGCGTACCTTTCCTAAACGCCTCTGAAGAGATGGTGAAAGTCCATCGAAACGCGTCAGGCGATGGAAGGGCTGTTCATTACACTGGCGAACCTTCTTGTCCATACCGTGATTAAGGCTGGTAACCTTCTCTCTGGTTCGAGTGCAGCTCATGGGGCTACCATGTTGTTGAAATTTTGAGGCGGACGCCCATCTGCCGCGTCTGCACCACCCCATGATTCCCAGAGGGCCACGGGAGAGGATACACCACTCTCAAAGTGGAACAGAGAGCCTGGACTAAGGACTGGTAGGCAAGCTGGGGCTCACGTTTGGGCTGTATTTTTTACAGGAATCAGCGCACCGTTATTAAGGTTGGAAATAATTGCGGCACTACGACTCCCATAAGACACTTGTCGTGACATCACGAAAGGAAGTAGTTGCCCACCAAGCGCGTACCTTTCCTAAACGCCTCTGAAGAGATGGTGAAAGTCCATCGAAACGCGTCAGGCGATGGAAGGGCTGTTCATTACACTGGCGAACCTTCTTGTCCATACCGTGATTAAGGCTGGTAACCTTCTCTCTGGTTCGAGTGCAGCTCATGGGGCTACCATGTTGGTGAAATTTTGAGGCGGACGCCCATCTGCCGAGTCTGCACCACCCCATGATTCTCAGGGGGCCACGGGAGAGGATACACCACTCTCAAAGTGGAACAGAGAGCCTGGACTAAGGACTGGCAGGCAAGCTGGGGCTCACGTTTGGGCTGTATTTTTTACAGGAATCAGCGCACCGTTATTAAGGTTGGAAATAATTGCGGCACTACGACTCCCATAAGACACTTGTCGTGACATCACGAAAGGAAGTAGTTGCCCGCCAAGCGCGTACCTTTCCTAAACGCCTCTGAAGAGATGGTGAAAGTCCATCGAAACGCGTCAGGCGATGGAAGGGCTGTTCATTACACTGGCGAACCTTCTTGTCCATACCGTGATTAAGGCTGGTAACCTTCTCTCTGGTTCGAGTGCAGCTCATGGGGCTACCATGTTGTTGAAATTTTGAGGCGGACACCCATCTGCCGAGTCTGAACCACCCCATGATTCCCAGGGGGCCACGGGAGAGGATACACCACTCTCAAAGTGGAACAGAGAGCCTGGACTAAGGACTGGCAGGCAAGCTGGGGCTCACGTTTGGGCTGTATTTTTTACAGGAATCAGCGCACCGTTATTAAGGTTGGAAATAATTGCGGCACTACGACTCCCATAAGACACTTGTCGTGACATCACGAAAGGAAGTAGTTGCCCGCCAAGCGCGTACCTTTCCTAAACGCCTCTGAAGAGATGGTGAAAGTCCATCGAAACGCGTCAGGCGATGGAAGGGCTGTTCATTACACTGGCGAACCTTCTTGTCCATACCGTGATTAAGGCTGGTAACCTTCTCTCTGGTTCGAGTGCAGCTCATGGGGCTACCATGTTGTTGAAATTTTGAGGCGGACGCCCATCTGCCGAGTCTGCACCACCCCATGATTCCCAGGGGGCCACGGGAGAGGATACACCACTCTCAAAGTGGAACAGAGAGCCTGGACTAAGGACTGGCAGGCAAGCTGGGGCTCACGTTTGGGCTGTATTTTTTACAGGAATAGCGCACCGTTATTAAGGTTGGAAATAATTGCGGCACTACGACTCCCATAAGACACTTGTCGTGACATCACGAAAGGAAGTAGTTGCCCGCCAAGCGCGTACCTTTCCTAAACGCCTCTGAAGAGATGGTGAAAGTCCATCGAAACGCGTCAGGCGATGGAAGGGCTGTTCATTACACTGGCGAACCTTCTTGTCCATACCGTGATTAAGGCTGGTAACCTTCTCTCTGGTTCGAGTGCAGCTCATGGGGCTACCATGTTGTTGAAATTTTGAGGCGGACGCCCATCTGCCGAGTCTGCACCACCCCATGATTCCCAGGGGGCCACGGGAGAGGATACACCACTCTCAAAGTGGAACAGAGAGCCTGGACTAAGGACTGGCAGGCAAGCTGGGGCTCACGTTTGGGCTGTATTTTTTACAGGAATCAGCGCACCGTTATTAAGGTTGGAAATAATTGCGGCACTACGACTCCCATAAGACACTTGTCGTGACATCACGAAAGGAAGTAGTTGCCCGCCAAGCGCGTACCTTTCCTAAACGCCTCTGAAGAGATGGTGAAAGTCCATCGAAACGCGTCAGGCGATGGAAGGGCTGTTCATTACACTGGCGAACCTTCTTGTCCATACCGTGATTAAGGCTGGTAACCTTCTCTCTGGTTCGAGTGCAGCTCATGGGGCTACCATGTTGTTGAAATTTTGAGGCGGACGCCCATCTGCCGAGTCTGCACCACCCCATGATTCCCAGGGGGCCACGGGAGAGGATACACCACTCTCAAAGTGGAACAGAGAGCCTGGACTAAGGACTGGCAGGCAAGCTGGGGCTCACGTTTGGGCTGTATTTTTTACAGGAATCAGCGCACCGTTATTAAGGTTGGAAATAATTGCGGCACTACGACTCCCATAAGACACTTGTCGTGACATCACGAAAGGAAGTAGTTGCCCGCCAAGCGCGTACCTTTCCTAAACGCCTCTGAAGAGATGGTGAAAGTCCATCGAAACGCGTCAGGCGATGGAAGGGCTGTTCATTACACTGGCGAACCTTCTTGTCCATACCGTGATTAAGGCTGGTAACCTTCTCTCTGGTTCGAGTGCAGCTCATGGGGCTACCATGTTGTTGAAATTTTGAGGCGGACGCCCATCTGCCGAGTCTGCACCACCCCATGATTCCCAGGGGGCCACGGGAGAGGATACACCACTCTCAAAGTGGAACAGAGAGCCTGGACTAAGGACTGGCAGGCAAGCTGGGGCTCTCGTTTGGGCTGTATTTTTTACAGGAATCAGCGCACCGTTATTAAGGTTGGAAATAATTGCGGCACTACGACTCCCATAAGACACTTGTCGTGACATCACGAAAGGAAGTAGTTGCCCGCCAAGCGCGTACCTTTCCTAAACGCCTCTGAAGAGATGGTGAAAGTCCATTGAAACGCGTCAGGCGACGGAAGGGCTGTTCATTACACTGGCGAACCTTCTTGTCCATACCGTGATTAAGGCTGGTAACCTTCTCTCTGGTTCGAGTGCAGCTCATGGGGCTACCATGTTGTTGAAATTTTGAGGCGGACGCCCATCTGCCGAGTCTGCACCACCCCATGATTCCCAGGGGGCCACGGGAGAGGATACACCACTCTCAAAGTGGAACAGAGAGCCTGGACTAAGGACTGGCAGGCAAGCTGGGGCTCACGTTTGGGCTGTATTTTTTACAGGAATCAGCGCACCGTTATTAAGGTTGGAAATAATTGCGGCACTACGACTCCCATAAGACACTTGTCGTGACATCACGAAAGGAAGTAGTTGCCCGCCAAGCGCGTACCTTTCCTAAACGCCTCTGAAGAGATGGTGAAAGTCCATCGAAACACGTCAGGCGATGGAAGGGCTGTTCATTACACTGGCGAACCTTCTTGTCCATACCGTGATTAAGGCTGGTAACCTTCTCTCTGGTTCGAGTGCAGCTCATGGGGCTACCATGTTGTTGAAATTTTGAGGCGGACGCCCATCTGCCGAGTCTGCACCACCCCATGATTACCAGGGGGCCACGGGAGAGGATACACCACTCTCAAAGTGGAACAGAGAGCCTGGACTAAGGACTGGCAGGCAAGCTGGGGCTCACGTTTGGGCTGTATTTTTTACAGGAATCAGCGCACCGTTATTAAGGTTGGAAATAATTGCGGCACTACGACTCCCATAAGACACTTGTCGTGACATCACGAAAGGAAGTAGTTGCCCGCCAAGCGCGTACCTTTCCTAAACGCCTCTGAAGAGATGGTGAAAGTCCATCGAAACGCGTCAGGCGATGGAAGGGCTGTTCATTACACTGGCGAACCTTCTTGTCCATACCGTGATTAAGGCTGGTAACCTTCTCTCTGGTTCGAGTGCAGCTCATGGGGCTACCATGTTGTTGAAATTTTGAGGCGGACGCCCATCTGCCGAGTCTGCACCACCCCATGATTCCCAGGGGGCCACGGGAGAGGATACACCACTCTCAAAGTGGAACAGAGAGCCTGGACTAAGGACTGGCAGGCAAGCTGGGGCTCACGTTTGGGCTGTATTTTTTACAGGAATCAGCGCACCGTTATTAAGGTTGGAAATAATTGCGGCACTACGACTCCCATAAGACACTTGTCGTGACATCACGAAAGGAAGTAGTTGCCCGCCAAGCGCGTACCTTTCCTAAACGCCTCTGAAGAGATGGTGAAAGTCCATCGAAACGCGTCAGGCGATGGAAGGGCTGTTCATTACACTGGCGAACCTTCTTGTCCATACCGTGATTAAGGCTGGTAACCTTCTCTCTGGTTCGAGTGCAGCTCATGGGGCTACCATGTTGTTGAAATTTTGAGGCGGACGCCCATCTGCCGAGTCTGCACCACCCCATGATTCCCAGGGGGCCACGGGAGAGGATACACCACTCTCAAAGTGGAACAGAGAGCCTGGACTAAGGACTGGCAGGCAAGCTGGGGCTCACGTTTGGGCTGTATTTTTTACAGGAATCAGCGCACCATTATTAAGGTTGGAAATAATTGCGGCACTACGACTCCCATAAGACACTTGTCGTGACATCACGAAAGGAAGTAGTTGCCCGCCAAGCGCGTACCTTTCCTAAACGCCTCTGAAGAGATGGTGAAAGTCCATCGAAACGCGTCAGGCGATGGAAGGGCTGTTCATTACACTGGCGAACCTTCTTGTCCATACCGTGATTAAGGCTGGTAACCTTCTCTCTGGTTCGAGTGCAGCTCATGGGGCTACCATGTTGTTGAAATTTTGAGGCGGACGCCCATCTGCCGAGTCTGCACCACCCCATGATTCCCAGGGGGCCACGGGAGAGGATACACCACTCTCAAAGTGGAACAGAGAGCCTGGACTAAGGACTGGCAGGCAAGCTGGGGCTCACGTTTGGGCTGTATTTTTTACAGGAATCAGCGCACCATTATTAAGGTTGGAAATAATTGCGGCACTACGACTCCCATAAGACACTTGTCGTGACATCACGAAAGGAAGTAGTTGCCCGCCAAGCGCGTACCTTTCCTAAACGCCTCTGAAGAGATGGTGAAAGTTCATCGAAACGCGTCAGGCAATGGAAGGGCTGTTCATTACACTGGCGAACCTTCTTGTCCATACCGTGATTAAGGCTGGTAACCTTCTCTCTGGTTCGAGTGCAGCTCATGGGGCTACCATGTTGTTGAAATTTTGAGGCGGACGCCCATCTGCCGAGTCTGCACCACCCCATGATTCCCAGGGGGCCACGGGAGAGGATACACCACTCTCAAAGTGGAACAGAGAGCCTGGACTAAGGACTGGCAGGCAAGCTGGGGCTCACGTTTGGGCTGTATTTTTTACAGGAATCAGCGCACCATTATTAAGGTTGGAAATAATTGCGGCACTACGACTCCCATAAGACACTTGTCGTGACATCACGAAAGGAAGTAGTTGCCCGCCAAGCGCGTACCTTTCCTAAACGCCTCTGAAGAGATGGTGAAAGTCCATCGAAACGCGTCAGGCGATGGAAGGGCTGTTCATTACACTGGCGAACCTTCTTGTCCATACCGTGATTAAGGCTGGTAACCTTCTCTCTGGTTCGAGTGCAGCTCATGGGGCTACCATGTTGTTGAAATTTTGAGGCGGACGCCCATCTGCCGAGTCTGCACCACCCCATGATTCCCAGGGGGCCACGGGAGGGGATACACCACTCTCAAAGTGGAACAGAGAGCCTGGACTAAGGACTGGCAGGCAAGCTGGGGCTCACGTTTGGGCTGTATTTTTTACAGGAATCAGCGCACCGTTATTAAGGTTGGAAATAATTGCGGCACTACGACTCCCATAAGACACTTGTCGTGACATCACGAAAGGAAGTAGTTGCCCGCCAAGCGCGTACCTTTCCTAAACGCCTCTGAAGAGATGGTGAAAGTCCATCGAAACGCGTCAGGCGATGGAAGGGCTGTTCATTACACTGGCGAACCTTCTTGTCCATACCGTGATTAAGGCTGGTAACCTTCTCTCTGGTTCGAGTGCAGCTCATGGGGCTACCATGTTGTTGAAATATATATATATATATATCTGCAGTTAGCACACTAACTCTCCGTTGTGCGAGCCTCCAAACCAGCTTCAGTGAAGTACAGAGCACCCTGAAAAAGCATCCGCAACAACAAAATGCACTGAAGCACTAGATCCACAAAAGGGGCTTTATTCAGTATTCAGTATATTTGCTGGCAACCTGTCCTCTAACTCTGACGCATTTCGGCTGCTACAATCAGCCTTTTTCACAGGTGAGCAGATCCGCCATCCAGGGTAACCACATGCTTTTAAAGTGATAATGTCTAAGTGACTCAGTAGTCTATTTAGTCATACAAATCCCACATTGCACTTTAAAGTAATTCAAAAATTAAGTCTGAACTGCAGTGCAAATTGCCATTTTTTTTAAACGTGTCCTTGCTGAGCACCTGTCCTGGATATTGATATTGAAAGAGACAGTAATTACCCCTCTTTCATCCCTTTCCTGCCGCTGTTTCCCAAAAGGCTCGGGTAAGTCCCATTGCGGCAAGCGGGTCATGCTTCCCCAAATGAAACAGCACACCAACTCTCCATTGAGGGAGCCTCCAACACAAGTAGAGCAGCTTCAGTGAAGTATGGGAGCGGAGCATCTTTCAGTTAAGCACGGGAACGGAGCATATATATATTTATTTGAATGATATATATATATCACTAATTAAAAGTATTTATTTTTAATGATGGAATTATTTAGCATTTTTATATTTTAAATCAATTGCATATATTGGCATATATATGAATAGTTTATTATATATTTACCTTTTTTGACAATATTCCTTTCCACAATATTTTTGACTCAATAGGTTTGTAGTAGGCATGCAAAGTATGCTAAATCAATGCTTTTGTGTATGCAATATTTTTTATTAAAATTCTGGTGTCACAATATTGTTGTTCTTGATATTGTGTTATAAAACAACCATGTGTGTGTTCAAATCAACACTAGGGATATAGGATCCTACCAATTTTTTCACATGACATTCCTAGTACTTCACTGAGAATCGTGAAAGGGTTGAAGTTTTTCAAGCAAGCTACAGGAAATGTATGGAATATCACAAAATATGTAATCATACACTTTGGTATAGAAGTACATACATGGGTGTAAATGTCCAAGTTGACCATGTAAATTAGACTCAAATACCCTCATTACAATTTTGTAGGAACATGGTGGGGTATTTACCACAACACATTCAAAGGAAGTAAATGAGAGAAAAATACGCAAATGTCATCGTGATACAGTGGACTACAAGTTGGGAGCAGTTTATTGCTGGGTCGAAGTATACGCACGCCGCAGACAAAATAAACCATATAGACAACAATCTGAAACCTCATCTTCAGGCAGCGACATGTCAAAAAAATCAAGACTACAAAAACCTTCTACACTACTAGCCACTGAACAACCACATACTTCCAGAGAGCCTTTTTTAGAATCAGGCCTACTAGACAAAGAAGACCCCGGAGAGGTCAAAGGAAAAAGAAACTCCACACACCAGAAGTACTACAGCGGGTACGAAGAAAGACAAAGGCAAGAAAACAACAATAACTTAAATCTAGTCATCAGCATTTCTGATTATAAGTTAAACTAAATTGAATTGATGACATTACAAAGGGGTACATCATTTGTCCCCACGACATATACAAACAATTTGGAACTTGAAATCAGCCTATTCAAATGTATGAGAAAATTACGTCTCAGACATTTTTTTGAAAACATCCTCCAAGATCGTCGTACCGGGGAGGAAGATCAACTCCAAGGACTTACACCTTATAGCTCATACATGCCACCAACTAGCCACAAGACCCTAGACACTTTTGTGAACTTAGTAAAACTTGATTTAACCAAGGTGAACTTTTCCAAAAGAAATCTAAGGAGTAACCTTACACAAAAAGAATTTGGCATTCTTAAAAAAATTGCAAAGAACCCTAATATCATTTGCCAAAAGGCCGATAAAGGTGGTGCAATAGTGGTTTTAAATACTGCACACTATGAAAGAGGGGTTGATGAGCACGTCTTTGATGAAACCACCTACAGCAAGTTGGAAACAAATCCCACCGATGTATTTTTGACATTGTTGAAATCCATCATCCATAAAGCTTGGGAGAATGGTACTATTAATGACAGAACCAAGAGATTCCTTATAAAAGATAATCCAAGAAGCCCCTCCATATACATGGTACCGAAAATACATAAGGACGCAAAACAACCACCCTTCGGGCCAATAGTGTCCACCCGAGGCAGCATACATCAACCTATCGGCAAATTTTTGGATCGATACCACCAACCGAGCGTGATGAAAATAAAAACTTATGTAAAGGATACCACGGATTTCTTGATGAAATTACAACAAACATCGTTCGACACATAAGAATCCATTTTTTTGTGTACAATGGATGTCAAAGCACCATATACCTCCATACCACATCAACTGGGGCATGAAGCCATAGAACATACCCTATTACACACAGATCTTGATCCTGATATGCAAATATTTTTGATGGAGTTACTATATTTCACCCTTTTTCAAAGCTATATTTTAAATGGAAAGAACAATGGTTTTTCCAACTGTCTGGCACTTCAATGGGCAATTGTGCTGCACCAGAGTATGATAAGCTGTTTATGGAAAGAAGAAAACATCCTAACAAAGTTTCCATGGAATACACACAGCAAATTATTTTTGAGATATATTGATGATATCTTCATAGTATGGAATGGCCCGAACGCAGAGCTGCTGAAGGCACTGAATAACCCTAACACCATCAACGAGAGAATTCAATTTACGTTTGAAGTGCCAGAGCAAAGCATCACATTTTTGGATGCTAAGATCACCAAAACTGAAAATGGATTTGAGACTGACATCTATAGAAAAACTACAGATCGCAATAACACATTGCACTACAGTAGCTTCCACCAGGAAACATTAAAAAGGCACCTACCATATTCACAAATGCTCAGAGTTAAAAGAATAGTATCTAACCCAACTACAGCCATTCAACACATCGAAGAGATGGAATCAATATTTAAATTAAGAGGCTATCCAACACCAATACTAGAACAAGCTTAAAGTTGGTGTCAACAAGAAACACAGAATGAGCTACTTTTCGCCATGAGTAAAGCTTATCAACGTATCATAAAACAACACTGGCCTATCCTAACTCAAGAACATGAATTCAATAATCTATTCAAAGAACTTCCAATATTCGCCTACAAGAGAAGTAAAAATCTAGGAGAAATATTGAAACAACCCAACAAAGATGATCATACCATTTACAAAGGCACAGTTCCATGTCACAATTGTAACAATTGTAATTGCATCTTCCCAGGACCAACAGTCACACATCCACGCAAAGGTAACAACATTAAGTTGCGAGTCACGGCCACATGTGATACTATGAACGTTATCTACCTTCTCAAATCCCTATGTGGACAAGCATACGTCAGAAAAACTGAACGCAAAATAAAAACCAGAATTAATGAACATAAATCCAATATACGTAATAAGAACACAAAATTAGTCATGGCTAGCAATTTTCTTGAAAATAACCACAACATCAGCCAACTGAAATTTTAAATTTTGGAAATTATTACAGAAGAGGAGGGTCGTGAACGTGATAATAATAATTATCGATTACAAAGAGAAAATGTTTGGATAAAACAATTGGAATCCTTGAAACCATTCGGAATGAATGACCGAATGGAATACTCATGTTATCTTTAACTGATTGAACACTTGTTTCACAGCAGAAAACAGCTCTCCGTTTATATTACATATGTTTCACTGTTCGTTTTATGCTGACTGCATTTGTATTTACGTTTTGATCTGTATTTGTGTTTTGATATTATTGTGGTTATCTTCATTATTTATCCCACATAAGATGCACTTTTTATTTCATCTGATATTACTCTTCAGTCTCTATGAAGAGTTCAGTGTATTAACGCTTCGTTCCAACATGGCCGCCATATCTCTGCTATTAGAAAGCAGTCCCATACATAATGCAGAGTTTAGAAAAATAACACCTCGTTCTAAAATGGCCACCCCATCCTGATTACCAGAACGTAGTCCTACACTTATGTTTGCTAACAAACACCGCGATTTAACAAGCACACATGGACCCGTCTTGTCACAACACTGGACCGCTTACACCAGCGCAGAACGACTGCACTCGTAAGTTACCCTCCCACATTAACTTGTGCATGCCACTATACGCGATAAACGCATACTTGAAACAATTGAATGATACATGAGCGGTGTAACCACGGTCGATATCCTCAGCCAGCACTAGATCCATCACGGGCATTAGCACGTTTTTATACATCTTCGCCGGCGTCTTTAAACCGCTTCGCCGTCTAATTTAAATTTGAGATGTTACCAGGCCATCACGAACACTATATCCAGAAGATCACCTATCAAATAATCTTCACTCTAGCCGGTTAATAATACTAATATCACAAGGTGGTACCACAACATAAATCCCATCAGGATTTTTTCACAATAGCAAGAGCACAACAGCTCGTCAAGATTCACCACTTATTATTTAGTTTTCGAGAGAGCATGAAGACACCAGCACTTTTGACCAGCATATTAACAACACAACAGCATTCCTATGCATATATTGCATACTATTTTAAATTTAGAGAAGTCTCCTCAATGTGTTTTATTTTGATCAACTTGCAGCCTTGTTTCCTGATGAAGGGTATATTACCCGAAATGGATTGGAACACCAACGGGATAGTCGTGTAATATATTCAATATGAAAATCATGTATGGATTGAAAAATACATGAATCATGGATTAAAAATTGCAGAAAGATTATGAATTCTTTGGAATGATTATTTGTTCTCATTATACTGGACACCAAATACTCTACACCAACTAATTAACCCTCCACAGGGTCGATTAGTGCCCAGGGAGATGAATCCTATTATTGGATATGCAGCTATCACGTATGACACAACATACTGAATCGGAGTACGCTACCCCAGAAGCACATAACAAATACTGAATATCCCTTAATCACCATATTAAATTTTGGTTGTGCGTGTACAAAAACTATTTAGTATATACCACAATACCTCAATGGCAAAACAAGGCATGATATGTAGAATCTGTTTTTCACAAACAGAATTCCACATATTTTGCATTTTTTCTACACAGTTTCCCCCAATAATTTCCCTAGGTTTGACCTGCCTGAATTTTTCAGGGGAAAACTATGAAGGTGTGATATTTATCACATAACTCATAATTTCGATTCCTGTGCACAGGGATGGAAAGTTAGCCCTGAGCTCATAATGAGGACCTTAGTATTTCTAAGACACGTAGAATATTTTTCAGAATTATGAGTATCTCTGGATTACGATCATGGTGGTCAGACCACCAGATCTCAGTCTCAGCGGTCGGGAGATTGCTGTCAAGCCGGCGGAATTGCCGTGTTATGACATGACTGCCGCAATTGCTCACTATGTGAGCCTGAAGGCGATGCTGCTGTGGTGTAGCACATGCGCTGTCACGCGCGCACTATTACCTGGCACCATGTTGTGCCTGGCATATAGTGCACGCACAACAGTGCATGCAGAGGGGGCACAACATGTGCCCCATGCACTGCTCCCCCTGGCACAAATCTCCAGGTGGGCCTGTTTAGGGCCCCCTCTTTATGTTTCCAACATCCTTTTCATGGTGGGGTTGCCTCCATTCATGGCCCCTTTCCACACCCCGCCCCTTCAGGATCCATGATCCTGGTGATGGCGGTGTTGATGCATCAGACTGGTGCTGGTCTGACCTCCATGCTCTAAATACGGTGGTCGGACTGACATGCTGTCGGCGGTCCGACCGCCACCAATGGGCTGGTGGCAGTCCAACCGCCGTGATCATAATGAATTATTTTTGATACATCTCTTATATTGTGTCTTTTTACATTTAAAATCCTTTCAAAATTAGGGACTGATTATGAGTTTGGTGGAGCTGCACCATCTCTCTGCCGTCAAAGCACCGACCAAAGCTGCGCAAGGACTGCCCACCTCATTATGAGTTGTGCTTGGGTAAGGCTGATAGCACTTTCCTTTTCCCATGACGGTGCCTGGAAAAAAGGCACTGCAATGAGAACAGCAAAACATTTCCAACACAGCATGGACGGTGACGTCCATTCCATGCTGGAACTTTGGGGCATACAGACAGGGAAGCACATATTGTGTCCCCCTGAATGTATCCCCATGGCGAGAGGTGTGGGGGCCTGTGAGGCCCCGTTTGTTCCTGCAGCGCCGGGATGGCGGTTCAGGAACTTGTAATATGCGTCACGCTCAGCATTTTGCATTGTGGCGCTGCTCCACCACCACAAGGGAATGACTGTTCCCTGGCGCAGACGGTGGTCCACTGCCAGGATGACTTTAAAAGTCGTAATCCAGTGGACAGTGAACCGCCACTGTTGCGCCACACATGTAATCAGCACCTACATTTCTGCTGATGCACTACTGTTCAGCTTTCTACCAAACGGCTTCTTTAGATTTATGCAACAGATGAAGAAACATCTCTCTACCCTAAACAATCATTTATTGTTCGGCGGCACTTGCCTAAATAATTTTTCCTTTTGAATTTGGCCTCCACTTTTACTGCAGCAAGCGATGAAAAATATAAATCGAATTTTGTTTGAATTAATTACTCTCAAGATTGACATTTTCACATATACATACTCAAAGCACATCACATGAGAATTACATGACATAGCACAGCATAAGCCAGACTCATCAATAGTTTAACAAACAGACATCTAAATGTTCCTTGTGATTTGACTAAGAATTAGGAGGATGGAAACTTTCTAAAAGAAAGTGATGATGAATCAGGCAACCATCTTTCAAAATCATGCAAAATGAATGTAGCATGGCTTGCTGATTCCCTACAAATATTGATGGCATCCTTACCAGAAATCGCATTTGCTAGGCATTTAAAATAGATTAAAAGTTCTGTTTTCAAAAGTTTGCAGAGTTTTGCTATGCAGAACTCTGCGAAGTGACAAAAAAAAACTGCGGAGTTCCGCAAGTAGCAGAGTGCAGTGCAAACTGCTGTTCGCACTGGTCTTCCTGCAACTTGGGTAGAAATTCTACCTGAGTGGAAGCTCGCGCTCTCGAACTTACCGTTTGCGAGCACAAGCTGGGAAAAAAACTCTGCTGCACTACGCGGAGTTGAGTTTTCTGCACTCCGCAAGCTCTGCTGAGCTCGGAGTGCAGAAAACTCTGCAAACTCCGTGAACAGAGTGGAGTTCACCACCCAGGCCTAGGTGAAACCCTTCTCAAGCAGCAGCGACAATTTCTTTCAGGATGTAGTCACAAGCAAACCACAAATTAACCAGTGCTTAACCCTCTGGGAACTTGGCACAAAGCAGTGAGGCTTTACTTAGAGGCAGTGAGTAAAGCATTTATGCAGTACTTTAAACAGTAATTAAGTGAAAACACAATACAAGAAAAGTCCCACACCAATTTAGAAAAATATGGTGAAATGTATTACATTATTTGACATCAAAACGAAATAAATCCAATTAGTAGAACGTGAGAAATGCAATTGCAAAGACTTATGTGATAATAGTGCCTAGAAGCACAAAGCCCAACACTGGTTACCTGGTTGTGCCAGACAGGGACAAAGTCACAACTTCATTTCAGAAATTCAGGCCGACCGCAACGGAGCATAGACGAGATATAGGGACCAAATTAGGCCTGCTGAACAAAGCAACTTTAATCTTGGCTGCAGAGCTTTGTGAGATCCCGCATCAAGGATTCATTGTACAGAGGAGATTCCAAGGAACTTCAAGGCTGTAATGCAGAGTCACAGATGCATCAAGCACCTAAAGAAGCTGCAAGACTGTGATGCAGAGTCCTGCGTCTTCGTCAAGGATGCCGTCCATGAGGAGTTTGTGATGCAAAGACCTTCGCTGAGGATGCCTTGCACAGCAGTGGTTCCAAGGAAACTGCGGGCTTTAAAGCGAAGTCCGGCAGCGGGGATGCATCAATCTGCAGTTGTTCCAATGCATTGTGCTGCTTCGGTTCTGTATACAGGACCACAACAGGGCTGGCAGAGGACCTTCAGGCCCACTTCCAAGGATCCAGGACTGGGGTGGCACCACTTGGGGGTAGGACTCACAGCAGACAAAGTCCAGGTGCTGGGATCAAGGTGGTTGGATCCTTTTCTGACCCTGAGGCACTGATCAGGGGCCAGCTAATTACCCCTTAGAGTAACTCTGTTGGTCCTGGATTCAAGATGCAGGTCCGACCCTTTCACTCAGGCAGCAGAGTATCAGAGTAGCAATCCTCGCAGAGCAACATAGCAGTCCTTTTGAGACTTCCACAGGTCTAGAGGTGTACTGATGAGTTGGGTCTGAGGGTCCATAATTTATACCTGGTCCCTGTAAAGTAGGAGAAGTTTCTGGAGGTTCCCACCCCCAGAGGTGTTTGGAATTTCCTACTTTCAATCTCTGTCTCCCGCTTGTCTGGGGTCCCAAAACACTAGTGCCAAACCATTTGTGAGTGTGCTCAGGCAGACTCTAAGTGCTTATTTTGATTTTGGTTGTATGATGGGCTGCCAAACCCACAGTGGCGGTGTGGCTCCCGCCGCACCTGTGGTCGGACAGCCCTAAAAAAAGTTGGACAGTCGGACCTCCATGGGACCACTGCTGCCACCAGGGATCCCTGGTGGTCTTGCAGCAGTCTGAGCCCCCTAATATGCCGCTGAAGCATTGCCAAGCATATTAGGAGTTTCCTAACCGTCCCAGATTTTATGGAGGTAAGCCTGGTTGCATCTACACCAGAGGATGCATGCATTGGGCACATAGTCTGCCCCCCTGTTTGCATACACCCCCAGTAACGTGCAATGGCGTTCCCATTGCTGTGCTTTGCTAAGGCTGACGTATGACCCTTAGTACTGCACTGCCCTGAGCCAGCCGCCACAGGACTGCCAAACCTGGATTCCAGTAGGAATCCTGTGGGCGGTCTCATTATGGCTTTGGTCGCAGCCCAAGGCCATACTGCCAAAGTCATAATAAGGCCCAGAGTGATGTGCAAGTATCATAGGTGACTGCTCCTCCCGCTCATCAAGGCAGAGATTGCCCATCCTGCCAACACTTATCTTCCCTTGGCCTCACTGTCTGGGATCAATACTCAAAGACCATGATACAGGCAACGGACACCAAATGGTTGCAACAAGAAAATGCCAAAATTCTAAAAGTGGCATTTTTACAACTGTGACTTAAAATATTATTTTTCAATTAAAGAGGGATTGCAATACAATTCTTTAGACACTAAATTTGACATTACCACCTGCTCCCAATTGAAAGTTAGCACTACCAGGAAATTTAAAAGTTAAAAGTACATGTTCAACTTTATACATACACTTCACCCTGCCCTCTAGGCTGTTTAGGGCCTACCTTAGGGGTGACTTGTATTTACTAAAAAGGACATTTTAGGCCTAGCAAAAGGATAATTTTGCCAGGTTAAAATGGCAGTTTGAACTGCATGCACAGACTGCAATACCAAGCCAGAGACATGTTTAAAGGGCTACTTACGTGTGTGGGCACCCTCAGTGTTGCAGGCCCACTAGTAGAATTTAAACTACAGGCCTTGAGTACAGGTAATACCATTTTACTGAGGACTTGCAAGTAAATAAATGTGCCTCTTGGATGATAGCCAACTTCACCATGTTTAAAGAAGAGAGCACACACACTTTAGCACTGCTTAGCTATGTAAAGTGCACAGAGTCTGAAGCCCAACAAAAACAAGATCAGCAAAAATGGAGGAGAAAAGAAACAGGTTTGTGGGAAGACCACCCTAAGGTTGACAGGTCTAACAAAGATTAATGTTCATTTTGCGTGTTTAACTTAACACAAAGAGGCTGCAAAACAAATTTACTGGGCCTTAGGTCTGACAGCTAAAGAAACATGCATTCAAAAGTTGCATTACATGCATGATGTTTTCTCTCTTTCTGTGGTTTTCTTTTTTCATTAAATAGATGCAAATGTCACATTTCCTTGGTGTTGTTAATCTTTCCTGTTTCAGGCAATGTGCTTCAGAAGAAGCCTCCAGGAGACATCCTTGAAATGTTGCAAATTTTCAAATTGTATGCTTCCTGCTCGTGCAATTGTGATCCTTTTCATTATTTAATATTTAATTGTATGGTAGTACTTTGTCATTCCCCCTGTGTGTATGTTCAAGGAGACACTAGAATTTTCATATTTTAATCCTCTTTAAGCAGCACTATTTCTATAATGTTGATTGGTTTATGTCATGCAACTTTGTTAGATTATCCCTGTTACCACCTCAGGTGATGTTGAGGGCATGATTCTCTATTTCTGTGAACCTAAAAAAAAGTGCCTAATTTGAGATGTGTGCAAGCACTTTTTCTCTATTCTTGCTGAGAACACTATGACGGGTTGTTATTTGACTTTTGTGGTACTAAACTTGACCATAATATTTCTAGGGGTTGACCTTATGCTATCCTCTTACTTGTGAGTTATTGAACTTTCTAACTAACTACTCCTTTTGCTTTTTGCAATGATTCAACATGTTGTAATAAACCTTCATGGTTTGGACTTTGAATCATGTCCCTTGTGATTTTCCTTCGGCCTTTGGTACTCACACGTCCGCTGGTCCATCAAATCAGCCTTTTGAATTTATTAGTTTAAAGCACAGACAACTGTTCATCCTGGGATAGGAGTAGGCCCTGTCAGATGCAATAAAATCTGACACTGAGGTGTTCGGAATTTTTTCCGATGTGTTCGAACTGGCACCATTTGTGGGATCACTCCCTAAAGTTTTTGACTTTTCTGGACATATGTCCCTGCTAAGTGTATGTGCTCTTTCTTTGTTTTAAACATGTTACAGTTGGCTCACAATGACTGGCTGTTAGAAATGGGGGTCTCTAGTTGGCAGAGGTAGGTACCTTTGTCCAAATAGGGACCCTTGCTTCTAGTCAGGGTAAGGGGGATACACACTTTAGATAACCCCTGCTCACCCCCTGGGTAGCTTGGCACGAGCAGACAGATTTATTCCAAAGGCAATGTGTAAAGTATTTGTACTCAAAACACACAGTAATAACACCACAAATGGACACCACACCAGTTTAGAAAAATGAAGTATCTTTATATAAATTCAACAAGACCAAAACAACAAAAATCCAACATACATGTAATAAGAATGACTTTTAACAAGATTTCAAACAACTTGGTCCATAGAAAACTATGGATGCTTGATTTCTCTTAAGGTCCCTGTAGTTGGGACAAAATTCACAAGGCCAAACAGCCGCAGAGATGGGAATAGTCAAAAAACAAAGAGATGTGTCAGTTCCTGAGACCATGGGGAGATGATGCAACAGTTGTGCTGCATGCAGGCAAGTGATGCGTCGAATTCAGTCTGTAGGGGGTAGTGATGAGTCCATTCTGAAATGGTCTCGGTCTGTGATGCATCGGGAAAACTGGCTGCACAGGTACGATGCATGAAAATCCAGAATGCGCCAGTGATCCATTCTGTGGCGTTGAGCAGCGCTGCGTCAGTTTCTTCAGCTGCGACCCCTTGATACGTCGCTTCTTGCAGCAGTGATGTGTGGAGATTCTTCTCCCACAGCAGTGCTGCATCTGAAAAACAGCCGCAAGAAGAGCGATGTGTTGATTGTCTTGTATGTGCATTGCTTTTGCAGCTCTGAACATCCTCCAGAAGCTCCACACAGGCACCTCTTGGCAGGTCAGACCTCCCAGCAAGGAAGTTCAGGGGAGCTGGGGGTGAAGTCTTTGTGCCCCTGAGACTTCGGGACAGGAGCCAAGCTCTACTCAAGCCCACGGGTACTCAGGGCCTATAAATTGTGGGGCATATTTATCAAAAAATCACACAGAGCAGGAAGTCACCTTGCTGAGCTGCATGAGCTGCACATCCTGTCTTTTCCGTTTACTGACGCGCATGTGCTACCTAGTGCCAATGCAGGCACCCTTGCTCCATGGTGCAAGGGGGTCTGCATTGCAGAGGGTATTGTGGTGGTGCAGAAAGGAACAGATTTCTGCACAAAAACCATAGTCTGCGGCATGTTCCTTTTTCTATGTGTGCTGCAGAATGCAGCACACATAGAAAGAGGAAATAAAGAGTAGAAATAAAGATATTTCTCCTCATTACAACTCACCAGGGGATTCATAGCATATAGATGCATTCCCAGGTTTGCCAGTGTTGGTAAATCTGGAAATACACCAGAATCCATGGGTGGATGCGCTGGAGCACCCAAGATCCACCCATGGAATGCCTCCCCGAGGCAGAGAAACGCAATGCACCAATTAGTGCTGCGTTGCATTAGTCTAGATTTATCAAGCCACGCAAGGTGGCCTTTCATGGCTTGGTAAATCTTACTTAGCAATTAGGTCGCCCTTGCGCCCCATTGCGTGGTGCAAGGGCACAGCAACTACTTCATAAACATGCCCTGAAATGTTACTTGTAGGCTGCAACACATATTGTTCCGCAAACTACAGTAGCTGTTAGCACATGTCTCAGGCTTGCCATTTTGTAGCCTGTGTGAAATTGTGTAAACTGCCATATTGACTTGGAAAGAAAAAGCCCTTGCTAAGCCTCAAAAGCTTCCTTTTTGTAAGTCACCCCTAAAATAGGCTCTATCAGCTCTGAGGGCAGGATGACTTGTATTTAAAAAGTAGCACACATAGTTTAGTCCTAAAGTAAAATTCCCTGAAAGTCGACTTTCTCTGTTGCAAGGTCTATCTCTTCCATAGATAAACAATGGTTTACCTTAATGCAACCACTAAGAGCTAGATTCACTTTCGAAGCAGATAGAGAAATTAGTCTTTCACTCCCTTGCATTAAAATGCCGAATCCTCTTTATTGGTAAAGCTGGATTTTAAATCATAATGTTGGAAATACCACTTTTTGAAAGCTATTATTTTTCTGGCTTCAGTAGCTGTTGCCCTCCTAGGTGTAATTTGCATGCCTGGGATGTAAATCACTTTCTTCCAGGGTTGTGTATATTAGATCCTTTGGGTGTAGGCTGAGTAAGCTATCAGACAGGATGGGAGGGTGAAGTTTACACTTACCACACTTGCACGTCAAAATGCACACCGCCTCACGCCCACAAAGGAGCTCAGCTGTTGTATTGCCTCTCCCCCAGCATGGGTTAGACTTTGAGGCATTCACAGAGAATGAAGAAAGGGATTCCCATCTCCAGTGTTATGGGAAAACAAACAAGCCCTTACCCACAGGATGGCAAACCTGTATAAAAACTGGACATTTGGTCATTGAAATCAGATCTTTCTTGGACTTGTAAGAACAGATGAAGACTACCCTGCTGTCTACCTATCTGCAAGGAAGCCTGGACCTGCTGCCTTCTCCAAATACTCCTGAGTGACTCCGAGGCAGTGGTGGCCCCTCCATTAGGGCCGAGGAGCTCTGACCCCCCGCCACCACTCTCAAATAAAATGACGATAAAACAGGTTTGAAAGCCTTTATATTATCATTTGGTTTTAATCCCTTGGACCCACCCCTAGGACTCTGACGATACTTGGGGGCGGGTCCAGGGATGACACTGCTGGCGGAGAGTGGTACTGCACTCCCTTCACTGCGCATGAGGGTTTGGCTGGCTGTCTGAGGCTAGCCAAACCCTATCATGCACAGCAAAACTCTCTCCAGCCCCAGCTGTATTGCTGGTGCTGGAGAGAGCAGGCAGAGACTCCCAGTTTGCCTTGAAGCGCAAGTTGCTAGCGCCTTGGCCAAATCCTGATGCTGCTTTCATGCAGTGCCAGGATTGGCAGCAGTGCAGTCTAGGAGCCTGTGTTGTAGAGCGTCATGTGTGGGCAACGGCGATAGCATTCAGGTACGTTTAAAAAAAAAAAAAATTAACCTTGTTCACGTACCCCCCCTATCTTTCCCACCTCCCTCCTCCAGCCCACCCCACCACTTTCGGTCTGTTACTGCTCAGAGGGTCAGTCAGCTCACCTCCTGCCTGAACAGCAGGGACATCAAAGTTCCAGAGACCTCACCTGCTTTCTTTACCAGAACCTGCCTGGTCCAAACTGCTCTGCCTCTGTGGAAGTGAGTACTGACTCTCCAGCCTGTACTCGCTGGGCCGTGACGCTGGTAGTTTGCAGAGTGCCCTCCTTCCTGCCTTTTGTGCTGTACTCCTGAATCAAATTGAACAGGACCCGCAGCAACCTCTCCGCTCCAGCTGTTGACAGCCCAAACGCGATGCTGAGCCGTGCAGCTCCCCGCTGCCGGAGTCCTGGTCCTGATACAAGAGCCCCACAGAGTCTTGCAACCACACTAATCCCAGTGATTGAAGATCACCTTGTCCCCCACAGAGACCTGCCATAATGCCCTGAGCAATGGTCCCAGCCTACACAAGGCTTCACGGAACTCATTGACGCATTATGAGCATTATGAGCACCTGCAAGCCCGCATGATCTGTACCCTGATGCAGCCTTGCAGCACCTGGTCACCAACTTCCCGAGCTTGATGCAAGAGTCTGCCATGTTTTGCAGTGATGCAGCTAAAGCATTGCATATCTGAACACTTTGGCCCAAGGTAACATTTCAAGCCAGAGATCCTTGGTTCCCTTAGCCATATGTGCAGCCCTGCAGCCAGTTTGAACTGTGACTTTGTCCCGCTCCCTTTGTGCCTGGTTCCTACACGCCCTTGCTCAACTATTGAATTTAAACCCAAGAACTCTTAATTCATGTTTTCTGATTTTATATTTTTGTTACTTTTCTGTTGGATTATTCATTTAAATATCATATATTTTTATAAATAGTGGTTGGGACCGTTTTTGTATTGTGTTTCCACTTTATTACTGTTTGTGTAGTGCTGAACTACAGTCACATTGTTTCTCAAGTTTAGCCTGACTGCTTGTTGCCAATACAACCAAAGGATTAAGCGCAGGTTCATTTTAGATTTGTGGTTCACCCTGAAAGAAACTTTTGATTATTACTGGAAAAGGGCACATCCCACCCCCCTCAACTAATAAACCTAGGCCGTACAGGGTGCGATTATTATTGCATATTCCACGTTTTTGGGGGGATAATACACAGATGTTGGTGCTTACCGCACCGAAAGCTGCCTTTTCTGATAAATATACAGGGCCTTTCCCCGTCTTCAGTTCTGGCAGCTTTGACCTGCCGAAATGTAAAGAAAGGTGTGAACTTTTTCAAACCTGGTCATTACTGTGTGCAAGAGACTAAACCACTTGCATCGGTTGCACAGAAGCCACAATTTACTGAGCCGCTTGTAATCAGACCCGTCAGACTTGCACAATGTTGCGAGAATGCACTTAAGAGACCTCTGTTGTCATTTATTGCTTTCGTTAACAAAAAAAACAAACAGTAGATGTGAAATGCAGCCTCCTTTAATAGATGTTTTTTGAGCATCCATTTCCATTTTCAGAATGCAGCGGCTGTGTTTTTAAGCATCTGCTGTACCTGAATATGTTTAAAGGATTATGGCTTGACATCCGATCCCCCTGGCACAAAAACACAGTTATTTCTAAATGCTACCGATGCGTTTCCGTGACTTTGCTGTCGCATAGATGAATAATTCATTACAAGGCTCGCGAGCAGTCATCCGCCTTTCAAGGCATACATACTGTATGTGTTGTTTCTGGCGTCAAAGGAGAACTGTGTATGGAATACTTTTAAGTCACTAAAACGTGTCAATCGTTTCTATTTCGCTACTAAATAGAGATTGACACATTTACATTACTCTACAAAAATATGGAACAAAGGGCAAACATTGTTTCTGTTAAGTTTGAATGAATAGCACACGAGCGAGTCTGACATTACAGACAACCTAATCTTCCTCTTGAATAGACAGTTACAAACATTTCTACGCATGAAAATACAATAAGAAAGACATTACTGGCAGGTCCGAAAAAAAAAAAATAGTTAACCTGTATCTTTAGTTTTACTTCTGCATGCGGATGCAGATGTACTACTTTTTGGAAATCGAAAACATTCCCAGACTAACACCAGGAAAGTAGGCGCAGGAATCCAGGTGTGTTATTGTGAATGTCGCGTGATTGTTCCAAAGCAGAATTCTTAGAAGCAAAGTCCTCAAAGGGAGAATGGAGCTCCCTGCACAAATGCAATTTTTTTTTCTTTTTTCTCTAAGATCATACATTTATTCGATATGGAGAAAGGCCTTCCCTTATACTCCCATCAGATGTTGGGAGTGATCAGACGGTTTCCTCTCTCACACTGGAAGGAGAGCCACTCCAAGGCAGGAGTAAATCTCTGTCCACTTAGAGGGAAAAAAGGAGCTGGACCACCCACAACTGTTTATTGTTGTGGGTGATCTCAAACTTTGGAGGCAAGCCATGTCTTGTATCGCCCACTCCCTGCCCCTTGAAATTGATGTATAGCGACTGATTTCTCTGCACTCATGGCTGAGCATATAAATAAGCATCTGTATGAACCACTGCAATGATTTGAAGGTAATACGTAACCTTTTATCCATAAATGTGTTATGGACATTTTCTGAATTCTGTGCTAGATTTTCAGACTTCAATATTGGGAGTATCCTTACTTATCCCTAAACGCTCTGAGGAACAATTTGTGTTATCATTCAGAATAGACCCCTTTTGAGATCTTTTGTAATTTGCAGCATATTTCGTGGGAATATCATGGATTGCTAATTGTATTACCACACCCGGTAATCCTATTACTGTAAATTTAACATTAAGAGATCGATTAAAATGGCGTTCAAAAAGGCTCTGAACGGGATTCGGATTCGGTAAATCTGATTCAGAGCCTATGTTTCCAACCGAATTGGAGACATGTTCGAACGACCAATTACAATGCAAGGAAACCGTTCGGGCTGTCCCAATCGGTTCCGAACGGCATTCAGACAGACGGAGTCGTTCGGAGCCAAATCGTACAGCTCTATGGGCACAGTTTCCAACCGAACGATTATGATGTCCAATTCTGACAGTCGTTCTGAATCGGTTTGTCCGACACAAAATGGGTGTCGGAATCTGACTTTGGGGCCCCGTAGCAGGCCCCCCGCTCCCTGAAGGCCTCCGAATAGGGCCCATGGGACCCCTATTTACAACCAGACACAGTGTGGCAAGCACCATGGGGTGCCCGCCACAAGGTGTAAGGTTTTCTGCAACCACCCTTTTTGCAATAGGAGCCTGTGTTCTCGTATGCAACACAAGCTCCCAATGCGAGTCCAACAAATGATGTTTAGAGGCATCGTAATCGGTCAGACTGATTCGCAGAACCCGTTTCGGTCAGAAATGATTCAGAAACTGATTCAGTCAGATGAGTAGCCAAAGGACATCACAATCAGCCCCTAAATGTGGAATTATATGAGATAGCCTTGGAAAAGATAATGGGCCATCTGTAGGAAGCCCAATACCGGTCGGTAACGGCCGATTTTCGGTAAAAATCACGTTACCGACCGGTATTCAGGCTTTTGGTATGTAGGGGGGACATTTCAGGATTCGGTAATTTACCGAATCGGTAAAATTACCGATTCGGTAATTTTACCGATTCGGTAAATACCGAATCCTGAAATGAGATGTAGGGGGAGTGTGTGGGTGTTGTGTGGATTCGTTATTTACCACCAACTAAAAGTTGGTGGTAAATGACGAATGTCTTAGAAAAAACATCATTTGGCCCTTAGAAGTGTGCAATGTGGCAGACATACATGCCCTTAGGGCATGTATGTGTTCCACATGTGCACACATGCAGGAATCAGGGGTACAACAGGGTGTCACTGTGACACCCTGCCACCCTTGATTGTGCTCCCCCCATTACTGAATCGGTATTTACCGATTCGGTAATGGTAACTGGCTTCCCATTGATTCCTATGGGCCTCCTGGCCCATAGGAATCAATGGGAAGCCAGTTACCATTACCGAATCGGTAAATACCGATTCTTAATTACCGACCAATACCGAATCAGTAATTTTTACCGACTAATTACCTACATAGCATTTACCACTTCATAAATACCGAATCGGTAAAATTCGGTATTTATGAAGTGGTAAATGTTAGGCTACCTACATAAGGCCCAATATCACCAAGGGAGCTGGTGCAGAGAAAATGAAGAGGACCTATAATTAAGATTTGGGGTTGTCAGCGGGTAGGTAAGTAGGTGGCAATTGCATAGACTCCCATCTAACAAAACAAGCATTTGCAATGCAATAGGTTTCGCAATTGCGAGATTTTAACGTATTGGCATTCTAAATGACAATGCCATTTATTTATGTGTTTAAAAGACACCTGCAATAATAAAAGGAATTGTCATTAATAACACCAAAAGGTCAAAGTATCTAAAATGCAAGACCTATTGCAAATTGCAGGATGGTGGGGGCGAGCAAGATGGATGACCAGAGTGTTGTAAAAGTAATATGGTGGTGGGGTCAGCGTTCAGCTGGATGGAAAGCAATATACAGGGGAGTGGGGGAGGAGAAGGTATGGACAACAGAAAGAGGGTGTGAGTCGGGGGAAGTAACACG
Source organism: Triturus cristatus (assembly GCF_964204655.1). Lineage (NCBI taxonomy): Eukaryota > Metazoa > Chordata > Amphibia > Caudata > Salamandridae > Triturus > Triturus cristatus. The sequence goes on from NC_140592.1 coordinate 249,483,804, forward strand.
GAGGACAGGTTGGAGGGCAGCAGCAAAGAGCTAGAGAGCAATGTAGCGGCAGAAGGGGAGAAGCACGTTTTCCTCAATGCGGGTTAATTAAAACCCAGCATCACTAAAAGTACTTTGTAAAAAGAGATAACATGGTTTCTGTGTTGTTAACTCTGTGTTTTTTAAATGCTGTCATTTGTTTTATGATTATATAATAAAGACTGTCAAAAAATATTACACAAGGGTTCCTTTATAAAAAAAAAGTCGTTTGAGATCCCCTAGTTTTAATCTGTGTTTAAAATTCTGGTTGACCAGTTGCATCTTAGATGGTATCTAATGAATTTAGGTAGAATGTGTATTTAACCAACATTCACTGCTCAAACAAAGCAGTTGTTGGCAGGTAACGAGTCAGAATTAAAACTGACTCAGTCTTGCATTTTTGCTAAGGTAGTAAACGGAGTGTCATAAATAGTATAACTAACACATTATTTAATGCATTTAGAAATGGCAGAAGAGCGTATGACATGCTCAAAAGTTATTAAGTTATTCGTGAAGTTCTTATTGCACCGCGTACGTGACGTCCGGACGGAGTCAGGCAGCATTTTACGAACCAGCAAGTACGATTCGTGCCTACGTCACTCCGCACGTAGCATTTTTTACGGGAGCCAAAAACTGCCGGGAAATTGAGGAGGACGCGAGGAAGGAGCACCTGTACGCGACGGACATCCATGGACCTCATCCTACGTGTCATCCCGGCCCTCATAGCCTATGACCTGGTGCACAGGAACCGACACAGATGCCGCAGAAGGTCAGAACAACACCCAGGGTCACTCCGGGGGGGGGGGGTGTCCTCCAAGGCCTGCGTCCCGCCACAACAGAAGTGGACGTGGACGCGTCCGATCACCACAACAATTGTGGTATGCATCGTACCCACGCCTTAAGAGCGTGGGTACGGGTCGTACCACGCCTACCCCAACGTCACCCCAACATTGGGGGTACGGCCCGTACCCAGGCCTTAAGAGCATAGGTAGGGGTCATACCACGCCTACCCCTACGTCACCCCAACAATGGTGGTACGGCCCGTACCCACGTTCTGTAGGCCTGGGTACGGGCCGTACCCCTACGGCACCCCAACAATGGTGGTACGGCCCGTACCCACGCTCTTCAGGCCTGGGTACGGGCCGTACCACCATTCTTGGGGTGACGCAGGGGTACGCGTGGTGCGACCGTACCGACGCACTGAAGGCCTGGGTACGGGCCGTATCCCTACGTCACCCCAATAATGGTGGTACGGCCAGTACCCAGGCCTAAAGAGCGTGGGTACGGGTCGCACCATGCGTACCCCTACATCACCCCAACATTGGGGGTACGACCCGTACCCAGGCCTGAAGAGCGTGGGTACGGGCCGTACCACCATTGTTGGGGAGACGTAGGGGTAGGCGTGGTACGGCCCGTACGCACGCTCTTAAGGCCTGGGTACGAGCCGTACCCCTACGTCACCCCAACATTGGGGGTACGGCCCGTACCCAGGCCTGAAGAGCGTGGGTACGGGCCGTACCACCATTGTTGGGGTGACGTAGAGGTATGCGTGGTACGACCCGTACCTACGCTCTTAAGGCCTGGGTACGGGCCGTACCCCTACGTCACCCCAACAATGGTGGTACGGCCGTATCCACGTTCTGTAGGCCTGGGTACGGGCCGTACCCCTACGTCACCCCAACATTGGGGGTACGGCCCGTACCCAGGCCTACAGAACGTGGGTACGGGCTGTACCACCATTGTTGGGGTGATGTAGGGGTAGGCGTGGTACGACCCGTACCCACGCTCTTAAGGCCTGGGTACGGGTCGTACCCCCAATGTTGGGGTGACGTAGGGGTAGTCGTGGTATAACCCGTACCCACGCTCTGAAGGCCTGGGTACGTGCTGTACCCCTACGGCACCCCAACATTTGGGGTACGGCCCGTACCCAGGCCTGAAGAGCATGTGGGCGGGTGGATGGGTGTCGTGCTACGATCCACATCAGTGGACAGAGACGTAGGGGTGGGTGCCTATCACTCCCAGCTCTGCCCAGACATATGAGGGGTGGGTGCCCATCCCTCCCAGCAGTGCCCAGACATATGAGGGGTGGGTGCAGAGGACCCCCAGCAGTGCCCAGACATATGAGGGGTGGGTGCAGAGGACCCCCAGCAGTGTCCAGACATGTGAGGGGTGGATGCCTATCACTCTCAGCAGTGCCCAGACATATGAGGGGTGGGTGCAGAGGACCCCCAGCAGTGCCCAGACATATGAGGGGTGGGTGCCTATCACTCTCAGCAGTGCCCAGACATATGAGGGGTGGGTGCAGAGGACCCCCAGCAGTGCCCAGACATATGAGGGGTGGGTGCCTATCACTCCCAGCAGTGCCCAGACATATGAGGGGTGGGTGCAGAGGACCCCCAGCAGTGCCCAGACATATGAGGGGTGGGTGCCTATCACTCCCAGCAGTGCCCAGACATATGCGGGGTGGGTGCCTAACACTCCCAGCAGTGCCCAGACATATGAGGGGTGGGTGCAGAGGATCCCCAGCAGTGCCCAGACATATGAGGGGTGGGTGCAGAGGACCCCCAGCAGTGCCCAGACATATGAGGGGTGGGTGCAGAGGACCCCCAGCAGTGCCCAGACATATGAGGGGTGGGTGCCTATTACTCTCAGCAGTGCCCAGACATATGAGGGGTGGGTGCAGAGGACCCCCAGCAGTGCCCAGACATACGAGGGGTGGGTGCCTATCACTCCCAGCAGTGCCCAGACATATGAGGGGTGGGTGCCTATCACTCCCAGCAGTGCCCAGACATATGAGGGGTGGGTGCAGAGGACCCCAGCAGTGCCCAGACATGTGAGGGGTGGGTGCCTATCACTCTCAGCAGTGCCCAGACATATGAGAGGTGGGTGCAGAGGACCCCCAGCAGTGCCCAGACATATGAGGGGTGGGTGCCTATCACTCTCAGCAGTGCCCAGACATATGAGGGGTGGGTGCAGAGGACCCCCAGCAGTGCCCAGACATATGAGGGGTGGGTGCAGAGGACCCCCAGCAGTGCCCAGACATATGAGGGGTGGGTGCAGAGGACTCCCAGCAGTGCCCAGACAAAAGAGGGGTGGGTGCAGAGGCCTCCCAGCAGTGGACAGAGACATGGGGGTGTGTACATCATCCTCCCATTATCAAAACTTCATGGGTGCATGAAGGCATCCACAATGTGCGACTATGTTGATTGTGCCATGACAACACATCACTGACAGCAGTGTCCCACTCCCATGAGGATGGATGTCCTTCTCCCACTGCATGACACACCAGATGTGGGTGTGATGACAAATTACACATGCATACCCACCCCTGGCGGTGGCAGCACAATACACACACTGAGATCATGCAACAAGACTGTATCCTCATGTTAAAGCCCACTCAACTAAGAGAGCCTAAGGGAACACACACGGTCACCCACATTCCAGGACTGATAGGAATGTACAGGTGCTGGGGCTGCCAACAAGTTGTTACCTCCCATGGAGGGAAAAGGGTGGAGTACCCACAGATACAATGCCCACAATCGTCAGTCAGGTGCCCAAATACCCTGCAGAACAAGTAACACATGTGTGCTAGGCTGGGAGTACACACATGCATAGTGCGGAAAAGGGACCATGTCCACATTAAGCCATGGCAACATACTCCATACACAAGTACAGTGACTACCAAGGATGGCACAGACGATGCAGGTGGAGACATTGCTGAGCAGGCATGGGCAAAGTTGAAGGGATCCCTCACACAGCAAGGAAATGTAGACACAGGTCAGCACAACAATTGGGAAACACCCTGCAGGGAAGAAGCCAGGTGCCACAGAGGAAGGAACACTCCTTGGGACAATGTCACCATACAGTAAGAGCTTACATGACCAAAGATTATTTGCAGAGACTTTGTGATGGCACGCAGATACCAGGGTCCTCCCCATGAGCAGCACACTACAACATTTCCCAGACACCTAACACATTATCACCACCCCAACTCAGGGAGCAGCAGCACCAACAGCAATACCAGAAAATCATTTGTGTGCAAATGAAAAACAAAATGCTTTATTCAGTATAAAAAAAGATTGGATTTGAAATGTACACTATATACAAGGCCCATAGGCCAGTCCATATGCGAATTCCGGGGGGGGGACACATTGGGACGCGTCTCCCCTAGCTTGCCTGCACAGTTCAGAGTTCCTTTTCATCCACGGGGGGGGCATCATGTGGGGGGGAAGGACCAGGCACCGCAGGGACAGGAGGGGCAAGGGTAGGTGTTGTGGGTGCAGGGACGGACGACTCCACCACAGGGGGTGGGGCAGCGCCAAGGGTGGTGGTTAGGATGGCGCTGCACACAGTTGCAAGGTCTCCCAGCGTCTCCCCTGCACCCGAAGGAACCACAGGCCCCAAGGAGGGGGGGTCAGAGGGATGGGTTGCAGCACTACTGGGGGAGGGTGTGGACGGGGGGACTCAACTCCCCTGCCTGGGGACTTCCTGGACCGCTTGCGGGGTGGTGTCACACTGGGGCTGAGGGACTGACTGGCCATGAAGGACTCTTTGTCCGACTGTTGGGCAGGGGAGCTAAGGGGAGTGGTTTTGGAGGAAGTGGGTCGTGAGGACTGCGGACTCCCACTGTGGCTGCGTGGCTGCCATTTGCCCCCCGACCCAGTGGGTGTGCCTACTTCCCCCTGTGTGTGCGTGACTGGAGGTGTGCGCTTGGCCTTCCCTGTTGGTGTGCTGCCTGTGTCTGGTGGGGTGCGTGCATGGGGATGCCTGGGTGTGATTGGGACCGGCATGGGAGTGGGAAGTGTGGATGGTGCAGGGGTAGGGGTGGGGACAGAGCACTGCAGGAGACCCACTGCTGCCGTCAGTGATGAGTCCATGGACCTCAGCAACATCCGTTGGTCAGACATCGCTGCTGACATGCCCTCCATGTACGACACCATCTGTATCAGCAGTGTGGTGTGGCCATGGAGGACATTAAGCAGCGATGTCTGACCAACCTGCAACTGCCGCAGGATGTCCACAGACTCGGCATTGACGGCAGCAGAGGAGACAGGGGCAGGGGGTGCGGTGCCTGGCACGAAGGAGACATGTGGTCGCCTAGCACGGACAGAAGGGACCCGAGCAAGTGGGAGGGCGGTGATGGGAATGGAGGGGGCGGCGAGAGATGTACTGCTGCTTTCAGCTGTGGGAGCAGCCTCCGCCCCCTCTGGGAGCCCAGCCTCGGACCCGTCAGCATCATAGTCGGTGTTGGGACTGGACAGGTCCTCCGCCTGACTCCCCTCGCCCTCCGTGCCACTTGCTGCACCAAACTCCCCAGCACTGGTAGCACCGGTGTTGGATCCCTCCTCCACGTCCGTGCCGGTGTCTCCCTCGGTGTCCCCCGACGATGCTGTGGGCAAGGTGAAGAGACAGGAAATATTCAGACACCTGTATACATATGACACATGAGTCCAAACTACATAGGTCACAGTGCATAGCATGAAAAGCATCATGAGTAACATCTACAATACTACGCACATATGTAGGCCCTGCACTACACAGTTGGTTGACCCACCATGCCACTTTGAAACAATGGAGAGCATGACACAACAGCAAAGAACTTGATATCGAATTATACAGAGAAGCTAGTGTCTGTGGACAGTCGAGCACAGCATCTGGACCACACACCGTTGCCAAAAAGGGGTGAGCAGGAACCATGTCTTTTAACTTTTGACACATGCTGCAAAGCACAAACATTAAACCCTGCACAACATGACTGGGTCAATACTTGTTGAGTGTCTGTTCCGACTATCATCACACACAGGCCAGACCTGGCAAGGAGACATAAGCTTTGGACATGTAGGCCTTGCCCGCACAAACCCCCCCCTACCTGAGACAATGTGATTGAGACAGAGGAAGGACTTACACCTCTTAATCAGGGATCACAAAAATGGGCTCCATTAAATCCTAATTGCACTCTAAATACCCCTCGTGGGGCTGACCACACATATTATTGACAAATAACTAGGACTGGGCAAAGATTTTGTTCCGTTCGCGGAAATTGCAATAATTTGACATTTTCGCATTCCGCGGAGAGCGCGAAAATGTCAAAATTTCTGCATTCCGCAGCTTGGCGATAATTTGTTTCTTGCTCGCGCTGTAAAATAATACATTCTCGCGCGCGCGCGATCGCCTTACCTGAATCCCTGCGTTCGCCGACAAGTTTTCTTGATCCAGTCACATTCTCCATGAGATGTTGTATTGTTTTTAGCCATTTGCGCTGTCTCGCGACAGTTCGCGCCCGCAGTGACGTCATGCGTCGCGCGATCACGTCTTTCTTCTCGCGATCATGCACCGCGAGACAACTGAAAACAAGATGGCCACGCCTGCGAGCAACCACATGGGTAAGTTGGCGAGCCGCAACCATGCAGAAAATCTCGCGAACATGCGGGAAAATAACTTCTGCATCTTCGCGATATTTCCGCGTGTTTGCGATAATTTTTAACATTTTCGCAATAATTTGCGAAAGTGGATTTCGCAAATTCCGCCCACCCCTACAAACAACTATCATCAGATAGTTGTACACAGACACACAGGCACTGGCCAGTGTGAGGATGCACAAGCCACATTGGGTCACCCTGTACAGTGTACACATGTAGCACACTTTACGTAAATACAAATGAGGCCAGGGTACAAAAATGTATGTGTCTTGTAAAGCGCACTGCTGCCCTGAGGCGTCGTGGCGCTGTAGACCGCTGGGGAACCCGTCCTGGCTATCCCTGTGAGATGGTCCCTCCTGGGTATCTCCAAGGTGAAACCAGGCATCCCCAGCGAATGTGGGGGGCCGTTGTGGAGATGAGGCAAGCTAATGCCCAGAGTTGCTGAGTGTGTTCCTGGTTAGAGTAGGTACCGAGGCAAGAATTATCGAGTCCGTTTTGACCCTGGTCCACGACCCTGCCGCGTCAGGAATTGAACCCTGGTCCCTGGCCGATTCTCTGCTTGCGGATCTGCCGCCTCTAACCAGTGAGCCACACCTCTCCACACCAATGCCATAGAGGCCAACCTATGCTGAAGACACAGAGAATGTCCACAGTGTTGGATGACACACATGATTCCTAGGAAAAGGTGTCTCAGGGGACTGTAGTGGCCACACTGCTCCATGGTCCTGGATAGATCTGACTGCAACAGGAGCAACCGTCCCCGCACTATGCATATCTCCCCCTCATGCACATCATGTCTGAGGCCACAACATCGGTCATGCATGCTGCAAGGCAGTTCATTTTAAGCCTCACACTCCTATGTTGAGACTCTGCATCAGTGCCAACAATCATAGACCCCCAAATGACTGAACTGGACAGGGCACAGGCAAGGTCCCAACACATGTCACAGACCACCCCCACACATGATGCTGCAAGCATTGGGCACTTGGATTAACTGCCAGCCAAGATTACCTTGTGCAAGAGTGACTACACACAGACCAGGGAACACATGTCAAGGAGGGGAAGGGAGGAAGAACAGGACCGGTTGACTTTGGGGAACAGGATATGCACTGCACATATAAACCCTGGCAGTGTATCCAGGCGACTGAGCACTTCCAAAAGCTGGTGATACACAACAAACACACATGTACCTACCCCCTTCCTGCTGCTGCTTCTCCTGTAACCGCCTATCCATGTCAGAGAAGACCACCGCCAGGACACGCTTCATTTGGTGGGTCAGGCGCCGGCGCCCGCTGTGTTTGCGTGGAGGTGAGTCCCCCAGCAGGACCCGGGCGATCCTCCTGGTCCAGCACCGGATATCCTGCCAGCATTTCCTCACCTGGGCCAGGCGCCGACTGCGACCCTCCACCGACCTCACGGCCCTGACGGCCCACTTCCATATCTCCCCCTTGGCGTAGGCGGCTACCTGTGAGGATGACAAAGTGAGACAACATCAATATACCTGCTCCATGTCACAGAGACACACATTAGAACAATTGGGCTTGTTTGAACAGGGCATAGTATGCAGCCAACTCATTGCACCTTTGTCATAGGGACATTATCCTCTGGGGAAGGCCAAATGCACTACGTGGCATTTAAAGTACACAGGTGGCATGAGGGGTGCGACAGAATCAATGATCATGGCTCACACTGTGCATCACAAGCAACACCAGGATTATGGACAGCACCTCAAAGCAGTCACATGCCCCAGGCCACTGACGCAACCTCAGCGGAGTACACAGACTAGGGGTGAGCGGAATTTGCGAAAGTGACTTTCGCAAATTATCACGAAAATGTTAAAAATCTCCACAAACACGCAGAAATATCGCGAAGATGCGGAAGTTTTTTTCCCACCCGTTCGCGGTATTTTCTGCGTGGTCGTGGCTCGCCAACTTACCCATGCGGTTTCACTCTTCTCGCGGTGCATGATCGCGAGAAAAAAAACGTGATCGCGCGACCAATGACATTACTGCGGGCGCGAACTGTCACGAGACAGCGCAAATAGCTACCAACAATACAACATCTCGTAGAGAACGTGACCGGATCGGGAAAACTTGTCGGCGAACGCGGGGATTCAGGTAAGGCGATCACGCGCGCGCAAGAATGTATTATTTTACAGCACGAGCAAGAAACAAATTATCGCTAAGCTGCGGAATGCGGAAATTTTGACATTTTCGCGCTCTCCGCGGAACGCGAAAATGTCAAATTATCGCAATTTCCGCGAGCGGAACGGAAATTTAGCCCAGGCCTAACACAGACACACACAGGCACAGGACAATCACCTGCCATTGGCAACTGCGGGTACAAACATCACTCTGCACATGTGCCACTTGACTGGGGGGAGTCACAGGTGTGGGGCTAGCTCAGCACGTCAGACACACAGCACGGCTCCCTGCTCACATCAGATGGGTAGGGCATATGCATCCTCCATGCAGCTGGGGTGCAACACTCCACATAGACACTCACCCACATGACAGGGGACTTACACACACACCAATGTCCAGGGACCGTACACATCATTTGGACACTATCACCACAGGTACACTCAACTCACACACATCAGTGGGTACAGTCACCTGTCACACTGGGGGGACCACAGAATCACATCAGGACTATAGAAACAACATTCCCAAGAGGATTAGCCAGGCTGAATGTGGCATGCACCATGCAGTGATTGTCACAGTAAGCACAATGCAAGTGAGGAGTGCAGATATGAACCACATCAGGCTCTGCATGGGAGATATAAGGCATTCCCCCCCTGGGACCCACCATGAAAAACATTGCATGTCTATCACACCTGGACACAATGCCAGAAGTGACAGACACAAAAAAGGGGCACAGTCACAGCTAGTGGAGTCAGCACTCACCTGCTCCCCTGGTCTCCCATACAGGCAAGGGTACTGTGGGAGGATGACGTCCAGCAACGCCTCATTCTCCTCTTGGGTGAAAGGCTGGGCCCTCTCCACAGACCTGGACATGGTGCCAGAGGAATCACAAGCAGCAGCAGTGGTGTGGAATGAAAGGTTGTGCAGGCAAGTGCTCTCTCATGGGTCCTGGCTGCCTTATATCTCCCTTGCTGGGCTGTTTCATTTACAGGAGTACAGAGTGATTGGTCAATCTCATTTGTATCCTACGTTTCCTCCAATCCTTTTAAACCTACCCCAGTGAGGGCCTTTGCATGGTTCAAAATTTTTGCATGATGTCAAGTCAACAGCCACTTTGCAACATAGTATATTGTCTCCAACCGACTTTTGCTGGCCACCTGATGCAAAATTTTGAACTGGAAACTCGGTCTCCATGACAACCAGCATGCATTTAGGCCCTTATACTTGTCCCTCATGTGTCCCCTATGTAATTTCACCATCCACACACAGGTACGGTGCGTTCCACACGTACCCCTAGGACACCACTACTCCAGTGATACGGTCCGCACACGCATGTGTAGGGCCTGTATCACTTTGGTAGTGTTGCCGTAGGCGTATGCCATTGTGATACGGGCCGTACATGTGTGTGTGTAGGGCCCGTAGCACTATGGCGTATGCCTACGGCAACACTACCATAGTGCTACGGGCCCTACACATGCGGGTACGGCCCGTAGCACTAGGGTAGTGTTGGCGTAGGTGTACGCCATAGTGCTACGGGCCGTACATACGCGGGTACGAGCCGTATCTCTATGGCGTACGCCTACGCCAACACTACCCTAGTGCTACGGGCCGTACCCGTGTGTGTAGGGCCCGTAGCACTATGGTAGTGTTGCCGTAGGCGTACGCCATAGTGCTACGGGCTGTACATACGCAGGTATGAGTCGTATCTCTATGGCGTACGCCTACGCCAACACTACCCTAGTGCTACGGGCTGTACCCGCGTGTGTAGGGCCCGTAGCACTATGGTAGTGTTGCCGTAGGCGTACGCCATAGAGATACGGGCCGTACATACGCGGGTATGAGCATTATCTCTATGGCGTACACCTACGCCAACACTACCATGGGGATAGGACCAGTGTTTACACGTACGTGTGTACGGTCCTTGCACACATGCGTACTCCTACCCAAACCCCATATTGTGATACGACCGTACACATGCCCTCAGAGCGTGTGTACGGTGCGTTTCACAGCATACACTGGTGATAGAGGCACACAGGAAAGGAATGGAGGTGTATGACTCACACAAGGATGGACCTCAAGTCATTGTCAGTGCAGTGCATCATGTGTAGGGCCTAGGTGTGTCAGGCAGTGATGTGGCACATGTCTCCTCATGTTTTAACCCAATAGTTGTGTGATGACCTGTGTACACATGTCATGTGTGATGGGGCACCATGTGGCGCACTTCCCCTTCACACCTTTTACATGTGTGCATGTAGTTCAAACTTGTCAAGCACTGCATCACTGGCATGGCACAGTCCCCAACACCCGCAACTGTCCCCTGATGCCAGGTACATGGATGATGACACCTGACATCTCACTACCAGCGTGCCACGATGTGACTATGTCATGTGTGTGTCATGTGTTCCCATGATCTTGCTGTTGGTGTTCCGTCAACGGCATCTGGTGTAGCTGCATCCAACATGTGTCTGTGTGTAGATGCCCATGTCACACTATTACGCACACCAGTGCATATGTGGAATAACACGTGACATGTGTCTGTATGCATCTAACAGGGACTTGCGAGCTTAGGACATATCTGCATAGTGTCAATGTCTGTGTGATCATATTTGACATGTACCCCTTCATGGCAAGGTGTGTGGTCTGTCCTTTTTACATGACATGTGACCTGTGAGTCTAGCTTGCCGGCAGCTGTCTGTATGAGATGACATCCTTCAAATGCACATTTGTGGATGTATGTCACTCCTGTAATGTGTCTGGCTGTTCACTCACACTGGCCCACAGCTACTTTCATGGCCTGTCATGTAGACCTTGACAATCCATGTTTGTAGCTGGCTCTTGGTAGGAGTATCACCTGGCTGGCATACGTGTGCATGATGTATTGCACAGACCAGACTCTGTATGTGGCACATGTGTATTAGCTGTTGAACATGTGCTCAGTTCATTGACATTGGTGTAGTAATGTACTCAATCTTCGTTATTCCTTCCAATTTTCTGCAGGGCACCGCCTCTCCCCCGACCAATGCCAGACTTGGCTGCCATGAGGGAACGTGACTGCATACACCGCTACAGATTCCCCCAACGGTTAATTGTGGACCTGACAAACAGGCTGGCACCACACCTCCAACATCGACACAGTTATCCGACTGCGCTGACCCCCAAGATGACGGTGATGTCAGCCCTACATTTCTTTGCCACCGGTACATTTCAATTGACCATAGCTGATGTGGGTGGCATGTCTCAGACCATGTTCAGTTGTGTCCTGCATGATGTTTTAGAAGCCATGTTGGAGCACCTGGATGAATTCATCCATTTTCCATCTCGTGAGCAGTTGACAGGTATCAAGGGTGAGTTCTATGCCCTGGGAGGGATGCCCCATGTAATTGAGTCCATTGATGGGACACATGTGGCTTTGGTACCACCACAGGCACAGGAGGTAGCCTTCCGTAACCGTAAACATTACCACTCCATTAATGCCCTTGTGGTGTGTCTTGCTAACATGGTGATTTCCCATGTCTGTGCACGTTTTCCAGGGTCAGCACACGATGCCTACATCATGAGGCGTAGCAGGGTGCCAGAAATGATGCCGCAGCTGCACAACGAACAAGCATGTCTTGTTGGTGAGTAGACTCTGTTTGTCCAGTATTCAGCAGTATCTTAGTATGTGACGGCATCTCCTGACCCACTTCTTTACATGATGTTTCCATGTAGGGGACTTTGGCTATCCCAACATGCCATGGCGGGTGACGCCTCTCCGCAACCCGAGAACAGCTGCAGATCACCGTTACAACAACGCCCATGGCCAGACCAGGCGAGTGATTGAGAGGACGTTTGGCCTCCTGAAGAGCCAATTCCGGTGCCTCCACAAGACCGGCGGGTCTCTCCCATATGCACCGGTGAAGGTCTGCAAAATCTTCCTCGTGTGCTGCATGATGCAAGACATGGCAGTGGAGAAAGCTGTGCCACTCATCCTGGATCCCGATGAGCAGGAACATCCACCCGTGGAGGATGACGGCCTTGGTCACGAGGCAAGTGAGGAGGAGGAGGAGAAGGAGGAGGAGGACATCCGGAGTCAGCTCATACGCAACTTCTTCTCATAATGGTGAGTCCCTGGGTCTGAGTGTGCACGCTTGGAGCCTTGTGTGGCATGTGTTGCAATGTGTGTGTCCAGCTGACTGTATGCTAAGTGACTTTGAGGTGTGTGCTGATGTGTCACTCGAGTGCTGATGTAATTCCACACATTTTAGCTGACACACTCAATTGACAACTAGCATGGTGTCAACCTTATTCATGTAGAGTACATGACCATGCATGCGGATGACTATGTTTTTCCTGACTTCTTGTGTGTCTCTCATCTCCAGGTAGTTGCGCATGCTGTCTGCTCGTGGCATCGTTGTGCTCCTGCTATTCCTCATGAGTAATGCAACGTGTGCTGAATCAGCGTTACATGCACGGACATGGTGAAAATTCTCCTTTGGGTAAGGATTGCAGCAGGGCTTTTTGGGTGTGGTAGTTGTTTGTAATGTGTGGGCACTGCTCCTGTGCAGGTTTTGTTACTATGCATACATGTCGACTCACCATGGGGCACATGACATGTGGCATGACTCACATGAATTGATAGTCACACTTCGTGACAGTCATCTGTTATGGGATTGTGGTTTGTGATGAAGGCATCAATGTGTGTACAACTTCCCTCGGAAACATACGGGAGGCTACAGGTGGACATATTGCGGGACATCCCCATATGATGCTCAATGGGCAATTGCAGCCTCTCCGTGTGCAGCAGGGGATGTTTGGCTCAACCCCTTCACTTGTGTGCCAGTACAATGGATTTACAGCATCTGTGGTGCAAAGGGGGTGTCCGGTGTAGGTCCCACATGTTAATCCAATAGACCTGTGAGTCTGTTAATGTTGATGCTTTTGCATAGGTGTGAGCCTGAGTAATAAAGGTGTTCCTCAGTCTCCAAGGTGCCTCATCTCTGTCAATGCAGGTCTCTTGCCACTGTGCATGCGGCATCTCTGGCATGGTTGTCAAGGATTGTGCATATGAGTCTATGTGTAGATTAGCAACCTGCATGCTGTTCTTCATGTATTTGATTCTCTATTGTGCATGATGTCCATGGCTGTGTATGTGTTTTGGCATGTTCGTCCCCCCCACGGGCCGTCAACACCTTCTGGGGTGTGTTTCCTGTGCGCAGCTCGGCCTTCAGTTTCATGATCCGGTGTCAGTCATCTTTGGTGATTGTGCATCCTTTGTCTCTGGGTGTGCCATTGCAAACCGGTAACTCCTTCCTTGACATACACCTGTTGCAGTAGTCCTTTCTGACATCCTAGTCTTTGTGTGGATATTGTGGCATAATTCCCAGGACATGCCGCCTGCTGTTGCAGCCACTGCAGCAAGGGCACACGTAGTTTCCAGATTTGGCAACACACACACATCAAAGGTGCTCCTCCCTTCCTCCCTCAACACATTCATTTGGCTGTCTTCAGCTTGTCTGTGCCACAGTTGCGGCCACGCGGTACCAAAGGCTGGACCGTCTGCACATGCAACGTGCACATTGCACGACCCTCAGGTCCTTGCATGTCCCACATCACACTACAGTGTGATGTTGCAGCCACCCTCCAAGCAAGGTCCATCCACACATCTCCCGACTGCTCTCAGGCATGCACTGAGTGCACACACAACACCTTTGCATGATGAGTGTGCAACTCCGACTGCCTACACAGTGCTGCCACACCTTCCAGGACCTGTCACACCCACCAGGTCCTGTCCCTCCTACTCCCCACCGGATCTGTACCCCTGCAAGGCCATGGGAGTGGGACTCAAGGCTTCGGCATGTAGTATGCTTTCGTCGTGAGGCACATGGCACACGTATCATCTTTCAGCGTGTCAATCTACAATGTGTCCAGGACCCCCTATCCACCATCACATGCACACACGACCTCATCATCAACTCGTATGCCATTGACAGCCAGGCGCTCCTCACCCTCACCAAGGACGCAGACATTTCCAGTTCCAATATTCAAGATTGCATGGGATCCATGGATCTGTCACCCCCCGAGCACACTCCCCGCGAGTGAGCCCGTCCCCTGGTGCCACCTCTGCCCTGTGCTGGGCCCTGTGCCCTCTGCCGTGCCCTGACCACCGGATCCGCTTGGTCTGCGGATCTCCTGTCTGTGCCCCCTGCCACCAGCTTGCTTCGCCGCCGATTGTTCCCGCCGTTTACCCAGCCCCTGGGCTCCCCCCCCTCGCCCAGCCCCGGCCGCGTTTCCCGCCACCTCCCCGCCGCTGCCCCCCTGTGGCCCCGCCACCTTCCCTCGCACGCACTCCCCATTCACCACCCCGCTCCCCCTCCCAGCTGCCCCTCCCTCCCACGAGATTACTTTAGGCCGTCGCTGCCAGCTAGGTGCAGTGACCTCTGTCCCGGACAGGTCACCCCCGAGCACACTCCCCGCGAGTGAGCCCGTCCCCTGGTGCCACCTCTGCCCTGTGCTGGGCCCTGCGCCCTCTGCCGTGCCCTGACCGCCGGATCCGCTTGGTCTGCGGATCTCCTGTCTATGCCCCCTGCCACCAGCTTGCTTCGCCGCCGATCGTTCCCGCCGTTTACCCAGGCCCTGGGCTCCCCCCCCCTCGCCCAGCCCCGGCCGCGTTTCCCGCCACCTCCCCGCCGCTGCCCCCCTGCGGCCCCGCCCCCTTCCCTCGCACGCACTCCCCATTCGCCACCCCGCTCCCCCTCCCAGCTGCCCCTCCCTCCCACGAGACTACTTTAGGCCGTCGCTGCCAGCTAGGTGCAGTGACCTCTGTCCCCGGACAGGTCACCCCCCGAGCACACTCCCCGCGAGTGAGCCCGTCCCCTGGTGCCACCTCTGCCCTGTGCTGGGCCCTGCGCCCTCTGCCGTGCCCTGACCGCCGGATCCGCTTGGTCTGCGGATCTCCTGTCTGTGCCCCCTGCCACCAGCTTGCTTCGCCGCCGATCGTTCCCACCGTTTACCCAGCCCCTGGGCTCCCCCCCCTCGCCTAGCCCCGGCTGCGTTTCCTGCCACCTCCCCGCCGCTGCCCCCCTGCGGCCCCGCCCCCTTCCCTCGCACGCACTCCCCATTCACCACCCCGCTCCCCCTCCCAGCTGCCCCTCCCTCCCACGAGACTACTTTAGGCCGTCGCTGCCATCTAGGTGCAGGGACCTCTGTCCCCGGACAGGTCACCCCCCGAGCACACTCCCCGCGAGTGAGCCCGTCCCCTGGTGCCACCTCTGCCCTGCGCTGGGCCCTCTGCCGTGCCCTGACCGCCGGATCCGCTTGGTCTGCGGATCTCCTGTCTGTGCCCCCTGCCACCAGCTTGCTTCGCCGCCGATCGTTCCCACCGTTTACCCAGCCCCTGGGCTCCCCCCCCCTCGCCCAGCCCCGGCCGCGTTTCCTGCCACCTCCCCGCCGCTGCCCCCCTGCGGCCCCGCCCCCTTCCCTCGCACGCACTCCCCATTCGCCACCCCGCTCCCCCTCCCAGCTGCCCCTCCCTCCCACGAGACTACTTTAGGCCGTCGCTGCCAGCTAGGTGCAGTGACCTCTGTCCCCGGACAGGTCACCCCCCGAGCACACTCCCCGCGAGTGAGCCCGTCCCCTGGTGCCACGTCTGCCCTGTGCTGGGCCCTGCGCCCTCTGCCGTGCCCTGACCGCCGGATCCGCTTGGTCTGCGGATCTCCTGTCTGTGCCCCCTGCCACCAGCTTGCTTCGCCGCCGATCGTTCCTGCCGTTTACCCAGCCCCTGGGCTCCCCCCCCTCACCCAGCCCCGGCCGCGTTTCCCGCCACCTCCCCGCCGCTGCCCCCCTGCGGCCCCGCCCCCTTCCCTCGCACGCACTCCCCATTCGCCACCCCGCTCCCCCTCCCAGCTGCCCCTCCCTCGCTCCGCCCCCCCACTCTCCTCATATGGCAGAGTGGCCAACGCGCAGCGTGCACGCGCAGCGGGCGCGCCGATTGTGCGCCGAAGGTGCGCCAAAGGTAAGCCCGTCTGCGCCCGTCCGTGCCTGGCCCGCGCCCAGCGCCCGAACCCCTGGCCCCCGAGGACCCCACCCCACCCGCCGGACGTACGACGCCGCCACCCTCAATGCACTCAACACCGGCCGAACCCCGGGATGCTACCAAGCCACCCCGAGACGCACCCACGGACCCTTCAGCTGCCTCGCCTGCAAGCTCACCTGCATCCGGACCTGCCCCGTACCAGCACCCGCCAAGCCGAACACCAGCAGCAACCACCTCAAGTGCATCCTGCTCAGCACCCACTCCATCCACAGACACGCCATCGAACTCTGGAACCTCCTCGACACCACATCTCCAGACGTTGCCTTCCTCACGGAAACCTGGATGAACGACTCCTCAGCGCCCGACATCGCCATCGCCATCCCAGAGGGATACAAGATCACCCGGAGAGACCGCAACAACCAGACTGGAGGAGGCATCGCCATCGTCCACAAGAACACCATCCGCATCACGACCAACACCGACGACACCCTGACTACCGCCGAACACCTACACTTCCAGATCCACACCGACCCCAAGACCACCCTCAGAGGCACCCTGATCTACCGACCCCCGGGACCACGCACAACATTCAGCGAAGACATCGCCGACTTCATCAGCCCGCACGCCCTCCCCTCCGCTGACTACATCCTCCTGGGGGACATCAACTTCCACCTGGAGAACAACAACGACCGCAACACCACCACCCTGCTTGACAACCTCGCCAAACTCGGACTCAAGCAGCTGGTGTCCACCCCCACCCACCTCGCAGGACACACACTCGACGCCATCTTCTCATCCAGCAAAGACATCGCCTTCAGCCACGCCACTGGACTCCACTGGACGGATCACAGCTGCGTCCACTTCACCTTCAGAAGAACCACGATCCACCACCACCAGCAACAGGAGGCTCGCAGAAGCTGGAACAAGATCTCAGCCGACCAGCTCGCCACCTCCCTGAGACAGCACCCTCCAGCCAGCTCAGCGAACCCTAGCCAGGCCGCCGACAACCTCACGAAGTGGATCAGCACCTGCGCGGACGAACTCGCCCCACTGAGGACCCCACCCAACAGACCCGGCAGCAAGAAGGCCCCATGGTTCACCGACGAACTCAAGAGCTCCAAAAAGAACTGCCGAGCCCTCGAGAAAGCCTGGAGAAGGGAGCCAACACCGGACAACATGACCACCCTCAAGCTCGCCACCCGGAAGCACCATCAACTAATCCACGCCACCAAGAAAACTGCATTCAAGGACCGGCTGGACAACAACGCACACAACTGCAAGGAACTCTTCAACATCGTGAAAGAGCTCTCCAACCCCAACGCCGGAAACAACGACATCACCCCATCGCAAGACCTCTGCAACTCCCTCGCCTCCTACTTCCACAACAAGATCGCTGACATACACAACAGCTTCACCCCACAAACAACGCCCCCCACGACCGCACCAACGCCCCCCACCACCACCCTCAGCGCCTGGACCCCGATCAACACAGAAGACACCATCCACACGATGAACTCTATCCACTCCGGATCTCCGACCGACCCCTGCCCTCACCACGTATTCAACAAGGCCGACGCTGTCATCGCACCCCACCTGTGAGACATCATCAACACCTCTTTCGACACCGCCACCTTCCCTGAGAGCTGGAAGCACGCCGAACTCAGCGCTCTACTAAAGAAACCAACAGCAGACCCCTCCGAACTCAAGAATTACCGCCCCATCTCGCTCCTCCCGTTTCCAGCCAAAGTCATCGAGAAGACCGTCAACAAGCAGCTGGCCGCCTTCCTCGAGACGAATGGATCCCTCGACCCTTCACAGTCTGGCTTCCGAGCCAACCACTGCACCGAGACCGCCCTCATCGCTGCCACCGATGACATCCGAGCCCTGCTGGACAACGGAGAAACAGCGGCCCTCATCCTCCTAGACCTCTCCGCGGCATTCAACACTGTCTGCCACCGCACCCTAGTGCAGCGCCTCAGCAACGTCGGAATCCAGGAGAAGGCACTGGAATGGATCATCTCCTTCCTTGACGGAAGGACACAGAGAGTCCGCCTACCACCGTACAAGTCAGAGGCCACCGAAGTCATCTGCGGCGTCCCCCAAGGATTCTCACTCAGCCCCACCCTCTTCAACATCTACATGAGCCCCCTTGCGGCCATCGCACGCCAACACAACCTCAACATCATCTCCTACGCCGACGACACCCAGCTGATCCTCTCCCTGACCAACGACCCCGCCACTGCCAAAGCCAACCTCCACGAAGGGATGAAAGACGTAGCCGAGTGGATGATGACCAGCCGCCTGAAACTGAACTCAGACAAGACGGAAGTCCTCATCCTGGGCTCCTCGCCCTCCGCCTGGGACGACTCCTGGTGGCCCCCCGCCCTGGGCACCGCACCCAAACCGACAGACCACGCACGAAACCTGGGCTTCATCCTGGACTCCTCCCTCTCCATGACCAGACAAGTCAACGCCATCTCCTCGTCCTGTTTCAACATCCTGCGCATGCTACGGAAGATCTTCCGGTGGATCCCCACCGAGACCAGGAAGACGGTCACCCAGGCCCTTGTCACCAGCCGACTGGACTACGGCAACGCCCTCTACGCCGGAACCACCGCCAAGCTCCAGAAGAGACTCCAGCGGATACAGAACGCCTCAGCCAGACTCATCCTCGACATCCCCCGAAGCAGCCACATCTCCGAACATCTGAGAGACCTGCACTGGCTCCCCGTCAACAAGAGAATCACCTTCCGCCTCCTCACCCACGCACACAAAGCCCTACATGACCAAGGCCCGAGCTACCTCAACAACCACCTCAACTTCTACGCTCCCAAACGCCATCTCCGATCAGCCAGCCACGCCCTCACCGCCGTCCCCCGCATCCGAAGAGCGACAACAGGAGGAAGGTCCTTCTCCTACCTGGCTGCCAAGTCCTGGAACTCCCTCCCGACCGACCTGCGCCTGACCCAAGACCACCTCTCCTTCAGGAAGAAGCTCAAGACCTGGCTGTTCGAGCAGTAGCGGCACCCACCCCCCCCCCCCCAGCGCCTTGAGACCCACCGGGTGAGTAGTGCGCTTTATAAATGGCTTGATTGATTGATCGATTGATGGATGAATGGCAGAACAGCAGCCACCTGAGGTTGGACTTGTACAGGACTGAGGTCAACATCTGAGGATTGTCCCCTTACAGCTGGCTCAACTGCTTGTGTCCCACCCACAGAAGCCCCGCACAGGCACCCAGTGTCCACACACACAAGATGTTGTGCATCATGGATTGCTTGCTCTAATTTGCCATGGTAATCACCAGCATCTGTACCTCACACTGCAACACCCTCAGCATTATGCACATGATCCCCAGATAGATCCACTCCAAGGTAAGACGGACCATCCCCCAGGTCCACAACAACATCCGTGTCAAATACTGCCCTGCCCTCTACGGAGCAGCCACATCCAAAAAACAGGGACACTTGTCCACATCCAGGCTGCATCTGCACACCTCAGCGTCAACATCCCGCGCCCCAGCCACATCACCGTCTAGCAGAGATAGCTGCAATGGATCACTGTGTGCTGCAGGATGACCTTCAAACTCCTCACCCACACTCAGGAGGCAGGCCACAACCCTGACCCAAAACCAACCTTGTACCACAGTCATCCGAGACCCCGTAGTGCCATCTCCATGCATCCAACCTTGACCTGGCCACCATTCTTCTGATCCACCGTACTCCTGCATGCAGGACATAGTTCTCCCACCTGGGAACACATACCTGGGACTCCCTCCCCGGGAACCTCCAAATGACGCATGACCTCTACTCCTTGATGTTACTCTTCCAAATAGGTGTGTCCTCGCAGTTTCCCTAGCACCCCCTCAGCAGCTTGAGGCCATCACAGGTGAGTATTGTGCTCCATGTCTGCATTGAATGATACATTGTGACCCATGTGTGTCCTGTACCAGACTCCAATCCCAGGTATGGATGTGTGGAGTTAGTTCAACACTCAGGCATAGTTTGACATTTACACACACATATGTTGGTGAATAATGCCAAATGACAGCAACATCTCATGACAAAATAAAACTATTTATTTTTGGTGGGGTAAGTCTTTTGGTAGATGAAGTAAGGTGCTCTACCGGGTGCATTGAATCCAAAGTTCACAGGGGGAGATAGCATCCTTGTCAGTTGGAGTCATCAGAGTCCAGACCACAGTGTTGGTCATCATTGGTCAGACTGTGACCAGCAAGTCCATGTGGCAGAGAATGTCATTGGGTGAGGTGGTGCTGTTGCGCCAGAGGGCCAGGTGCCAGGCCAGGTGACCTGGGAGATGTGGATGGTCTGCTGACTCTCACGGTCTTTTCCGTGGACGACCCACCTTCCTGGGGGGACCCTCAGATGCAGGCCTTGACGATGCTTGTGATGCTCCGTCGGACGAATCCTCCTCCTCCTCCCTCCCTGTGGCTGGTGGTGGTCTTCGCCTGGTGGCACAGGGAGGGTTGCCCATGTTGTCGGCGATCCGACGGAGTGAACGGCTCATGTCCGTTTGCACCACCTGGAGCTCAGCCAGTCTTGCCTCCATCCATCCTTGGTTTTGTTGTTGACCTGCATGTTGCTTGGCCTGCAGGTTCTTCATCTCGTCGAGGGTCCCCTTGATGTATGTGAGGCTCGACACAACCTGGCTGATGCCACTGGTGTCACGCTGGTATGTGTCCAGGATGTGGCGCATGTGTGCCATACCAGTTACCTCAGCTGGCTGGTCAGGTTCTCGCCTCCGCCTGCCTCCACTCCCACCAGCCCTGCCCACACGAGCCTGGCCTGCCGTTGTGGGCACATCAGGTCTACGGGACCCCTGAGGGATGGCATTAGCGTGGTCGTCTGCCTCCTCCTGGGTGCCCGGAGAACCTTGTCCCTCCTGGTCAGACTGGCTGGGTGTCTCCTGGGATGTGGCAGGGGTGGGGGTTGGCACAGATGTACCTGACGCAGGTGCTGCAGGGGCTTGGGCACCAGAGGGGCCAGGTTGGTCGGGGTCATCCATGGAGTGGTGAGAGTCGTCGCTGCCGGTGGGATCATCTTCATGCTGAGCCTGGGACTGTGATTGTTCCCCCCCATTGTTGGTGGGAGGTCGATGACGTTGCCCTGTGTGTGAGAGAGAGACAATGTTAATGCTGTTTCATGCCACATCCATGTTTCATACATATTCAAGTAGTCACAGTTCCTCCAGGTGGTTGGATGTGCCTAGCATTCCTCTCAATGTACACTTGGGGATGGGTATGTTGTGGGGGACAGATTGATATATGCTCCTGAGTGTTTGCCAGTAGATTTTTGGCTGGGATGCTTATTTGGCTATGGATGGGTCTTGTTGTGTCACATGTCCATTGTGAGAGTGGGTAAATATGTTGCCTGCCCCAGGGGTGTGTGCTTGTGTGAGGAGGGGTGTGTGACCGGGCCTGCTGTTGTGTGTAGTGTGATTTGTTATTGGGTCTCCCAGGTGATGTGTCTGTCCCCTCATGGTGCATGCTGGCATGACAGTGTGTGTGAGTTCCTGTGCTGGATATGTGAGCTAGTGGAGTTGTTGTTTGAGTGTACAGTGGACACAGGAGGGCCTTGTGCTGCCTACAGCAGGGCCAAGTGTCAGCTACCTTGTCATTACTTTGCCAGTCCCTGTGCATTGGGCATGGTGCATGGGTATGTACCTAGGCCATTTGGGCTGTGGGCATTGGTGTCTGGTTCTGAGTTGCACAATGTGTTGTGTGAGCCCCACCCTCCCAGCATCCCGGACATCCAGCCTTGGGTTTGTGGTTGGTGTGGCCTGGGACATGGCATTGCCTTTATTTGTGAATGGGGCATGGAGACGTTAGTGGCATGAGCGTGGTTTTTGGGTGTGGTTGTGTGCGGTGAGGGCTTGGAGGTAGTTGCGCGCATTTGGTATATTTGTGGTGTGAATGGCATTCCCCCATGTTACGTGAGTTGTTTGTGTACTCACCAGGCTCTGCGACTCCTTCGACTCTGTGTACTCCCACCGGCGGAAGCGTGGCCATCACCTTCTCCTCCCAGGGATGGTAATGTACGGGTCTGCGGGGCAGCCCACCTCCAGTGATGTCACTCTGGGCGTATTCCTCGTTCATTTTCCTCTTGACTGCCCTGCGCAGATCGTACCACCTGGCTTGGCATTCATGCCTGGTCCTTTGGATGGGCGCAACAGCATTCACCTTATCGACGATCCTCTGCCACAGGCTGTTTTTTTGGGCTATGCTGGTCTGTATGACCAATGTTCCAAACAGCTGTGGCTCGACTCTGATGACTTCGTTGACAAGGAGCTCCAGCTCCGCCGTTGTGAACTTTGGATTCTTGTCTGTGGGCATGGTGTGGGGTGTGGGTGTGGATGTTTGTGGGTGTGAATGTGACGGTGTGTGTGTGAAGGTGAAGAGGGGGTGTTTGTGAAGGAGGTTGTGTGAAGGTGTGTAAGTCAAGGTGTAGTTAAGGTGTGAGTAAGGTGCAGTTGTTTGTCTGTGGTGTCTGTGAGCAGTGGGTCTGTTGCAATGGCTCATGGGTTGTGTGTGTGGGCCCTTTTTATTGGTCCATTTGTGGGTGTGGCTGTGTTTGAATTTGTGGTGGGTTGGTTATAAGAGGTGGTTGTGATTTGGTCCTCTGTTTGCCTGTTTGGATGTGCCAGGTCAGCGAGTCGAATTGACCCTCCTTGTGCTGTTTTACAGTGTCCTGGTTCTGTACGAGTCTTTTTCGCGTAGGTACGGTCCGTACATACGCGATGCTGGGTGAGAGTGCTGGGGTACGGTGTTGGGGTACGGTGCATACAGGTGCGGGCTGTGCTACAGTGTTGGGGTGTGGCACGTACAGGTGCTGGCTGTGCTACGGTGTTGGGGTGCGGCGCGTACAGGTGCGGGGCTGTGCTACGGTGTTGGGGTGCGGCGCGTACAGGTACGGGGCTGGGCTACGGTGTTGGGGTATGGTGCGTACATGTACGGGGCTGGGCTACGATGTTGGGGTACGGTGCGTACAGGTACGGGGCTGGGCTATGATATTGGGGTACGGTGCGTACAGGTACGGGGCTGGGGTACGGTGTTGGGGTATGGTGCGTACAGGTACGGGGCTGGGAGATGGGCCTGGGGTGCAGCGCGTACAGGTGGGGGGCTGGGGTACGGTCCTGGGGTACGGGGCGTGCAGGTGCGGGGCTGGGAGACGGGCCTGGGGTGCGGAGCATACAGGTGCGGGCTGTGCTACGGTGTTGGGGTACGGTGCGTACAGTTGCGGGGCTGTGCTACGGTGTTGGGGTACGGTGCGTACAGGTACGGTGCTGGGCTACGGTGTTGGGGTACGGTGTGTACGGGTACGGGGCTGGGAGACGGGCCTGGGGTGTGGCACGTACAGGTGGGGGGCTGGGGTACGGTCCTACGGGGCCTTTTACATGCGGTTGTGTATTTGGACGGGCAGTACGGATCGTAATTGCGCGCTCGGACCTCTGTTTTACGATTTGCACGTAAAAAGGTCCGGCTCCCTATCGGACACTTTTCCCGACGCTATTCGGAGGTAAATATTTACGGCTCCCTCTCGGACCATTTTCCCGACGCAATTCGTATGTATTTTTCACGTACGAATTGTACTTCGAAGTTTGTACGGTACTTGTACGATTCGTACGTGAAAATATACGGATACAATTCGTACGCTATTTTTTTTTCACGGATCGGAATCGGCACCTAAATCTCTCACTCTGAAAAGCCAGTATATCACTAAGGGATACCTTCTTATTCATTATTTTTTAATTATAACGACTTAATGTTTTATAATGTGACTGCCATTTTTATTTGTTCAAATGTGTACCAGAATGAACTTCTTAAAAGTCTAATTCTTTGTGTAAATGAAGAAATGCTGAATAAATATTGCCACCGGGGCATTTTATTTACCAAATATTTCTTATTATCACTTAACGAAGATCCAGACAGCTGGGTGCGAATATTCTGGTCTTCTTCCTACCTTCTGCCTAAGCTTTATTTCAAATCACAATTCCATGCAGCACCCATCAGTTCAGACTTGCAAACTTTAGTACCCTTCTCATTTAAAATATGCTGGGGTCCCAAAATCAAGTAATCAACAGTTGATACTGCTGCCATCTCCCCCCACACACACCCAGTGAATCGTTTAGCTTGCAGCAAAGTCACAAAGACCCTCTTGCAGACAGAAAGAAACCAGTCATGCACAGTATCCGAGTGCAGCTCTGGATTACTTTTAAGAACAAAGTTAAGATCTGGATTAATGGGGTGAGAGAGTGAGTTCTACATTAAACTAGGCACCTACGATTCTCCTCGCTTCTGGCGCTGACCTACTTAAAACACCGACGGTCGGGAAAGCTTGTTTCTAGTAACTGACCGGAAACTGGAAATGCAATAGACAAATCCAGCAGAGGAAAGTGGGAGGGGTGAAAGTTCAGTAGCTACACGGAAGCTACGATTTAAAGGAGCAGTCACTTAAAAAAGTACTTGATGAAAATTATAATTAAAACAACATCGTGCGAACCGCGCGTTTGTGAAGTGTGTGCCATTGCGGGCCCCGGGGGAAGTGAAGGTCGCAGACCAGTCTTCCCCTGGGGTATTCGCGCAACGACCGGAAGGACATGGTGGGGGTGGGATTATAGGAAGGAAGGGGGCGGGAGTTGGGAGGGTATATAGGTGTCAGGAGAGGAGTTTCCGGCCTCTTCCTGACACCTGAGCACCACCGGGAGGGAGAAAAAAGTTTGTAGTTCATAGCGGAGGCCGATTGGTCGATCGGCTGGTGGTCGGGGGATTAGCTATATGTCCTGGTTGGGCTAGGGAGAGCTGCTCGGTTTGCGATGCCGAAAGTACGGCATGGTGGCTGGTTTGACCGCCAGGTGAGCGCGAGGCCGGTCGGCTGGGGGAAGCGTTTGCAGCCGGGCGTGTCCAGCAGGCGCAGGCCTGGAGAGTCGTGCTGATGGTGGTGCACGTGCGATGCACAGATCTGCTGCGGCCACCACCGGACCGTTGACTGTGGCAGGTAGGGAGGGGGCATTCTGATCGGGGGAGAGGGAGCGGGCGGCGGAGTCCTGCCACGTGCCCGCCGGCTGGGGTGGTGTAATGCTGCCTTCGCCCGCAGGGAGGTTGGGGGGGGGCTTGGAGCCAGTGCGCGCGTCTGCTGTGGGCCCCGTAGTGGCGGCGGGTGGGTTTTGAGGCGGGGACGGCGGGACCGGCGGCGCTGCCGCTTCCGTTGCAGGGTACCAGGGTTCGAGCCTCGAGGCCGCGCCCTCGTCTCACGATTCTGGGCTGATCACTTAACCCCCCCATGCAGGACGGTGTAACGTATATACGGAGCTCGGTAAAGCGCTCCAATGCCTTCGGGTCGAGTTCGCGCTCACGTTCGCATGCTGTGATTCTGGGCAAATTATTTCACCCCCCCATTGCCTGAATGTGTAATGTAAACAAGGAGCTACGTACAGCGCTCCAATACCTTCGAGTCGAGTCCGCACTCATGGCCACATCCTGTGATTCTGGGCAAATCACTTAACCCCTCCGGCATGGATGTGTAGGGTAATCCCGGGGCTATGTAAAGCGCTCCGATACCTTCGGGTCGAGTTCACGCGATGTCATTATGCACAAAAAAATAAAATAAAATAAATACAGCTTTGAGGCGGCTCCTCGCTTTCGGGGCATTCCATCTGGGGCACATTAGGCATGGTAGGCATCGAGGGAATTTGGGCAGGCAAAGGTTTGTGAGTCTCTTTTAGTGGCGAGGTGCGGAGCCGGCAGGAGAGCCCACGTGCGTTTCTCCATTAACAGCGGCGAGGTGGAGGTATGGGGCCCATCAATTCTTGGACCTGCACCATTTATTTGGTTCATGGTGCTCTGGAGCCGCCCGGAGGTTTCGGCATAGGTGGGGGGGGCGGGGCCAGGTGACGGGTTGCAGTCGGCGTAGGTCGCGCTGCGAGGGGACAGGGGTGAGGGACAGCCAGCACGGCCTGAGGCCTGGTGGTGCTTGGGCCCACCTAGTTGGGGCGACCTGGGGGGGGGGGGATCCATGACCGGCGCATAAGGCCGGCAGATATGGGGTGATGCCAGCGGGGCGCACAACGGCCCCGAGACGCTGGCCAGAAGCAGTAGAGGGGTCCGCGGCGGCCTGCCCTCCTTCGCGCATTGAGCAATACAACCATGTGAATCCTACCAAGTTCTGAGTATGTGCTGTGTGAAGGTTGGTATGGATGGTGTTGGGGGGGGGGAAGATGGAAGAAAGTGACGGTGTGCGTGCCGGATACGGTGTGCTGGGAGGATGTCCGATGGGGCCTGGGAGTGGGGGGGTTGTGCATGGGGGGGGGGTTCAGGTAACCAGTCCATTTTGTTGATTGTTTCAGGCGAGTGCGGCCGACGATGGAGTGGGGGCAAGGAGCTCCAAGGGGGATGGCAGCTCCGGTCTGAAAGAGGAGGTCCCGGACGGACTCTCAGGTAAATGAATGGTGGGGGGTTACAGTCTTGGAGTCGCACTTGGAAGCCTAGGTGTTCACGCCCTGGTTGTCACCAGGTGCTCATTTATAAGTGGAGGCAATGGCATTTCCTTCAGTACGGTCGGGTCGATGCTGGGGGCCTGGGGAACCCAGGGCCCGAATGACGCACAGCTGGTCAGCTGGGGAGTTCGGTGGTGATACAAGCAAGGAGGCGGCATTACGTCAGACGAGGGGAACTTGGGGCCGCGCGAGGAGAGTGTTTGGGTGTCACACGGCCGATGGTGATATCAGGCGAACGGAAGGCTGGCAGCCAAAGGGTGGTTTGTCCCTAGTTGCCGCGTTTAGCGGCTATTTGCCGGGCTTGGAGGGTGTCTTCTGAGGGTGAGGTCCGGGGACAGCTGGGGGTATTATAGGATGGATGGGAGTGTGCTGGGCTGGAACGGGGGGAGACAGGTTTAAGGTCAGCCCGAACGTAGCTCGATTTGGGGTGGTCTTTCTTCGACGCAATATTCAGCCGCTACCCACAGCGGGGAAAGCAGGCAGGAGGTTTTTTCTCGGCACTTATGTTGATCGGCAAGTAATCAGACGAGGGGTGGACCTGGAGGGAGGGGGTGTGGGGTTTTCGGGGTCTTTTTCTAACGGACAGGTCATGAAGCCCTTTGGGGTAGGCAGGGGTCTGGAGGTCCTTATCGATCAGGTGGAGGCCATGGGTCCATGGCACCATTTGACTCACATGAGGCGAATATGCGGAGGCAACGGGATTGCCGGACTGACGGTGCACACTGGGTTGGGGCTGAGGTCTGGAAGAAATGCGGGGCACCGAGGCCGCAGTATCTGGAGCGCGAGCGTCGCGAGGCGTGCCAGGGGGCAGTGTTATACAGGGGGGACTTGCTGGGGAGCGGGACTGGTAGAGGTAGTTTGCTGGCCACGGGACAAGATAATTACCGTTCGGTAGGCATCGCAGTGAAGGAGGCTGAGGGGATGCGCTGGAGGGGGTGCTGGTGAGACGGAGACGGCTTGGGCCGCTGCTTAGGGGACCCAGACAGGGTTAGGGGGCTTTCGGGCACGGCACGATGCGTTTGGGGTGGAGATGGTCACTGGGGTTGTAGTGGGCAGTAATGTGAAAGCAGGGATTCTGGCTGACTGGAGGCAGTTTTTAGTCGGGGCATTGAAATGTGTTGTGTGTCGGGAGTAAGGAGCCCACACAGTGGCACTGCTGACAATGTGGCGATTTCGTCGAGGGCATCTGGGAATACGGTAGTGCAGGACACAGGAGCCGTACTGATATGGTACCGGTGGGGCGGCAGACACCGGTGCGGGGATTGGGGTGACGGGCGTTGTGCATGGCTTGTCTGGGTGTAACAGGGACACTACGTTTTCGAAATAGGGCAGCGTGAGGCTTGCGGCGTAGTGAAGATGGTAGTGTAGCGGTGCTACAGGCTATTCAGGTTTCGTTCGAGGGCTGGGCCGACGGGAAGTGGCTCCCTTACAGAGAGGCACGATTCTTCCGCCTGCGGGCTGGCACATAGGTGTCATCAGGAGGGCTGTTCGGGGGTGGGGGGGAAGGCGGTGAGTGGGGAGCTGGCAGTATAGTAGGGTGTGTGGTGCCGTTATAGGTCAAAGTAGGGGTTGGGGGGTGTTTTTTGGAGAGACTGGGGATGGACGGGAAAGAGACATAATCCACACGGGACTAATCTTTCTTTTTCTACTACAGGTAAGGGGAGTGGCCTGGGATCCAGTGTGGTCGCATGGACAGGCGGACATTCTCCCGAACGTTGGGCAGCCACAGATGCGACATGGCGGGTGTACGGATGTCCTCAGGCGGGGAACGCTGTCATTTGGGATGTTTGATGATGGAGGGGGAACAGTTGCATTGACTCAGGGTGAGCATTGCGGCCAGTGAGAGTGACTGTGTCATACGATATGGGAAATGGCTCCAAGACCAGCAAAGGCGCTGGAGAGACGGTACTCAGGAAAAGGGCAGGTCTGGTTTTTATCCGAGAGGCATGGCAAGGGATATGTTTCAATGACTCGGAATTTAGGTAGTGGGTTATGGGGAGGCGCTGCGCCTTGCAATGAATGGTCTCTGGGGACGTCTAGCATGCTTACAAGGAACTGGTCTGCAGCGAGGGGGACGGTTTGCGGGGAAACTGGTGGCCTGGTTGGGGATGGGGCAATTTCAGGGCTGAGGGATGGTCCTGGACACGTTTCTTGTTTGAAGGGGACACTGGCTTTATGGGTGGATGGTCGTCCACCGATGGTGCCTTGCAGAGAATGGAGTAAGGGTGGATGGTCATCCACCAATGTTGCCTTGCAGAGGAGGAAATTTTTGGGGGCTGTTGAACATGCTTAACGGCTAATAGCTCTCAGGTAATGGGGACTGTTTGAGGGGACACGGGGCGATTTTGGTTTTGGTTTGGGGAGGGAACACTTTTCATGGATGGGGATTGCCCTGGAAATGTAGCTTGTTTGAAAGGGGCACTGGCTTTATGGGTGGATGGTCGTCCACCGTTGGTGCATGGCAGAGAATGGAGTAGGGGTGGATGGTCATCCACCGATGGTGCCTTGCAGAGGAGGGACTTTTGGGGGATGTTGAGCGCGCTTCACAGCTAATAGCTCTCAGGTACTGGGGACTGTTTGAAGGGACACGTGGCGATTTTGGTCTTGGTTTGGGGGATGGAACACTTTTCATGGATGGGGATTGCCCTGGAAATGTAGCTTGGTTGAAAGGGCCAATGGCTTTATGGGTGGATGGTCGTCCACCATTGGTGCCTTGCAGAGAATGGAGTAGGGGTGGCTGGTCATCCACCGATGGTGCCTTGCAGAGGAGGGATTTTTTGGGGGATGTTGAGCGCGCTTCACAGCTAATAGCTCTCAGGTACTGGGGACTGTTTGAAGGGACACGTGGCGATTTTGGTCTTGTTTTGGGGGATGGAACACTTTTCATGGATGGGGATTGCCCTGGAAATGTAGCTTGGTTGAAAGGGACAATGGCTTTATGGGTGGATGGTCGTCCACCGGTGGTGCCTTGCAGAGAATGGACTTTGAGGGCTGTCGAACATGCTTACAGGGGAATGGCCCGCAGTTAATGGGCTATTGGAGGAGGCACAGGTGGTCTTGTCTGGGGCTGGGACGCTCTTCAGGGATTGGGGATTGGCCTGGAAGGTTACTGGATTGCAACGGATACTGGCTGTATGGGTGGATGGTCGTCCCCTGGGGGGGCTTTGCCGCGAAGGGAGTTTGGGGGCGATGGACCAGGATTACAGGGGGACGGTCCGCGGTTGAGGAGACGGAGGGAGGAAGACAGTGAAAACAGTTTCGTTTCAGGGTCCTACACCCATGCTATGGTGTGTGCACTGGTACAATTTTGTCACAGACGGGGTTTGTTTGGTAACTGCTGCTCAGTGACACAGGACACAGTTTGCAAGGGTGGATGGTCATCCACCTGGTGCCTTGAAGGGGGGGGAGGCATTAGGAACGCAACCTGGGGGGACAGGTAGTCGTATTTCGAATAGGTGCACCTTTCGCAGTCTGGGGTGTCCCGGCAATAGTGAACTTTATAGGGGACGCAGGTTTAGGGGATGGAGGGTCGTCCACAGGGGCCGCAAGGTAGACTGGATGGAGGCGAAAGGTGCACTAGCACTGGGGGTGGGGCAGGGAACTACCCTCCGGGGGTCTCCCTGGTTGGCGGTACTTTGGAGGGGTGGGTAGTCACATACGGGCGGATCCACCCCTCGGGGGGGAGAACGGTACACAGGTGACTGATAGCGGGCGCGGGAAGCAATGACCAATGAAGGAAATTACACAGAGGATGCTTGGAGGGCAAGTGAAGGTGAGAATGGGGAGAGGAAGGAGGTCACCGAGTGAATGGGGGAAGAGTCTAACAGGTTAGATGGTTTTGAGAATGGATGAAAGGAGAATGAGTCGGTATGGGATGGGGAAAGTATATTTATTGCAGTTATGTACTGTTGAATAAAGTCTAAATGATTGCAACCATGTCCTAATAAAATGGCCTTTTACGCTTCAAGTAACAGCGTGGAGTGTGGTTCTTGCGCGATGCGGGCCCCGGGGGAAGTGAAGGTCGCAGACCAGTCTTCCCCCGGGGTATTCGCGCAACGACCGGAAGGACATGGTGGGGGTGGGATTATAGGAAGGAAGGGGGCGGGAGTTGGGAGGGTATATAGGTGTCAGGAGAGGAGTTTCCGGCCTCTTCCTGACACCTGAGCGCCACCGGGAGGGAGAAAAAAGTTTGTCCGCCCACCCACCCTACATGCACTAAGCGAAGGGTTGGGATAGATTTGGGCTAAGCGAGCCAGTTTAGGGCAGGATGCACAGTAGAGGCGTCACGGTACTTTGGAGGGGTGGGTAGTCACATACGGGCGGATCCACCCCTCGGGGGGGGGAGAACGGTACACAGGTGACTGATAGCGGGCGCGGGAAGCAATGACCAATGAAGGAAATTACACAGAGGATGCTTGGAGGGCAAGTGAAGGTGAGAATGGGGAGAGGAAGGAGGTCACCGAGTGAATGGGGGAAGAGTCTAACAGGTGAGATGGTTTTGAGAATGGATGAAAGGAGACTGAGTCGGTATGGGATGGGGAAAGTATATTTATTGCAGTTATGTACTGTTGAATAAAGTCTAAATGATTGCAACCATGTCCTAATAAAATGGCCTTTTACGCTTCAAGTAACAGCGTGGAGTGTGGTTCTTGCGCGATCATTATATTGAAGCGAGGTCACACACGCAAACTCAAATATAATTTAATAAATAAAAAAATGCAACAGAGTGTGCATAAAAGGAAAATGCAATAACTGAAACTGACGGTAGAACACAGGCGATGCGGCAGAATGGACAGACGAGTAAATGCAATCGGCAGTGAAATAAATAGCACCTGCATCAGCGGAGGAGCACTAATCAAGTTAAATTAATCTGTGCTTGAGCAGTGCTGTGCAGCTAAGTCCTTTTAGTAAATACAATAGTTGTGCAGACAGCGCATGCACGCTGTTGCTCGACCTAAAAAATGTAGTCAAAGTGGTGATAGGAGCCATTGTATGGCATAGTCAGTGATGCCTAGAGTGTTAAGAGAACATGGTAAAATTAGTTGATCAACAGTTTCCAATGTCACGTATGAGAACAGATGAAAGGCGATTGTAATGGGCTGAGGCAATCAAGATGGCTACATGTGAAAGTACAGATTCAGATCAATCAAGCGCCTGAACATCTAATTGAAGGGGTGGAGAAGGTTGTTACAAGGCAGATATGTGGTAAATTAATCAAAATACAAATATTATTGAATCCTATTGAGTGATGGGAGGTCTAGTTAGGCACTGAGCAGTACTTAGAAGGAGAGGAAATGTCAGCAATAGACTTTTTTTAGTAAACTTGAACAACAACAGATTACACAATGTAGATAGGTACCTTTTTATATAAAGAAAAAACACAACACAAAACATGGACTAAAGGGTATCCTTCGTCACTTGCTTCTGAAACTTAAAAACAAAAGCCATGTGCAGATTTCCACTTTCCAATTAGCTATTGTCTGTCTGAGTCAAAAAAGAACGCTGTTCATCCCTTTGGTATCTTAAAATATTTAAAAAAATAAAGCAACACTCTTGAAGTCAAATTATCATGCATTAACTCTTTGGCCATTCTTGCTGATCAAAATTACTCACTGGGTTTCGTTGGTTCTGACCTTCGTGGTTACAGCAGGAAAGTGGTCTACCATCAGGCTCAATGGCATGTCTGACTTGGTCAACACTATTTTGGTCAAACATCTATTGCACATGTGTTTGGAACTCTTTTTCATGGTCTGGCTTGACAGCACTAGGCCTGGGCGGAGTCCACGTAGTTCTGCTATGAAACTCCGCGAAGTGACAGAAAAAACTCAGCGGCGCTATGCGGAGTTCTGCAAGCAGTACAGTGCATTAGATTGCACTGTTTACGCTGATTTTTAGCTTGCCCTTCATACATTTGTAATCATTTTGTTTATTTATCCATTGGCCTGGGCTAAAACTTTCAGGGCACATACTATACTATACTATACTATACTATACTATACTATACTATACTATACTATACTATACTATACTATACTATACTATACTATAATATACTTGCTATGCTATACTATTCTTGGCACTTCTAAAGCACATGGCTACCCGAGAAGCCTCCCATCGCTAATTGTCATGTCCGTTGCATAGTTCCCCTCTTGATAAGAAGGCATATTGCTCAAATAGGTAGGTATTCAGCTGTTTCCTAAAACTGAGTTCCTCTTTAGTCTTTCTGAGTAGTAATGGCAGTGTATTCCAGAGTTTGGATGCCGAATGTGCGTCCACCACTCATTGCTTTCTTGACCATCAGAACTGTAAATAGCCTCTGGTCAGCAGAACGTAAAAATTAGAATAGATGTTTATTAACACATGTATCTACAATCTTACTGATACTCAAGAGCTAAGAGATTGGTCTATACTAAGTTTTCTGCTTGTGCGGGGTCTAAGGATGTTTTTTTAAGTGTGACTTCACAGCTGCGTGTTTCCAGCTGGATGAAACCACACTGCTCTCCAGAGAGCGGTTGAGCATTTTAGTTAGGACCAGAAAAATATTGTTTCTGCCTTTCATGCTGATGCTGGGAGGGGCTGGGTCCAGTGGCGATCCTGATTTGATTGAAGTGATAATTTCTCAATAACTTGACTACTGATCTACGGAAAGCTGACAAGTTCTCCTTGGCTAACCCCTGTAAATGCATATTTTTAGCTACTATATTTGGGACAGTTTCCTTAGGCAGAGAGGCTCAAATATTTTTGACTTTCTCCAGGTAATAGTTTGCTAACACGTTATATCTTGCCTTTGAGGCTAGGGAGACGATTGTGTCACGGCTGGTTTCATAAAGGAGTCGAGGATTTTAAAAAGCTCTTTTAAAGAGTTAGATGCATTGTCTATCTTGATAATGAGGGAGGTGGTTTGAGCTTTTCTTATAGCATAGTGGATTTTTGCACTGTATTCTTATATATTTGTTTAATATCTTCATCATATTGTTTTCGCCACTTTCTTTCAATTCTTTTTCTAGAACTATCAGTTTAGTGGTGAACAAAGGGGCGTGAGCCTGTGAGTAACTGCTATTCTGCATTCTCCAGGGGATTAGATTATCCAGAGAATTTACTCCCCAAATTTAGAATACATTTCTCCTACTTCACCCTTCATGACAAGGAGGGAATTGTGAAAGGAGGATTTCCAAATAACTGCTTGGCTAACATGTAGCTACTGGGTTAGGAATAGTTTTATGTCTATCCAATCAATATGGAATGGGACCATACGATGATGAGACCAACATACTGGTAGAGGAGTTGCAGATCTCGGGTTGGGGATATTCAAAAAGATGGGGTCAAGGAGATTACCTTTTTTGTGCATCTGAAGATTAGCTCGTTCTGTAAACTGGATGGCAGCCAAGTCCTGTATGAGATTCTTTGCACTTTTTCAAAATTACTGTCTACAAAATGTAAATTTAAATCGCCCAGCCCGTTCAAATTGGCCTTCTGTGACCTTTGTTCTCCCCCGATGTCTGGTAGTGCCTGAATAAACTGAGAGGCTGTTCCGGGGGGGGGGGGGGGGGATACACCAGTATCGCGGAAAAAGGGAAAGTGGAGGAGAGTTCTATTGCACATGCAAGACTCACACACCCTGGAATGGGAATAGTAGAAAATTTCCTCTTAAGATCTTTCTTAAAAATGATGGCAAACGCACCACCTGTTTTGTTTTGTTTTGTTGGTCAGCCTGGGCAGTAGTGTAATACTGGAGAATTTTCATCTTTAAGCCACTTTACATTGACATTCTATCAACGTGTCTTAGATAACTAGACTATTTATTTAGTTTTTCTCAGCAGCAGCACAGATTGGAGGAGGACAGTAATTGACCTACAAGGATTTGAAGGTCTGGCTTGACGGTGCAGGCACGGTACTATTCTGCAGTTTATTGCGTCAACATAAATACACACGAATTCCCATGATATCTACATGTAATACTTCACATTACCATACAACAGTCTTTCAAAACCAAGCCTATGATAATGGTCAATGCTCGTTAAAAAATTGTTGATGTGGCTACCTTAACAGGAAGATATAAATCAGCACTGCACTGTCAGTAAAATAAAACTGCACAGTGAAATACAGATATTTTATTGCCAAGTTTTGTAAAATCAGATATGCTTAAATCAAAGAACCGATTGCCACACAGCTCTGTTTAACATGCTAAATAGTCTTTGTTTTTGTCTGATTGTTTGCAACACACGGAAGGGAAAGGCTGACTTTTTGAAAGTTATGATACTCCTGATCAATTGGATAGTCTACAAATTCCAATCTTGTTTGAAGTAAACATGAAAATGCATGAATACACAAATGCTTGAGTTCACAAGGGCAGTGCAAGGGGTAGTAAAGTGCAAGCCAATGGGAGCAGTTGCTAACTCCATGACCTTTAAATGGCGTTCAAAAGCTTCAGGTTTGGACCTTCTCAATTTCCTAGACTCAATTTGGCTGTTTGAACAGCAGGGCAGTAGGACAGGGCTCTCTTAGTACCACAAAGGACCTCAAAACCTTAACCATACGCCCGTATATCTCTTACAAAATGCAGAAGATAAAATTCTTTAATAGGACGGATTCTCATCACTCACCACTGGTGACATGCTTCATCATCTGGGTCTCCTCCTAGTGTCACGCTAGTGGCACTAAGGGCTGCAACCCTTTCAGAAGTAAAGGGGAGCTCACGGATGTTTTTTTGATTTTATACAAATTATAGCGATAAAACACGCTTTATTAGGACCTGCAGATGTGAGTAATTGATTTGTGTGGGAATACTGAGTGCAGTGCAAAAGTGTTTTGAAAAGTGAGTTAAAATTGACCGATGAGAGAGAAAACCTTTTATTGATATGTCGCAAGGATAAAACCTAAAAACAGTGCAAACGACAATTTTAAACAAATAATTGTCTTGATGTGAAGGGTCAACATGTTTCAGCAATAAACAGACAAACTGTCCTATGCCTTCTTCAGGACCACAGAAATGTTGCTATTGCAATACAGTGATATAAAAAATGATGTATATAAAAGGTTGGAACTAATACCACCTCTTCACCTGTAATCAGGAGTAACAAATCCTCTGTAAATGATGGACTGTTGATAGCTTCCGTCTTACATGAGGATAAGACCTCACCTCACCTGGCCGCGGCTCAGGACAAAGGAGGCACCACTCTATCCATCGATACCTCTGGCGCTTCCAAGAGCCGTCTGGGGAGGTGTTCCACTTACTTGTACAGACCCTTGGATATTTTTGTTGTGTATTGAGCTTGTAACCGGGGAGTATATCCATGCTAGGACTCTAAACATTCCCTTTGACCCTTCTAAAATGATAGTGGGTTTTTTTCTCTCTTAGTACCAGCCAACTTGTATTAATGCTTGTATCAAAAAGTCATCAGCAGTAATATGAAAGACATAGGGGGTAATTAGGATGGCGGGTAGTCCGCCCGCTACCCTAGCGTTAACAGGAAAGCCCGCCTGCCAAGCGGCAGTCCCGCCACCCTAATTATGATGTTACCGCCACCACGGCGGTCGCATCTAGCGATTTAACATTGCGGTGGGTGCTGCTGGCTGCAGCACCCGCCACAATGTGAAACGGCCATGTTGTGCATTCCCCTGCACAACGTGGCAGACACTGCGTGGCGCCTGCCACTTTGTGCATGGAAATGGCCCAGTTCACAGCTGACCCCCTGGGGGCCCGTAACAGGCCCCCAAAGCCAGTATCCGCCTACCTTTTTGCAGCAGAGGATCCGCCGAAAAAGACAGGCGGAGAGTCCCATTGTAATAGCTACAGTGGTGCCTGCAAGGCACCGCCGCAAAGATTGCCTGGTTCCGGGTTCCACAAGGCAGACGGAGAAGGACCGCCTTGCGGAACCATGGCGGTCGGTCTTTCCTACCGCCGTGGAACAATAGTGATTCCCACCACCATCATATTATGGCGGTGGGTAAATCACCTTTTGATGGAGGGCTGATCGCCACCGCCGAGCCGGCGGTGGCGATCCGCCCGCCATCGTAATCAACCCCATAGTTTTTTAAGCCTCTCCCGTCTTTCCTCCATTTGTATCTTTCCCCTATCTAAGAAATAGTTCTCAGAATTTTCTTTTTCTATGAACATAGTTACAGATCCTTGAAATATTATTAGGCCTGCCACATGGGGTAGGCAGAGCTCCTCTATATTAGGTGCAGTCCCTGAAGATTTACCAGCTCCTTCACCCTTCTCTGTACATTGGGGTGCAATGAACTATCCCCAAAAATGTCTTGCATTCAAAGCTGTCTAAGGCTGCTCTATGGCAACTGCAGCTGCAGGACGGTATCCGCGGCACTCAGCAAATTAGGCAAAAAAACATGTCTGCTTGTCATTGGGGAATGATATGTAAGGCAGCATTACAGCATCAGCATGAAACACTTAGCTGCTAGTCAAACAGTCCTATCAATAACAGAGCAGTTTTGTTATTAATAATTCAACTTATTTAACTCTTCATCAGTTTTTATCCCCCTGCTGGAATCTGATTGATGCATCAAAGTAAAAAGAGACCAATATGAAGAGCATTTTGCAACCAATTAGAGCTCCACTGGATACGTCCTGTCACCGTACTTTAAGTGAGGAAGCTATATATATGGGGACTGAAGTAGCGCCAAGACTGGAAAATTATTTCCCTAAATCATCATTCTCTACCACCTGCATACAAGAAGGTAGTGGCGGCGATTACAAGTAGACAAATGGAAGGCGGAGTAGACTGATAGAGAACAAACCAAACCCAAGGTGTGCAGCACGCTGGATCACATATGTTAGCTTCTGGCTGTAATTAAAAAGAGAGTGCCGCTTTCTCCATGTCTATAACATCAAAGGAGTAGAAGAGGCTGAGTTAGGCCCCATGTCTGCTTCTAGTACAACATCAAAACACAAAGTGACGTGGTAACCTTTAAGTGAGCATTTAAACCTCAGTAAATGCTTCTCAGAAGATACTGTCTGCCCACTACTACTTTCCTACTCTAAATCCTGGCAATTCCAAGAATTGCACGAGGTAGACTCACTGACGTAATGTTACATACTTCATCATGGGACACCTCGACCCACCCTGCTAAGATGGTACCTCAATTTGGACTGAGAGAGTTCTTAGAAATTATTATTTTTTTGATAGATACCTGGGATCCAGTTGATGCTGTTAAAAATACCTTAGAGTAAACCACAAAGTATCCTTTATTGGGTGTTACCTTTGGTATAGATACAATTATTATAGAGTATGATCAGAGGACATTAGTGGACGTTATGGCCCTTACGTACCTCTGAGGTGCCAACATGTTTCTGCCAATAGACAGCCTAACTAGGTCTCGAGCATTCGTCAGGTCTTATATATGGATACATATACTTAGTTAAGGGGAAAATGTAAAAGTATATGGAGAGGAACTACTACTCTCATAGAAATCACAAGGTAATTTTACCTGATATAAGGATAAAAAGAGTAATGGCATTAGGGTAGACAGATATATTACATGTAAATTACAATGTACAGACTGCATCCTCGTCTTGTAGTACACTATTAGGTATTTAAAACCAAGAAAATACAAATGTGACACTTGTGACACTCCACACACTTACATTCTGTATGTGTGCATAAGTGACAAAACACACGTGAGGAGAAAACATGCACATTTCCCATGTAGGTTTCGACAATACCTAGTGCTCTGTTCAGGGTAGGCAACTCCTACTGTCACACTCTGAGGGATATAAATGTTAGATATATACTGCAGTACAACCAGGGCTTGTTTTGTTTAGAGTTTTTTATTCTGTTCACCGTCTATTTAACACAAAATGAAACACGCTAGTACTTAGATGTATATGACTAGGCTCTAAGATGCAGTATCAAGATATTTTTTGCCTTTGTAAATGTTATAGGGCAGAATGCCCTTCTCATCAAAGTATCCAGTCCATGGTACTTGTTAGTAAGCACCAAATTAGTTACTTTGTTTGGAGACATGCTCATAGGCCCCTTCCCCGTCAAACAGCCGCCTGGTAGTAAGGCATGCTGTGGATGATGGCATTTTTATTTCATTGTTAGACCACCTTAATGAGGGGTGTGACTCAGACACACCTGTGGGTATGTTTCCTTATTTTGTGCCTTTCATTTAAAACACCTGAGAGCGTCCGTGTACTACCACCTGTACTCCCTTTCTATTGGTTGAGCAGGGTGTTGTTGTGAAAGAATGCCCCGCCTGTCAGGCCTTCAACATCAGTGTGTTGTTCTCGGGAAGCTCAGAGTGCTGGCCCCAGTGCGAAGGCGCTTTTTCCATGTGCCTCTCCTACAGTAATTGCCATAGTTTCCTTTAGTAACACCTTTTCTGTTTTTGACTTCTCAAAACAACACTCTTTTAGCTCTCTCCTCCCACAGAAACACCATTTGTTTCCAGTTTTCTCAAAGCATACCCTCTTTGGCCTTGTCTTATGACATCAGTTCTGTTCTTTCTCTGATCCTCTCACAGAAACTCCTCTGACTGTGGTCACTCACTTTAATCGGCCTCCAGTGTTGATCCACTCATGTCAGTCCTGTAATACCTTTTGGCCATATTATCTCACAGAAGTCTTCTCACAAGCACTTCATTTGGGACTTATTTGCTCACAGCAGCACTCTTTGGTCCCTTTCACTCTGACAGCAACTCTCTTTGTGCTATTGTCTTTTCACATTAATGTCTGTGTAACCATGGATATCTCCCATCAACTCCCATCTCGTCCTGTTCCTTTGGCAACAACATCCATTCTGGCCACTGACTGCACTCTTATTTCTTCTCAGCCTTGTGCTCCACCACAAACTCCTTCTTCCCTTGAAGTGTTACATCCCCCTTATGAATGGATCCTGTAAGAGCAACTCTTCTGTGGCCCTAGCACAGAAATCCTCCTCTGGTTCGTGTCCCATCATAACAAAGTCTTTTGATCTTGTCCCCATCACTACAACACTCCCAACCATTTGTGTCATATCCTGTCATGGTAAATGTCAATGTGCGAAACCCATTGTCTTCTTAGAGCAATTGCAACTTTGGCCCTTGTTCTCTCAAAGTTGCACTTCTGTCTCTTGCCCCCATAGCAGCACCATCCTTCAAAAAATGCCCTATTATAGCAGCACCTTTCCTATATTATTCCTTTGCACGCTGCCTCACTGTGGTCTCCTCAAGCCACACCCGCTCTCCCGTCTATTGCTTACAGCAGAAAATTGTATTCCTCTCACATTTTAGCTACACCTCGTTTTCATTAGTCCTCTCACTGCACTATCATTTGTCACTGCACTGCTTACTACAATGCCATTTGTTCCTGGTTCTCCAAAAGACCTCTTCCACAACTCTATATTTTCTCAAACTCTTATAGCAATGCTTCATTCCTGTAGGGCTCTCGCAGCACACTTACCCCTTCTGATGTAAACCCTGCCCCATCAGCCCTTGTTCACTACAGGAGTGCCTTGTAAAGCCCTCCTTACATTGTGGAATTATCCTTAGAGCAATACATCTACATTCAGAAGTCATAGAATCTTTGTGGTGTGACACATTACACCATAGTTTAATGATCCTGTAGTAATACAAGCAAGCTTGCCCTAAACTCAATATGCAAGAATCTTGCAATAATAACATGTATTCCCATATTTCCTTACAAATGTATTAGAATGTCATTCTAATGCCTCTGTGACCACACTAAAACCATATTATATAAATATTTTGTCCTCAATATGTACTTTAGGATGGTGTTGCTCTTTCACTTAGACTCACTAAGGCGTACACTGTAACCATATACATATATGGTTGAGTTCCTCCAAAAAAAGTGATTGCATTCTACAAGACGAGCATGGCTCTAGTCTTGTTATCAGAATTGAATGATGTTTTGAATGACCTTTCAAATTCATTTGGAGAAGATGATGGATCTGGTGGGTGGGGTGCTGACACTGACATGCCGACTGTAATTGTGTTTGTTGCAATATCCGTCGCCGATGGAATGCCGGATGAATATGGCAGCAACAGGATCATTGCCCACAATAAAGATGTTTTAGATGTTGTCAGATTATATTTGTACAAAAATATCGCCCGGCATTTTAGAATCCGAAATGATGTCCTTGGATGTCAGCGTTTATCTTTTCAAGTTGATATCAGATAAGGGAATGCAGAATGTGAGCAGGCGCTGCAAGTGATCACAATTTTTGTGAAATCAATGGTGCTGTACCACATAATAATAACATAACATGTGCATTTGTAAAGCGCGTGTTCACCCGTGTTCACCCAGAGGTATCATGGCGCTGTATAACAGATGTTTCTTGTTACCCAACGGTACTCATTTTATCGACCTCAGATGGATGAAACCGAGATTTGAACCTGTGACCATGAGGTCAAACACAGGCCCCTGTAGTGGAGGCATTAGTCCACTGAGCCACCAGACCCGGCTTTAGAGGAAATACATTACAGGAAATATCCAGTCATAGGGAGTTGCTATATTGGGGAGGATGCAAATGATAAACAGCAGATATTACCCGTATCATAGCATAGGAAAATATGGGTGAATATGAATATTATGGTGTGTTTGTCGTAATGCATATGTGCAGGTACTATTGTGATCTCATGGCCTTCTCCATGCAAGAAGAGAAGTTATGGTTTCAGGTGACGGAGCTGGTCCTGTGAGAAGGATGTTGCTATTAAACCTGGGTTTGTCCACCTTTAAGGCAGGAACACTGTCACTAGATTTCCATAACTGTGTCAGCCATGCAAGCCATGGAGGTCTAGGCATGGAAATCAAATGCTAACCACTGAGTGCTTTGAAAGTTTGTTTTTGAAAAATAAAAATGTTTGCTGAGCAGGGATAAAGCAACATGGTGCATACTCTGCGAACTGTTCCACCATTAGAGCCACCCCAGCACTGGTGATTGCTGTGAAGGATGGCC
Source organism: Triturus cristatus (assembly GCF_964204655.1). NCBI lineage: Eukaryota > Metazoa > Chordata > Amphibia > Caudata > Salamandridae > Triturus > Triturus cristatus. The sequence goes on from NC_140592.1 coordinate 249,525,823, forward strand.
GCCAGGCTCTCAAGTGCCTGTTAGTCTTTTTCCCATTCTCTGGCTAATCTTGGATATTTACTAGGCGTTGTCCTTCAGAGAGAAGTACTTGCTATTTATGCAATCCTGCGTCCTTTGCTACATTATTGTTCAAACAATTTAGTATTTATTTTTAAATGCTTATTTAGTTTCAAGTAATAACTCTGGATATGTCTGAAGCCAGGAATGTATATTTCTTGGGGAGAGTCTCCTAATAATAGCAACATTATGTGATCTCTGTAAATAGGAGCCAGCTTCAACCCTGCAATATTCTTGATAAATATTACAATATGTAAGATTTCTAAAACAAGTTGAATCTTTGCTCTTATTTGATTGCAAAGTGCATTTCAGTATAGTATCTTGGACCATTATAGCTGTTGGATCACTCCCCCAGTATAATTATTCCCTATTGTATAGACAAACAACTTAAAGGCAGATGTGCAAAATCATTTTGCAGTCGGGAATCCTACAATTTCCAAACTCACAGAATATGCAACTGTAAAATAGTGTTTGGCCATGCATTAAATTCTGTTTGCAAGTTGGAAAGGTTTTGGTGACTTGCAAAAGGGGCTTTGAAACTAATTCCGCACTGCAATTTGGAGAGGGTACGAAAGGAATGTCTCTTTCTAATTCCAATTCAGAATAGTACATATCAATTGTTTCGAACTCAATTGTGGTCTCAAACCATTTACAAGTTACTGACACCTCAAATAATATGGCACTTGATTCGTAAAGGGGAATTTGTCCTCTTTTATGAGCTTTGAAAAAGCTTGTGTGGGAATGCAAATGCAGGGACTCTTCCTTCTCATTCCCAATGGGATTTTCAGTTTTTTAAATCTTTTTATTTATACTTTTACAAAAGATTAAACACGTCTTACAGAAATGCATTGATAATATACAGAAAACGTAAAGCAAAATTACAAATACTACTTGTAGTATTACATGACATAGACTACAGCATTCCACAATGATATGGAAACCAATAGGTTTTAGCATAGCCTATACCATATTAGAACAGTGGAATGTTGAAAGCTCCACTGATAACAATGGAGTGGCTCCAGGCTTATAAGGCTTGTATCAGCCTGCTGCTCCCACGGTCCAATGTTTGTCTTTCTGTTTCTCCCCTCTTAATTTAGAACTTTCTACCCTTAGTGGGAAGAATGTTAAATAGCCTTCTTCTGCCTCGGGCTATACCATTTGGTAATGGCCCTCATCCTCGTTATATGCTTGCTCAGATTCTGTGCCTTTAACAACTAGTATAGCCCTCAGCACAGGGCTATACGGTTTATATTATACCATTAGAGCCTGACACAGCGGGCTCTACCGGCCATTAAAAGTCGGCTCCAGCACTAAAGGCCCGCTCCGAAGGCAAGGGCCTTTAACAAGGGAGTGAGCCTTTCATGGCTGGTAGAGCCCGCTACAGAGGGCTCTACTGCTATTAGAACATTCCGCCGCTAGAGGGCAGAATGTTCTAATTAGTAAAAACAAAGGCCTCTCGGAGCCTGAGGGGGTTTAAATCCCTTCGGGTCCGAGAGACCTTTGATCACAGCAACAGCTGTGAAATGAAAAAAAAACAATGGAATGTTGCTTTTCGGGCTTCTACCAGCCAGTTGAAGCCTGCAGTACTCCATTGCCTTCAATAAAGTGCTCAACATCCCAATGTTTTAATGGTTGCTACATGTAAAACTGCATTATTAACTGATAACAATAAAAGGGAGTAGAAGATTAATGTAGTTCCACAGACAAGAAACATGGGAATGGTAAAACAAAAAGTGTGGGTTTGGCTAGACAAGACGTGATGTCTGGAGGATCGGGATGGTTAGAGCATCGTGCACACTCACACTGCCAGCCATCCTAGCAATATATATAGCCATGGCATGCAATGCAGCTGTGCCCTCGGATGAGGAGAGCGGGAATGTGCAGGTATGCTTCTTAATGAACTATGGAGGTACCTGGGATCTCCATGCCTGGAGTTAGAACCCCCCAAGCCTGTGGGGGCGGTTTGGGAGGGTGGACGATCTGCAAGGTTTAGGGGATGAGAAAGTGTGTGATTGTGAAAGTTCACCATGCCAGTCCAACTATGTTATATGCCGTGCACTGTGACCAAGCCAATAAGTCTGAGAGGATAAAATAAACAGCCGTTATAGTGGGACGTTCTCTGTTTTTCAATGGTGCCTTGTGCCTCACCCATAGTAATCGATGAGAGCGTAAGTCTGTTGTGTTATTATTGTATGCACTATAGTTGTAAAGATTTTTCACCAATGTACAAAATGCCCTGCTATTTTTATCTTAATGTTCTGATGTCAAGCAAATGCTACCTATTGTTGCCTAGGTGTGCAGAATGAGAGAAATTATCTGACCTCTATGCAATTCGGCATGAATATAAACCGAGAACCTCACATCATTTCCTTTGCTGAAATTAAGGAAAACGCACGGACAATTATTCTAAATTAAGCGAAAAGCCACTCTGAAGTGTCATTCTAAAAATATTGCAATTACATATTTTGTGCTAAAAAATAACGTGAAAATGCGCAGGACTCAACTCAGACATGCAGCAATCCTGACGAGTGTATGGCACTCCACGTGGCCCCCCTCCCAAGCTGATTTTGGCCCCGGGGACCCCATCCCCTGGGACATGGCCACTTATTTATATATATATTTTCATTTTTAAGGTGCGTGCCATGCAGCCCCCCTCCTGAGGCCATCTTTGGCCCCGGGGACCCCATCCCCTCGGACTTTGCCTCTTTATTTCATTTATTTATTTTAAATTATGGGAGGGGGCCACATGGCCCCACTTCCCTGGGCCACTTTTGACTCCGGGAACCCCATCCCCTGGTGCCTGGCCTTAAAGTCGGGGACCGCGCGTGGAGACCCAATGCCCCTGCAGTCCCTGCCAGTTTCCCGCCTCATGTTGGAGCCGGCATTGCTTTTGGGCATATATATATATATATATATTACCTACTGGTGGTTGCCAGTAGGAAGTTATAGTTAGGACCTATTTTCCATAGGAAATCCGCAACATTCTATTTGGAATAACGTTGGCGCCAGTTGACAAATCCTCGCGAAATTTTCCAAACTTTTGGCCATCTCCGCTCCGCTCCTACCCTGAAAGTTTTGCGGTGATCCGTCAAGCGGGGGCTGAGAAAAAAGGGGGATCCCAAAGCGTGTTTTCCCCATGCAATTTCCCATAGGATCTGTTGTCGCAGCGACAGCCTAAACCGCTGAACGGAATGACACCAAATTTGGCAAAGAGGTAGTCCTCAGTTCGGACTCGTGCCTTTTGCATATATGGTGTGAATCTGTTCAGTAGTTCCTGAGAAAATTAGGGTAAAAAAGTTAGTGATATCTATGGCCGCGGAGGATCCGCGGACCGTACCCGCACCGTAAGCGCACCCTCCCCGAACCGAGCGCGCACCCTCCTGAATGCTAATTGGCTGTCAAGTGTCTCTCTACATTCGAAACCAGGAACTGTTGGCGGCCATTTTCTGCCTCGGTAGAAGCGAGGCTGAAGATGCAAGGGCAATAAGTGTGTAAAACATACAAAGGGGGCAGAGTGGAAATACTCTGACCCTCTAGAGGTGCTTAGGGGGTCCCAGAAGGCCCCCCTGGGGCCCCACTTTAAAAAAAAAAAAAAAACTGCGAAATGCGCGCACATCCTATCGTGTTGGATGCACGAATCCTCTCGCGGTGGGTGCGCGGATCCACGGCAACGTTTTTTGAAAAACAGCAAGAAATCATTGGTTGTATGGCAACTTTCTACACTGAAAGGTAGGATGTATATTTTTGTTTTTTAAAGGTGTGATTGTTATTGGTTAACAATAACAGATTGTAAGGAACATAATATATGATAAGCTGATATGTTGAAAACTCAAGCACACTTCCTGTCTTGTGTAGGAACATTGTGTGCTGAACTTGTGACCTGTGAGCTCAGTGCAGTGTTCCATGACCTGTTTCTATGGTAACAGGCAGAAGGCAGATTGGGGAAAGGGTTGAAATGTATTTCAGTTGGAAAGGGTTGAAATGTTTAACCAATGGAAATGTGTGTTTGCTTTTGAGTTTATGTGCGAAGGATTGTGATTTGATGTTTACATGTATATGTGTGGAAAATGAAAGGGAAACTTTTTCATTCTTTGCTTTTGCTGAGAGGTGCACAGTGCAGAGATTCTGTAAAAAAAATATGGTGAGTGATTTATATACTTAATCTACAAAAGAACTTGAAAGATGAGTTATTTAATTGTGAGGGGATGTATGTAGACTATTTTGATTTTAATCAGACTAATGTATTTTTCCTGCTAAAGTGTAGAGAGTACTTTATTTCTCTACAATGTGTGTGCATGTATAAACCATTCTGTAATAAGCATTTGTGTTTTTCATGTGTTTGTAGACAGATAACTGTGCTGTTTTTATATTTTGGTAGAATTAGAAACAGTCATTGTTTATGAATTTGTGAAATGAGTTATGCTATGTTTCTATACTAAAATGTAGTACTACTTCTAGATGAAGAAATGTGTTTTGGTATAGTGCAAGGGATAGTGTTGTTTGTCTAGAATCACACAGTGAGTCTGTGTGCATTTGGGAACCACTGTGAGAGAAGCATTTGGTAACATCGTGTATTTGCTGACAGATAACTGTTTTAACTTGTCATGTTGTGAAGTTTTAGTAGCATTAGAAGACAGTTATGGCTTATGATTTGATTAAATGAGTCAGGCTTTGACAGAAAAGTGCAGTCCTGAAATATGTAGATTGTGTGCTGTTCCCTTACCAGTTGCACTGTAGTGAATGAGTTTTGGTAAACTCCTAGGGATAGCGGTGCATGTCTAGAATCACAGTGTGAGTTAGTGTGTATTTGGGATCAGTGTGAGAGAAGCATTTGGTGATATCATGTATTTGCTTACAGATAACTTTTATAAAACCTGTCATGTTGTGAAGTTTTAGTAGCATTAGAATCCAGTGTTTGCTTATGCGTTGATTAAATGAGTCATGCTTTGACACTGATGTGCTGTACTTAAATATGTAGATTGTGTGCAGTACCATTAACTCTTCCAGACTAGTGAATGAGTTTTGGTAAACTCCTAGGATAGTGTTGATTGTCTAAAATCACACTGTGAGCCTGTGTGCATTTGGGTAAGGATTGTGAGAGAAGCATTTGGTAATATCGTGTGTTTGCTGACAGATAACTGTTTTAAAACCGGTCATGTTGTCAAGTTTTAGTAGCATTAGAAGCCAGTCTTTGTTTATGCTTTGATTAAATGAGTCAGGCTTTGACACAAAAGTGCGGTCCTGAAATATGTAGATCGTGTGCAGGTCCCTTACCACTTGTACTGTAGTGAATGAGTTTTGGTAAACTCATAGGGATAGTGGTGCTTGTCTAGAATCACACTGTGAGTTAGTGTGTATTTGGGATCAGTGTGAGAGAATCATTTGGTAACATCATGTATTTGTTGACAGATAAGTGTTTTAAAATCTGTCATGTTGTGAAGTTTTAGTAGCATTAGAATCCAGTCTTTGCTTATATGTTGATTAAATGAGTCATGCCTTGACACTGATGTGGTGTACATAAATATGTAGCTTGTGTGCAGTACCATTAACTCTTCCAGAGTAGTGAATGAGTTTTGGTAAACTCCTAGGATAGTGTTGCTTGTCTAAAATCACACTGTGAGTCTGTGTGCATTTGGGTAAGGATTGTGAGAGAAGCATTTGGTAACATCGTGTATTTGCTGACATATACCTGTTTGCTTATGCTTTGATTATATGAGTCAGGCTTTGACATAAAAGTGCAGTCCTGAAATATGAAGATTGTGTGCCGTTCGCTTACCACTTCCACTGTAGTGAATGAGTTTTGGTAAAGTCCTAGGGATAGTGGTGCTTGTCTAGAATCACACTGTGAGTCTGTGTGCATTTGAGAACCACTGCGAGAGAGACATTTGGTAACATCGTGTATTTGCTGACAGATAACTAATTTAAAACCTCTCATGTTGTCAAGTTTTAGTAGCATTAGAAGCTAGTCTTTGCTTATGCATTGATAAAATGAGTCAGGGTTTGACACTAAGGTGCAGTACCAAGTACTATTCTGTTCACTGTGGCAGAACTGAAAATTTAAAAGTTTTATCTAAGCACTGTCCTAGAAGTAGTCTGATTATTTAGTCAGTTTCTAAGTACGAAATAGACTGCTTCAAATGTCTATGCAGTATGCATGTAGTGTTCTAACATACTATACACTTGTCTTTTACACCTTCAATTTTTTGCACATCGGAAAGGGCTTTCCTTTCTCTCTCTTTTTAAATTGAATATTTTAATTTGAATTGAATATTTTAAAACTGTATCGCTATTCGCTGTTCAAGAATTTGGGGTGTGCTGTAAACCTTACCTGTTTACTCTCGCATCACCATACCGCGCTGCCTCTCTTGCTTCCAGCGCCATTTTGAAGGTTAGCGCTCTAGCCTTTTCGCGCCTTTGTCTATTTTAGGCTGGAGACGCAAGTGTGCAGCCCTGATTATTAGAAGACCTTGTGGATAGAGTGTTTAGCTGGTTGTAGAGATCAGTCGGAAATAAGAGTTTAACGGGGGGTGAATTGCTGCAGCCTCATGCTCATACTTGCACTTTAAAAACAAGTTTTTTGCACATCGGAAAGGGCTTTCCTTTCTCTCTCTTTTTAAATTGAATATTTTAAATTGAATTGAATATTTTAAAACTGTATCGCTATTCGCTGTTCAAGAATTTGGGGTGTGCTGTAAACCTTACCTGTTTACTCTCGCGTCACCATACCGCGCTGCCTCTCTTGCTTCCAGCGCCATTTTGAAGGTTAGCGCTCTTGCCTTTTCGCGCCTTTGTCTATTTTAGGCTGGAGACGCATGTGCGCAGCGCGCTGGCGCGCCAGAGGCGCGCCAGAGGCAAGCCCGTCTGCGCCCGTCCGCGACCGGATCGCGACTAGCACTAGCCACGCTGCTCAATCTGCACCAAACGGGGGAATCTCCTGGACGAGAGAGGAACTTTGGGCCCTCTCGGTGGGCAACTGTCCAATGCGCCACAATCTGAATGTTGAGACTGGAAAAAAGGGGAAAGGTAAAGGGGGGGGAAGAGTTGCAAGTACTGCAACTTTGTTATTATGCCTTTATTGAAGCCTTCTGAGTCAACTGTACCCACTCAACAGCCGGAACAGAGAGTTGGGGACAGTATTAAAGCGGGTTATATTAACTGTAGGTCCCTTCCCAAACATGCTGACGATATATGGTTAAGTATGAAATGTGAAACTTGGGACATAGTCTTTCTGACGGAAACTTGGCTGAGAGAAAGTCCTCAGCCGGATATTGCGCTGGCAGTTCCTTGTGGCTACAGACTAGTGGCTGCGAATCGAGCTATGGATCGAGTGGGAGGCGGGGTAGCGATCATAGTACGGGATAAGTGGGACGTCTCCTTCAAGAAGTTGGAGGAGGTTGGTCCCATCGAGGCCTTATCCTTCAATATCTCCTGCCCTTCCTACCCCATAATGGCAGGCCTACTTATATATAGGCCACCCTCATCCCCTGTTAGGTACTTAACAGATATGTATGAGTGGATTAGTAGCTCAGTTTTGAATTTCCCGTCATTCACGGTTTTAGGGGGATTTTAATCTCCATGTGGATGATAGTGAAAATGTGGAAGCCAGTAAACTTATTGATACGCTCCAGGGGCTGAATCTCTTACAGAAGGTGCAGAGTGCCACCCATAGAGGAGGTCATACGTTGGACCTGGTTTTTACAAATGACCAGACCTTGGTAATGAGCTCTCCTCAACAAGTTACTTGGTCTGACCATTATTTTGTTCCTTTTACTCTTAAAAGAAACTATAAACCCAAGACAGGCCCCCACTCTATGATAGAGACTAGAGATTGGCGGAAGGTTTCTCTAACTACCTTCACTAATAACTGGGGAATGTCTCCTTCCCATCTTACGGGAGACGTTAATCAGGATGCTCTAGCTTTTAAGATGCAAGTAATTCAAACTCTAGATAGTATTGCTCCGGGGGTGTTGAGGAATACTGTTCGAAATCGTCCTTCGGCCCCATGGTTTACGGATGATCTCAAAGCTAGAAAGAGTGCCTGTAAGAAGCTGGAAAGAGTCTGGCGACGGAACTATTCCCTGGAAGCCAAACTCATCTATAAATCGCCCTTAGGATTTTTCATCGCATTAAGCGGTCAGCCATGAGAAACCATTTCGCTAATCAGATTCGAGCGGCTAACAATTCAAAAAAAGAAATCTTCAAGATTGTAGAAGGTTTCACTAATCCTCTGGCCTCCCTAAGTCCCATATCTGTGTCTCAAATTTTGTGTGAGAATCTGGCAACCTTTTTTTATGAGAAAATTGCAGAAATATATTCTTTGTTTCCTCCTTGCAAAGAACCAGATCCGTCCATGAGCAATGGGTATGTAAATCAGTCCTGGACTAATTTTGCTGTCTTTGAAGACACTCAATCCCTGGTTGACCTTGAACTTGTAAAATCGGGTTCCCCGGCAGACCCTTTGCCTGCCAGGTTCTCAAGACTCTTGCTCAGGGGCTAAATCCAGTCCTGAATATTATCTGGAACCAGTCGCTGAAAACTGGAAACTATCCAGCTGAGTGGAGGAAAGCCTTGGTTAGACCCGTCTTAAAAAAAGAAGGAGTTGATCCCTTGGTATTAAAAAACTATCGCCCTATCTCTTTACTCTCAGCTCCAGCTAAAGTTTTGGAGAAGGAAGTTCAGAGGCAACTCTCGAGGTTCCTGGATTGCAACAACCTGTTGCATGACTCCCAGTCTTGTTTTAGAGCTACATTTAGCACTGAGACCGCGCTCCTGGAGGCTACGGAGATTCTGAGAGAAACTGTGGACAAAGGACACTGTGCAATGCTTGTGTTATTAGATCTCTCTGCGGCATTTGATACCGTGCCCCATAAAATCCTACTGCACAGATTCGAGAACGTTGGTCTATCAGGAGCAGTTTTGTCGTGGTTTCAGACTTTTTTGGAGGGACGCTCGCAACAGGTGGTGTTGGGTCCGCATTCCTCACAAATAAAATTGCTGTCATGCGGAGTTCCTCAGGGCTCTGCATTGAGCCCGACACTTTTTAATGTTTACCTGTCTCCCCTGGCCCCTATAATTGAGAAACACGGCCTGCGTGTTGTCAACTATGCTGACGACACCCAGCTCCTTTTCTCGTTTGATGAAAAGGATGGAGGAAGGATGTTGAGTGTTAAGAGCTGTATGTTGGATATAGTATCTTGGATGTCGGACAACTGTCTAAAGTTGAACACAGAAAAGACGGAGGTTTTATTTTTTAATAACAAATCTCCATTGTCCTCAGAATGTTGGTGGCCTACCACCTTAAATCCTGCACCGGCTCCAGTCAGGGTGGCTCAGAACCTAGGCGTTAAGATGGATACAGAGCTTTCTGGAAATGATCACATTGCGCAGCTCTCCGCAGTTTGTTTTTGGAAGCTTAGAATGCTGCGCCGTTTTTTTCACTTCCTGCCTGTAGACTGTCGTCAAACGGTGGTGCATGCCACCATCACTTCACGCCTGGATTACGCAAACAGTCTATTCATTGGACTTCCAGACTATCTGACAGCCAGGCTTCAGCTAATCCAAAACGCAGCAGCTAGATTAATCAGAAATATCCCTGTCCGCCATAGAATCTCCCCTCATCTGGCCAGTTTACACTGGCTACCTATAAAGAAAAGAGTGCTTTTTAAGGCTATGGTACTAATCCATCGTGCCTTGCATAATATCGGCCCTCTATATCTTAGAGCTAGGATTCAAAGGTACTCGCAAAATAGACTTTTAAAATCTAATAATCTGAATCTTCTTAAGGTACCTAAATTTAGAAAGGTCAGAATGGGCGGTCGGTCATTTTCTGTCCAGGCACCCACTATTTGGAATTCTATGCCGAAGGATCTTAGAGCGCTTGAGAAAGAAAATGTCTTCAGAAAGGCCTTGAAAACCTGGCTTTTTCTTTTGCATTGATTTATCTCCTCACTGGTCACAGCTCTTTTCCGTTCTGGTCCACATGATTAGTACCAGCGCCGGGACACCTCCGTTGGAGGTAGCTGCGCGCTATATAAGCTCCCATAACATAACATAACATAACATAACAATTCCCTAGTCAGTATCCATACACTTCCAGGAAATATCCTGTCACTTCCTTTGCAGTCCTCTAGAGACCCATTCAACAGCATGTACTAATCCATTCACTGTGCCAAAACCGAAACACTTATAAATTCAACAAGACACTCTCTTTCCAGTACTCTAATGATTCAGTCACTGCCTAAGTATTCATGCACAGAGCCAGGTCTTAGCATATGGACTTCTTCAAACCCCTATCCACTATGCATGCAGTCCTCTAAGCACCTACACACTTGTCTTTCACACCTTCAATTCCCCAGTCAGTATCCGTTCACTTCCAGCAAACACCCTGTCACTCCATTTGCACTCCTCTAGTGACCCATTCAGCATCATGTACTAATCCATTCACTGCGCCAAACCCTAATAAATTCACCCAGGCACTCTCCTTTCAGTACTATAATCATTCAGTCAGTACCCAAGTACTCATCCAGTGACCCAGGACTTAGTATATGGACTGCTTCAAACCCTTAACCCCTATGCATGCAGTCCTCTAACCACCTACACAATTGTCTTTCTCACCTTCAATTTCCTAGTCAGTATCCATACACTTCCAGGAAATACCCTGTCACTACCTTTGCAGTCCTCTAGTGACCCATTCAGCACCATGTACTAATCCATTCACTGTGCTAAAACCCAAACACTTATAAATTCACCAAGATACTATCTTTGCAGTACGCTAATCATTCAGTCAGTGCCTAAGTATTCATACACTGAGCCAGGCCTTAGCACATGGACTGCTTCAAACACCTATGCACTATGCATGCAGTCTTCTAACCACCTAGACACTTGTCTTTCACACTTTCAATTTCCTAGTCAGTATCCATACAGTCCAGCACTTGTGACTGCCTTTGCACTCCTCTAGTGACTCATTCAGTACCAAGTACTAAACCATTCCCTGTGCGAAAATCCTAGCACTTATAAATTCACCTAGGCACTCTCCTTGCTGTACTCTAATCATTCAGTCAGTACCCAAGTAGTCATGCAGTGAGCCAGGCCTTAGCACATGGACTGCTTTAAATGCCTATGCAGTATTGATGCAGGCCTCTAATCACCTACACAGTTGTCTTTCACACCTTCAATTCTCTAGTTAGTATTCATACTCTTCTAGCAAACACCCTGTCACTCACCCAGTGTGTCTCCTTATAGTACTGTAATCATTTAGTCAGTTGGCATGTAGTCTTTAAGTGAGGTAGGCTTTAGGGCATGAACTGCTTCAAAGTAGTATGCACTATGCATGTAGTGTTTTAGCGATCGTCACACTTGTGGTTCAGGGCTATAGTTTCTTAGTCAGTTTTTATATAAAATGTGTTTGTACAGTAATGGAATAGTATAAATGTGAAAGTTATTAATATACATTTATTTGTGATTTTTTCTTACAGATACAGAATAGGAGTGTTTCTCATCTGTTTGCACTCTTCTCGTGCAAGATTGTTTGGATGAAGGGTCCTTAGGTGTTTCATCATACTTGCTGTGCCGCACGAGTATTTTTTGTTAGGATCCCCTCGTAACAGAACTCTTTGGCAAATCTTGCGAATGAAGAAGGTGGCATTGGTCTTTGTTTGCCCCTTGGAAAAAATTAAAAATATCTTCACCACTGATGAAAAACGTTGTGGGCGTGGTGCCATCTGCAAAAAAATTTCCTCAGATTCGGTAAATATTTTAAAGCGGCAACATTTACAGTTAAACTTATAAAATTTTGTTAGCTGTATACATTTTATATATCTGGGATTTGTTTCTTGTGGTATTTTGTTAAGAATACCATGTTGTTTTTTTTTAACAATCTTTTTGATTTTCCAGGTCTGTCGTCGACATCCGTGGTTCCCACAGGAGTGTTCTGCTTTGTTGTTTTGTATTATTGTTGTTACATTTTGTTTATTAGTTTATTGTTTATATTTATGTTAATAAAAATATAAAGTTTGAAAATAGTTTATCGTTTATATATTTATTATTATAAAAAATAAAGTTTGAAAAAAAATAATAATGTTTTTGGTTGTTCTCTTAACTGCTGTGTGACTCTTTCTTGTTCTTATTACTGTTATTTGACGGAGTCCACCATGGTGTTAAATTTTGGGGCACTTATCGCTGGAATACTAGTGATATCTGCAGTTTGCACCAACTTCTGAATAGTGTGTTAGATTTATCTCAACTTTACTTTTGTTAAAGTGCTGATAATGAAATGGAGAGTAGCCGTTCCCGTGCAAAAAGACATGAGGTGCACCTTTGCGATTTATTCTAAATACTAAAATCCTGTATTGTATTGCACTGAGGTATTGGATGCACTTACAGTGTACACACGAAATCTATTAAGAAATCTCATTGTATTTATATTGATTGGGAATAGTGCGTCAGGTGCTGGATCTTGACGAGATACACTGCTCAGTTCATATATTGTTCTGCATACGAAAAAAATCACATCACAACTTTCACACTAATTGCAATGCGAAACAAATTCCGGCGATAAGACACGTTAGTACCAGGGATTTTACACCTGCTTCATGCTGGTGTTAAGCAGGACAACTACCTGCGTCATGAAAGGGAACACAGCCAAGAGCCACACCAGAACACCCACAGGTGCCATAGAGTCAATGAGCATGATACAGAGATACCCATGAGGGCCAGAAGACTCATCTCAACAACTCCAGGACTGCCAATGCCCCCCAAACCCATATCTTAGTAAGTGTGTCCCTGTGGTCATTGTCTTAGCATGATAAGCACGAGCCCTGCAACATCACAGTGTGCTGTCACCTCAGCGTTGGCAGTGAGCCTGGATGTGTAGCTACGTACGCATCCTCCTGCATGCACAACTGGCGTGTGCTGGTCTGGGGTTCACAGGTCAGTGGAGGGGTGTGCCTTTCCGGCAAGGGGAACGGGGTGTCTCGGACATGTCCGTGTACAGGAAGTGCGGTAAGTGTGTCTCTGTGTTCTGGTGTGGCCTGTTACAAGAGCCGCAGCAGTCGATGTTGTAAAGTGGCATGTACCACCTCCAAACGGCACTGTGATGTTGTTGTTGGAATGTAGCAGGACATGCGCAAATAGGCATTACAATGGCGTGCTGTACGAGTGCACGAGATACAACAGCTCACCGTACAAAAGTGTGGGGGCTCGTGGGAGGGAGGAGCAGCCGTTTGGCAACATAACACACAGTGAACTCGAACATGTGCCACATGCTGGGCATCTCATCCATGATGACCACGGTCGCAGACATCCCACAACACCAACGACTGGCCTTTGTACACATCCTGTATGAATGCAGCGTGGTTTTCACTTCTATGCTCGTTCAGTGGTGTGATGTTGGCGGGTTGTGTGACTTGTGCTCCTTGTTGGTGTGTTTCATTTTGGCCATTGTTTGTCTATACTTGTGCTGTACTTAATTGTGCCATTCTGCCCATCTCCCCTCATCCCCCCACTCCCTGCTTCTTCCTCTTCCTGGTGCTGTTGTGTCTATAATGTTGTTGCTGCACACATAAATACATGTAAAGAATAAATTAGAATAGTTCCTTGATTCTTTTAGGTTTCACAACTTCTCTATTGAATTCTTTTTAATTTTCCATATGAACCGTTTTTTAAATATTCAACAACACATAGAAGTCAGAAGTGCAACGTATTCTATCAGCACACTTTCTAGAACATTCTACAACACGTGCAGGTTAAAAGTTCATAATTTTTAAAAACTTTACAATATTTTTTTGTAACATTTCCTTGAACATTTAATGACACGTGCAGGTTAAAATTTGACGATTGTTTTAAGTTCGAACAGTGCCTGCCAAATGCAAGTAGCAGGTATGGTTGAGCTGAGCAAATTTTATCCTATGATATGTACTCCATGTTGAAACTGCTTTTTCTTAACCAATCACAAAGATGCTTTTCCACAAAACTAATGTGCACCCTACTTTTAAAAAAGAATGCTTTTCATGATATCTTCAGAGATAAGTTATAGATAGGAATTAGCATTTAAAAACCTTTGAAATTCACTGAAAAAACCAAAGGTTTCAGGGGCGTTATAGTTAGGAATTGGCATTTAAAAAACCTTAGAAATTCACTGAAAAAACCATAGGTTTCAGGGGTGTTATAGTTAGCTGGACATTTCCCTCGTACAAAACCCTAGAAATTCCCCTGTTATAGTTAGTTCAGCTAACTATAACTCGCGCCCCCGCAATGCACTGCTGATGACGTCACATATTACATCACTCATAACATGGCCAGTGACATCACTGATGACATCACTGATGACATCTCACATGACATCACTGATGACATCACTGATGACGTCATCCATGTGATAAATTAGTGCATCTTCTCACACCCTAATATAACCTTTGATACACCGACTCAAAATTTCAGACGGCCATTTTGACAACTATAGATACTTCAATACCAATAACTACTCACCCACTCGTTGACTTTTAGGTCTACATACATCTCCACTAACTCACCTGTACAGTCACTCATACTTACAGTCACTCTGTGCATTTATACACCTTTATAGACACTCACACACCCCCAATGATCCATTGAGGTACTCTAGTCAGTCATGCAAATAATTAATCACAGTAAAATTTACTCCCCTAAACAGTTAAAAACACTCAAGTTCACTTACTCATAAAAATACTAACACATTCTGTGTCTTCCTGCAGAAAAACAAACAGCACATGACACAGATATCCTTGCACTATGGCGCATACAGCCACTCCCAAAATCACACACTCTCATATATAGATAATTATATACTCTTACACACATATACACTGCGTTTCACATATGTAGTTACTGACATATGTACAACTGAGATATACATTCAATCACTAACACACCCATACATACACTCGCCCAACCATACAGTCCATCACAGATGCACTCTTAAAAACATGCACCCACTGAATCACGCACTCACACATCTAGTCACAGAGTCACACACACCCTACCCACACAAACACTCAGGAACCCATACAGATACTCAGACAACCAATCAATAACCCATATAGACACTCCTATAGCTATTCACAAAACCATGCAGCCACTTATACACCAACACACAGACACATACAGACATTCACACAGTTTAGTCACTAGTCTGCAGTAAGATACATTTAATGACTCACTTATAGACTCAGTTACGCACCTAGAAAATCATCCATTCACACACTTGTACACCCACTTATTTTTCAACAGGCCTTTCCCTATATATATTAAACACAATAAAACTGTTCAGAAACACATACTCAATGGATGATGTCATCAGTGATGTCATCAGTGATGTCATTTGAGATGTCATCAGTGATGTCATCAGTGATGTCACTGACCATGTCATGAGTGATGTAATATGTGACGTCATCAGCAGTGCATTGCGGGGGCGCGAGTTATAGTTAGCTGAACTAACTATAACAGGGGAATTTCTAGGGTTTTGTATGACGGAAATGTCCAGCTAACTATAACACCCCTGAAACCTATGGCTTTTTCAGTGAATATATATATATATAATATATATATATATATATATATATATATATATATATATATATATATATATATATATATATATATATATATATATATATATATATATATATATATATATATATATATATATGTATATATACAGTGCAACCTCTGCTCCACAAGGAAGAGAACATGCACACGCTGCTAGATTAAAACTTTTTTATTGCATTGGGCCTCCTCCGACCCAGCAAACAGGAGAGACACGTTTCGGCTGTCACAGCAGCCTTTCTCAATCTGGTGAGCGCCATTTTTACTAAACATATATATATCCTGTCCCAACCTTTGACATAGAAAAAATCTATTTTGCAAGGTTCAAAGTTTACATATTCATCGCCAACTGCAAAAAAATACATTTATGTGCATTACACAATTAATATACATGTAGTAAATATTACTAAAACTGAAAATTTAAAATTTGTATTAAAACACATAGTGCAACAATATGTACCATTAAATGCATAATACATAAACAATCCACTAAAAGATATATACAATATGTAAAATTTACTTAAACACAAGGATATGTATCAACATTACTTTCACTATGTTAGAACGCCTTCTATTATTATATTGTATTCTGTATAGATTGCACAAACTCCCCCAGGTAGCACTTTCTACATAAAGCATGCTGCATAAATTCCTAAAGTATGGGAGACTTAATTACCCTCATCTGGTCCCTTAATTTCATAGAACGCCTAATGGCTCTAACATTGAGGCCCCACCCAATTAACGCTGCTGTGTGAAGATATAATTGTCCGATTCCAAACAGAGCTAAAACAAACAAGCACAAGCGGCTTTCACTTTTAAACTAGCAGTGCATATGTAGACATAAATATATGTGTGCATACTATGACATATTTTAATAATCTGAACAATATATTCAAGTGAACAGGGACTACTAGTCCCATAATGCCATATCAGAGTAAACAACAAACTTATGGAAGGCACCAATAGTTTATATGGCACACAAACTGTCACTGATAGCGTTGCTTCATAGATTGTAAAGGAGCTCAAAGGAATCCAATATCATGTAAAATAAGGTCACTTAAAATTCGCACAAGATCACCCCTTAACTCCGAACATATGCTCAGTGTGGGCTATTATCACAAGTTAGAGGTAAACCAGGCCGCGTTCATGTCAGGAAGTCTTCACTACTGAAGCAGCACAGAGTGAACAAATTCACAGGGTTGGAGGAGAGCCATGCACAAAAATAGGTAAGCCAGTCAGTCCTCACCGCTACAGCGATTGGTTGCACGGCCTGCTGAGTGAGGCTTGTGGAGACATGGAGAAACATGGACCCTATGCTGAAAGTTGGCAGACTTCCTCGCTTCAAAATCAGTACCTCCCACAATGCTCACGCCTCTATTCCTCTTTCTGGCAGATAATCGGGGGGCTTGTCAGTGTAGCACTTGCCATGCCGTTCCATCAAACTTTGCGGTTAATTTGACAGCCCAAAGCGAGATATATATATATATATATATATATATATATATATATATATATATATATATAAATATCACCTACTAGTGGTCGCCAGTAGGTAGTTATAGTTAGGACAATTTTTCTCTAGGAAAAGCATTTATTGACTTGCCTATATCGTTGGCGCCATTTGACAAATCTTCACAAAAGTTTCCAAACAATGTATGCTGGTGATTCTTGTTGCACATGGAAAGTTTCAGGTTGATCCGCTAAGTGGGGGCCATGAAAAAAGGCTGTCGAAAAAGTGTGTTTCACATGTTAATTCCCATGAACACGGCTACAGCCCGAACTGCTGGATGGAATTATAAAACATTTGGCAGGAAGTTAGATTTTGGTTCGCAGGTCATGCTTTCTGGTAGAAATCCGTTCAGCAGTTGTTGGGAAATTTAAGGGAAAAAATAACGATATCCTGTACTCCCTCATAGATGCACTCAGACACTCATACACACTGCCATTGATCCAGTTAAACTCTGACACACTCTCTGACAGTGCTTCTCATAGTTCTATGCAGAAACCGACAGACATACTCAAACTGTCATATATTCACTCACAGACTCTCTCAGAGAGTGACATTTGTTTTATACAATTATTTGGATAGTGATGTACCTAGTGTGATGCAAAAATATCCTTTTTATGGTTATGAATTTTGAATGTGCTGGGGGCTATTGAATTTCAGCTTTTGTTTTGTGTATTCGTGACATATTTGCGAATATCATGACAAGTCACGAATATTTAAAAAAAGAAAAAAGATATTTATAAAGAAAATTAACAACATTTTCAGCAATAGGGTGGCTCTGAGAAAAGCCTTTGTGTTCATCGTGTGCATATGAAAATTACACATAGGATCAGATACAAAGTTTAGGTTGCTGAGAAACACCCTGTTGCCTTCGTCTGTGAAGTGAACTCCATCACTTCTGTCGATTCCATGCATGTCAAAAACGCAGGTTGTTGTTTTAGACATAACCCATGTTATGGTCCCTGAGGAGCTTTGTCAATCTGTGAACAGAACTGATTTGACCACTTTCATGTCTGTCTTTGACATATGTTGGAGTACACCAAGACAGTGTGGTGGGTAAAGTGCCATCAATTGTGTAAAGGTATTCTTTACTAGATTTTCCCAGTTAGAGAAACATACAGCCACTCACACATCCACTCACCTACTGATACAGACACTCACACACCCCCTCTCACAGGTTACAGTTAAGAAATAACAATAAAATACATTGAAAGTCAATGAAAAAACAACGTTTACAAGGATGTTATAGTTGGGCTCACATTTCACTCATACAAAATTATAGAAATTCAGTAGTTATAATACCTGAGCTAACTATAACTTACGGCCCCACAGTGCACTGCTTATGACCTCACATATTATATCACTCATGAATAGGCCTGGGCGAAAATTCCGTTCCGCTTGCAGAAATTGCGATAATTTGACATTTTCGCGTTCCTCGGAGAGCGCGAAAATGTCAAAATTTCCACAATCTGCATCTTACCGCAAATTTTTTTCTTGCTCGTGCTGTCAAAAAATACATTCTCGCGTGCGCGCAATCGCCTTACCTGAATCCCCGCGTTCGCTGTCAAGTTTTCCCAATCCGGTCGCGTTCTCCACGAGATGTTGGATTGTTGGTAGCCATTTGCGCTGTCTCGTGACAGTTCGCTCCCGCATTAACGTCATTTGTCACGTGATCACGTCATTCGTCGCGCGATCACGTCTTTCGTCTCGCGATTATGCACCGCGAGAGTATGAGATGATTGAGATCTCAAACACGTCATTCTCCACTGCGAGCGAGAGCATGAGGACGCGGGCACGTCATATCGAACACAAGCGGGCGGGACAAGTGAAAACAAGATGGCCGCGCCCGTGAGCAACCGCATGGGTAAGTTGGCGAGCCGCGATCATGCAGAAAATACGGCGAACGGGCGGGAAAAAAACTTCTGCGTCTTCGTGATATTTCCGCGTGTTTGCGGAGATTTTTAACATTTTCGCGATAGTTTACGAAAGTGAATTTCACAAATTCCGCCCACCCCTACTTATGACATGGTCAGTGACATCACTGATGATATCTCAAATGACATCATCAACAGAACCGCTCCCACACCCACCCACCCCCATACAATCTGTTGTAAGCTCACTCACAAACCCACACAACCACTCAACCATTCACAGACCAATACGAGTACTCACATACCCGCTCCTCCATAGAGCCACTCACACACGCACTCACTCACTCATACAGCCACTCATACAATTACCCACTCATACAACCAGTCATGCACCCTCACAGATATTTACACAGCCATACACTCACCCACACAAGCTCTCACACTATCACCCACCCAATCACTTACATACCCATTCAGACATCTATACTAGCACTCTCATATCTCATATTTGCTCACTTACACAGTCATTCACACAGACACTCACTCTCCAATACCGCCATTCACACACCAACTCGCTTAACCAAATACTCACAGAAGCATCCACTCACTCACTCATACAACCACTTACACACAAAGTCACTCACTCATACAGTCATTCAGACACCCACTCATTCACCCATCCACTCATTCACCCATACCATTATTCACCACTTGGGAAACATATGTAGTGGATTAGAATCTGCTCTTGGGGAATGGTTTGAAAATTCCTAACCTTAGGAGCCTGAATAATAGTTCCCAGTGGGCAGCAGCATTGAAAGGGAATGACTAATTGAACTACAAATCATGATTATTGTTGCTGCGTTTTAAAAATTGATAACTGGTTCAAAATTGTAATTCATTTTTCATCATTGTTTATAACGTATATTGTGTTGAATTATGATTTGAATTCGAATGTATGTTTACTGTGAAAACAAACAGTGTCTTTCCCTTGCTCTGACTCAAAAGACAAAAAGTAAATGGTCTATAAAATATCAAATATAGAATGATGAACAAATAAATACCATAGACCAATGTAATCAGTGATTGGTCTGAGTCTGTTCAAGTAAAAAACAGCATTTAGCGTGACAGCTAGATAAAATGTTTTTTTAATTTGATAGGCCCTATCTAGTTGTCTGTATTAGGGTCACCCCCTTTACAAAGTAAAATTAATAGAATAGAGCGTGATCATTTTTTAACCACTCACTGGAGGGCGAAAGTACACCATTTGTGACTACCAGGACTAGAAACAATTAACAAGGTACCCATCAGGGAGGCTCACTGGATGACCACACATAGTATATATTGCAAACTTCCTGCGATTGCAGCCCTGAAGTCAGGAAATGGTTACTACAGGGAAGAAAAGCAATGACGAGCATGAATAAAGTGATAAAGAGCAAATATATCTTGCTGACAACAAAAATATAAATCAGTAAAGCAATGGCTTTGCTTGTAAAAATGTATGAAAGTGAAAGCTGGACAACTAATAAATTGATTGTTGAAAAATGTATTCCTTGGAAATCTGGTGCTGGCGAAGGCTTTTGCGTATCCCATGGACTGCTAGAAGAACTAATCAATCAACACGAGAAAATGAAGTCAGAACTTTCAGTAAAATCATTTATGATAAAAATGAAGCTAAAATATTTTAACCACATAATAAGAAGACTTCTTGAAGGAAAAGAGAAAAGAGGAAGACCAAGATCATGGTGGTTAGACTAAGGGCCTGATTTATAACATAAATAACATAACCCATTCTCCAAGATCTAAATGAGGCCCTCAGTCAAGACTGATACAAGCAAGAATCTTCAAGACATAAAGAATTCTGAAACTGAAAGAAATAAACGGATTTTATTAATTGAATCACCAATAGTCAGACATGACGGAATGGATAAAACAAAAACAGAATGTTTTTGTAAACTAAATTTCTCCCAGGCTTATAGTAAACATGCAGTTTCTACTCTTCTGCCTTGTGTCTCATGTTTCCTCACAGAATTTCCCCCATTCACCCATCAATCTAATATTCATTGGCTGGCAAACGTGCCTCTGCTCCAAAAAATCATCTTTAATATTTTACCACCGTCAAATCAATAAATTTTTTGAGTTTTTTTCCGAATCAGAACATTCCTTCTGCACCATACCCGCAAGATACTTTGTTCATGTTGCACGGAATAGACTGGGGGCAACAGGCATTCTCGAGCCCCATAAACTCAAAGATTAATACGCTGCTTACTTTTTTTTGTGGTGGTTCAAAGCCGAATAATTGAATACAGGGTGCCGCTCGTAGGCTCGGACTTTGACTTCCCAACTGGGGCTGCCACGGAGAACTTTTTTGCTGCTTGAGGAGCGGAAGGGACGTGCTTGACTACCCTTTGATTGCGGGACTGCGAGGACCAGGGCGCCTTGCTGCTGGATTGATCTGCTGCACCTGGTCCTCTTCCCGACCCCTCCCCCTGCACCTACATTAAGCCTCGCGGCCCCCGCTTCGCGGGAGCCGCTCGTAGGCTCGGACTTTGACTTCCCAACTGGGGCTGCCACGGAGAACTTCTTTACTGCTTGAGGAGCGGAATGGACGTGCTTGACTACCCTTTGATTGCGGGACTGCGAGGACCAGGGCGCCTTGCTGCTGGATTGATTTGCCGCACCTGGTCCTCTTCCCGACCCCTCCCCCTGCACCTACATTAAGCCTCGCAGCCCCCGCTTCGCGGGTGCCGCTTGTAGGCTCGGACTTTGACTTCCCAACTGGGGCTGCCACGGAGAACTTCTTTGCTGCTTGAGGAGCGGAAGGGACGTGCTTGACTACCCTTTGATTGCGGGACTGCGAGGACCAGGGCGCCTTGCTGCTGGATTGATTTGCCGCACCTGGTCCTCTTCCCGACCCCTCCCCCTGCACCTACATTAAGCCTCGCGGCCCCCGCTTCCCGGGTGCCGCTCGTAGGCGCGGACTTTGACTTCCCAACTGGGGCTGCCACGGAGAACTTCTTTGCTGCTTGAGGAGCGGAAGGGACGTGCTTGACTACCCTTTGATTGGGGGACTGCGAGGACCAGGGCGCCTTGCTGCTGGATTGATTTGCCGCACCTGGTCCTCTTCCCGACCCCTCCCCCTGCACCTACATTAAGCCTCGCGCCCCCGCTTCGCGGGAGCCGCTCGTAGGCTCGGACTTTGACTTCCCAACTGGGGCTGCCACGGAGAACTTCTTTACTGCTTGAGGAGCGGAAGGGACGTGCTTGACTACCCTTTGATTGCGGGACTGCGAGGACCAGGGCGCCTTGCTGCTGGATTGATTTGCTGCACCTGGTCCTCTTCCCGACCCCTCCCCCTGCACCTACATTATGCCTCGCGGCCCCCGCTTCGCGGGAGCCGCTCGTAGGCTCAGACTTTGACTTCCCAACTGGGGCTGCCACGGAGAACTTCTTTGCTGCTTGAGGAGCGGAAGGGACGTGCTTGACTACCCTTTGATTGCGGGACTGCGAGGACCAGGGCACCTTGCTGCTGGATTGATCTGCCGCACCTGGTCCTCTTCCCGACCCCTCCCCCTGATTATCTTTCCTATTTTGCTCCCTCCCTCTCTCGCGTGAGCGGGACGCGAGCGGGGCGCAGTCCGGGGCGAAGACCAGGCAAAGAGCGGGCCGTTTGAGGCCGTTCGAGTACGGGAGAGGCAGGGACAGGGCCATCCTCCTGTGCCGTTTAGAGCCCGTGGGAGAAGACCGAGGAGCAGAGCACTTACCATGTCTGCCAGAGAAACCCGGAGCAAAACTCCGCAGGGCGCTGCAAAGCCTACAGGTACTTTGGACTTGTATTTTGCCAAGGCTGGTTCACTGCTGATCGATGATATAACAACCTTAGAGAGGCGTATTTCTCTTGAAATTGACTGGGTTAGAAGATCGTCATTGGGTCCTCTTACACATGCTACCTCCCCAGTACAACCCCCAGAAACTGTTACTCCTGATGTTGGGGGGGAACTTGGATCTCTCCCACCATTGGAGTCAAATATCTCGTCTTTATCCATTGTAGATTGTGATATTTCTGCCTCTGTAGATCTTGGCCTATCACCCTTTCCACCTCCCAGGCTTTCTACGGCTAAAGCTACTCGTAAAGCAGACATTGCCATTGAGGCACCTATTATTGATGGCATCAACTCAATCATACAGCCATCACAGGGGGACCGGGAGGGAGCAATTCCCAAAAGAAAAAGAAGGGTCCAAACTGTAGGGGGGCGCAGGCCAAAGATCCCAAAGCTCAACCCAAGGGGCGAAGCAAATCATCAGGGCGCGAATCGCACGGGGCTGGATACACCTCTAACCCAGGTTAATAGACCATCTAGCCAAAACACTACATCACGGGTGGAGGGTTTTCCTTTTTCCCTTCTTGATATAAAATCTCTGATGAATGAAATGCTCACCCCCCTAATAGACCGCCTTGCAAATTTGGAATCACGCCTAATAAATTTCCAAAAGGGAATTGACCAGCTAGTGGATGCTTCCAAAACAGCTAGTGTAAACATGAATTCTATGACAGCACCCCAACTCCGACTCAGGGAAGGCTGTGATGCACAAAAGTCTGTACATCCACACCCTCCAAGATCATCTTTTTCCCAAATACCTAGGCCCTTGATTCAATCTTGCAAACCCACTCCTTGCCCTTGTGATATGCCAACTCTATCTCAAACACGGATACAGGGTCAAGAGAGCAGACACAGGCCAGTTTATCTTCCGCCTGAGTCAGCTCCGTACACAGTCATTCTAGCGGGTGTTCCCGAACTAAAACCACCAAGTAGTGAGCCAGTGCTGGCCTTGAAAAACAAGGTCATTCACTGGCTCTCTAAAAACAGGCCCCTCCCTTTGGGCATTAACAGCGAGGTCCTCATAGTGAGGAGACTTCCGTGGCTCGGGAACACCAAAAAAACCATTAAGGGTGACTGTGTACTGATCAATTTCAGGGATCCCTACACAGTGTCACTTATATGTAGTTGCCCGCATCTCACGACGGGATCTTCTATCCAATCCCTCCCCCTTTCATTTTTCTATCCCCCCATAATTATTGATCAAGATGAGGAAGGCTGGGATTTTGTACCTAGGAGAAATGGGAGTAGGGGACATGGGGCAGGTAGAGAGAACCTGACTATAGGTTTCCCCCGATCAGATTACGTTCAAACTCACAACCGATTTAGCTGTCTAGATATGGTGGATTGACCGTTTGCGTCAGAGGGTGCTGGCATCACGAACAAAAATAAGAACAAAGTAGCCAACAGTCAATTAGTACTTTTGAAGGAGAAGGAGCACTCTCTGCACACTAAAGTTTATGCAGAGGGAGGATTAGGGACTACTTATTCAACCCCTACTGCACCTTCTGAGTGGATCAATCATGGAAGCAATTATGGCCTAAGCCAACTTCGGAGGATGGCCTCGGAAGAGGTTGCATACCCAAGTCCTTCCCCCGTGGCAAATAATTCCTCCCCCCTTAGGATTTTATCCTGGAATGTGGCAGGCTTAGCCAACAAATTGGACAACCCGTCTTGGAGCTCCTTCATTGAGCAGAAAGATATTTGCCTGCTCCAAGAGACGTGGGCAAGAGAAGACATCACCCACATGGGTTTTGCAACATTCTCAACTCACGCATCCTGGGGGGGTAGAGGGCGCCCTTCCGGCGGCCTCGCAATATGGGTTGCCACCGACCTGGGTTGCAGGGCTGATGTACTTCTTACTAACTCGGCAGATATTCTTGCTGTATTGTTGGAATGGCCAAATGCCCAAAGTCTCCTGTTGATTAACATGTATTCCAGGCCAACTAACATCACCCAGGAGTCACCCACTATTGCGGAGCTCGCTCTGTTCTTGAACGACATAGCAGAGGGCACCCCTTACCTCATAGGAGGAGATTTTAATTGCCACTATGAGCCCCTCTTAGGTACCATGGAAGGCCTGGCTATGGAGGAGGATCTCCTCTGGCATATACCGCCCCCGCAGGCTCCGGCTCCAAAAACATGGTCCCCCTTGGCCCTACAAATTACCTCCCTAACTTTGAAATACGGCCTGCGGGCATGCAACGGAAGGTTTAATTCCGATATTCCGGCAAGATGTACCTTTAACAGGCAGGGTAGTGAGTCTAGGCTGGACTATATTCTGGTCCCCTTGCCCTCCTGGTCGCATATTAAAGATTTCTGGCTTACCAACAGGGATGACAGCGATCACAACGCCCTCGAATTAAATTATAGCCATCCCGGTTCCACGGCCACGGGGGAACAAAGGGAGGCAACTGAGGAGAGCCTGGTCCTTGGGAATAATAGGCGTAGTATAAAGTGGGAGTTAATATCTTCCCATCCGGCCAAATTACCCAATCTATATGCACAGGTAGTGCCCGTACTCGAAAAGGTGGAGGCGCTTATGATGAAAGACACCATCGTGGACACCCATTTCCAACTAGGACAGCTACATGCTGCCCTTGCTAAAACCCTCTCCGAATTTCTAACTAAAAAAATAACCAGGTCCAATGGAAAAACATCTGGCCCTCTCTGGTATAATGGTGCCTGCCGTAAGGCAAAAACTGATCTTCTTAGATCAATTAAAGAAAGAAAGGGTAGTGAGGACATCAGGGCAAGGCGACTTGCATGCAAGTATTTGACCTCTAATGCCAAAAGTGAGTGGGAACACGATAAATGGATTGAACTTACCAACTCCCTGGCCTGGCCTGTGCGGACTCGCGCAAAGTTTGGCGCTGCGTCAACACAGGCTCAGAGGAATTGATATCTGCCATAGAACCTAATTTTTCAGCTAAGACATGGCAGAACCATTTTCAATCCCTCTACAAATTACCCGAGGACGCTAGGGCAAAGTCTAGCCAATCCCACTGCCCCGCCGAGACTGGCGAGCCGTTTACACTCAAGGAGGTACGTGTTGCCGTCCTTGGACTCGCATCAGGAAAGGCCCCAGGGCTGGATGGGCTGCCGGGTGACTTGTTTAAGTCCCCCTATCTTATGACTCTCTTCAATGCCATTCTTGGAGGCATGGCCGTGCCAGGTACTTGGCTGGGCGCAGAGATTGTGCCAATTTTTAAAAAGGGCTCGCCTCTGCTCCCAGCCAACTACAGACCTATTAGTCTCATAGATGTTCCACAGAAGATCTTTGGCAGACTCATTCTAAATCGCCTCCAGGAATGGATTGAAG
The DNA here is from genome assembly GCF_964204655.1 of Triturus cristatus. Lineage (NCBI taxonomy): Eukaryota > Metazoa > Chordata > Amphibia > Caudata > Salamandridae > Triturus > Triturus cristatus. Next base: position 249,552,034 of record NC_140592.1, read on the forward strand.
ACTCGGCGATCATGAGCCCTTATCAAGCAGGTTTCAGAAGAGGTATTTCCACCACTGACCAAATCTTCCGTCTAAATCTTTTATACTGGAAGACGGTGCTGATCGAGGGCGGCAGCCTTTACACAGTTTTTGTGGATCTCCGCGCCGCCTTTGACCTGGTGCCCAGGGACAAATTATGGGCGGTGCTAATGGACCTGGGGGTTCCTACTGACATTCTCTCAATTTTGAGAAGATTGCATCAGGGTAATTTTGCCAAGGTCAGATGCGGAAGAGGAGGCACTCTATCGGACGCTTTCCCCGTTGACAGGGGGGTTAGACCAGGATGTGTCCTTGCTCCGACCCTCTCCTGTCTTTTTGTCAACGGGGTTATAAATCATCTAAGCGCCCTGAGTAACATCGATGCCCCAAAGTTGGACGGCAGCAGGGTTCCTGCAATTATATTTGCAGATGACACCCTGCTGCTTTCCAAATCCCCTATGGGTCTGCAACGGGTCCTGGATGGGTTCGCAAGTTTCTGTGTGGAACGCGGTCTGGAGATCAACGCTGCCAAAACAAAATACATGATCTTCAACCCGCACCCCACCACACGCGCGAGCCCTACCATAGGGTCCTCTAGACTAGAGAGGGTCTATACCTTTGAATACTTGAGGATAGTTATTAATCAGTTTATGACCTGGGACTCACACATAACAAGGGCAAACATCAAATTGACTCAGTTGGTGGGCGGCATTGCCAGGATGACCAAAGGACTGACCTATAGGCCCCTAGGCCCTCGTATACAAATCTACAAAGTACAGGCTAGAGGGACAGTCACTTATGGAGCCGAAATCTGGGGGCACACGCTAATGCAGAAGCTTCAGGTAACGGAGAATACTTTTCTTAGGCAGTTGGCAGCCCTGCCTGTAAGTACACCTCTCCTGCCACTTAGACTAGATTTGGGTCTAAGACCGATCTCAGAGGAGTTGGGCCTTAAACCCCTAACCTTCTGGTGCAAAATCTGGTCTTCGCCGGAACTCTCTAAATATAGAGCGGAGCTGACAGAGATTTTGCGTCTTTGCAAGAATATACAAATTCCATGGTTAAGTTACATAAAGCACACTTGTGAGCTATTAGACAGATCTGATCTGTGGCACAACCCTGGAACAGCATGCCCCAGGGTCTCTCGCAAATTAATCTCGAAGGCTTATTACGAGCATTGCCTACGAGATGCTATATCAAACGTGCGGGAGGGGTCCCACATTGCCTATTTTTTGGCCTTCAAAGACTCATACTATCTAGAGCCGACCTTTAACGACATGGGCCCGCCACTCACAAGGAAGCTTTTTATGCAATGGCGCTACAATACTCTCCCTCTTAGGGCGTACACGGCACATTGGGCACACTCAGATCACACAGTCCTATGCCCATTTTGTAAGCACCAACAAGAGACAGATTTGCATGTCATATTTTTTTGCCCAGCGTATCAAAGACCAAGGATGTACTGGATTCGCCCTTTGCTTAGAAATCTGGGCTTTAGACAGTATTTCCCTGCTTTTAGAATATTGAAGACAGATCTTTCGGTTCCAATAGCCTTTGCTGTTGCTAAATTTTTAACGTCTATATGGTTTATTCGTTTGCGTCATCTTAAATTACTTCAGCAGATGAACTAACTTGATGACTTATTTTAAATTGAGTAATCTCCTATTTTTCACTGAAATATGAATACATTTATATTGTCATGATTTTATTGTATTTTTCTGTATTCTTTTATGGTCCGAGAGACCGAAATAAAGATAAATAAATGAATGAATACAAATAATGCTTGAATATGCAAAAAGTACCTTTTTTTTGTAGATGTTTTGGTTTGATTTGATGTGAATCTAAACATAACAAATTCCCAACGTGTACTACAGGCTCGAGTTTGAGTCATGAGTTAATAATTAGCACACCGACACCAGCAACAATTTCAGAGTTGAAAATGTGAACATTTGAATGTCTTAGGCAATGCTCACTCTCTTTAGCAATAGCTATTGAGCAAAAAAAGAGAGAAGAGCATTGGGTATAGTTTCAGTTTTTTTTTTAAAAGTAGGAATAAATTGTGCCAGGCTGAGTGCAACATCTTTGGCAATTAAAGAACGTTTGCAGGTGTAATCTGGTGAAACTGCGATCCAAAACTCAAAGGTCACCTACTACTCTAAGGTCTTTTGTTCTAGGAAATGTCATTGCCCGTCAATCTTCTGTGAGTACATTAATTCGCTTATTAGAATATAAACTTACAGCATGTTTTCCCTTCTGAGGACAGTTCTGTGGTGTGGCTTTGTGCTTTCCCGAAGGTCCAACATCTATTATGAAATGTATTTGTGTCCTTAAATTGCTTATTGTTCCATCTGAGATGCGTGTGGTCCATTTTAATTAGCCAATATTTGTTTGGAATAATTCCCTTTTGATGAAAGAATACTGGTGGACAATAGAATTGCTATGCACAGTGTTTGATTGTGGAACAAAAACTTGTTAAATGCTCTTTGGGTGACTTTGATAGTTGCTAAACATGCACAGCAGCATGCGACTTTATTGACTACCTCTCCAAGACATCAGGGTGTCAATAACTCCGGGTGCTTAGAGTCAGTTTATCAATTCAGCATGTAAGCATCATACAAATGCTCTCTTTTCTAAAGTGAAAGTAAGTCCGTAACCTTGTAGGTGATATGAAAGTTTTCATCTTCTGGGTAAATGGGCTGCAGTGCATGTTTAGCATAGAGATGACATGCATCTCCTTAAATGGATTACAAGGCGCATCTAAGGTATCTTGCTAATATGTTCTTAAAAATAATGTCTCGAGAGAAGTATTGCGGCTATCATATGGACTTTTATTAGGTTTTGGCACCAATCAAAAAGCTCTGAACTGATCCCACCTGGGGGTTAGGTTCCCTGAGTTCTAATTCGCAGCCAGTTATAGTCTATGAGAGGTTCATGGTGAAAATCTCCAGTTTGGGAGTACTAACCGTGAAAGGCCTGCATTATGAGCATTGGGGTTATCTTGATTCAGGTAACAGGAGATACTGGCTACATCAGAATTACAGGTCGGCAGGAGCACCATGCCCCTATTTTGGTTCCATGCACATTTCACCAGGAAATCTGTTGATATGTTAGTGGGGAGGGCCCAGACAGAATGGAGGACATCCTCGAATCAATGCACAATGATTGATTGATTGATTGATCCAATGCACAACCGCTAATTCCCACAGGTATTTCGCATTCGAGATTGCAAAATCAAAGTAGTCCAGTAAAGCCACAACCTGTGAGTACTGCTCACTGTGGTATTGGTATTTTCAGTTGCAGCATCAACAATGCGGTTTTCCTGCAGTATTCATGATGTGCTCATGGTGGGAGGGTGCGCTATTTTTGGATTAGCTTAGGGGCCAGATAGGAGAAGAGGGCTGTATGGAGGTGTTAATAATCCAGCATGGAGATGACTTTTTCTGTGGCAACAGAAATACATAGGTGTAACAGCAGTGAACAAGGCAAATGTGTAATTAATGGCACATTCACTCTCTAAGTAACCTACTCCAAATGTGTGTGTTTGTGGATGTGGGTGTCTGTGTGTGGGGGGGGGGGTGAGGGTGCGTGTGTGTGTCCTCACAATGGCAAGACCCAAGTTTCATGGCTCAAAGTGAAATCCCATGTGGAAACTTTGAATGCCTACCAGATATAGGAGTGGAACGAATGGTCTCAGAACTGCACAAGACTGTGGCTAAGCTTCCTGCTTCCCGTTCTGTGCTCCCCCATCCTACCCCTTACTTTACCATTTATCTTCTTCCATCCCTTCCTGGGCCCCTCCCCTTGCCACAGTTTAAATTGTTGTGGTGTGTTTATTCGGTGGGTGGGTAATAGGAGATGGGAATTTGACACCATAGACGAGGTCTGTCTCTAGTGTCTTTTTTGTATTCTGTCCATGGATTCGAATGATACATATCTCATACAATATGACATGAAAACCCTACTTTTCAGCATTCTCCACCATTCTATGCTGTGCTTTCTTCAGGCCCATTGGGGTAGCCACTTTTGTATAGATACCCCCACTAATCAGGAGCAGCAGTGCAGTTGCATAGGTGGATGCTCTCTATCCTTAAAGCAGTGCAGTGGCAACAGGGATTTAAGTATCATGTGTTTGTTGTGCTCTAACATGTCAGACTTCTGCTGACAGAATTATAAAACAAGAGACATGCATTTTACAAGAGCATAATAGATTATGTGGAGTGAAAGGCCTGTGAAAAAGAAGCTTAAAGTTGTAAGTAACCCGTATGTGTAGTAGCTGTTTTCGTTAATCAGAACAATCCTCAAAAAAAATGCTTATTTCATTGGCTGTGTTTTGGGCATTCTATTGTTAGCGCTGTGCATGTTCTTCCAGTTTTTTGCTGGCCTCGTGGTCATCTGCTGGGTTTGTGATCTGGGTTTGTCTGGCACTGTGTGTGCCCGTTCTTTTCTGCTGGTCTTGTTGGGGGCTGCCAACATTTGGCCATCCATTCCAATGCTCCTTTTCTGGCTTCAGACAAGGATCGAAGAAGTTTTCCTTGACGACACTTTTAGCCTGAATGAATAAATATGGATTCCTATTCTTAAGTTTTGGGGCTGGCTGTGGGCCGTCCCCATATACTCACTACAGCTATTGAGAATACTGTGAGTATGTTCTTTGTGCAGTGCTCCAGACCCATCTCTGAGGTCAGCTGAGTATGTGCCCACACTATTTTTATTTCTGTTGTGTTTTGCTTGGCAGTGTCTCCCAACCCCGCTTGGTGCCAGGTGACGTCTTTTCAGAGCGGAGCACTCTGAACAGCTACCGGTTAAATTGTGACACTGTGGATTTGAATCGATATTTTTAAAGTCACTTGCGGTGTATTTTAAAATGTCCACCTATTTCTAATTGACTTACGGTGTGTTGTTTCGAAATTAACTGCCTAGTGTTATACAATCATTGAAAGTGCACTGACAATCTTACCGAATTGTTAGGAGCTTTAGGGGCTAGTGTCTGTCTTGTTCGGTGTTCCAGCCTACCCGCCCTGGTCCGACTCGGTATCCAATACCGTTGTGCGGAGGGCGGGGTAGACAAGAGCAAGACACGCCCAGCAACCCCGGGACAGTCGAGCGGTTAGCGCTCTAGCAGCACTCCTCACGGGGCTATTTAGCCACTCGTCGGCCCAAGCGCGCAGCGGTTGCGCACAGGGGGGCGCCATTGACGGCGCCGAAGACAAGCCAAAGACATGCCCGTCTGCGCCCGTCCGTGACAGTAAGGGGCCAGGGGCCATGGAGACTGCCATCCCAGATATGCTAAGCCCTCCTCACAGGTGGTTAACCTACAATTCACAGGTATTGCGGGGATACAACCCAGGACCATGTAAGGACTGTAGGGGTGATGAATTCCCTGAGGTCTTGCTCGTGCTGTCAAAAAATACATTCTCGCGTGCGCGCAATCGCCTTACCTGAATCCCCGCGTTCGCTGTCAAGTTTTCCCAATCCGGTCGCGTTCTCCACGAGATGTTGGATTGTTGGTAGCCATTTGCGCTGTCTCGTGACAGTTCGCTCCCGCATTAACGTCATTTGTCACGTGATCACGTCATTCGTCGCGCGATCACGTCTTTCGTCTCGCGATTATGCACCGCGAGAGTATGAGATGATTGAGATCTCAAACACGTCATTCTCCACTGCGAGCGAGAGCATGAGGACGCGGGCACGTCATATCGAACACAAGCGGGCGGGACAAGTGAAAACAAGATGGCCGCGCCCGTGAGCAACCGCATGGGTAAGTTGGCGAGCCGCGATCATGCAGAAAATACGGCGAACGGGCGGGAAAAAAACTTCTGCGTCTTCGTGATATTTCCGCGTGTTTGCGGAGATTTTTAACATTTTCGCGATAGTTTACGAAAGTGAATTTCACAAATTCCGCCCACCCCTACTTATGACATGGTCAGTGACATCACTGATGATATCTCAAATGACATCATCAACAGAACCGCTCCCACACCCACCCACCCCCATACAATCTGTTGTAAGCTCACTCACAAACCCACACAACCACTCAACCATTCACAGACCAATACGAGTACTCACATACCCACTCCTCCATAGAGCCACTCACACACGCACTCACTCACTCATACAGCCACTCATACAATTACCCACTCATACAACCAGTCATGCACCCTCACAGATATTTACACAGCCATACACTCACCCACACAAGCTCTCACACTATCACCCACCCAATCACTTACATACCCATTCAGACATCTATACTAGCACTCTCATATCTCATATTTGCTCACTTACACAGTCATTCACACAGACACTCACTCTCCAATACCGCCATTCACACACCAACTCGCTTAACCAAATACTCACAGAAGCATCCACTCACTCACTCATACAACCACTTACACACAAAGTCACTCACTCAGACAGTCATTCAGACACCCACTCATTCACCCATCCACTCATTCACCCATACCATTATTCACCACTTGGGAAACATATGTAGTGGATTAGAATCTGCTCTTGGGGAATGGTTTGAAAATTCCTAACCTTAGGAGCCTGAATAATAGTTCCCAGTGGGCAGCAGCATTGAAAGGGAATGACTAATTGAACTACAAATCATGATTATTGTTGCTGCGTTTTAAAAATTGATAACTGCCTAGTGTTATACAATCATTGAAAGTGCACTGACAATCTTACCGAATTGTTAGGAGCTTTAGGGGCTAGTGTCTGTCTTGTTCGGTGTTCCAGCCTACCCGACCTGGTCCGACTCGGTATCCAATACCATTGTGCGGAGGGCGGGGTAGACAAGAGCAAGACACGCCCAGCAACCCCGGGACAGTCGATCGGTTAGCGCTCTAGCAGCACTCCTCACGGGGCTATTTAGCCACTCGTCGGCCCAAGCGCGCAGCGGTTGCGCACAGGGGGGCGCCATTGACGGCGCCGAAGACAAGCCAAAGACATGCCCGTCTGCGCCCGTCCGTGACAGTAAGGGGCCAGGGGCCATGGAGACTGCCATCCCAGATATGCTAAGCCCTCCTCACAGGTGGTTAACCTACAATTCACAGGTATTGCGGGGATACAACCCAGGACCATGTAAGGGCTGTAGGGGTGATGAATTCCCTGAGGTGGAAGGGCCTTTCTCTTGTCTACATTGTCACACTCAGTGTACTTTATATACACGGGATATGAATAGCTGTCAGTGCCCTAAACCTATCAATCTTGCTATCAACATGGTTGCTGGAAGCAATCATACCCCTCGGGGGAGGAAAAGCATCATGTGTAATATTAGGTCATTGTCTAAACACACTGCCGAAGTTTGGGATCTAATTTCCTCTCAACAACCCGATCTGTGTTACTTCACGGAAACGTGGTTAAAACCACATTCTACTCCTGCTATTACCTTGGGAGTTCCAAGTAACTATAAAATTGTTAGATTAGACCGCCCGACGAAAATAGGCGGTGGCATTGCTATTGTGCACAAAGAGGAAATCAGCATATTGGTTTTAGAAGAATTAAGCACTCCAGAACTTGAATTATTAATTTTTTAAATAATATTGTCCCCCAAAGAAAACAAAAAGGGTGCTCTTGTATATCGTCCTCCTGGACCATGCAATAACTTTTCTAGCTTGCTGATGGAGCTACTTGCCCCACATGTCGACAATGATAGCGACTTTTAGACAGGTTAATTGGACTGATCACTTTATTGTGGAATTTTTTACGCCTTATTTAAAGCATATTCCCACACGTCCAATTCTACTACCAAGTATACGTAGACAATGGCACAAAATTACTGACACCACTTTTAAGAAAATTTTTTATTTTCCCTCTTTCCCTCCTCAAGGAAACATTGAAACTGCCATCAACAATTTTGAGAGAGCGACCAAGGAAGCCATTGATAAGATTGCCCCCCTGAAATTATTCAAACCCAGACCAGCCAATAAGCAAGAAATTTGGTTCTCTGACCACTTAAGGATACTAAAACTTAATGCCAGGAAATTAGAAAAAAGGTGGAGAACCTCTCATTTGGCAGAGGATAAGATCAAATATTGGGACTCACTATCCATCTACCACAAAGCTATTCGTACTGCTCGCAAATCTTATATTACATCACAAATTACAGCTGCAGGGAACTCTGCTAGGGTCCTATATCAAATTCTACAAACCTTTACTAAGCCTGTAGCATGTGCATCCTCCGAATTAGCTTCTCAACAGCTATGTGATGAAATTTCTTATTTTTTTACTAACAAAATAGAGTTAATTCATGACAAAATAGTATGCGCCAACGGAGGTATTTCTATAGATACAGCGCTGCTTGAGATGGATCCTGAACCCAAACAGGAAAAATACATGCTGAACGCTTTCCCACCTATTTCTTTACTTGAAACATTTTCGCTAATATCACAGATTAAAAGTGGCAGTCCAGACAATATTATTCCAGCTAGGATTATGCCTGTCCTGACTGAACAGCTCTGTCCCACGTTTGAAAGACTGGTGAATCTCTCACTTAGCTCAGGTACTGTTCCAAGGGAATGGAAACGAGCCCTTGTCAGACCCATTAGGAAAAATACCTATATTCCATGGACCGAATTAGCCAATCTTAGGCCCATATCCCTACTACCGTTTTTAGGGAAACTGATTGAAAAGCATGTTACCCACCATCTGTCTAATTACATCAAACTTGCTGGCGCCCTGGACTACTCTCAGTCAGGGTTCAGGCCCAAACACAGCACTGAGTCTACCCTTCTGTCTGTCACTGATGACCTACATATGTACCAGGACAAGGGCTTCTCAGTGATCCTGGTTCTGTTAGACCTATCAGCGGCGTTCGACACCGTGTCACATACCATCCTTATTGACCGGTTGTCGAGCGCCGGCATCAAGGATAAAGCCATTGACTGGTTAAAGAGCTTTCTTTCCGACCGCTCCCAGAGAGTTATCATGGACACCTATCGCTCAGCGGAGGTTGAGATCTCAAAAGGGGTGCCACAGGGCTCTTGTTTAAGCCCAACTCTTTTCAACATCTATGTGGCGCCCCTGGCAAGAGTGATGCGGAGGTATGGTTTTATCCCAGTATCATACGCTGATGATACTCAGCTCCTCTTCCCTTTTAAGACTCTCTCCGCTGAAGTAAAAAGCTCCTTCTCTGCAGGCATGAAGGCGGTGGCACACTGGATGTCCTCTAACTATCTTCAGTGTAACGTCAGCAAGACTGAAGTAATGCTGTTTGGTGAGGCTAAAATATTTTGGACCCCTGACTGGTGGCCATCCGACCTAGGAATAGTTCCCAAACCTAAACAGGTCGTGAAGAATTTAGGGATCCGTTTGGATCAAGATCTGCTTTTCAGAGAGCATGTTAACTACACTTCAGGAATTTGCTTCCATACCATCAGTCTGTTACGGAAAGTTTTCCCTCTTCTACCTGACTCCTTTAGGAGAACTCTGGTTCAGACTTTGGTTTTAAGCCGGATTGATTACTGTAATGGCCTGCTGCTCTCTGCCAACGAAGGCGTATTGGCCAAGCTTCAGGTCATTCAGAACACGGCAGCCCGCCTTGTTCTCAATGTCCCTCCAAGAACTGCCTCCAAACCCCTCCTGGAGCAATTGCACTGGCTCTCGAACCGCCAGAGAACGAAATTTAAGATATGCTGCCTGATCCATAAATGTCTAAATGGACAAGGACCCGTCTATCTTCAAAACAAATTTGTTCCCTACACTCCACTCCGATCACTTAGGTCTAGCCATAATCTTCTTTTAGTGATTCCCCGTGCAAATAAAGCTAGACATGGGAACAAAGCATTATCATTTACAGGTCCTACATTGTGGAACAAACTCCCTCTATTTCTCAGACAGTGTAAAGAACACCTCACTTTCAGGAAACTCCTGAAAACTGTACTGTTTAGAAATGAGATCTAGCTCCTTTTTTCATAACTCTGTTTTACCGGCTCCTGAAAAGCGCAGAGATACTCCGATTGGAGTTGATTCCAGCGCTATATAAACCAGCAAATAAATAAATAAATAATGGGTACATTATGTGAACTTCCACCTGAGCTCGTCCCTGGGCTGGAATCTTCTGGGGTGTGTACCTTTTCTCTTTGTCTCATGTGCTCTTGTTTTGCCTGTTGTGTGCCCCCTGTCTGCTTGCTGGTCTTGTTGCAGTGTGGTGCTGGTTCGAACTTTTTGTCTGTCCTTTCTTGGCTTTCAGGTAGATTTGATACTGGGTTTGGGGCTGCTCTCCTTGGTAAATCAATGGATGCAGATTACCATCCCTGCTGTTCAGTGGGTGTCGGCCCTTCCCCGTATGTTAACAATTGACTTAGGGGCTTAGAACCATCTGTTCTCTGTGAAGTGTACATTCCATGCTGAAGTCAAGGTAAGTGCCCCCCAGTGTTTATACTTGTGAGAAAATGGGTTGTTGGTTGGTGGGAGTGAAACCCTTCTCAAGCAACAATTACAGTCCTCGTCAGAGTGAACCACAAAAAGTCCCTATATTAATCTGTGCGTAAACATATGGTAGCTTGGCAGAAATGTAGTCAAGCTTAACTTAGAGGGAAAGGCTAAAGTATTTATCCAGTACTTAAACAGTAATAAAGTGAAAAGATAACAGAATAAAAATCCCACACCAACTTATAAAAATACAATAAAGTTTCATTATTTACTTGACACCAAAACAATAAAAACCCAATCAGTAGAACTGGAAATATGCAATTTAAGGATGGTAAAAATAGTGCTTAAAAGCACAAAGTGGCAACTGTGGTCATCTGGTTGTGTCTGACTGGAACAAAGTCACAAGTTCAGGCCGACCGTGATGGAGCGCTGGCCGGATATGGTACTAGGTTTGGCTAGCTGAGAATTGTTCTATATGTCTTTAATGCGAGGTGTTGCGCAGTGTAGTGGTGGTTCTGAGAAGTGATGTGGGGTCCGGCGTCCAGTTGTGTAATGCTGCATCCATTGTGATGAGGAACTACAAAGGTGACGATGTTATGTCCACCATGAGTTGTGTCATGCTGCATTGTTCTGATGAGGAGCAGCAAGGGCTGCAATGCGAGATACATTGCGCTACATCGGTTCTAACGAGGAGGTGCATGGGCTGAATCAAGTTGCATTGCACCCTGTCATTTCTGATGGGAATCACAATTGGGCTGGCAGAACACCTTCATCCCCACTTTCAAGGGTCCAGGACTGAAGAGGCATGACTTGTGGGGAGATAAGAGTCACAGCAGGCAGAGTCCCGGTGCAGGGATGAAGAGGGTTAGAACCTTTTTTGTCCCTGAGGTTCTGAACAGGAGGCCAGCCAACTAGCCTTTGGAGTCCCTTTGGTGGTCCTGGGTTCTAGGTGCAGGTCCAGTCCTTCCCACTCAGGCAGTAGGGTAGCACAGCAGCAGGTCAGCAGAACAGCCAGGCTGCAGAGCAGTTCTTGCAGCACAACAGCACAGCAGTCCTTGTTCTAAGATGGTCACAGACCCAGAAATGATCTGAAGAGTGGGTCTGGGGGTCTAATATTCATCACAAACACAAGGAGATGATGGACAGAGCACTGAAACCTTTTAGGCACCCACCACCAGTCACAGATCTGGGTTGAATCCATCATCGTTAGTTAGCTCACTTCTCCACCTCAGTTCAGACCCAGCTATATGCAAATCAGTCTTGACCCTGTGCCTCCAGGGAACAGTCCAGCCTGAACTGCCAAGCCAGGTCTTCCCTGAACTGGAAACATGCATCCTGGGATCGGTTTTGGAGTAACACCCCTAATCAGCTAGGCTAGCTTGAATCCAGTGGCAAAGGGAGCAAGGGACCCACGTCTGGTCATACCCTGCCAACATAGGGTGAACAAAGCAAACACAAGGAGATGATGGTCCAGTATTCATACCTGGTGCCCACTTTGAAGTGGGAGGGGCTTCTGGTGCTCACCCCTTCAGAGGTGTATGATATGTACTGCTTCCCTGCCCTGGTCCCAGGATGACTGGGGGCACAATAGCTAGTGTGAAGTCCTTTGTGTGTGAGCTGAGACAGTGCCTTTGAAGTGCAAGTGAGGTAGGTGACAGCTCTGTCCTCCCACCAAGACAGAGATTGCCATTCTGCCAACACCCAGACCCGCTATTAGGATTCTGTATGAGAAGAATACACAGAGGCCAACTGCCACTCAAACCTAGTCATGTGAGCCAGTAACAGGCTGCAGGAACCACATGGTTAGGGCACCAAAATGGCAACTTTCCTAAAGTAATTTATGGAATTGTACTGTAAAACTGACTATACCAAGAAAGAGCATTTTAAATTGCAGTTCCTCAGACACCAACCTTGACTTGTCCTCCTGCTTTAAATCAAAAGTTGGCACTAAATGTAATAAAGTAACCCAATGTTATCCTATTGGATAGGTTGGTCTCACTGTAGTGTAAAACGAATTTGTGAGTTTTTAACTACTGAGTTGTGTAAAACTTGGCTGCATTGGCAGGACTGAGACATGTTTTAAAGGGTTGCTTAAGTGGATTGCACAGTAAGTGCTGCAGGTCCATTATTAGATTTTAATATACAGGACCTGAGAATATGGTATACCGCTTTACTCTGGACTTATAAGTTAATTAAATATGCAAATCAGGTGTAAGTCATTTTGACCATGTTTTGGGGAATGAACACAGGCACTTAAGCACTGGTTATCTGGGGTAAAGTGCCCAGATCTCTAAGCGTAACAAAAGCAAATTCAGAAAAATAGGAGGAGTGAAGGCAAAATGTTTGGGGTTGACCCTGCAGAAAGGCCAAGTCCAACAGTACTGATGTGTTGTTGTTTGTGGTTGTGGGTGGCTCGACATATACTTTTCCTGGACCTCCATGCTGGTTTTGGGGCTTGCAGGATAGGTATTCAGTTTCTCTAGCTCATGCAAAGCATTTTTAGCTTTATAGGGACCCATTACCCTCCTGCACAACTTTGGGCTTAGGAAGTTCGGGTGTTGAGATTGTTGAGTGCACCCCACCTCCTTGCTTGGCTGGGTGCAGGATTTACTCTATTCTGGTTGATATTTGTCCCCTTTTTTGTTTGTCTGCCAGGGGCACTGCGAGATTTTGAATAATTTGGCCCCTGTTGACTTATGCCCTTTCTTCATCTTCTTTTTGTTTGGTGTATTGGGTAGTCTGGGATTGTTCTGTGTGTCTGTGGATTTGTTGGGTCTGCTTTGTGTTTTATAATTCTTGTTTTGACTGCCCCCATTTTTTTATCATGGAATGGTAGGGTGTGGTCTTTCTCCTGTGGAATTTGCCAAGGACAGTGACTTATTTTCCACCACGCAGTTCTTCCTGCCCACTCTGCTTTGTTGTTTGTTTTGATTGATAGGAAGTCCCATACTCTCTGTTCAGTGTTGCACTGAGGGTGAGCCTGCGCCTCTAACCTATTTTGAATGCTTCTTTTGCAACTTAGCCTCAGTTTGTTTGTTTGCCTTACCCTTCTCTGTGTGAGGTTACAGCCTTTTGACGCCTTTTGTTTTGAGTGGAGCTTGGTGTTGGGCCATTCTATGTGCATTCTGTTGTGAGATGGGTGGCCACTGATGTTCAGGTAGGGGCCAGTGTACTGCTTGAATTTCTGTTTTTGTATTTTGCTTGCTCCCTTTTAGGATTGGGGCTTGTTGGTTGCTTCTGTGGCTTTATCCATCTGCTTTTTAATTTGTGGTTTACTCTCCCAAATTCATATGTGGGACCTTGATTTACCGGGGTCTTTCCTGCATGAGGTTCCTGATTCCAGGAGTTTTACTGCTGATATATTCCACTCGCAGGTGGAAAATGCAAGAAGAATCCTTATGTGGTCTTACCGGGTTGATTTTTGCACCTCATAAACTGGGTCTGGTATTCTAGCAGCTGATAATACTGAGTGTGGAAACTCCAGACAGCTCAGTATTGGCTAAAACAGTATCCCCCCACCTGGGATTCTATGGCAACCAACTCGTAATAAGTGCCAGTCTTTACATGTGAAATCCTAGTTCCCTGGAAACTATGTTAACTCAGTATCAATCAGCTGGGAGCTTACACTTTATATCTCATTTTGCTGTAAATTCAAGTTCATTTAAAGTGATTCATTCGGATACAATCTATCACCTAGTTCAATTGTGAAATCATACACCTATCGGGCTCTTTCCCATGATCCCATGTTTTCTAGATTGGAAAATGGCTTTTTTCTAAGACATTTTGTCTGTCTTTAGACAAGTGTAGAGTAGTAATGGTAGCAGCAGTAGTAGTAGTAGTGATAATTTTATGAATACCAAAAACAATAACAATTGTAATAATAATGATGAGCATGATGATGATAACAAAAACAATAAAGGCAATGTTACCCTGATACGGGATTGTGACCAAATAAAATACCTAGTTTGAAAAAAGTAGTCTGAAGTGGTGTATTTTTCTATTCAACAAAGAGAAATCTCATGGATACTTATCTGTTTAATTTTCTAGTTTCCACTAATAGCCTGGATGATGATGAGATCCAAATACGGTGAATAACAAAATCCACATTTCCAATTCCTTTTTTTACAGATTAAATATAAATCAAAGTTAATATGTTGTGATTAAAAGATCACAAAGATGTCAGCAGTTAACCCATGTAATTAATTTTCTAACACTTCATTAATCTCACTGCATTCTCTGTAGAGACATAAAAGCAACTGTCTGTTTGCCAAAGTGTGCATCAACAACTGCACAATGTACTATTTAAAACAGCAGTTCACAAAAGGAAAAGGCACTGCCTGGAAAAAATCTAAGTACTCCCTTTCCTCTAAATATCATGTGTGGAGAGAAACCACACTATCTAGTTGATGTTTGCCCGAGACTGCAAGCAGAATAATGGTAAATGTGCTACCACTTTGTTTAATCTGCGGTCCTCATTATGAGTAAGTAATATATTATCAACATAAACTTTGGTCTTTCTCACAGAATTTTTAGAACAGGCTTTGGTTTAAGCCACAACCTACTTTGAAACATAACTCTGCAACCCATTTCGGTTGTGTTTAGACTTTATCTTGTTTAAAATGGAGTAACACTTCAATCTCAAACTTTACTTATTTATAAGCAATGCACCATATAACTTTCAACATGCACAATCACAGTTATCTATAGGCCTTCCATGGTCTCACACATGTGCACCCACTAACTCTATGCTGTATATGACTACAACGTTATCAGGAATGTCATCAATGATGTCATTTGTGATGTTCTCAGTCACATCATCAATAATGTAATTTAACACCACCTGTGTAGCAACTTATTTACTTACTGTTAGACCTGGCATTTCTTGGCGTGGTTACCCCTGACTTTTTGCCTCTACCTCCTCTATTTTTGATGCTGTGATGGATTTCGTTTTACCGGCTTAGATGCTTTGGGCACTTTGCCACTGCTGATCAGTGTCAAAGTGCAAGTGCTCCCTGTATAACGTGTTATGGTAACTGGTTGTCCATAATTGGTATGTTTGCCTTACTAGTAAAAGTCCCTAGTAAAGTGTGTCAGGGCTGGTAATGCAAATGCTACTAGTGGGCCTGCAGCACAAATTGTGCCACCCACACAAGTAGCCCGAAAGAGAGATCTCAGGCGTTCCACAGCAGTGCCTGCGCGCAGTTGGCTAACTGCCATGTTGTCCTGACAAGTGCACCCACTTGCCAGGCCTTACCCTTCCCTTTTCATGCACATCAGACACCCCTATAGTAGGCCCAAGGTAAACCCCTAGACATGCAGTGTCTGTGAAAGGTAGGACATGTACTGAGGTGTGTACCATGTCCTGACAGTGAAATACTCTCCATTTCGTTTTTCACTGTTGCAAGGCCATCTTGCCCCATAGGACAGAATGGGGAAGGCTGTGTAAATATTTTCCAGCCTATTTTCCTATAGGCTTAAGGTGGAAAGGTGAAGTTTAGTGTGCCTGAACTCACAATTTAATAACACATCTTTTGGTGAAGGTAATTCTTTAATAGTGTGTTTAGAAACCCCGCCTTTAGAAGTGGCTGGGTTTTTTGTTCTAACAAATCTGTGTGTCTCTGCCTGGCTGTGGATTGACTGTCTGGATTTGAATGTGATGGGATCTGGGAAGTGTCTTGACCCAGGGGAGGGGAAGGTGAGACAGCAACAGGCTGACCTGCATCTGGAGTGTAGAGGGGAGGAGTAACCCCTTGAGGTGAAGAGGCGTGGGCTTCTGCCATAAAACAAAGACTCCACCTCCTGCTGAGTGATTGAGGAACCAGACCCTCACTATCAAAGGAAGAAGGTGCCACTGGCAGGGAGACTCCAGAACTGGTTTGGACAGGGGTCAGTGGCCCCTGAACACAAAGACTCCAAAGACATTGAGGGGTATAACTATGAGAGCTGAAACCCCTGAACGTTGGACTGGTCAAGACTGAAAAGGATTGAAACTACTTCGCGGTCCCGAGGAATCTCTGCCAAGGAAGAACAGCTGAAGGGACTGAAGAGAAGGTCTGACCCTTGCTGTGTGTTCTGGGGCTGGCCTGTAGTTTGCTGATTGAAACTAAGGAGAGGCGAAGGGACTTTGCTGTGTGCTGTGTCCCCCTGCTTGAAAGGACTTTGCTGTGTGCGGTGTCCCGAAGTAACTTGTCCCCAAGGGCCTGAGGAGATCTGGCTCCCTGTTGTGAAAACTCAGGAACATCAAAGTTTCCAAGTGTGTCTCAGCGGCGCTGTGTGCGTGTGCTTTTTGCAGCCTGAGCCCTTCGCAAGCATTGCCCCAGGACTGTGTGGCCCGAAACCTATCCTAGTCTCAGCGACGCTTTGTGCGTGTGCAGCCTGAGACTGCCGTAGGTGTCCGTGGTGCTGGTTGGAAAGTGCTCTGTGACTGCAGTGCCCCCACAGCGTGAATCATCATCCACGCTGCTGTGTAGCTGTTTGTGGCCCGAATCGTCATCATAACGGAGGCTGCGGATCAAGATTTCCGGCCCGAGCCGCAACATGCTGAATGATTTAGTAAAGCTAATGAAGTTGTGAGGTAATCGTTGTTCGCAAGAGGAATCTGCCCAAGATCATCAGCAACGGACAAGGCAGCGCTGTAACCTGTCCGGTTACAGCGTCGCCTTGCATCGGAGCTGCGTCATCATCGAAAGCGCCCATCAGGATGTCCGAAGAGCGGGGAAAGAGAGAGAGAGAGAGGCAGCGCATCTCCCAGGTAAGGCTTGGACCCCAGTCGGGAGCCGCAAGCATGTGTGGCCTGGGGAGACGTGCAGGAGGAGTACAGGAGTGCTCCCATCTCTCTCCCGCTGCATTGCGTTAGACGCGCTGAGTCCTCAAGTGGCCCGGACCTGCCCGGCAGGACCGGGGCCGCCCTCGGAAGTTCAGGACTGTTATCTGTGGTTAGGGCCTAGTGGGGCCCGCACTAATCACGTCGATTGGCCTGGTAATATTCCCGCATTACAAACTGCCTTGTTACTTGCATTAGGGATTGTATTATGCCTGCATTACGAACTGCCTGATTACGTACATTGAGGATTGAACTATTCTCGCATTACAAGTACCTTATTACTTGCATTAAGAAGTGCGTTATACCTGCATGACGAACTGCCTGATTACGTGCATTGATGATCGCATTATTCTTGCGTTACGAACTGCCTGATTACGTGCATTGAGGATTGAAATATTCTCGCATTACGAACTGCCTTATTACTTGCATTAAGGAGTGCGTTATACTTGTTTGACGAACTGACTGATTACGTGCATTGAGGATTGCATTATTCTTGCATTACGAACTGCCTGATTACTTGCATTCAGGATTGCATTCTTCTTGCATTACAAACTGCATTAGTCTGACAATACGAACTGCATAGCATTGCATTAGGACTGCATTTAAACATCGTGAACTGCTCATTAATACCGCAAGAACTTACAAGTGTTTGTTGGCCTAATAACCGGCAAAGTGAAAGATTACGGATGTGCATATGTTAGATTTTTATTGTTTGGTCTTACCGTATTTTTCTTCTTAATAAAGATAACGCTATTTTTATACATCAGTGTGATGTCCATTTGTGGTGTTATCACTGTGTCACTGGGAGCGTGGTTGCAAATACTTTACACATTGCCTTGAAGATTGCCTGACTGCTCGTGCCAAGCTACCAGGGGGTGAGCAGGGGTTATCAAAGAGGGTGTCCCTCCTTTCCCTGATTAGAAGCAAGGGTCCCTATTTGGACTGAGGTAACTGCCTCAGCCAACTAGAGACGCCCAGTTCTAGCACTTACTTATCACAATTTTCCAAGTGCGTTTTAAAGGAATATTACTAGTGGCAGTATAAGGGATATGCTAGGCCATTAGCAGTGAACAGCAGAGATTGGCTTCTGGAAAACAACTGCCCATAAAGCACATTGATTGGCATACCCCTAATTGACATATTTCATTTGCCTATAAGTCCCTAGTAGAGTGCTATACATGTGCCCAGACCCTGTAAATTAAACAGTACTAGTGGGTCTGAAGCACTGATTGTGCCACTGACTTAAGTAGCCCTGTAAACCTGTCATTGCAGAGCCTGTGTGTGCAGTTTTAAACTACCATGTCGTCCTGGCAATATAGGCATCTTGCCAGGCCCAAACCTTCCCTTTTAATACATATAATTTACCCTTAGGGTAGAACCTGGACAGCCCAGAGGACAGGGTGCATTGTGTTTAATAAGTCAGATTTGTGCTTTTATGTTTTACATGACCTGGTAGTGAACAACACTTAAATTTGTTTTTCACTACTGCAAGGCCTAAATCTCCCATAGGATAACATTGGAGTTGCCTTATTACATATATTAAACTCAGTTTCTAAATGGGGCTTAATGTCCCTGGAATCCAAATTGAAAATCCTAACTTATGGTTAAGTCAGATTTTAAATTACAATTCTGAAAATGCCACTTTTAGAAATTTGTGTGAAAAAAGCAGCTGTAATGCACTCAAAAGAATCTAATTTAAACCAGTGAGTGAAACTCTCTATAGTAAACTAGCTAATCATAGTCGTGTGTGCACCAGGTTTGAGGGGCTCTGCGGGCCACTCAATACAACAAGTAAAAGTAATGCCCAGATATATATCTGGGAATACCCAATGCACTACAAAAAACACTATCCAGTGTGAATTTATAACATTAGTTGACGTTAAGTTAACATACAGTTAAAATGAAACACATTTAACAATGGAGAACCAACAAATGTGAGCTGAATCACAAAGAATCAAATCGATGTCATATGTTGATTGAAAACAATTCTTCTTTAATGCTGAAGAATGCCAATGTTCAAGGTTGCTGTAGCCAAAAACAGCTTTTTGCGAGTGAAAATCAAAATCAAAACTATAGTCTCGTTGTACAAGTCTCCCAATGCATTTCGGGCTGTAAAACAAAGCCCTTCGTCAGGGGTATCTGCAGAAAATAAATAGTAACGGTCTGTATACATTCATCATGACTTGTACAACGAGACTATAGTTTTGATTTTGATTTTCACTCGCAAAAAGCTGTTTTTGGCTACAGCAACCTTGAACATTGGCATTCTTCAGCATTAAAGAAGAATTGTTTTCAATCAACATATGACATCGATTGGATTCTTTGTGATTCAGCGCACATTTGTTGGTTCTCCATTGTTGAATGTGTTTCATTTTAACTGTACGTTAACTTAACGTCAACTAATGTTATAAATTCACACTGGATAGTGTTTTTTGTAGTGCATTGGGTATTCCCAGATATATATCTGGGCATTACTTTTTCTTTTAGAAATTTGGCATTTTCTTGCATCAGCCATTAGGTGCCTGCAGCCTGTCTTCGGTACTATGACTGGGTGTAGTTGGCGTATGGACTTTAAGTATTCCACCTATGCAAACACACACAATGGGAGCTTAGATGTGACTGAGTGGGCTATCTTGACAGGATAGGAGGAAGGAGCTGGACCCAGCCTCACTTACAATTGAATAAACTGTGTCCTGTCCCCACACAAAGGGCTGCCTACACACTGTAGTTAGTCTGGAGCCAGGGCTGACAAGGCAGGACATCTGTGTACTTTAAAGGCTTGTCTTTGACGTCTCCCCTACTTCAAAGGCACTACTTGATATAAATTCTGGACTTCAGGCACCACCATGTCTGTACTTGTGGATACTCTTCTAGGAAGAAGGACTGCTGCGCTGCTCAAGGGCTGCTACTCTGCTGGACTGCTGCTCTGGAAGAACTGCTGCCCTGCTGTGCTCACCTGCTACCCGTTGCCCTCTTTCCCTGGGTGAGAAGGACTAGACTTGCATCACTTGAACCCAGAACCCCCGATGCCAGGATTCCTGTCACAAATCCCCTCTCTTGACTATCACAATATACCGCCATGACTCATATCATTCGTCCCAACACTTATGAATGAATAACCATCTTGTACGCTCACTTTTGACCATGTTACATGCTATTGGTATTAACTAGCTGTAACTGATGTTCCCCGGTTTGTTTGAAAAGGCTTAATAGCTTTTACACATGTATTACCATGTATATGCAAGGTCGATGTGAATCTTCCAGAAGACAGTCCTCGTCAAATTAATCCCCTGCACCAGTTCCTTGCTATAAGCAATTATAACGCAACCTTTGTGAACATTCTAAAGCACCTTCTAGAAGGCAGCTTCATCAAGTTAATTATCTGCACCTTATCCTTGTTACAAACAATTAGAATGTGATCTATGTGAATGTTCTAAGGCAGTCTTATTTAAAGACCATCCACACTCGTCCCCTCGCTTAGCCTCTTCACCTGCCACGTAGCTGTTTCCCGGCATCTAGGACTCTGACTTGTCAGTTCTCTTGATCCTCCCACTTCGGCCTCACCGCAAGGAACGTCCCGCATTAGTCTCAAACCTGGATGGAAACAAGAAGAATTGGAGAGACGCATTAACATGTGCAACTAATGCTTACTGTTGGCAGGGCTCTGCCAGGGAGTACTTGAGGGAGGCTAACCCCATGCAAATTTGCTTGTGGATTTGATGCTGAAATCATACTCATTACAGTTTCAAAAAGTTTGATAAAGTAGCCTCTACGGGCAATCTAAATGAAAAGAAAACAACAACAAAACTAAAGGTTGGTTTAAATTTTAAAGACTTTCGTGAAGTGATACCTTAAGAGATAGAGCTAATACTAGAATAAAGCCATAATATTTGTTTGTTTATAGGTGCCATTCATCAGACGGGTGTGAAGGCCTGCTGCAGTGTTGCTGTTGAGTAGACGAGCCACAGCAGCATTGACTCTACAGGCTCTCTCCATCTCAAACCCCTTCCCCCTGGGATTTGCCACTGGAGCAGTGTCTCCTCCTGTAAACCGAGGGCAAGTCTTGGGAGGATTCAGGATCCTGCTTCACCACCCCATTTGAATCCTCTTTGATCCAAGTAGGTGTCTTATGACACTAGAATGACTCCAAGGGCTGGTTATCTGGCCTCCAAATCCAAGGCCTCAGGTATATAACAGGCTTCCAACAAGCTTGCATCTGCACGTGGACTCTGCCAGTTGCGAGTCTACCCTGCCAAGTGGTACCATCTCAGTTGGGAACCCTTGGAAGAGGGCCTAAGGTGCTTTCCAGTGGAACCAACGCATCTTTTCTGCTGAGCGACGCATCCTTGAGCAGAATCTGCTGCGTGGATTGGGCCAGTCTGAAAGGTCTGGATTGCAGTCTTTGGAACATATTGCTGAAGATGAGGTGTATGACCAATCAAGGCCCTCGCATCTGTCATCGACGGTAGCTCGCCAACAGTGCTGGCCTTCGCATCACTGCTTCACAGCTCCTCAGACCTGGCACATCGCCAGCTGTGCACCAAACCCTAAATGCCCAGACTTCGCATCACAAACCCCATCGATGGGATCCTCGACGACCTTGCACCCCAAAGATGCCGCATATCAGAACCATTGCCCCGGATCCACGTAATGCTCTGCAACTAGGATTTGACGTTCCAGTTCAGTTGGCCTAACTTGGTCAATGTAGCTGACTGTTCTCCATCATCGTCAGCCTGAACTTGTGACTTTGTACCGGTCCTGCACAACCAGATATCCCTTGTCGGCGCTTTGTGCTTTTTTGCCACTATTGTACCCTACATCTTTAAATTTCAATATCTCTGGTGTCCCTTATTGGATTTTTGTCATTTCATTCTTGTTTTATTTATCAAAACCTGGTGTGGGATCTTTTTGTGTTGTGTTTTCACTGTTTTTACAGTTTGAAGTGTTGCACAAATAGTTTACACATTGCCTCTAAGTTTAGCCTGACAGCTCTATGCCCATCTACAAGAGGGTGAGCACAGGCTAATTTAGGCCTGCCTCTTACATAAAATTATCATGGAACACAGCGCTGTGCTGCATTCCGTGACAAAGAGAGAAGGAAAGTGACATATCTACAGAGATATGGCACTCTTCCCCTTCTTCTCCCTAACTCTAATGTACAATCAGGCAGCCAAGAACCATGCATATACCTTTGTGCCATCATGCCCTTAGGTAATTATAACTCACTCCCACACCATGCACAGTTTTCTCATCAATAGGTTTATTGGAAATGTTGGAGTGATTTTATCAATGTTGTCATAGAAGATGCTATGACTGATGTGGGGTATTTAGCAGTGCATTGTGAGGGCGTGAGTTGTAATTACCTTTTGGGCATGAGTTATACTCTCTTGAGATATGTATAACTATAACTGCTGAATTTCTATGGCTTTGTGTGTGTAAGATCTGCACCCAACTACAACATCCATATAACCTTTGTTTTTTAGTGCATTTCTAAGGTTTCCTAACTATAACGTCCCTGTAACCTTTGGATACAGTGAATTTCTACGGTTTTTAATGGTATTTCCTAACTATAATGTCTATGTAACCTTTATGTTTTTCAATGAATTTCTAGTATTTTTTAAATGTAAAGTAAAATCTAGTTGTCGGGCACGGGTATCGGCCATGTGCAGTTGAGGGTAAGCTGCAGGGCCAGGATGCGGGCAAGCCTTGCAGCCAACCCACCCCCCAAATGCAGCCTACCCCACAGTGTGTACAGCCAAAGTGTCTGTGCGCATCAAGGGGGTTGGCCACAAGTTCTTGTCAGGAATCTCACCTGGGTTGTCCACAGAAGTGAGGAAAGGCTACAAAGATAAGTCCCAACTTCTGAATCAAACAGGAGGGCCCAACAGGGTCAAAGCCAATCCTCCTCAATGGGGTAGAGAAACTGATGACTCCAGGTGACTGTTCAGCAGGCTTCTGGTAAGTCACACGCGTCTCACAAGCTCCATGCCCCTTCTTGAGGTACCTTATGTAAGGATCTTAAGGTGCTGTGCGGGGGGATCAGCAGTTTAGTTGAAGAGCAAGGTCTTGAGGTACTTCCTGAATTGCGGCAGCGATGGTGATTGCCTGAGGTGTAGAGGAGGGAGTTTCAGGTCCTCACTGCAAAGTCGGAGAAGGATCTTCATCCAGCCGAGGACTTGGATGGTGGCCAGGGCCATGTGGGTGAAGCGGAACGGGGATGTTGGGTGGGTGTGTAGAAGGAGAGGCGGTGGTTGAGATATGCAGGCACTGCATTATGGAGGGCTTTGTAGGCATGCATGAGGAGCTTAAAGGTGATTCTTTTGTTGATAAGGAGCCAGTGGAGGTCTCGCTGAAGACTGTTGATGTGGCTGCAGCGGGGGATGTTCAGAATGAGTCTGGCGGAGGTGTTCTGGATGTTCTGCAGTTTCTTTAGGAGTTTTTGGGTGGTGCCAGTGTAGAGTGCATTGCCATAGTTGAGTCTGCTGCTGACAAGCGCACATGTGATGATTTTCCTGTACGTGAAGGCATTGATTTGGTGTTTCATTGAGAGCAAGGAGTCTAGGATGATGCTAAGGTTTTGTGCATGGTCTGTGGGAGTGGGGGTTCCAAGTGCTGTCAGCCACCAGGAGTCATCCCAGGTGGAGGGAGTGGAGCCTAGGATAAGGACTTCAGTCTTGTCTGAGTTGAGATTGAGGCAGCTGTCCTTCATCCAGGTGGTGAATGCCTTCATCCCATCGTGGAAGTTTCTCTTGGTGGCTGTGGGGAAGAGGGGAAGAGGGGAAGGGACTAGAGAAACTGATGACTCGAGGTGACTGATCAGCAGGCTTCTGGTAAGTCACACATGTCTCACAAGCTCCTTTCCTAAAACCAAAATAATCATAACATTACGATCCTTCAAATTTCATGCATTTACCTAAGTCCCTACTATGTATGGAACTGAACTATCCTTGATGATTTCCCTATTCCATTTTTAAATGAAAAGTTGAAAAGTATTACGGTGTCACCATCACTTCTGAGAAGAAAATAGAAAGGGGACAATTGTGGTAACTACTTAAAACAAATGCGATTTGATACAGTAATTTATTGTGATCTATATTGGTTAATACCCTACCTTATACTATCTCCATGCCCCTTCTTGAGATACCTTAAGTAATGGTCTCAAGGCGCTATGAGGGGGGGATCAGCAGTTTAGTTGAAGAGCCAGGTCTTGAGGTCCTTCCTGAATTGAGGCAGTGACAGTGATTACCTGAGGTGTAGAGGAGAGAGTTTCAGGTCTTCACAGTGAGGTAGGATAAGGATTGTCCTCTGGCTGAGGTCTTGCCAATTCATGGGATGGTGGCCAGGGTCAGGTGGTCAGAGCGGAGATGTCGGTGGGTGTGTAGAAGGAGAGGCATTGGTTGAGATATGCAGATCCTGCACTGTGGAGGGCTTTGTAGGCATGCATGGGGAGCTTGAAGGTGATTCTTTTGTTGATCAGGAGCCAGTGGAGATCTCTGGTGACTGGTGATGTGGCTGCCATGAGGGAAGTTCAGAATAAGTCTGGCAGAGACGTTCTGGATGTTCTTCAGTTTCTTTAGGAGTTTTTGGGTGGTGCCAGCATAGAATGATTTGCTGTAGTCGAGTCTGCTGCTGACAAGCTCACGGGTGATCGTTCTCCTGGACGTGAAGGCGTTGATTTGGTGGTTTATTGAGAGCAAGGAGTCTAGGATGATGCCAAGGTTTTGTACATGGTCTGTGGGAGTGGGGGTTTCAAGTGCTGTCAGCCACCAGGAGTCATCCCAGGTGGAGAGGGTGGAGCCTAGGATAAGGACTTCAGTCTTGTCTGAGTTGAGCTTGAGGCAGCTGTCCTTCATCCAGGTGGTGAATGCCTTCATCCCATCGTGGAAGTTGCTTTTGGCGGCTGTGGGCTTGTCGGTGAGGGAGAGAAACAACTGAGGGTGGGTGTATGCTGTCTTCATGCTGGGTTAGGTGAGTTCTATGACCACCACGAAGGGTTCCTTGCTGTTGCGTGCCATGTGCTGATGTGTTACTGGATTGCCGTTTTCTTTGTTGTTCTGATGAGGTGGTGGTATGAGGTGATGGATGTTTATAGCTGTGTGGTCCACCAAGATCTTGCTGCTCCCCCATCTTTTATCGAGCTGTCTGCAGCTGGACTCTTGGAGGGTGGGAGAGAACCAGCTGGCCTTCTTGTAGGGCTAGAGGTTGCGTGTTGAGGCACTGGTGTCCGTGGATGTCATTGATAGTTTTGCTGAGGGAGGTGGTGAGCTAATCTTCAGTGACTTTGTTCCAGCTTCTGCAAGGATAGCGGTGGGCGTGGTGGTATGCGATGGGTTTGGTGAAGGAGAAGCGGACGTTTTTGTGGTCGGTCCAATGTATCTCGGAGGTGTGGCTGACAGAGATGTTGATGCTTGCGGAGAAGATGGGGTCAAGTGTGTGTCCTGCTGAGTGGGTTGGAGAGATGACCAGTTGTTTGAGTCTGATGGTGGCGAGGTTCTCCAGTAGGGATGCGATGTTGCGGTCATGGAGGTTGTCCAGGCGGAAATTGAGGTGGCCGAGGAGGATGTAGTCCATGTAAGCGAGAGTTAAGTGTGCGATGAAGTTGACTATGGATTAGCTGAAAGGGGGATGGGGTCTGGGAGGTCTGTAGATGATGTTGCCACAGGGGGTGGTGTTAGGGTCAGTCTGGACCTGGAAGTGGAGGTGCTCCATGTTGGTTGAGTGGCCATCTGAACTAGTTGAGAGGTGGAGGGTGCTTTGTGCACGATGTCAATGCCTCCTCCTGGTCGGATGGTGAGGTCCTTGTGGATAATTTTGTAGACGCTGGGATGGCAGTGGCAAAGTCCAAGGCTGAGGTGGGGTTCATCCATGTTTCCATGAAGAAGGCGATGTTGGGGGAGATGAAGTCAACAGGTCCCAGATCTCCACAGCATGCTTGTAGATGGAACGTTTGTTGAGCAGGAGGCAGCTGAGGCAGTTGGGTCCGGTTCTTGTGGGTTGCGTGGTTGGTGGGTCTGGTGTGCGAATGCAGGCAAAGGTGCAGTTGCAGCAAGTGAATCAGGCCTGGGTGTCATTGAGCGAAGCGAGGTAGCAGGCAGTGGAACATCAGGAGTTGAGGGCATAGAGGATGCTGACATTGTAGCAGTGGATGGTCCAGGAACCAGGGTCCACGGTGCTGGGCATGGTCCAGAACAGACGGGCGTAGATGAGCTTGCCTTTGGCATGCCAGTGGCACGTCTGCACAGCAGCGGTCATTAATTAGTGTTGGGGAGGGGAGCTGGACAGCTGTGAGTCCGCGATAGAGGAGGTCGGGGTCGCGGGGGATGAGCAGCAGCACAGGCAGGAAGCAGAGGCACAGATGAAGAAGAATATAGAGGAAAATAACAAAAGGGAACAATATTAAAAAGGAAAGTAGAAAAAGCTCAAGAAAGCAAAAGGCAAAAATGCAAAAACAGGAGGAATAAGGCAAAAAAGCAGAAACTGGAGAAAAACATTAAAGCAGGGAGACTCACCACTAGATTACTATTGATGAGGCACCGCTGGGTGCCTGAGGGTGGAGGAGGGCCTCGAACACGAGACCTGGAAGTGCAAGGGGCAACAGCTGCCAGGTAGAGCTGTGCAGTGAGGGGAGCAATGCACTGACAAATTATGATAATCATAATTTGAGCCAAAAAGATCATGTTCCTTGGTTAGCTGAAAATTGGTATCATAGTACCCATGTTACTCTAAACAATACAATGTTCATGGAAAAGCGCTGCTTGATTATTCAGTACATACATCAAACAGTCTATAATCTTAGTTTTTAAATGGCACCACTGGTACTTCTCACAAGGTCAAACAGAATGTGAAGAAACTCAGGTAACAAAAAAACACATTAAAATGTATCTAGTTTAGTGTATTAGCCCTTGTGACATTAAGTTTTTTCTTTCCTCTCTTCTTCTTCTCTTTTTGTTGGTATCCGGCCAATAAATCCACCAGTAACGTGAAAGCAATGCCACATTGTTAAAATCCTGGACATGACTGCAAACAGGAAGACGGACATCTGAGAAGACGAGGACATCGCAAGGACTCGGTGACCCGCGAGGATGCTGTAAGAGAAGACGGAGCAGGAACACGATGTGAGGTAAGTGCAGAACAGGAAGTTGTAGCCAGCAAAAGAGATGAAACAGCAAAAGGTAAAAGGGAAATTGATGTCTGCTCTGAGCGGGCAGGTGCATTTTGCATGCTCCTGCTTGCTGGGAGTGGTGGACTTAGTGTTTGTTCTCACTTGACCAGTGCATGCAAGAAAACTGCTATGTCCCAGGTGGGCACCCCGGGACATAGCAGGAGCATGCCCTGGGGAATCAGGTCCCCAGGGCAATTAATGATGCCAGTAGGAGGGGCATGTGGCCCCCCTCAACACTGAATGCATGACCAAGCCCCAGGTGATGGGTCCCTGGGGCCAAATGCAGTCCAGGGATGGGGGCATATTGCCCCATTCCATTTTTTTCAGATGGCTAGGCCCAGGGGGATGATTCCCCAGAATAGAGTTGGCCCAGGAGGTGGGTGCGCTGCCCCCTCCCCATTTTCAAAATCACCCAGGCTCTGGTGGATGGGTCCCTGGGGTTGAAATCGGTCTGGGGCACTGTAATATAATAAAATCAATTCCCCCTGAGACATGGCCCGCCAGGGGTCCCAAAAAGCAAGCGTGGGTACCCGTGCTTGTTTTTAAAAATATTTTCCAGAGTATCCGTGGATCCTCCATGGAACCGTGGCTATATATGTTTGGTAAAAAATAAAATGGCCCGCCGCACCCCACCACCATGCTGCGGGGGGTCAGGATATTCTTACTGTGCCCCCTTATGGTTTTGTTTTCCTTTTTCCTGGTTAAAGTGGTGGCAGCCAATAAGATATATTTCTTCATTAATAACTCCTAAACCACTGAATGGATTTCCACCAAATTTCCTACGGGAAAATGAATGGGTAAAACTTGTTGTGGGCCCCCACTTTTTCTTGGTCCTCGCATGATGAATCACCCCAAAACTTTCCAAACAGCAGCTGAGGCGACTAGCAAACTAGCTCTGAAAACTTTGTGAAGATTTGTCAAAAGTTGCCAAAGTTATTAGCAAAACAAAAAACGCTCTTCCCGAGTTTTCAACTATAACTACCTACTGGTGACTGCAAGTAAGTAATATATCTATATACACACACACACACACACACATATATATATATATATTCACTGAAAAAACCATAGGTTTCACACATGTTATAGTTAGCGGAAATTTTACTGATAAAAAAACAATGAAATTCCCCCGTTATAGTTAGTGCAGGCAACTATAACTCACGCGACCGCAATCCTCTGCTGATGCTAATACTGTATTTAGACACTTATTTGCCCATGTCTTCTTCCATACATTTTTAGCTATACATATATTACAAATATTTTTTTTTCATAAAGACACATATGTCATCAGCAGAAGATTGCGGTCGCGTGAGTTATAGTTGCCTGCACTAACTATAACGAGGGAATTTCATTGGTTTTTTATCAGTAAAATTTCCGCTAACTATAACATGTGTGAAACCTATGGTTTTTTCAGTGAATTTGCAAGGTTTTTTAAATGCTAATTCCTAACTATAACGTGTGTGAAACCTATGTTTTTTTCAGTGAATTTGTACGTTTTTTTAAATGCTAAGTTACTTCACGCCATTCGTGGCGTGCGCGCCCACTTAACGCAGTTCGTTCCGTGCGCGCACGGTGCGCTTCGCACACCGTGCGCGCACAGTAAGCACGTGGTGCGCTTTGCGCACCGCGCACCCACTTTACGCAGTTAGTGCCGTGCACGCACGGTGGGCACGCGGTGCGCTAGATGGGCCACGCACGGTGGGCACACGTTACGCTAGATGGGCCATGTACGCACGATGCGCTTCGCGCACCGTGCGCACATGGAGGACATATGATGCACTTCGTTTTGAAAGGTAATATTTTAATTTTTCGTAATTTTTATAAGCCATGCACAAATGGTGCCCTTCGGGCACCATTTGCACACGGGGTGAACAGAGTGTGGATAATTTTTTTTTTTATTTTTTTTTTTTAAATATTATAGTTTATCTCGATATTTATAAGCCATGCACAATTGGTGGCCGTCGGCCACCAATTGCACACGGGGTGGGGAGAGTGTGGATATTTTTTTTTTTATATCATTTTTTACCGTACGCGTACGGTAAGCATAATCGGCGAAATTAGCGGAAAAAAAAAAATCCGTTTTTGGCCTTGGGGGATCTTTGGGGACTCCCTCAACATGGCTATGTGTGTGGGAGCTGTCTAAACAGCCCCTTTACATGTTTTTGTGCTTTGTATTTTCATCATCACTCTCAGTGCGAGAGAGAAAATGGCAGCCGCCGCTTCCTGGTTTCGGCCGATTCGAATGTTTACTAAGATCTAAGAGCCAATCAGAATCGCGCTCGCGCACGCCACCGTACGCGTACGGTAAGCGTACCGTAAGCGCACCGTAAGCTGGCTCAGATATATATATTGATTTAAAGGGTATTTTCTCAGAATCTACTGAACAGATTTACACCAAACCTACAAAAGGCACTTCCTTGACCTGAGGACTACCTCTCTGCCAAATTTCAAGTAATTCTGTTCAGCCGTTCGGGCTGTAGCCCTGTCTAAAGGTCCTATGGAAAAATGCATGGGAAAAACGCGTTTTGGGACCCCCCTTTTATCTCAGCCCCCGCTTGACGAATCCCCCCGAGACTTTCAGGGTAGGAGCGGAGCATAGCGCCCCACCTATTTTGAAAAATTCGCGAGGATTCGTCGACCGGCGCCAAAGTTATTCAAAATAGAATGTTGCGGATTTCCTATGGAAACGTGGTCCTAACTATAACTACCTACTGGCGACCGCCAGTAGGTAATATATATATATATATATATATATATACACACACACACACATACATTCACTGCAAAAATCAAAGGTTACAGGGACATTATAGTTAGGGTGATATTTCACTCACACAAAACCAGAGAAACTCAGCAGTTATAGTTAGCTGAGCTAACTTTAACTTATGCCCCCACAATGCACTGCTTATGGCCTCACATATTACATCACTGATGGCATGGTCAGTCACATCACTAATGACATCTCAAAAGACATCACTGACAACATCACTGATGACATCATCCAGTGACTGTGAGTGTTTCTAAAATGTTTCTGAGTGTTAAATATATAGACCCCTAGATGTACTGATGAATCAGTGGGTGTATGAGTGCCTGTATAGATGATTTAGTGGGTGTGTGACTGACTGCATAAGTGAGTGATTATATGTGTCTCAGTGAATGTATGGGTGAGTGACCAATCTGTGTGAATGTCTATATCAGTCTGTCAGTTGGTGTGTAAGTGGCTGCATGGGTTGGTGAGTAGGTGCATGAGTGCCTATATGGGTTATTGATTGGTTGTCTGAGTACCTGTATGGGTGTATAAGTGTATGTGTGGGTTGGTGAGGGTGTGTGTGACTCCCTGCATGGATGAGTGAGTTGATAAATCACTAGCTGTATGGGTTCATGAGTACCTCTGAGAGGGGTTGTATGAGTGATTGAGTGTGCGTATGGCTGTGTCGGTGAGTGAATGGATTTATCACTGGTATATGGGGGAGTAACTGCATATGTGAATGGCATTATACATGAGTGGTTGAGTATATAAGTGACTGTATGTGTGGGTGAGTGATTGTGAGAGTGGCTCTATGGGTGAGTGTGTGCTTGTGTCAGTCACTATAGGTGAGTAAGTATGTGTTAGTATCCATATGAATGAGTGAGTTATTGTGTGTATACCTGTATAGGTGAGTAAGTCTATGCCTATGTCTATGTGGAGGTATTTGTAAAGCGCATTGCTACTCCAAGGAGTGTCCTGGCGCTAGATGCAGAAGGGTAGCAGTGGGGTAAGGAGGGATTAAGGGCATGAATAGAGCCAAGTTTTCAGTTTTTTCCAGAACAGAGGTGTAGTTTCCAAGTTTCTCAGCTGCAGGGGCATTTTATTCCAGAGGTATGGTCCAAGGCAGAGAAGAGCCTTACCCCCGTCCTAGCCTTTTTAATACAGGGGGTGTTGGCTAGCAAATGGTTAGTGGTGTGGAGATTTCTCAGTGGGGCAGAGACTGAAATCATGGGTTTAAGATACCCAGGTCCCGTCCCACATAGGGCTTTCTGAGTCACAAGCAGAGTCTTAAAGATGAGTCTTTTCCATTACTGGGAGCCAATGGAGACTCCTCAAAAGGTGAGACACCTGTGCATTCCGGGAGAGCTCAAAGATGTTACGGGCTGCTGCATTCTGGACAAGCTGGAGCCTGTCCAGCAGATAACGGGGCATGCACAGAAAGAGGCTATTCCCGTAGTCCAGCCAGGATATAATCAGGGCTTGAATCACCTGTTGTCTGGCAGCTACAGACAAAAAGAATAAAAATTTCCGAAGACTGTCATTCCATTGTATTATTTATTGTTTTTGTGTTTGATTTATTGGTGTTTTGAGAGTGTTGTTTTTTTGTATTATATGTAATGTTCCTTTTCATATCCTGTCTTTTATTATGGGCCCTTTCATTTTGTCTGTTGACAAATGATTGAGATTTACAAACAACCATTTTAAATGTTATTGTCTGTGATTTTGCTATTTATTGATATTAATAAAATATGAACAAATAAAATGTTGTGATGTTCTAAGTCTGCGGGACAACTATAAATAAATTTTGGATGAATCATCAATAATTCTATAGTTATAGAAGGAAGTGTTTGTATTTTGCTTGTGCTTATATATAAAAAATAGCCTTTGTATTATCAAAAACACATTAGAAACATAATCACACAATATACACTGTGCCAACTGGCACTAGGCATTATTCACAGGGGATTATATACAGGACCAGGCCAATCGGGCCACAGTCAGAACCATCAGAATGCAGGTAGTAAATGTAAAACACAATCAGTAACTACTGGTACAGTAATGACCTCAGCATTATCACCTTAGGCATAAAACACATTAGGCCCCAAACTCATTAGCATAAACACATTATGCAATAATCATGGTGCATAAATCACATTTGGCAACCATCAGCATAAAAACATTATGCAATCTCATTAGGCATAAAGACATTAGTAATACAGGACACCAACTCCATAATACATCACACCCTGTGCAGGTATGAACATAACTGCACATTATGCCAAATCTTGTCCTCTGTGCACCTCAGTACACACTTAGCATCATCATGTGCCCCTTATGACATGACCGGCTCCTGTTATCTGGTCTCACCCCAAACTGGCACCATCCTGGACATCAACACCCCTTCAGGGGACACAGCGCTTCTGCTCCTCCTTGTGGAAGTTCATCCCTCCGTTAATCCTCAGAGGCCTCCGTCGAGGTCTGACCTCGTTCAGGGACACTATGTCATGAGCAACGGGGCAGGTGGGCCACTTTCCTGACCTTCGCAAAAGAATGCCCCGATGTGCCTCTTGCAAGTGCAGCTGCCACTCTCACTCGGGCAGCTATTCTATTTGGCCAAAGTAGTTCCCCAAAAGGTCTGCTGAAGTGGGCTCCGCTATTGGCAGTGCCCCGCCCACCTCCTTAGACCCAAATCACTGGGGCCTCCCTTCCAGCTGACTCACCACAGGGCTGCTTTCAACAGACGGTGCAGCTCTGCTCACCCGGTGCTCGTCGGTTTCCCGCTCCTGTGGGGAGTGGGGGGAAAGCCTCCTTTGGTCCTCCGGCAGGAAGCGGGGCTCTCCTTGGCCACACGGGAGCCCCACCTTTCAACAGGCTGACTATGCCTGACTTCCTCTCTCCGAGTGACAAATGCAAAAACAACAGTTGATGGCTATCCTTGCTGAAGAGGGGTGAAACCCCGAAACTGGTCCTAGGATGCTTGTTTCCAGTCCAAGGAGGACCTGGCTTGGCAGTTCGGGTTGGACTGTTCCCATGAGGCACAGGGTCAAGACAGATTTGCATATGGCTGGGTTCAAACTGGAATGGCATGGAGAGCAAAAAAAAAATGGATTTAGGCCCAGATCTCTATACTGGGGTGAATGTATGACATTGTTCTGCATTCTGTCCATCAACTGTTGTTTTTACATTTGTCACCCCCTATCAGGACGGGTATGCTCAGACGTGGGTCCCATGCTCTCCATGCCACTGGAATCAAGCTATCCTGGCTGAAGAGAGGTGAAACCCCCAAACCGGTCCTAGGATGCTTGTTTCCAGTCCAGGGAGGACCTGGCTTAGCAGTTCGGCCTGGACTGTTCCCATGAGGCACAGGGTCAAGACTGATGTGCATATGGCTGGGTTAAAACTGGAATGACATGGTGAGCAAAAAAATGATGGAACTAGGCCCAGATCTCTATACTGGGGTGAATGTATGACATTGTTCTGCATTCTGTCCATCAACTGTTGTTTTTGCATTTGTCACCCCTGAGTGCGACGGGTATGCCCAGACGTGGGTTCCGTGCTCTCCATGCCACTGGAATCAAGCTATCCTGGCTGAAGTGAGGTTAAACACCAAAACCGGTCCTAGGATGCTTGTTTCCAGTCCAGGGAGGACCTGGCTTTGCAGTTTGGGCTGGACTGTTCCCATGAAGCACAGGGTCAAGACTGATTTGCATATGGCTGGGTTCAAACTGGAAAGGCAGGGTGAGCAAAAAAACTATGGATTTAGGCCCAGATCCCTGTACTGTTGTGAATGTATGACATTTTTCTGCATTCTGTCCATCAACTGTTGTTTTTGCATTTGTCACCCCCGATCGGGACGGGTATGCCCAGACGTGGGTCCCATGCTCTCCATGCCACTGGAATCAAGCTATCCTGGCTGAAGAGGGGTGAAACCCCGAAACCGGTCCTAGGATGCTTGTTTCCAGTCCAGGGAGGACCTGGCTTGGCAGTTCGGACTGAACTGTTCCCATGAGGCACAGGTCAAGACTGATTTTCATATGGCTGGGATCAAACTGGAATGGCATGGTGAGCAAAAAAATGATGGATTTAGGCCCAGATCTCTGTACTGGGGTGAATGTATGACATTGTTCTGCATTCTGTCCATCAACTGTTGTTTTTGCATTTGGCACTGCCGAGTGGGACGGGTATGCCCAGACGTGGGTCCCGTGCTGTCCATGCCACTGGAATCAAGCTATCCTGGCTGAAGAGGGGTGAAACACCGAAACCGGTCCTAGGATGCTTGTTTCCAGTCCAGGGAGGACCTGGCTTGGAAACTGGTCCTAGGATGCTTGTTTCCAGTCCAGGAAGGACCTGGCTTGGCAGTTTGGGCTAGACTATTCCCATGAGGCACAGGGTCAAGACTGATTTGCATATGGCTGAGTTCAAACTGGAATGGCATAGTGAGCAAAAAAATGATGCATTTAGGCCCAGATCTCTGTACTGGTGTGAATGTATGACATTGTTCTGCATTCTCTCCATCAACTGTTGTTTTTGCATTTGTTACCCCCGAGTGGGACGGGTATGCCCAGACGTGGGTCCCGTGCTCTCCATGCCACTGGAATCAAGCTATCCTGGCTGAAGAGGGGTGAAACCCCAAAACCGGTCCTAGGATGCTTGTTTCCTGTCCAGGGAGGACCTGGCTTGGCAGTGCGGGCTGGACTGTTCCCATGAGGCACAGGGTCAAGACTGATTTGCATATGGCTGGGCTCAAACTAGAATGGCATGGTGAGCAAAAAACGATGGATTTAGGCCCAGATCTATGTACTGGGGTGAACGTATGACATTGTTCTGCATTCTGTCCATCAAATGTTGTTTTTGCATTTGTCTCCCCCGAGTGGGACGGGTATGCCCAGACGTGGGTCCCGTGCTCTCCATGCCACTGGAATCAAGCTATCCTGGCTGAAGAGGGGTGAAACCTCGAAACCGGTCCTAGGATGCTTGTTTCCAGTCCAGGGAGGACCTGGAATCAAGCTAGTATGACATTGTTTTGCATTGCGTCCATCAACTGTTGTTTTTGCATTTGACTTCCTCTCTCCTGCATGGCGCGTGGTCCGGCATAGCCCCACCCACAGTCAGGTGTCTGGTGGCTGACCTCCTGCATCGCGCATTCTCGGAGCGAAGTCTCTGCTGTTTCCGTTGCTCCAGCAGCCGGGTCAAAAAAGGAAAAGCGCTCACAATGCGCTTCCAGCAAAAGCGCTCACCACGCGCTTCCAGCAAATTCGCTCACGAGGCGCTTCCAGCAAAAGCGGTCACCATGCGCTTCCAGCAGGTAGACCGAGGCAGTGCTCTCACACGGGCACTGCAAGCAGGCAGCCACGCTCACCAAGTGCTCCTGCAACACGAGCCGACACCAGGGGCTCAAGTTCACAAGATTCCTGAAACACTTCCATGCCCTGGTCCAGGGCTGAGCACCCCAAGACCAAAGCACAGGAGTCTGCCCAGTACAGGGGCACAGCAGCACTCCTGGAAGAGAGCTGGCTGTACACCTTCAAGCCATCTTTCCCAAAATATATACCTCTCCGCATCTTTAAGTAAACCCAAAAGTCCCTCCACATATGTAGCTATGTGCAAGCACAAACACCATATCTCACCATCTAAGCATATGCACAGTGGTCATATGAGTTAAAAACCACATTGACAAACATTTCCCAATCCATTCCTAACAAGTATTACTTCTTTCTAATTCATATACAGGTGGACAACATGTTCTCATTTTTTATTTCTCACTTCACTATTCTTGTTTAATAATGTTACTAAAAGTACAACAACTCACAGTATGCAAATAGCAGATGGATCCATTCTACACATGATGTTTAGCCATTAAAAACATTCTTAGTTTCTCATTGCAATTTTCTACAAGATTATACTGTAATTTTTCAATAAAATACACAATGTAATAAAGAGGCACTAATTCATTTTGCTCTTACTTCCCAAAACATTCACCACTAACCTCTTAAACACATACCCTCTTATAGATACAGTTCATTTCATATTTTTTTCTCATCACTGTGATACCCCTTTTAATCAAACTCTCATTTACATCTTCATTTCTAATGTGCATTTTTAAAATAATTACAAAGTCATATGCATACCAGTGAATTCAGTTTGTAGATTATATTGTTGGTTAGCTCTTTATGGATAGTTATGACACAGTTAAGATTTGTAAAAACTAAGCTCAAGAGTGGTACATCACTCGCATACAAAGCAACTCTAAAATGGCAACCTCT
Organism: Triturus cristatus; assembly: GCF_964204655.1. NCBI lineage: Eukaryota > Metazoa > Chordata > Amphibia > Caudata > Salamandridae > Triturus > Triturus cristatus. The sequence goes on from NC_140592.1 coordinate 249,588,423, forward strand.
TCAACTCTACACTCTATCATGTTGAGAAAGGCAGCAAATGAAATCATGTCTTTCATTTTAGACTACTGCATCTCCACTTGTGAATGGTTAGCATCTGGTAACCCTTTCCCTCTTTTTCAAAATGAGGTTCTTGTCGCATTTTTGGGATGTTTTTGCGATCATTGCGAAAAACACGGAAGTTCAAACCTTTATCTAGCTTAATTTTTCTGAAATTCAAATACTACACAACAGTTTATTACATGGTCTAGAGTTAGAAATTAAAACTTCCCATTACTTACATTGTATCATCACTCCTCAACTTGTAAAAAAATGTTCTCTCTCTTTAACACCCTTCCCCCTAATACAGTCTTAGCTCAGTGTACCTAGCAACTAAGTAGAACCAGTTGGTCAAAAGTTCACAGCATATTCTAGAAGGAACATGCTACTTCCAAATGAAATACAGGAGGTGTGGTTTACTCCACAGATTCAAAAGCATATCAATGTCTGTATTCGATTTCATTTTTTAAACAACAGCCAACAGTAAGACTTCTTCCTGAGCTATCCAACACACTACCTAATTGTTTTCACTTTAATGCTGACAGCATCCAATGATATATATGTTTGTTTTTTTAAACACCTCCATTTTAACTGTTTTTCCTTTGGAAAACTACCTCATTCAGTTCCAGTCTTCTCTTGACTGCAATTGCTCCTTCACTTCAAAACGCTTAGGGTATGTATTGTGGGCCACAGATATATCTATTGGGCTAAAGAGGCTGCAAAAAAGAGAGGTATTGACAGGGACTTTGGTTTGCCAAATGTGCAGATTACTTGGTTTCGCCAAATAGGGTTAGCTTTGGTTTAATCCATTGTGGATTCCCAAATTCCTCACCACATAATTGTGCACTGTGGTGACAATGACCCAGGCACATTGACTGGGTTAGGGCTAGAAATCCTAATGAAAGTAACCTTTGCAGAACATGATGTCGCTTTTCCCTCACACTGTCTTGGTGTACTCTATTATTTGCCGAAGACAGAAATGGAAGTGGTCAAATCAATTCTGTCCACAGATTGATAAAGCCAGGAAACTTGGTAATAAAACTGTTTCTGCATTCCTCAGAGACCATCACAAGGGCTGTATCTATAACAACAATTTGCGTTTTGACATGCATGGAATTTATAGAAATGATGGAGTGCACTTTACAGATGAAGGTAACGGAGTGTTTCTAAGCAACATGAAACTCTGCATCCGGTCTTATATGTAGCAGCCATATACACCCAACCAATGCAACGGCTCTTGTCAGAGCCACCCTAGCACTCGAAATATTGTGATTTTTTTTTCCTAAAAGTTTTTTTTTCCTTTAGTTTTTGGGGATCTTCACGACAATATTGTGATCCCCGTGGACATGTCGTGAAAACGGAAAACAAAAGCAGACATTCAATGGCCACCAACACATCCAAAACTAATATGTACAAATATCCATACTGAACATGGCCCAACGCATATTAGTATAAACATACTTCTTTCAGAGCATGTTTAAACTCATAATTTTATACTACGTCTCTCTAAAAACAATCTTTCAGTCCTATTTCTCGTTTTTGTGGTTTTTGGGGATATCGCGATGGCGTCGTCCCGCGACTATCATGCCTTTGCCATAAAGTGAAAACAGAGGATAAGCTTGGCAGGCAATCTTTATGGGATGGGGTGGAGTGTACCGCCTGTGGCAGATTTGTTTTTTATAGTTTTCTTTTCCTTTTATTCCTTTGTTGATATATTGCAATTTCGGTACAATTATGTAATATTTCCTAATTGGATGTATGCAATGGGTCCCCTGGGCCATGATGTGCCGGCAAAAATACCAATAAAATTTGTTATAAAAAGAAAACACATATAACACATATATAAACACATATTACAGAATTGTACACACTTTGGGTTTATTACTGTACACTTCAAACTCATGTTTTTCTAGAGTGTTTCTAGAACAACCATCTATAAAACCTTTTTTCAATTTTCGCTGTGGGGCCAGAGATTGTGATGACATCAGTAATCGTGATCCCCCAGACATGTTGCGAAAACAGAAAGCAGAATCAGGAATTCAATAGCCACTACCACATAAACAAATTATAACTATAAAATTAAATCTAACCATTACAGTACATAACTCTCTATTTAAATAACTTTATAAAAGATTTAGCAATATCTCGATATCTCTATAACAATGTATTAATGAGTCATTGATATCATTTTTATATTTTCACTAATATTTGCTTTGACGTTGATAGTCACGATGTCCCTACGATGGTACATGGGGGCCGTGCTGGCGGTCGGGGCATTGTCGTGAAAATCGCATGTGATTAAAAAAATCTATTTTAGGCACATAACTTGTGTCACTAACACCTCCATGTCTCAACCATGGGGTCAGAGCATCTGCACCCCGACCCCTTATGTGGGCTTTCGCACAGATTTTCAGCCCCACAGGGCATTGGTTCTTCCAGAGCAGCAGTCCAGCAGAGTAGCAGTCCTTCAACAGCACAGCAGTCCTTCTTCCTGGCAGAGCATCCACAGCTCCAGAAGTGTACTGAAGTTGTGGTATCTGAGGTCCAGTACTTTTACTGAGCGGTGCCTTTGAAATGGGGGAGACTTCAAATACTTACCTTTGAAGAAAACAGATATCCCCGCTTTCTGCCCTGGCTCCAGACTCCCTATGTGGGTTTGGAGCTCATTGTGTGTAGACAGGACACAGACTGTTCAAGTGTGAATAATGTCATCAAGTCAGGAATCTTTCCTCGCCTCTTGAAAGAAATATGTATCAAACCCAATACTAAAGAAACTTTCTCTTGACCCTTCTGAGGTGAAAAACTACCGACCCATTTCCTGCCTACCATTGGCAGCCAAAATCCTGGAGAAATCTATTAACCAAGATCTAATTGGCTATCTAGATGCCAATGACCTCCTTGATCCCACCCAACATGGCCTCAGACCACGGCATTCCACTGCGTCAGCTCTAATCATGGCCACTGAGGAAATACGCAGGCAGCTTGATGGGGGTGGGAGAGCCGTCCTAATGCTACTTGACCTCTCAGCAGCGTTTGATGCTGTGAACTGTCTATTATCAATGCCGCGGCTGAAGGCTATAGGAATCAAAAAAGTGGCCCTGACCCTTCTCACCTTGTTCCTCACTGCAAGGGAACAGAGGGTGTGCTGGGACAATGGTAAATCTGAGAGGTTCTCACTCCCCTGTGGTGTTTCCCAAGGCTCAGCACTGTCGCCAACCTTATTTAACAACTATTTTATGTCTCTGGCTCACGTTTTTTTGGTGGTATCATATGCCGACGATACGCAAATTGTTATCTTCATCTCCTTGAGTGTGGAAACAGTGGCGGGGAGATTTCACAACTGTCTGAAGCACGCCATAGATTGGATGCATCAGAACTATCTGAAACTAAATACAGACAAAAAGGAGGTCCTGGAGTTTGGGAATGGACCACCACTCTGGAATCAATCATGGTGGCCGGTGGAAGCAGGTCGCTGTCCGAATCCTGCGAGCAAAAGCGAGGAACGTAGGATTCTTGTTTGATACCCAATTAAACTTTGCAGGGCATATTATTATTATGACATCTTCCTGCTTTTATCTATGAAAACCCCTGCACAAAATGTTGCCTTTTATTCCACTAGACCTCACAAAATCTGTTGTAGTCGCCATAATTATTTCTCGAATCGACTACTGTAACACCCTCTTCCTGGGCGTAGACAAACACCAACTGCTAAAACTCCAATCTGCAAAATGAAGCAGTGAGAGTGCTGCTTAACATTCGAAAATACCACCATATCTCTAGCAGCATTAGGGAGCTTCACTGGCTTCTGTTCAAGCAGCTCAACAAGTTCAAGGCACTATGCCTGGTGCACAAAGCTCTGTATGGTGGAGAGTTGTTGGACCTACAGAAACCTTTCCAGTGGTATTCCCCTGGCGGAATCTTAGATCTGCCAACAAAGGTCTAATTCAGGTCCTCAAAATCCATAAGGCTAGATGTGGAGGTAGATGCCTCTCCTATTGAGCGTAGAAGCTCTGGAATCAGCTACCAGCCATCATCAGGCTTCAACCTACCAGACCCCTGTTTAGGAAGATGCGTAAGACCTGGCTATTCCCTTCACAGGAGTGATGCGGTATCTCTCTATTTTACTTGCTTCCTGCTACACCCTGCACCAAGACGCCTCGGCATTCGTGCGCTCTACAAGATCCTTTACTGACTTACTTCCTAGCTGTAAGTGAAGAATTTCACATTTTGTTTCATTGTAAAGGAATGAACCCAGCACTAAGGAATATCCTAAGCAGTTGAACAAAAGGAGATAGGTATAGAAAAAGGGAAAAGCTATAAAGGACAAGGTAAACATTTTGTTGTTTTTACAACAATGTTGTTGTCTTGGAGGATGGAAGGATATCTAAATTCCCAAACTGAAATAGACAAGAATAAGTGGGTGACCTGACATTTTAGATGTTAAGGAACTTCTTGTTGACATACTAGATACTATGTAATTTTTTCTGTATATAATCAATGGAAAAGGAGTGTTACAGTGTCTGTAGTTGCTCATATGGTCTTATCGCTGAAATCCAGGACAAATTTTAGAACATTTATAGTCAGATTTTTAACATGTTAGTATTTGCAGTGATATGCCCATTTCACATCTATGTGACATCCGCCTTTTTTGTAATTTGGCGCAAAGCAGCACAAAGCAACATTTTTTCACATAAAAAGGTACATTTCCAGTGCAAAGTGCTTTTTGTGCTAGAAAGTAAATTCCCTTCCAAGACTTTGTGCCATTTACATCACTTTGTGTGGCTTTGCACTGGTCATATATGAAATAAAAGAGAGAGACCCCTTGTAATACTCAAGGGAATAGGGTACTCATAAAAGTGTCAACTAGCAGTCCCTTGTGTACTATCGTTATTAAACAATTATTTTCCACCGCTCTTGTACAGAAATCATTTGCATTTATTATTTAAAAAACATGTTATACATCACTTTTTAAAAAACACAGTCTAAAAAAGTCCCTACTTAGCAATTACTATGAACAGTAAATTTTTCTTAGTAGCACAAGAAGGAACCTATTACAAATACATATGAGAAATTCAAATATACCAGTTAAATTATTACACAAAAATCAAACAGTAACACATTCCGTTATGAACCAGCATAACCGAGAAAACCACATAAGAAGACAGTACACTTTGTCATATATTGCACATCCTCCTGAACATAAATCAGATTATACCACTTATGAGATACTTATATATTCATCTCTATAGGTCGGTACTCATTCCTTGAATTGTGCCTTTTTTGCGTCGACGCGTTTCGATGGGCTCATTTGTTTGCCACTATCTTTTTCAAGACCATTGATGAGGGTTTTCTCAACTCAATGTTCAATATTTCAATCCTTTTTGCACTTTCAATTCCTTCTTATCTTGAGTTGATCTATTCTATGATCATACTCCCTTTCAGGTTTGTGATAGATCGTCACACTTTTCTATTCAATTGGCTGTATTCTTCAAGTTGCTCTCATTGTTGCACATAGATTTCTTTGTTTCTGATCTGATTTATTTTTCTTTATTGGCGCAGGGGAGACGGATTCACGTCTATAATGTCTCTCCCTGTTTTCTGGGCCGCCTTCTCCTGTGGCGTGCAGGTGATGTACTCGTGCAAAAAACGTACCGAGGATACGTTTTTTGCACGAGTACATCACCTGCACGCCACAGGAGAAGGCGGCCCAGAAAACAGGGAGAGACATTATAGACGTGAATCCGTCTCCCCTGCGCCAATAAAGAAAAATAAATCAGATCAGAAACAAAGAAATCTATGTGCAACAATGAGAGCAACTTGAAGAATACAGCCAATTGAATAGAAAAGTGTGACGATCTATCACAAACCTGAAAGGGAGTATGATCATAGAATAGATCAACTCAAGATAAGAAGGAATTGAAAGTGCAAAAAGGATTGAAATATTGAACATTGAGTTGAGAAAACCCTCATCAATGGTCTTGAAAAAGATAGTGGCAAACAAATGAGCCCATCGAAACGCGTCGACGCAAAAAAGGCACAATTCAAGGAATGAGTACCGACCTATAGAGATGAATATATAAGTATCTCATAAGTGGTATAATCTGATTTATGTTCAGGAGGATGTGCAATATATGACAAAGTGTACTGTCTTCTTATGTGGTTTTCTCGGTTATGCTGGTTCATAACGGAATGTGTTACTGTTTGATTTTTGTGTAATAATTTAACTGGTATATTTGAATTTCTCATATGTATTTGTAATAGGTTCCTTCTTGTGCTACTAAGAAAAATTTACTGTTCATAGTAATTGCTAAGTAGGGACTTTTTTAGACTGTGTTTTTTAAAAAGTGATGTATAACATGTTTTTTAAATAATAAATGCAAATGATTTCTGTACAAGAGCGGTGGAAAATAATTGTTTAATAACGATAGTACACAAGGGACTGCTAGTTGACGCTTTGCACTGGTGCACAGTCTTAGTAAATCTACCCTCCTAGAGAGGATTCCAATCAGGCAGTTTAAGGGCAAGAAAAGTGAAACTGGAGATGAGAGCTGAAGGTCACAGCAAATAAAGGTTTGAGATCCTTCAACAAATATTTAGGTGACGGCTCAGTTGAACACTACCATGTATTGATCAATCTATTGGCACATTCTTTATTCTTGCATTCAATTTCTCACCAATAAAAAATACCTACACACACACACCCATACATACATACATACATACATTTGGCAATCTCTGAAGATGCACTTTTAATTATTACCTAGATTTAAACATAAATAACAGGTCCGCATACTTTTTGGGGGGATAAGTAAAGGCTAGGCGTACTACTAATTTTTACAGTTGCAAACAAATTCAAATAAGAGTTTGCTACCCCAGAAATTGGTTTTAAAATGTGCAAATGCCATTTTAGAAGTCGGTAAACTTTGCAAATGGAAACCTATTTGGTGTTTGGAAATAGTGTTCTAAGCTTCCCTTCCAAACACCAAATCATTAAAAAATTACAAACCCCTAAGTTGGAAAGGTACCATCTTCGCCTTTGTGAATGTGTTTTTTTTTTTAATTGTTGGAAAGTAGGGAGAGGTTTAGGGACCACAGTCAACAGCCAGAGCAGGAGGACGCTCTTTTTCGTACAATGTCTCCAAACTCTGGAACACCCTCCCTCTGCAGCTGAGAAACAACCCTTACCTGACCAGTTTCCGCAAACAGCTAAAAACTCATCTGTTTAACGCTTAACAAAAATAACCTCACGAGGGTTTTCTCTGTTTTTAGCGCCTGGACGCCTCAGGGCAACTGCAGCGCTTTATAAATCACATTTTCATTTCATTTCATTTAAACAATTACTTTGACACTCTTTTTTAATCTCCGCCATTGAATTTTTTTAAAAACAAAATTTTACTTTTTTGAAAGACAATCACAAACTTGGTGGACTTCTGACCCTAGTAGACCACAATCCCTTTGATGGACACCAAACAGAGTGAGTCACAATTTGTAATTGTATTTATGTAGTGTGTAGTACCCCTGCCTTAAACTGCCGACTTTGGTGCAGGAATCCAGGGTTCGAGCCTCGAGGTCGCGTCCACATCCTGTGATTCTGGGCAAATCACTTAATCTCCCCGTGCCTGAATGTGTAATGTAAATACGGTGCTCATGTACAGCGCTCCAATACCTTCGGGTCGAGTTCGCGCTATATAAATATGCAAAAAAAAAAAAGAGAGAATTTCGCCAGCAGCACGCTGTTCCGGAACCAAAGGTTGGTCGTTAACCAACTATTGGTTATGGTTGGAGAATTAGTCTTGTGTGGCCAAGCAAACCATTCAACGCAGTCACTCCGGTTTCTTTGCGGTAGATCCATGAATTTAATATTGCAACCTACCCCAAGAACATTAATAATGTTAGTCATATTATGACCCACAAAGATTGAGTATTTTACAAACGGACCTTTTAATACATATTCTGCTTCATTAAATTCAATATTGGGCACAAAACACAATCGTCGCAAATTGCGACCAGTATTTACTACATCTGTCCCTAAAATCTATCTGAAGCACATGAGCAAAGTGCTGCAGCATCAGCACATTAGGGGAGCACTTCTGTTATGCGAACAAGTCGAATGTGGCACTTTCAAAACTTATTACACGCCGGCCTTTCATAATATCGTAGCATTTTCTCAAGCCACATCAATGGAAGATATACAGACAATGTGTTTGCATTAAAATAAACTAATTCTTGTACGCAAGATGCAGCAGATTTGCACACTGCTTGTGTTACACCTGATGCCCAGCCGTAGAACTGACATACACAGCACCTGAACTATTCGAAAACATCAATCTAAGGGCACTACAATTGATTCTACGGAAGTCTGGCTGCATTTTGACATTTCCACCCCACTGGATTTCACCTCACTTAATGAGCTTGTCTGCTTGTCTGTTGCTCATCCATTCAGACATGATGTTTGATGTCTGCCCCAGCTTTCTCTGCCAATTCTTTCATCGCCGCTGCCAGGAATTTGTATTTATCTCTAAATAGACATCGTGTGCAGCATGAAACAGCACTGTTAGAGTCTCCCACAGCATACAATAATTTGTTGACACTAACAGCAAACTTCGGAAACCCATCCAACTTTACATTTAAAAAGGAATTCGTGTTCTTTTCCGTAAAAGCTTCTGAGCTTTATGCCAGATATGCTAGACATTTGTGCCATGCTATTATATTTTGACCTAGCAGTATTATAATAATGTAGACTGGTTGAACCTGATTGGGGAATTTTGATTGAACATTCTGAGATGAGCATACATTTTATCATATGAAGTAAATGTGGATACTGACAATTACCTACATAGTTAAAGATTTACAATTGTAATTGTTATGTGTATATGTCCTTACGGTTAGGAGTACTCACACTACATTCCACTTTCACAATGTGCTGCTTGGTGATACGTAAGTAAATACACATATTGTATCGCTTTGGTCTGCAAAGAGTCCCTTGTGCTGTCACTATGTCCAGCTGGGCCCTTGCTAACAACAAATGCAATCGGAAACTAGATATTGAATCTGCTTTGAGAATCAAGATAGAAGCAATTTACAAAGAAATACTATAAGAAATCAGTCTTTAATGTTTTGTGGTTTAGCTACAAATAGCTGCCGCTGGCTTTCGCTGATGGTATATACAATATTGTACAGATTGGGCTTCTTGTCAGTGCTTGCTCTCGATTAGATAGCTTTCTAGTCAATCTCACTGCTCTTAATTGGACAGCTTTTCTCTTATTCCCGTGTGTGACCCACTTACAGTGCATACTTTGGTTATAGTTCTGTTTGAGTAGATAAGATGTGCCCTTCTAATGGTAATGTCATGGTACTCCTTTATTAATGTCATTGGCTTTGCTGATGGCCTTGATTTCGTCCTCCTACCTTCCTTTCCCAGTGTACCCACTCCCATCCTCCATCCTGGCGCTCCTCTGTGGCACCAGCAGCAAAAGGAACAAACAATGGACGGAATGCTGATCAATGCAAACATTCACCCCGAGTCACAAAGATCTGGGTTTATTCCATCGTTCTTTTGCTCACCACGCCACCCCATTTTAGACTCAGCCATAAGCAAATCAGTATTGACCCTGCTCCTCATGGGAACAATGGATTTAACCCAGATCTCTTGACTGGGGATGAATGTATGATTTATTCAGCATTCCGTCCATCACTTTTTTGTGCAAAACTTTTCACCCTAAGTGGAATGGGCATGCCCAGACATGGGTCCCTTTCTCACTGTGTCACTGGATTCAAGTTAGCCTGGCTGATGAGGGGGTAATACTCCAAAACCAGTCCCAGGAGGCTTGTTTTCGGTCCAGAGAGGACCTGGCTTGGCAGTTCAGGTTGGACTGTTCCCATGAGGAGCAGGGTCAAGACTGATTTGCACATAGCTGGGTCCAAACTGAGATGGCGAGGTGAGCACAAGAAGATGGATTTAACTTAGATCTCTTGATTGGGGGTGAATGTTTGATTTATTGAAAGGGCTGGAGAAGACATAGCGTGCACCGGGTGTTTTCTCAGTGGGCCTGGAAGGGCGGTGGCCAGTTTTCGAGCGGTGGTGGCTGCTTTTGTTACAGGGGGCGATTTTGCAGCGGTGCTGCAATATCAGCCCCTCTAACAAAAGCGGCGGCAGTGCTAAAGTATCCAGCAACAGTGCTTGTCACTAGCACCCCCTCCTCCCAGGGGGTCGGGCGGTCCAGCTGTATTTTCAGGGATGGTTTATGTTCCCAGTCCAGCCCTGATTATTCAGTATTCCGTCTATCATTTGTTAGCGTAGCATTTTTCGCCCTAAGTGGGATGGGTATTTGCAGATGTGGGTCCCTTGCTTCCTGTGCCACTGGATTCAAGCTAGCCAGGCTGATGAGGCGTAATATCCCAAAACCGGTCCCAGGATGCTAGTTTCTGGTCCAGGAAGGACCTGGCTTGGTAGTTTAGGCTGGAGACTGTTCACATGAGGAGCAAGGTCAAGACTGATTTGTATATGGCTGAGTCAAAACTGGGGTGGTGTAATGAGCAAAATAACAATGGATTTAACCCAGATCACTTGACTGGTGGTGAATGTATAATTTATTCAGCATTCAATCCATCATTTGCTTGGGTAGCACCTCTTTGGCACAAGGCAACAGATAGCATCTTTGGTGCTTCCGTTGACTTACATTGTATTTTCCTGTGTCCCTCTCCATGATGGTCGATGCTATTGGCTTTGCCAGTGCCAGGTGTTTTTATACTGCGACGACATTGGCAAAGCTAATTGTAATGGTTGTCTCTGCTTAATGTACAGAAAACTTTGTTTTCTGCACTTTGAAGATGGCCATCGCATTGAGTGACACAGCATGCATCACATTGCCACGCTGCATCATGGAAAGCGGCAACATAGAAAACAAAGGGCCTGATTTAGGTTTTGGCAGACAGGGTTCTCCGTCACAACAGTGACAGATATCCTGTCTGCTGAAATATAAATTCCATGGGGGTATAAAGGTATTTATATTTCGAAGGACAGGATATCAGTCACCATTGTGACAGAGTAACCTATCCATTAAGATCTAAATCAGGTCCAAAGTCTTATATATTTTAAAAATGGCTATTGTGTTCAATCAACAGTTTTTTACTGACGTTAAACATGCCCTTGGTGTTAATGCAGTTCTTGGTGCAAACTCCTTTTACCATTGTATTTTAAAAGCAGAGATTTGTGTAAGTTGTATTGTGTGACAATAATGTTTGTACATATTTGTATCATTGAATTTTTTGTGGTTATTTGCTGTGTTGATGTTTGTGTTGTGTTCTTGTGCTGCATTATCACATTATGTTGTTGGCAAGTTGTACTGTGGTTGTTATGAAAAGTTTTGTTGTGATTTTGTTGCTATGTTGTGCCCAATTTTCCTTTTGTTGTGTTGTTATTTTCCTCTGTGTTATGTCATAGTGGTGTGTTTACTTAATATAGGTCAACAAATGCTGTTACATTTCTAGCTGTCCCCCAAATCCACCATTATTTTAGAAGTCTTTCTTAGGCACATTTAAAGAATCAATTCTGCTATATAACATAAGAAGGATGAAACGTGTATGTCCTAAGATTCAACACAGGTCCAATCACAACAGCTGGTGCATGCATGGTCACTGTTTTCCACTTTATCTTATCCTCACCTTACCTGACATACGTCACCATGGGCCAAAGACTGCGGTTCAATTTACACCCCCACTCATTCCACCAGAGAACTGCTACCTCCATAAAAAGCTGAATCATTAAACACCTCACACAGAAACCTGTCAGCCTTTTCCACTTAATATGAGCTCCACTTCAATCATCACGTGACTCCCTTTAAGAGATGCGTCTAGATTTCGAGGCCTGCACCATCCTTTTACTTACCCAGCTCACCCAATTAATTCATGCTAGATGTTTGACCTGGCACCTTGGCGTGGGTCTCCCTTCCATTTTTTTGCTGTTGCCTCATGTGTTTTTGCTGGTTATAGATGCTTTGGGCACTGTGCCACTGCTGTCCAGTGCCACAGTGCAAGTGCTCCCTATAATAAATTGATGTATGGATTAGTGATTCCATGATTGGCTGGTTTGGTATACTTGTCAGACCCTAGTACAGTGCACTGAGTGTGCCCAGTGCTTGTAAACTAAATTCTCCTGGTGGGCTTGCAGCACTGGTTGTGTCACCCACAGAAGCAGCCTGTAAAAGTGTGTCTCAGGTTTGCCATTGCAGAGCCTGTGTGCAGTCTGGTACTGCCATGTTGACTGGGCAAGTGCACCCACATGCCAGTCCCTAAACCTTCCCTACTCTTCATATCAGACACCCCTAAGATAGGCCCAAGGGCAGGGTGCATTGTAAGTATAAGGTAGGACATGCCCTGGTGTGTGTGGCATGTCCTAATAGTGAATTACAGCCATTTTCGTTTTTCACTTTTGCAAGGCTACCTGTTCCCCCATAGGCCGGAATGGGCAGTTTGATTATTACATCTTATAATCCTAACTGACTCAGGGAACTAGGTGGAAATTCAAGTTTAGTATGCCTGAACTCAGAATGATAAAATGCATCTTTTAGTGAAGTTAGTTTTAACATTCTTTGGTGAAAATACCACTTTTAGAAAGTAGGTATTTTCTTGTCTAACCATCCAAGCCTGCCTCTGCTAGGTTGTGTACTCCTTGTCTGGAGTTTGAGTGACAGGGGCTGGGGGATTCCAGGAGACAGGGTGAGTCAGCACAGGGCTAAATAGAGAGTTCTGCATGTAGAAGGGTGGGAGGAGTTGCATCTGGGACCTGAATAGGGCTGTGCCTCCCTCCACAATGCTGGCTCCACCTCCTGTGGTGCGTCTGATGTCCCTGCCCTGCACTGTGAAAGGAAAGAAGGAGTCTTGTCAAGAAAGTGCTCCAGGACTGACCAGAACTGTTTTGGACTAGGCAAAGGCCTCTGTGCCTTCAGAGAACAAAGAGAAACTGTGTATAAAAAGAGGGACCCAGACCCCAGAACTTTAGATCACTTTTGGGAAACAAGAAGAAACCTTTGCTGAGGAGAGGAACCAGAGAGACTGAGGAGAAACTATCCCTAAGCTTGAGGGATTGGCCTGCAGTGGTTGCATGACTGCCAAAGAAAGGAGAGAGGAACTTTGTGTGTACTTTCATCATCTCCAAGGGCTTGAGAAAGAGCTTGCCTCCTGCTGAAGTCTCAGGGACAACAGAGTTCACCCACCAGCTCCCCAAGACTTCTTTGGAAGTGCCTGCAGTTTTGTTGGGCTTTCTGAGGGACTGCGTGTCGCAAGGAGCTGGAAGCGCGACGCATGAAAAAGAAGCGTGTCGCCGAACTGCTGCTGTCGCTTCACAACGCGAAAGTGCCTCGCTTCATCGGAGAAGCCTGTCGCAGCCACTGTCGTTGCATTGCTGGGAAAGCGTGTCACCACTGCAGTTGTCGCATCGTTGCCGAAGCGCCTCGCATCGTGGCAAAAGAGGATTGACGTTGCATCAGACGCCACCACATCACCGGGAAGCGTGTCCCAGGGCCTGTCGCGGCTCAGAAGAATAGTCGAGTCGCCGCACGGCTGTCGGGCATGCACACATTGTGTCGTATCAAGAAGAAGACGCCATCTTTATTTATTTCATTGCACCAGATCTTCATCGCATCATGGCTTTGTGGGTCGCATTGCCACAAAAGTGCAGTAAGAAACTGACGCACCACCTCACCTCGCAGAGAAGAACCGACGCATCCCTTATGCATCAGTAGGGACTCAATGCATCACCGTTCTTGCGTGTAAGGAACTGACGCATCACCGTACCTGCAATACTTTTGTTGTATAGCGTTACGCATCCTAAGGTTCATTGAACTCAAAGTGTCGCATTTTACATCTTAAGAGAACTAAGCTATTTGCTACCATTTTTAAAGTACAGTATTGTGGATTTTTGTCACTTGTGGTCTTGTGATAAGTCTATATAAAGAATACTTATTTTTTATATAAAACCTGTGTGGTGCCCATCTGTAGTGTTGTCACTGGGTTACTGTATGTGTTCACAAATGCTTTACACACTGCCTCTGAGCTAAGCCTGTCTGCTCATGCCAAGCTATCAAGGGGGTGAGCAGGGGTTATTTTAGGAGTGTACCCCCTTACCCTGACTAGAAGCAAGGGTCCCTATTTGGTCAAAGGTACCTACCTCTGCCAACTGGAGACCCCCAGTTCTAACACTAGAGAACTACATCAAATCTTCTATCACAACAAAATAATCATGGGGACCTGCTATTTTCTAGGAAGAGATCCTACCTGCTCCTAATAGTTCTACAGATTCTCAGAAAATTAACTCTGAAATGGGTTTCACCACCACGTTTCATAGTCCAAACAAGGCAATCCTGCAGTCAGAAAAAAGCAACTTCAGTAATACCCTTGAATCTGTAAACAGATTCTGCTTCAATTTAAACTTTTCCTTCCTACCTTCTTTACTTCATTACACACATGATGTATCTGAGTGTTCAAATACAAAAAGAAGAATTGCTAAACTGAATCGGTCCAGGGATGCTTGTTTCTGGTCCAGGGAGGACCTGGCTTGGCAGTTCAGGCTGGACTGTTCCCACGAGGAGCAAGGTCAAGACCTATTTTCATATGGCTGAGTCCAAACTGGGGTGGCATGGTGAGCAAAAGAAGGATGGGTTTAACCAAGATCTCTTGACTGGGGTGAACGTTTGATTTGTTCCAGCATTTTGTCCATCTTTTGTGTGTGTTCAGCTTCATAGGAGAGGGCTTAGACCAGTTAACTTCCAATTTATATTTGTGCACCTGCTTAGCCAAACTCTAAATACCAGTTAGAATATCAGTGTATCCCGTCGTAATAAACACAGTGCATTATAAGAAAGCCCAAGGCTCATTATTACCTTTCAATTTAAAATAAATCTTTGAAAAATGTAAGCGGTGTCATTACAAGCCGAGTAGCTAGTCTTCGGAGACATGCGCAAAGTCCAAAATATGATTAGGCAAAGGAACTACTCAGCTCTGGCACCACACCATGGCATGAGCATCAATGTAGTGGCACACGATCTCTTCGTCTGTCCCTTTGCCCGTCAGAGATTGCCGTGAAGTTGTCACAGGGTGAAACAGCTGCGTCTTTTCGTCTTGCCAGCATGGAGTGATTGCACTCAGCCCCTGTGACATCAGAAGCTGCTTGGGCCTGGCCACCTTGAGTGATTGGATGGGAGACCAGCTGTCAGTACAACGTGTCAATGTCATGTAATGTTGTCCCACAGCTGTGGGCACATTGGAGCAGCCAAGGTGTATTACATGCCAATTGTGGTTTAGCGAGAAAGTGGTTGATGCTAATTGAGTTTGATAGGTAAGAGAGGTCAAGCTGGTTGAGCGTTTTTATGGGAAAACATTTGGGAATACGTGGCTTGTTCACTGTTTACCTTCTTTTCATATCAGACTGCAAAGTGCAGTAATGTATGAAGGGCAATTGCTGGATCAGTTCTCGTCTTTGGTAAATAGCCTCTCTATTCCGAGACACTTCATCTCTCAAGGGGGAGAATGACTCAGCCTGTTAGATGGGAAATCAGCTACATATAGAAAGTGCTGACGTCATTCCAGTAACTTCTGCAATTACAGTCACTGATACAGGAGTACTGTTGTGTGATCAAGGCTGGTATTGACTGATTCTTTTACTACAGCAGCTTCCTTGCAAAGCAGAGCAAACTTTTTTTCATTTATAATTATTTCGATCCACAGAGCAGTATAATGTCTTGAAAGCTGTAGCATTTCCTGCATGAATTGTGACATTTACATCCGCTGTTTGAAACAACAAAAATACACTTCCAAAATTACACCTGCTTTTTGGTAATATTGAATGCACAAGAATATCCGTAAAAATCTGCAGTATTTTCTCATGTGGTAATTCCACGTGGTTGGTCCCATGCAGACTGCATCGTACCATTATTAGTGTAGGATCAGTGGCGTAGCTAGAGCTTGTGGCGCCCGGGGCTATCCCTCAGATTGCCGCCCCCCCCGGGGGAGGGGGTGGCATGCACTTCAAAGAGGTCCGAGAGACACGTAGTATCGCCGCTAATAGTTACCTTGATCATGCAACTTACATGCACATACATGACACGGTCCAAGGCTACACAGTTGAATACAGCGGTGACTGGCAGTACAAAAGAGAACACACAGACTGCATGATCTATCTGGGGACTCAGAAAAACCGCATGTGACATCCATCAGAGAGCTGCGTGAACAATTACCTGGTAATCCCCTCAGCACAATGCAAACATGCACATACATGACACTGTTCATGTAACCTTCATCTACAGCTGACATTAAATGACCATACATCATGGTCCCCCCCATTAAAGCAGTGGGGACCTGCACAAACGTGATGTGCTCTGTGGACCCAAAACTAACTTAACAGTGTCGAAGCCTGTGATTCTTTATCTTTCAAAAACAGCAAATTAATTATTCACAGGGAATGACTCACTGTGTGCCCTTAAAACTAAACGCAGCACAAAGGGGTCAGTCAGCTCCACCTTGCCAACACAGACCGGATACAAAGCCCACTCTGGTGGCCCAAAGGCAACAACCAGGGGTCGCTCCCTGTCATTACTTCCAAGCAGAAGCAACCAACTCCCTGGGAATGAAAAGACATGTGCTCTTGGTACCCAAAACCAGCTTGTAATAGTGCATCTCTCCTTCACAGCAGCCTAAGCATACACATGGTGCACAGCCACCTGCCTGGGGGCCCAAAGCTAAAATACAGGGAGGGGCGACACATTATGATCACAATCCTTAAACACAGTTGTGGGGGCCATGGGAACTTGTTCAACTCTATCCAAAACCCGGGACAAACTGTTCCGGCGCTGCGGCACTCCTTGAATATTCAGAGTGTAGCCACGTCTGCTATACTAAGCAAGTAAAGCCGAAAGGTTACAAAACATGTGTCTGTTTACTGGTAGAGCTTCACCATTTGTCTACAAGCATCCAGCTCACCGTGATGCATTCGAAACAAACAAGTCACAACCTCACCACGTGGCTACGTGATAACTTCTAAAGCTAAAGGCACAGATTTCCTAAAATGCACACATTCTTTTGCGCATTCATTGATTATTGAAACTGTGCTATAATTGAGTTTGCTTACTTAGTTCTTGCCATACTCTGGTCTGCGACGTATACACATTCATTAGTAGGGTGTTAACCTATCACAGTTTCCCTACGATATGGTCCGGTTACTTCTCACTGGCATCGAACTTATTCAATTCTTGCTTTTGAGAATTTAACCTCTTGAACTTGGGAATCTGTTACTCCTTACTCCCCGTTCTGTCCGTCCAAATTTAAAAATCTTCGTTTTTGGTTTTATTTTTGGACCATCAAATTAGAATTTTATATAATTGGGCCATAGCACAATCCTCATTGGGATGTGCTGTACCTACGGATTAGGCACTTCATAAAGTCTACGTGTATTTCCCAATATTTCCAATTTTTGCCTTGAAAAAGTCTGTGTGTCAGACGAAACACGTGGCGGGAAAATTTCCTTAAATACATCTGGGATTACAATAAAGCATACCAAGAAAATATATTGGAAGATTTGATGTTATCTATACAACTCATTGACGTCTCTGTATTGTCTCTTTCGTGCTGAAGTAACTACAAGTATGATACAGGTTTATATTACTTTTCTTTTCGCATAACTTCTAAAGCTAAAGGCACAGATTTCCTAAAATTCACACATTCTTTTGAGCATTCATTGATTATTGAAACTGTGCTATAATTGAGTTAAACATCTTCTCTACAACTCTGAGTTCACTGCCCTTGTCCGGGAAGTCTCAACCTCACTTTAAGACCAGTTGAGCCAGTCAGGGATATTAAAAATAAAATTTTCATTAAGTAGCGCAGTAGCCTATCCTTAGGTGTGTGGTCATTCACCAGTGCCATGACCCAGGATAATGTGCTGCATGGCCCAATACATATAAGGTCCCAAAGCGAGACCTATTGTCTATGCCAATGCTTGTTTTTGTTATCACCATGGCACAGTCACTGCGCTTTATATTTTAGCATGGTGCCCGCTTTAATTGTTTCCTGCCTCGGCTCCGGAGTTTGCATAACTTAAAGTGCAGGTACTCAGAGCTCACCAGTGCCTGCCACTCCAGTGTGTGAGGGAGGGGATGGGTGAGAGAGGAGTGCGCTTGGGGAAGCATGGGTTTTATATTACGACCACAGACAGCCCAAAGACTCCTTCCTCCATTATAATCCAAGCCACGCCCCTAATGCAAGCCGCTTCTGAATGGAAGGTTCCGCGCACTCGACCGGATGCACTAACTGTGCACTGGTGCGCACGTGCAGCAATGGCTCGTTTGCACCCGGGTTGAGGCTTGCATTAGAACGTAAATAAAACCGTTTTTGACCCTGTGCAAATCACAAAAACAATTTTGCAGCACTACACAGGTAGAGAAAGGTGACGGTGATAGAATTTTGAAAAGAAGCGTGATATTTTGCATATCATCTTTATGTGCTCAGTGCGTTTATTTTAATAGGAAGGAACATTTGTTTTGTGACGCCCACTAATTGTTGCCATGTTGATGCTGCCGTGGTCAGTGATTTCACCTTAATCTGTGTTTCACTTTCATCTTTCTCGTTTTAAAAGTTGTATTTGTCCCATACTTCAGTTTTCAACAGCCAAACAAGGAGGAGCTAGTTTGCGACAAATTCTCTGGTACAAAAACCTTTTTGAATACACAGAGCAGCACACCCTGTGTGCTCTGTGCCTCACCAGGCGGGCGGTGAAAATGGTGCAAGGGAGGGCGTGAGGCATTTCTGCACTGGTGTAAAGTTCGTCTCATTTGGCCCCTGGGATGCTTTGCTGGGAGTCGAAAACTCAGACTCGACTTAGGTGTGCAAACGAACTACTTTAATAACCGAAAATGTCCTTCACATTCCCAGAATCAGGAATGCTGACATTATAGGTTAATAAAGCACATTTATGACTGGGGCAATCACACCACAATTGCAGCGTGCTCATAGGTGGGGGCCCAGTGGCTTTTCAGTGCATGTTTCTTTTTGTTTGCTCCCCGTGAAACTCCGGCTCGCAGCCGCACCTCGCTCTTGGTTCAGAGCTGGTTGAAGGTGGTGCCCTTCGTAGACACCACGTGGCAGGCACCCTTGTGCTTGTCAGACTTTCATGCCAACACTGCGCCCACGTTTCAGAGACTTTCTGCATGTATTCCCGGGACCCATCTCCATCGACTGCTACCAATTCTCTAAGGCAGGCGCAGCAACCCACTGAGCTTCCACACAAAATACAGTTCAGCCAGTTATTTGAAAACTACTAACGGACAAATAATTGCTCTCCAGCGGATCATTAACCACCAGCGTTATTGGGGCATCTTTTAAATGTATTGTCTTATTGTTGTCCTGCATCGGCCATGATAAATAATGATAAAAACTGTTTAAATGAAGCGCACAGGAAGTACGTGTCCTGCTAGGCCTGCGCATATTTTAAAAAAAGAAAAGAAACACATTCTTGACTCTTACCTACTACTGCAGAACTTCTAAAACGATTTCTCCACGGTGACACAACAGAGACTGCCTGTGCCCGTGCCCCAGGCCACAAGGTCGTCACGAGAGTGCGTAGTGGTGAAGCGCGTGACGCGTCACCGCTACGTTCTCATCGCGAGGGCCGGGCAAAAATGTAGCCCAGGGCCGTCATTGGTAGCGCTGGCGCGCGCTCTCCAAGATTGACAGCCCTGGAGCAGGCTGGGATGGGCCAGTCAACGTATACGCGCCGGGGCGGCACCGCGGGCAGAGATTAACGGTCAGTCATCATCATGTGGCAATGGCATTGCACTCAAACTGGGCCGCCCGGCCGCGCGGGCCGTTGCGGCCGCGGCGGACTTTATAATTTATTTAGTGACACTGTGTCCCTAAATAAATGATAAAGGCCGCCGCAGGCAGCCGCCCTAAACATAGTGCCGCCTGGGGCGGTCCGCCCCTACCGCCCCCCCCCTAGCTACGCACCTGTGTAGGATGTAAAACGACACAGAATAAGCACGTGTCTACATTGCGCAGGGGAACAAAATCGACATTTTCTGACTCCCATGACGAGAAAAAGTGCCCAGGGGGATCTTCCTGGTCATAGGCAAAGAACCAGGGATAAATATGACACGCTTGCCTTTTCAATACTAACATTAATATGTGCAGTGCAAACCATAGGACCACTGTGTTTGTGTGGCACAGACTCACTGTGGCACCACCACTGGATGCTGCCCTCCTTACTTGGGTGCCCAGGTATCCATCAGATGCTCAGCATTGCCTACTATCCACAGTGGTGCTAACATTCTGCCAGTAGACAGTGCAAATTTAAATCTTCTCACCATGAGTTGACGTGCCTAGTAGGGCTTGTAGAGGTGATAGTGAAGGAGGAGGAAAGATTTCCAGGCCACCTCTTGGAACAAAAAACGGAAGGAAGGATCCAAACTATGACGAAGCATTACAGACAAGATCAATGCCATGTCTACCTGCCCCCAGGAAATCAAGAAGAGGGGGAATGACTTGAAGAGGTTTATGTGGAAAATAGACTCAGCACAGGGGCAACAGAATGCTAGCAGGTAGTAGGCGCCTATTCTAACTTTCCCTTCAACTTTGGGAGGTGAAGTTGATGATAATATATGACCTCTCATGTTTCCTGTCCATCTTAATAGAAATGACTAATGATACTGGAATCAGTTGCCAGCAGCAGACAGGTTCTTTTTATAAAGACAGCTGGGCAGTCATATAGATTCTTAAGAGTTTACCTAGAGTTTGGCAGCTATGGATGAGCTGCAAAAAAACAGATGTTCAGCCATCGTCTGCATTAAAAGTGCCATTCGCCATACTTTAGCAACTTGCCGGTTGTCCCACCCCCGTCCATTTGCTGCCTCTGCCACAAACCTATACCTCATTGATATTTTTTTAATATAAATTGATGGACTGAGAATCAAAAACCATTACCATGTCCGCTCGATTTAGAGTCCATTGCCAAAAGGGCAAGGAAAATGGAGCCTAAATCAGGAAAGTCCAAGTCTGGTTTCTCACCACACAGCTCCAATTACTCCAACAGGCAAGTTCATCAGCAACGGTAAAAAGAAAGGGCATAACATGTAGTCCGACAGGCAGGTTGGAGTCAAGGAAAGTGAAAGTGGGATCGTCTGAGCTTAGCCATATGCTCTCCTCCTCCTAAAGTTGTATAGTTCATATTTGTCATTATGACATCAATGGTTGGTCCACAATAATCTGATCATCATGTGATCATCCTTCTGTCTATCTAGGTACAAAGTGTTACTCCGGCATATTTTCCTATGCTCATCATGAGAAAGAAACGACTGTCCATTCCATCCTCACAGATTAGTTAACATAGAGCGTATTTACTTTGTTGCTTTCCAGGGATATAGTGGAGAAGTAATTTTCCCACCATTCACATATATACAAAGGGGTAAAAGAAAGATCTTTGTTGTCCAAAGGAATGTTGCATGAACCAAGAAAAAATCAAGCAACATTTGAGAAAACGTATCAAAGGCTATGAAAAAATGCAGCCTAAGGAAAAAACACATCTCCATATGTTTTAAATTCATCATTTCTTATTTAGTAAAATAAACTCCTAATAACTAGGTGGAGGCATAATGAAATAAATCACACATATTATATATAAGGATTTTAAAATGCTGTCAGTAATGATTACACCTACATTTCAAGCTTCAAATATGACCTACCACCACAATTTCAAAAAGTAGCAACATGTAAATTAATTTAAAAAATCATTAAAATAAAATTGTTCTTGCATGCAAATGTTCTTTATCATGTTAAGCATTTATACAGACATCTAACACATTTAGTTACAGTTTTCAGGGCAGATGGGGTGTTTTTTTTAGGGCTTAGGATAGGGGGTTCAGGGTGGTTTATTTAATGGGGACAGGGTTTTAGGCCTCAGGGCAGTGGAAGGGGTAGGGGTAGTTTTAAGGACAGTGTGGTGTAAGTTTTAGGGCTTAAGGCGGGGGTCTGGGTCGGGGTATGTTTTAGTAGGGGCAATGTTTTAGGCCTCAGGGCGGGGAAGGGGAAGGGTTAGTTTTTAATGGCACTGCTGGTAGGTTTTAGGCCTCAGGGTGGGGCAAGGTAGGGGAATAGGAATTTAGGAAGTAGGACATGGACATGGAGGGGAGGGGACAGGTAGTGGTAATCTTTACCACGCATATCCTTTACCAATCATGCCTTTACCATGAAATGGTAGGTAGTGGTAGGGGCGCTAGAGGGCGCACAAGCAGAATGGCCGCACTGGTGTGAGGCTCCTGCAGCCTGGAAATGAAATCCTTCATCTATCCTGCTCAGACTACTGATCCCCCGACGAAAACTACACTCGACTGTCAAGGTTAATATCCTGCAGCCTCGGCGAAAGTTTGGAAACCGTGCGACCGGCCACGGCGGAGTTAGAGGTGGTGCAAGATGGAACGGGCACTGCGCTGAGGAGGGGCAGAGCGTGCTGCCCGGCGTGCGATCTACGCCAGACCGGGGCGCGCCACGAGGCAAGCGGGCTCTGACGGAGACCCGCTAATGCGGCGCCCTGCTTTTGTGACGGATCGGCTGCGGGACGAGGGAGGCATGGTGCAGACGCAGGACACTGCCTGATATTCCCCCCCCCCGGTGGGAGCGGCCTTGCTGTGCGCCGAGCATCGGAGCAGCCTGGGACCTACGGTGAGCGATGCTGTCTGCGGGGGAAACTTGTCGGCCACTGTGGGGCGAGGCGGCGGGGCGGAGAGCTATCGGCGGGTGATGTGGGACTTCGAGGCCTGGTGATTCGAGGGTGCCCACCCTCCCCCCCCCCCCGGGACGGCGGAGACGGACTGATTGCACACGTGCAAGGACATACAGGCGGAGGTGTGTGCAGTGTTTGCCGCTGAGTGTTATGCCTTGGGGGGCCCACTGTCACGGTGTGCTACTGTCGGAAGTTTACGCCTGGGGCCTGGGAGCTAGTGCGGCGTGAGAGAACTGTGCAGCGGGGGCTCCGTTCGGACGGATGGGACCTGGTGCACCCTCCTGCTACAGGGCACAGGGGTGATGGTGCGCGAGCCCGCCCACGGGGAGACGGAGGACAGATGAGCGGTGCCCCGGTAGCATTTACGAGATTCTGAAGTTCCCCACTCCGCAGCTCTTGAAGGTGGCATTCAAGTATCTGGGCGCATATCCTGGTCACGAGCCCCGGCGGCGCTGGCCCCATCTCCTCTGCCACCGCAGGTTGAAGTGTGCTACTGGACCAACTGCCTACTATCTGGTGGATCACAGGAGATACTACGCAAGGGTGCGAGGTCCCCCCCCCCGCCTGGTGACTCGGTCATACCCCCTGCGACCCTGCTGGCGTACTGAAACGCAGTGGCGGCAGGCGAGCGCTCAATGCGGGGCCTTTCTTGTTTTCCCACCAAGATCTCTACAGATGCAACTGGACTACGACGGCCGGCATTCCTCTGGTGACGGTGGTGGTGGATACCTCCCTCCCTGCTTGCAGTCCCTGCCCGGGGGTGCCAGTTTGGGCCTTCCCGTGGACTGATAATCGCTGCTACAGTCACACTGTGTTGCACCCAGGACTTCGGACCCCTTCCACACTCGAGAGTAACGCGGAAACCGCTCCTCGCAGGCTGCTGCAGGTCCGTACAAGAAGCCCACGATGGGTAAACAGGACAGTCGGCAGCCTAAACTTACGTTTGAGGCCCCAGCGGCTAAGAAAGGAGTGCGGAGCGCACAGGATGCGGGGAGCTCCCACGGCTCACCCACGGCTGGCGCGAGCTCATGCTCCCCAACAACGGACTTACAACAGCTGATGCAGGAAATGAGGCAGGGCTTTGCTACCATAGTGGATAAAGTAGATCGGCTATCGTCCAGAATGGACGCCTTTGCACAGAAAATGGATATCCATGAAGAGCGAATAACTGAAACTGAGAGGCGGATATCTGATCATGACGACACCGCAGTTTCACACACCGCGCAGCTCTTGAGAATGGACAATGTCTTAAGAGTTATCGCTGCAAAGAACGAGGAGTTGGAAGCTCGCAGCCGCCGCAATAACATTCGTGTGGTGGGTGTGCCGGAGTCCACCAATACGGGGCGCATGGAAGAGTACGTGGAGAAGATACTGCTTGCCACCATTGGGTCTGACGCATTTTCTAAGCAATTTATCGTCGAGAGAGCACACCGCTCTCTTGGGCCGCGGCCCAAACCCGGAGCTCCACCGAGACCCATCATTGCACGGCTCTTAAACTACCGGGATCGGGATACTGCACTGCGGGCTGCACGCACGAACCAAACACTCTCGTGTGATGGTGTCAGCTTTACCGTTTACCCGGACTTCACGCCTATCGTTCAAGAACAACGGCGTAAATTCCTCGCGGTTAAGAAAAAACTACGTGCCCTGCAAATTGATTATGCACTGCTGTACCTGGCAAAGTTAAGAGTCACCCACCAAGCAAAGCAACACTTTTTTACGAATCCGCAACAAGTGGAAGATTTTTTGAAGGCTCTAAAGAATGCGCGGGCTGCGCGACACGACGGTGACGATGAAGATCATGCGGATGAACAGTAGTTACAGGGATGCAGCTTCTATTGATTGGCCTCTGAACTTGGGGGCTGTTGAACTGCAAGTGCCATAGCGGCCCACCTGATGGGCACGCAAATGCGACGGCGCCGAGACTGAACGAGAATACCATGGTCGGGTATCGGTCAGTAGTTGGTAATGTATTCCAGGCACCACCCCCCCTTCCCTTGACTGTGATGAGGGGCAGGATGTAGGGGGTGGATATGGGCGCACTCTGGATGAACCCCATGAGGTGTACCCCGATGAACATAGTGACTATGTTGCTCCTGTTGAGCTGTCTGATGGGAGTTTTGGGAGGGGGGAGGGGATTCTGGCAAGTTGGGAATGCTTCAGTGGGTTGGGGGTGGGGTAGGGGTTTTCGTGGCGACTCTGGTCTCTTCCATTACCTTCATTGCTTCTAGGGCCTCTGCACCCAGGCAGAAAGATGAGCATTGTCTGGGATACATGCTGCGGAAATTGTTAGCTAGTATGTACAGCGGATGCGGTGGGTTGGTGTTGATTATTGATAGGTCCTGGGTCCTAGAACGAATTGAGCTACCTGTATGGCTCTTTGGGAGCGAGTGGGAGGGGGAGGGAGTGGCAGCCCTTGAGCTTAATGCCCTGGGCCATGCTGCTGTGACCGCTCCTGGAGGCTATGGAAGAGGATGGCATGTCCTGGATAGCGGAGGTTTTTTGACGGATATGTCCCTGACGACGAGGGGAGAACAAGGGAGAGGGCTGGGCCCAACCGCAGCCACGACTCCGTTCATTTGGGAGCGGTGGATATGCTTGAGAATTGTTACTGGATGGGTCAGTGGGGCTCAATTTTCTGCATTGTATGGGATGGACAATCTTACCTTACCAGATGGACCTGATGTTGAGGCGGTTACAAGCTGCACGTTGGGGAAATCTCGGATGAGGGGTGGGGGGGGGTGGGAATGTTTGAACATGTTGTTACAATGTTGGGCGCGGCTACTATCAAAGTGATGCTATTTTCAGATCTTGCGGGAGTGCATGCTGGAGACGTGCGGGGGGAGCCCCTCATGGTGCATGTAGTACACACAATCATTCACATAAGTTCTGGCAGTACGTTTTACAATGCGGTGGGACACAAGGTGCGTTGCTACTATGATGTAAGGGTAAAACAGTTCTCAAGCATGAATACTCAAGGGAGCGAGTTGAGAAATCCCTTGCTGCTGCACTACACTCATTCTCACTATCAACCTGACTAAGGTAGACACTGATTTAAATATACTAACTTGGAACGTCAGAGGCCTGGGAGACCCGAGGAAAAAGAGACAGGTCCTCTCTTATTTGGATCGCCATGCCATACACATAGCCTTTATTCAGGAGACCCACTTTAAAGCGCAGGCTAGTCACATTTTTGCCGGTAGATGGGCGAAATACGCTGCTTTTTCCTCCTACTCATCATACTCTAGAGGAGCGGCAATACTGGTAAAAAAAGGAATGCCCTTCATTATGGCAGGCACTAAAAGCGATGCTCAGGGGAGGTATTGTCTGATGTGGGGTAGGCTGGGGCATGTGGCAGTTACCCTGGTCTGCTGCTACGGCCCCAACATAGACGACCCGCATTTCTTTACAGACCTCAGTGCGACTATCATAGGCGTGGGCCCGCAGCACCTCATCTGGGGGGGGATTTCAACACTACGCTTGATCCATCTCAGGACAGGTCTCACCCGGCCCCACACCATTATACTAAAGCTCGTTTGACGCTGTTTGAGACACTAGCTGAGCACAAATTGATTGACACATGGAGATACCTCCATGCTGACAAGCGGGAAGGCACACACTTCACGGCGCAAGCAAGATCATGGGCACGGCTTGACTATGTTTTTATATCTCCGCAATTTTATACGGCGCTAGATCGAGCACACCATCTTCCAAGAACGTTCTCTGATCATTCGCCAGTACGCGTTACACTACGGGCTGCGGACCTTGGCCCCCCATTGACTGCCTGGCGCCTGCAACCCACGATGCTACTGGATACTGTGTTTCAGGAGGAATTGCGGGAAAACTGTTTGGATTTTTTTAGGTGCAACAAAGATTCTGTGAAGGATGTTGAAACTATATGGGATGCATTTAAAGTGACCTTACGGGGCATCTGCATCGCTAAGGGGTCAGGTGTACTGAAGAGTATACTAGCACGCTTGCGAACACTGGAAGGTGATCTTAAAGCGCTTGAGACGTTATTGGCTGACGGCCCTGACGATGCTACGCTAGCGCATATCCGCGAAAAAGTGACAGAATATACGGACGAAGCCACTAGGGAGGTGAAATTTAGAGGTAAACATTGGATTGCCCGCCGTTATGGCGAAGGCGAGCGGCCAGGGAAAGCCCTGGCGGCGACGATAAGGTTGACGCGGCCCCCTAACACTATATTGGAAGTTGAAGGCGTGGAGGGTGCAGTCTACAGAGACACCACGCACATTCTTAACGCGTTTGTGGAGCACTATCACCGATTGTATACGTCGACTAGGACTGGGGATCTACACTTGCAGGACTACCTGGAGGATGTGTCCCTCGGTTGGCTTAGCGATACACACAGAGCGTTTCTGAGCTCCCCTTTTGAATTGGACGAGGTGCGTGAGGCTATTATGCACATGCGATCGGGCAAGGCTACGGGCCTAGATGGGATACCAATAGAATTCTATAAGACTTATATTGACTTTATGGCACCGGTCTTGCGGGAGGTGTATGAGGATGCCCTTGAGGTGGGCCATTTGCCCCCTTCTATGTGCATGGCCCTCATTACATCACTCCTTAAACCCGGGAAAGCTGCAGATAAGTGTGACTCCTATCGACCCCTCTCATTGCTCAATTGCGATGTGAAAATACTTGCGAAACTAATTGCTACCCGTATTAACTTACTACTCCCTAACCTGATATTACCCGACCAGGCAGGGTTTGTGCCCGGCAGGGCGACGTCCCACAACCTGCGCACTTTCTTCTCGATCCTAAACTCGGTGCATGAAGACCTACCAATGGCTGCCATCTTCCTCGACGCCTCTAAGGCTTTTGACTCGCTAGAATGGGATTATGTATTCCAGGTGCTGGAGCGTATGGGGTTTCCACTCATATTCATCTCCTGGATCCGACTATTGTATACATCTCCTAGGGCCAAGGTGCTGAGGCACTAGACAGGGTTGCCCCCTGTCACCCCTGCTGTTCGCTATAGCTATGGAGCCACTTGCAGCAAAGTTAAGACAACATCATAAGGATAAGGCGCTGAGGTGTTTTCAGAGGCAGATATTAATATCTATGTACGCGAACGACATTACTTTATATATACAGGACCCCAGTGATAACCTCAATCCGATTCTTAGGGAATTCATCCGATTTGGCAGGCTCTCCGGAGTTCAGATCAACTGGAGCAAGTCACGGGTTTTCCCTCTCACGGGATCTACTGAGCGGTTTGTGTTGGAGTACCCTCTCACCTGGTGCGAGGGGGACTTTAAGTATTTAGGTATATGCATAGAAAAAGACAAAGATGAGTTGTTGCGGGCCAACTATGGCACGACGATGACCCGTATTACGGACTGCATTACACGATGGATCACGCTTCCCCTTTCTATGGCGGGAAGGACATCGCTGATTAAAATGGTAATATTGCCTCAGTTGTTGTATCTTTTCTTGAATATCCCCTTTTACCCGGGCAGGTTTTTCTTCCTGTACCTACGCTCAGAGCTCATTCGACTAGTTTGGGGCGGGAAGTCGCCCCGGCTCAAGTGGGAGGTCCTCACTAAGCCCTATAGTCAAGGCGGGTTTGGCGTCCCTGATTTTGAGCTGTACTTTCAAGCGGCGCAGGCACATTACGCCTATTTCTGGATACGGCAACCTCGAAACATGCCCCAACTAGCGGCCGAACACTGGCTGGCACACCCGATCCCAATAGAAGGCGCCTTGTATATCCCAGTACAGGGGAAAGATACAACGCCCACGACAGTGGCGAGTACGGTGACTGCATGGAACCGAATAACAGCCAAATTAGGGATTACCATGTTGTACGCGCCGCTCTTGCCCCTTGTTTACCATCCAAGCATGCCCCTGTTACAGGAGGCGGGGTTTCGGAAATTATTACATACTATCCACGTCACGACGTGGGGGGACCTGTACCATGCTGGCACGTTCCGTTCTATGGAACACCTATATGAAGGCATCCAACCTTCTCCCCTTGACGTTTTTCTGTACATCAGGCTCCGGCAGGGGATTAAAGCGCTAACACCCGACTTTCCGCAGAAGCCACCGGATGTGGCACCGTTACAACGTATCCTCCTGGACGAGGCCCCTGCCAAGTTAGTCTCTAAAATTTACAGGTCAGCCCACTCGCTAATAGTCGCCCCGCCTCTTGCGGCTCGGGCAAAATGGGACCTAGAACTGCAGGTCCCACTGACAGACAAACGATGGGAGTTCTGCTTACAACAGACGGAACGTATTTCCTCCAGTAGTAGATTTAGAATAATACACTATAAATACATTCACAGACTATATTACACCCCTGCTCGGCCGTACAAAGACCGACTCCGTGAGGACGACAGGTGCGACAGGTGTCATGCCCCTGGGGCCGATTTTCTTCACCTGGCGTGGGCATGCGAGGCGGTGCACCGATATTGGTGCCAGATATTTACAGCACTTTCTAAAATGATTAACTCGGAGATTGAACCTTCCCCTATCCTTGCCCTCTTGGGATACGTGGAGCCCATACAAGCTACGCACCGCAAATTCATTGCGCTTGCCTTCTTGCTTGCTAAAAGACGAGTTGCATGTATGTGGGGCAGAGGTAGGGCCCCAAAATTTAAGGATTGGATGCGAGATCTTACTTATTGTCAGGAACAAATCAGTACATATTCTGACCTCTTACCAATAGCATCACGACCAACAGATATCTGGGCTCCACTACACTGCTACTTGTTAGGGGGGGAGGCTGCCGTTGAAAGCAGGACACCCACATAGCCACGTGCTGGAGTATCCCTCATGTAATATTGAGAGTTTGTTGAGGGAGCGTACTGCCCTTGGGATATTGATCTATAGGCACAGCATACTAGGGGTCTCCACCCTTGTGAACAATATCTTCCAGACACCGGATGTTGGGACATGTGGGACCTGGCGAGGGGCTCCTCCAGATGGAGAGTAGTCATCAGTAAACCCTATAGTAGTCATAGGATTGATGTACAGTCCTGCTCTGATGGACAGGTTCGCACCATCAATGCCTGTTGTGTTTTTTCCTGCCTCCATTGTATTGCTTATGAATGAAATGTGTACCCATTGATGCACCTTTGCTTATTGCTGTATGTTCGCTCAAAATTTTCAAAATAAAGTAAAAAAAAAAAAAAAAGGCATGCGTGGTAAAGACAAGAGTGGTAAAGGAATGCTTGGTGTAGAAGCATTTGTGGTTAAGGCGGCGTTGTAGAGGCAGGCGTAGTTCAACCTTGCACGCCTCTATCATGCAACCTCGGTTACTATGTTTATTGCGTTTCTTAACTATCTGTGAGTTGGGACAGGGAATTAACTAGAATTTAACGTCATAAAGAGATTCTAATCTCAGATGAATTTGAAGCTGGACTGAAGCTAATATTTATGTTGAATAACTTTCTCTATTTGTTTGTGTCTCCACCTTCAATGTGCATTCCTGTTTTGTATTAATGCATCTATATTGACATATATCACTGTGCGTTATTTTGAAATGTCATTTTGAAATGTCATAACACATAAAATGCATGCCCGGAAAAATAACCATGATGACCACACACAATGAATGTTGTTAATAGTAAAATGTTTTGGTCTTAACTTCAACTGTCATATTTTTCACAAAATTAGATTCACAGCTCTCGTACTGAAAGGCTAAGTAAAAATAGATGTCAAATATAATTGCACCATTAAGTATGCTGCATCAAACCCTAGTACTTTATTTAAAAAAATGTCAGTTAACTGCTTCTGAATACCATACTTTTCATGATGAGCAGGAGTTTACAACCCACATACTATACAGCAACTTAAATTAAACTCTAAGGTGCCGATCACGATACGGTAAAAACCATGTACGAACCGTCGGACGGAGCACATTCTCCGTCCGACGCGTACCCGGTCGTAAAAATATACAAACATGGAAGTACGATTCGCACGGAAATACCATTTCCGTACGAGTCGTACAAAACACCGACCAGCGTAGCGCTGGGGGTACGCACCGTACATACACGGGGGTATGACTCGTACGTACACGGGGGGTACGCTCCATCCATACACGGGGGGTACGCACCGTACATACACGGGGGGTACGACTCGTACGTACACGGGGGTACGCTCCATCCATACACGGGGGGTACGCACCGTACATACACGGGGGGTATGACTCGTACGTACACGGGGGGTATGCTCCATCCATACACGGGGGGTATGCACCGTACATACACGGGGGTACGCTCCATCCATACACGGGGGTACGCACCGTATATACACGGGGGGTACGCACCGCACATACACGGAGGGTACGCACCGTACATACACGGGGGGTACGACTCGAACGTACAGGGGTGTACATACACGGGGGTTCGACACGTACAGGGGTGTACATACACGGGTGGGGGTACGACTCGAACGTACAGGGGTGTACATACACGGGGGGTTCGACACGTACAGGGGTGTACATACACGGGTGGGGGTACGACTCGAACGTACAGGGGTGTACATACACGGGGGGGTTCGACACGTACAGGGGTGTACATAAACGGGTGGGGGTACGACTCGAACGTACAGGGGTGTACATACACGGGGGGGTTCGACACGTACAGGGGTGTACATACACGGGTGGGGGTACGACTCGAACGTACAGGGGTGTACATACACGGGGGGTTCGGCGCGTACTCACGGGGGCTGGGGGGGTGTACGGCGCGTTTGCGGGCACATGTCTCCATGGATGCAATGGGAGTTCGGTGCGGACGGTGTTTTTTCCATACGGTTGTGACATCGGACGCACGGGATGGATCGTACTTGCGCGGTCGGACTTCACTTTTCATGTTTGTACGGTAAATCGTCCGGGGAGGTGTCGGACACATTTTCCGACCCAAGGGCGTGTGGGGAATAATTCCCAATGCGACTCGTATGGGCTTTTTACCATGCGAATCGTGATTGCCAGTTTGTACGGCACTTGTACGATTCGTACGGTAAAAAGACCGGATACGAGTCGGACGGGCAATTTTTTTACCGGATCGTGATCGGCACCAATGTCTCTCGGAAGAACTACAGTAGGCATTATTTTTACGTTGGTGTACAGTACACTATAGCAAAAGCGTGGTGGATGTTCCATCTACTGTATTGCAAGTCTATTGTAACCTATGTCATTTGTAATATGACAGGCGGCATAGGCACTATGTTTTGGTGGTAAACCAAATCCACCAAACCAAACGAAATGCCTTATGTTATTATGTATAAAACAATCTACACAAAAGTACGATTTGAAATTTTCATGACATCTTTGTTGG
The DNA here is from genome assembly GCF_964204655.1 of Triturus cristatus. NCBI lineage: Eukaryota > Metazoa > Chordata > Amphibia > Caudata > Salamandridae > Triturus > Triturus cristatus. The sequence continues at coordinate 249,620,526 of NC_140592.1, forward strand.
GAATTACTACAGTTATCCAAAATAGATTACGTAAACCTCATGAAACCAGAATGATGAAACCTAATTTTGGTGAATTGCCAAAGTGAAGAATACCAATTTCCACAATAATTTGTACTATTTGTGGAAAAAAAATATATATATATATATATATATATATTGGATCTGGTTTGAAACAGGTACCTGTAAAAACTAAATACAAGAACGTCTGACAGTTCTAAAATGATAGGAATCGTAAGAAGGAAAGATTGAAAGAGCAAAAGACAATGAGGGGAGAGGGGGAGTTAAAACGTTTTCAGTGAATCCATATTTTAAAGAGCAAACAAAAATAGAGGAAAAGAAGAATGCTGCAAAAGAGGAAAAGGGGAGGAACAAGAAAAAAGGTAAGTAAACAAAAAGAGGGGATGTGAAAGTGCTAAGGGCACAGGCATTAAAAAAGCAGGGCAGTCTGTCTTAGACAATGTGGAGAGACAGGCACATTCTACCATACTATCTGGCTATGCCCCAAAATAGTATATTACTGGATGGCGGTGATGCGCACACTCTCCCAGGTCACACATGTTACCATACTGCCGGACCCGTGGTGCTGCCTACTCAATATTTGGGAACCAACAGATCTAAATACGATTGCTCAAGACTGGGTAACTTTAGGCATGACGGTAGCTGGGGATCCAGAGTTAGCCCCACTCTTAATCAATGGTGTAAGGACATGGACATGGCGATGATGGCGGAAAAGTTAGTGTATATCCATCGAGGGTGTACGAAAAAATGGGGGAAGGTCTGGGGAGGCTGGAACACCTACCGGGCAATATATGTGAACCCTCCCCGCCGGAAGAATCGGAATCTGAGACTAGTGCATGAGCAATCTATGATGGACGGTCTCTTGGTTTACATATTATTTGGAAGCGCATGGGCGTAGGGGATGAAACTGCGGGGTCTATACTTCGAGACATACAAGAATGAATATATATATACCAAAGGATTTGTGTCCATATGTCATGCAAATACAATGTCATTGAAATGCTATGAAAAATGTTCAATAAAAATTGTTTAAAAAAACCAAAAAACAGGAGAGAAGAGCACCAACACAACACAGACGTTGAGGGGTTAGAGAGGAGGAGAGCAAGTTAAAGCAAATTATTGTAAGGTAGGCCACTATTGGGGCGGTAAAGTCCTCTGCATGGTTAGAGATCATTAAAACTGCCCTAAGTGCCCAACTCTACTGTTATCTGGATCTGTAATCTTATTTTTGATCATAGGTGAACACAAATGATGCATGTGCGCTATGGCATAGGCTGGTCTCACAGATTGCAGTCTTGTTGGACCAGAAAGGGAGCCCAAATCACTGCCCTCATTGTGGTGGAAAAGGTACTGCCTTCACCAGGAGTTAAGCCGCATGAGCGCAGTGGTGGCAGCATGCCTTGTAGGGATTGTGGTAGTTAACTGGACATTTTTACACTCTGTCACTGTTGCCTACAGGTTCACTCACTTTTTTAAAAGTTATGCTGCTGTTTGCTTAACTTATCTCGTGACCTACATCAGGTAGATGTGTAGTGCTACTCAGTGCAGGAGCAGTGGCTGATTTGGATTTATGTGTGCCTGGGAAGGGTACAGTACAAGTTTAAAGCAGTACTGTGCAATACATGTGTGGTTAGTGCATGTGCTGGGTGTATGAATGACTCAATGCCTAAGGAATACATGACATGAAAGATGTAGTGCTGTGCAGTGAGAGCACAATGAAAGTGTATGGTGTGCTTGCGTGAAGTACAATAAATGAAGGGTGAAGTGTTGTGCAGCACACATGGTAAGTGTTTGTGCTGGCAGTGTGTGTGTTTGTAAATAGCACACCCTGGTTAGATATAGAAAGATTTCAGTGCTGAACACTGTGTGCAGAATGCATGTGTACATGTAAGAGTACAATGCATGGAGGTAACAGTATTGCACAGTAAGTGTGCTGTGAATGTATACTAAATGAAGTGTGCCTGCAATGGTACATTACATGGAGGACCCTGTGCTCCATTTTGGGAAGCCCAGGCCTGTCTGTTGAAGGCATGATGTGAGAAGTTGGCCTGGCATATGCTGTTCACTAGTTATAGTGAACACCTTGCACCAGTCCAATTCGACTCTTATGGTGATAGGTTAAAAGACAACCTTTAAAGAAAGCTATCCTAGTGGTAGCTGTGGAGAGCAGCATTCAGGCTAAGTCTTGAAGGAGTGTTAAGCTTATTGTTTTACCATAGATAACCTCTTGAATAACCAAATGAAAGAGTAGTCCACACAGGTATATATTCAAAATATATGTATTTATTCTAAGAACAAATCCCACTAGTCTCTTTATGAGGCTAGAGGTAAAGATACAATTCAATAAAGCATTAATAGTTACAATAAATAGCACTGGAATCACAGGGCCCCAGGGGGGGGGGACCAAACCATATATATTAAAAAAAATGGTATAAGAACCACGACAGTTCTGCAGGCAGTGCCTAGGGCACTTAGGATCGCTGTCCCCTTACGAAACCACCCAAGGTAGTGAGGAAGGGGACCCACGGGGAACGTGTGCAGTAGTTAAACTAAGGCAGGAATCCCCGTTAAACCCTATGAGAATGTCGCGGTTGGAAAATGCAGGAATCTAGACACTTCAAGCAAGAGTTCGAGTTCAGGAGTTTTAAGTTAAGCTCTTGGAGGACCCACACCCACGATAGAGCGGACAGAGTCTGGGTCACTAGCCAGTGACCAGGGGCCTCAGGAGAGAGAGCCCTTCAATGTCGGGTGCTTCTGGGTCGAAGAAGTGCAGCTTGGATCAGCAGCCACGGAGTCCAGGAGGCATCAAGGAAGGCCAGCTGCTGGAGGGCGACTGTCCCACGGAGGATGAAGGCCGCTGCAGTGTTAGTGTCCAGATTGGATCCACTAAGCCTTGGCAACCGCAACCCATGCAAGGCTGAAGAAACAGCTACGGTGCAGACCCTCAAGGTCTGGGTGGCATCTCCAGCGAGGAGACTGAAGAGCAGACCTGGAGCAACCAGGGGAGCTCATTAAAGTGAAGATTGACCTGCGCCAGGGCCCACCAGTCGAGAGACAAGGGACCGCGGGAGGCAGTAAAATGGCATGCGTAAAGGTGCGCCCACGGGTCGCCGGAGCGGGCTGGAGCGTCGATCTTTGGCACAGGTGATGCTGAGAGGTTGGCCCAAAGATAGACCAAAGCACAACTTCCCCACTCGTCGGGTTTGTGTGCTGTGCAAGAGGTGGCCAGTGTCCTGGGGTATTGGGTATCTTGGCACCCACGGGGTCCACGGTGCTCAGCCTTGCTGTGCACACTCACTGGCCTCTGGGATGCTTGGGAACCCACCTCAGGGTAGGCAGAAGTATTTGATGTCCGTAGGAGCAGCGGAGTGCCAACCGGGTCAGTTGCAGTGTTTCAGGTGCCTGCCAAGCAGGGGGGTAACTCCTTTACCCCAAGGGAGATTTCTTCCGTCAGCTGGGCAGCAGCTTGTCGAAGGTTCAAGTTTTAGAAGCAGAGTTCTTGTCCAAGATTAATCCGAAGCTCTGGGGACCCTGCACCCACCTTTATCCAAGAATTAGGGGAGTGACTAAACCAGGGGCCACCAATGGGAGTTCAGGCGGGAAAGGGTGGCTACACCCTCTACCCTTTGTTGAGTTTCCCACCAGAGCAGGGGACAGGATGCCCCTGAACCTGTTTGAAGTGGTGTATGCAGAAGTAGGCACCAAAAGGGGCCTACGTGCAAGTTTGAAAGGAATCCTAAAGTGCACCCACCCAGTTCCAATCCACATAGCCTGTCTGGGGAGGTGAGGACACCTCCCTGCAACAGGATCCCTATTGTCCAGCTGCCTTGGCTGGAGTTCTGCCCAGCAACAGGCAACCAGAATTGTGTGGGTGGCTGGTAGCATCCATTTTGTACTACGTGTGCTCTTTTAAATTGGTGTTTAAAATCAACCGCTTTTACCATATCACCCCTCTAGCAGGGTGGAATCATACCCCCCTCCAGTTACTGGAGTGGGGGTATGATTCCAAGGTGTTTGACACCAAACACGACATGGTTCTGTGCAGCCATTCTCAAGTTAGCATTCTACCGCGATTGATTATAATGCGCTCAAGAGCATAGGGTATGGCTGCACTACAAACAACCTCGAAATCGTTTAAACAAAAGTTGCAGAGGAGCCCTACTCAGGTAGGGGTTCTCCCTCACACATATCTCAGCACCCTGCCTTGTAGGATTAGCAAGGCCTGCCTTAGGGGTGACTTATGAGGATATATGTGTTGTACTTAGGTGGGATATAGGCTACCTATATCCCGGTAAGGGGTGCAAGCACCACCTTACCCAGACTACAGTAGTGGTCTGGTGGTGTCAGTTTGTATGGTGGTCCCAGGGGTGGCACAATAAGTGCTTCAGCCCCTGGTAGGCCTCTGAGGGACCCATGCCCTGGGTACCTAGGGTACCATCTACAAGGGACTCACAGGGTGTCCTCAGTATCCGATTGGTATGTACCTAGGGTACTCACATCGGTTTAGAGAGGAAGGAGATAGGCTGGGGTCCTGTATAGCAGGGCCTGAAGAACCAGAACCTTTTGGACCTGGCGGCACAGGGTACGCCCTCCGTCTTCTGGATTCACCTGCTTCGATACACAGAGACACGGGACACTCTGTCGGCGTTAGAAGATTGGATTTATTTAGCTGCAGCTAGTACAGTTATCCTAGAAGTACACAAAGTAGGTTCTCAGGAGACTGCCACTTCACTCTGTGGCGCATCAGATTAAATACTATACAATACAGAATTATTAACAAAACACACGCCCCGAGCAAAGAAGAAAAGAGCCAATAGGGTAAGTGGAAAACAAAGCAGAGCCAGTAAGAAAGGTTCAAAAACAAAAAGATCAGATGACTCGAAGAGTCCTCTCCTCCAACTATGTTTGTCATCCCACCCCCGAACTGATTCATTACCAGAATACAACTGACGTGCAGGTGGTGAAATACGTTTGTATGTTTTTGGAGGACGGGCATGACACAAGAGAATGCTAGCAGGAGACAGTGAAGGCCAGTCGATAAGATATGATCAGGAAAGAATGGTGTGAGCCTACAGATAGTTGAAACAGGGATTAGAAAAGCCAGACAAGGATTAGTGTACTCGGCTAGTCCAAACACCAGCTTCACAAACAAGGCCGAGGACGTAGTTTGACACCAAGCTACGGGAAAAAACAGAATAGACTTCGTTCGCCGTGCTGCCTGAGTGATGGCAACACAAGATGGCGGCGTGTTACAAAATGGCGGGTCGATTCGATCGTGATCGAAAATCGAATTTCCTCAGACCCTCCTTTTGCCAGAACTCAGGCAAGATAGACTCACGTTAATCTGAGTCCACATCAATAGCCATGAGATCATCAAGCTGTTGTTGTAACATCATCCTTATGTTTTCTGTCACTTGAGGTTTGGGTCTTGAAATGCACATAGTAGCACAAAGATCACAGATAGCGGGACCACAGTGCATACAAAGGCAACAAGAAAATATGATTGTCAAGATTACTCCAAGGAATGTCAATACTTTCCAGCCCCTTTTGGACAGTAGTCCCCAAAACCATTCCGTTAAGGACCAATCTCCTTCGTACTGATGAATAGACTCGGAGATTATATGCAACTTGGAAATACCTTGGTATACTGTCGGAGCGTCATTAGGAATGAAAATACAACAGCTTGACCCGATCAATTTACATACTCCACCACGATCGGCAAGAATAAAGTCTAAGGCAACTCGATTTTGCAAGGTCATAAGACGATCCGCCTGTAGTTCCGCCGTGATATTACTCAAGGCTCCTACAGTGATGTCTATTGTAGTTTCTACGACACGGACCAGTTGCCTTATATTTCTGCTGTTGGCCATTGGACCCCAGAAAGGAAGAAAACCTTTAAGGAAATCTCCTCCTTCTTGTCCCGTGGTGTCTTTGGAGTCAAGAATTCCTTGGCTGAGACGGGTTCGGTGATAATTGGCAGAAGCAGTGTAAGTAGGAGGAAGAAGGAAAGCTATGTAGCAGGTACCAGAGAAACCTGTTGGCAACCAGGTATAAGCTCTATCATAGCAAATTAAATAAGTGCCTTGGGACGGTACTAGAGGAGGTGAGTTCAGAGAGGAATAAATGTATGTGTAGGAGCAGTTACTCTTTGGTGCAGTGTCAGAAGAACGATCGTTTATTTTTAAACAGAAGTTACCTTGATGCGGTATAGTCCAGATTGGTGAGGATTTCTCCTTTCCCATTTTATTACTAAGACTTGACATGTATTGGGTGACGTTCCAATTGGTGTATGCTTTTCTTTCATCGATAGAAATCTTGCTATTCTCCATAATTTTAGCCATAACTACCATACCCTTAATCAAAAAACTATGGCTAAAATCCGGATAATTAATTTGGGAAGCAACAGACTGTCTGAATTTACTTTGATATGCATTTGAGTCAATAACAAAGAATGCCCAAGCAGAACCCTCATAGGAGAAAGGGAGAACCAAATATGGTATTCCCTTCTCAGTAGTATGCGGCATAAGACCACATACCCAACAATCAGTTGTGTTAACCACTAATTGATGTTGGTGTAATAGCTGGACTGTAGTGAGTTCTCTCCCTGAATACGTACATACATTGTTAAGTTAGCATAACCACGTTAAATGTTAGAAAGCCATCTTTCTGCTTTTGCACACGACACTGCGTTTACATGTTATTTCTTAAACAAACTGCTGACTCGAGACTTGCTTCACACGAGAGCAATCTGTTGTTACCATCCCAAGCTCTGCGCAGCGACCTTGGTCTGTACATGGTGTGACAAACAGTCTGGATTATTACACAATGCATGTTTTCCACTCTAGGTTGATCGACCCACTATTTAGCCATAACACACGCGCAGCTGCAAATACCTGAAAGTTGGTGCTTTTAATATCACAGACATCATGTTTATTATTCAGACCGAAGACGAGCCTTCCTGCGAGAAGACTCCTGATGCTCCTGTGATGTGATTTCACTAAGCTGATCTTTGAGGTATGGGGTCCCCTATTCAAGCCTAAGAGACCTTCTATTAGCATAATAATAATATTAGATTCTTAGTAAAGGGAAGGTGGTAGTATCCACTGTCATTATAATATGATCACCCCTTTTATATTCTATGGTATTGTAACTATGTTGCTGGTTTTGATATTAATCATTTGTCTGCTTGTATTAGCCAAAGTACTGCATCTTAGGACACGTGGTCTATAAAAATAAACTCTTTTTATTTACACCGTGTCTATGTTGATTATTGTTGTGGACTGATGTGAGAATAATATACGAACAGGTATTTCCGATTCCCACCATTCCTGAGAGTACACTAAGTAGCTTGTTCTGGGTTGTCTATTCATTGGGATCTCTGAGCTAAGTCTTGGATAACGAATGGGACACTTATGCTAGCCGGATACTGGGTTCTGGGTTCTGAGGTGAGTTTCTGGTACACCACAATTCACTGAGGTCCTGGGGTTCTAAGCATAGTTCTGTGTATAAGCAGAATCCCTGCAACATGGCGCACCTAACGTTTGGTCTATGAGTTGAAACGCCTTAGTAGTGCTTACATTTAGTCCACAGCACCCTCATTCTTGTTTCCGGATAACAAGTCTGACGGATTTTAAACCTACCTAGTTCTATTGATATAGGTTCCTTCAAGCTTGATTATTACAAAGGTTATTGAACCCTAGTGCTACTGAATACTTGAAGTGTAGCTTGTCCTTATGGCGATAAATATTGCGGCGCATAGCCGTGTGGCACTGAAACGTCATTTGACGCAGTATGGAGTGCCGGACGCGGGCATGGACGTCATCTTTGTGGTGGGAGCCGATGCGGCTCATCCCTTTGAGTTATTCTACTCTTGGGTGACGATTCCGGCAGTCAGTGGAAATGATAATACATTTCATTCTTACACTGCCACTGCCGTGCCTGCTGCCTATGCACCGTATAGGACACAGGAGATACCAATATCTGCTTGGCAACATCAGATTTGGTTTAATGGCGCCCTCCCCCATGTGGTTATACCGCAGAGAATGGGCCCTTTATCAATTGCGGGGGCCACTTGGCCGGTACTAGCCGGATTTACGCCTCATCCCCGTTACCTCACGGTGACAGTGGATGAATTGCGTGTACTACACACTGCCCTTATAACAGTATATAGGGCGTTAGTGCAATATGTGTCGCGCACTGTACAGGCGGGGGCGCCTGTTAGTGCGGGACACCCTGGTGATCGTCACGCGGTGGTCATTAGTCCTGTTATGGTTAATTCTGTTGTAGGCAAGCGCCCCCTCACGAGGGATGATTATCCTTTTTGGCTTGCTGAAAAATTTGACCAAATAGAGGCGGTTTATCCGCATACAACTCCTGTGGAGAAACACAGGATCCTCACCATTAGTTTGCCTAAAGACTTAGTTCCCCACATGGATGATTGTGTTTCTTGGGGTAAGGTTTTTGCTGCAACGTACGCGCAGTGCTTTGGCACTCCGTCTATGTTGCAGCTGCCCTCCGTTATTAAACGTGTTCAAGAGGACCATGGAGCGGAGTCTGCGATAGAATTAGGGATGCGGCTCCTCGGAGATTTTGGCCTGGTGGCTACCATGATAATGGGGAACCTTAAGGGTGATGCGTTGCTCTTTCAGGTTCGTAATGAACTGAAGAAAGTTGCTGAAGAGGACAAACCGCAGGAATTTGCAAAAATAATCTCTGAGGCATATCGAGATTTGGGTCGTAGCTCTTTAGGAGTTAAGCCTGTGATCAAAAATCCCGATTCTAAGCAGCAGGGTAAGGCAGAAACTTATGGTAAGGATGGCCGTCCAACTTTTCAAAAACAAAATTGGCGGTCTAAACAACAGGGAAAGCAGCAGCAGAAACAGGGCTCTCGGCCTGCCTCTCCCGTACAGTCAAGTAGTGAGCGCACTTATGATCTGCGAGATCGTGCTACTATTAAGTCTCCTGATAGATTTCAGGTTTCTGAACCGCGTTCTCCTCGTTCTTCACAGGAAACATCGGCTACACAGTCCGGTGGCGGAGGCGGTGGCAAAGGTCGGGGTGTTCCACAACAGCGTGACCAACCTCGACAGACTGAGGGAAAAGGCAAGCAGGACGAATTTGCTCGACAAAGACCCCCGTTTCAGAAGAAGAAAGTGGCGGCTCTGACGGCAAAGTATGCCTCAGATAGTGCGGACACAGCTTCGGAACCGGACATGGGCGCTGACGCTACTGGACAGCGCGGCGGAAATTACCATAGTCCGTCAAGCTCTGCGTCCATTTCTGGCGGCGACAGCAACTGATGTATTGGTTACTGTTGAAACAGCTGACACCAGAGTGGCTCCCCCTGACAGACTTTATGAAATAGTCTTATTAATTGAGGGTGACATACAACGTACTATAAAAGGGATTTTTTGGGATAATCTGACCACCACCTATGATATCCTCCTAGCGGAGGCAGATTGGCCCCCAGCCTTCATTTTGGAAGCTCCTAAAGGGGAGGAGAAAATCCTCCCGTCCTTTGCGCACACAGTGCCTAAGGCCCAGGCTGAAATGTACGCCGGGGAGTGGGCGCTGGCGCTTGCGCCAGCGGTATATCGTACTCAGGTGGGTTGGGACCGGTTGTCCCCCTGCCATGAGATTCCATTGCGGTCTATGCCCCAGCCTCAGACCCAGTATCCCATGCGTCGTGAAGCTAGACCCCACGTCGCGGCGATCCTTGAACAATTGGAATATCAGGGTGTTATTGAAACTTGTGTGTCCCCTATGAATAACCCTTTATTCACTGTAACGAAGCCTGACGGCTCGTACCGTTTAGTTTTGGATTACCGGCACCTAAACTCCCATTGCCGGACCTGCGCGGTACAAAATACACATAGCTCGGCTCTAGTCGACAGTCTCGTGCGTAAGAGGTTTAAAACGACACTTGACATTTCCAATGGCTTTTTTAGCCATAACCTGTCCACACTGAGTAGCCAGTGGACAGCGTTTACATCGGGCGGCAAACAAAAACAGTTTACGAGATTGGCCATGGGCTACAAAAATAGCCCTGGCGTCTTTTCCGCTCGCGTGGTTTCTCTCTTAGAAAGAATAGACCCCGAGGCATACTCCTATGTTGACGATATCTACCTCACGGATGATGAGCTGTTGCCACATCTGTCTCGAGTCGACAATATTATAGTGAGTTTTGCTGACTATGGCTACAAATTCAATTTTGCGAAGTCTCACATCGCGGAATATACGGTGTTGTTTTTGGGCTACGAGCTCAATAATGAAGGAAAGGGGTTAGCTCCCCACTTTCTGGAGAAGTGCGCATGCTTGAGTGCGCCTACGACACTAAAGAAATTACAATCTTTGCTGGGCTTTCTGAATTTCGGCCGTACGTACATTCCTGATTATGCCCAGCGTATCAAGCCGCTTTACGCCTTGGTACAACCTACATTTTCGAAGTCTAGCTGGCAGCTGGAACATTCTAAAATTTTACAGTCTTTACAGGCTGACCTTCTTGCTTCACAATATTTGCTGACACGTGATAACCGCACTAACCTGGTAATAAGAATAGTGCCAGGCGCCGTGGGTTTCACGTATTTGACGTTTAATGAGGGCAATACAGTCCCCATTGCGTACAAATCCCACTTGTACACCTCTGCTGAATTACGTTTTTCCGCGGTCGAAAAAGTTCTGACTGCTGTACAGATGGCGATCCTTAAAGAACGCGCACTGTCACATGGGAAACAGATTCTGGTTGTAACACCCTATCCTGCCTTAGAAGCAGTGACAAAGGCAAGTGTACCAAATTCTAAAGCTTTGCATCCTCGGTGGATACAATGGGCCACAACACTGACGTCGCCAGACGTCACCTACATCTTTGATGCCTCATTACAGACTCAAGAGTTCTTGCAGTATGAATTCGTTCATCCGGCACCTCTGTCTTTGCGCCCGCTCGAAGAATACCATTGTGTCATATACACTGACGGGTCTGCGCAGCCCGCGATTGGATCGAAGCACGCTTACTCAGCGGCTTGCGCAATTGTCGTAGGTACATTCGTAAATGGTGAATTCCAATCTGATGCAGTGCATAAGCAGTCATTGGGTGATTGTACCGCGCAATTGGCGGAGCTTCGGGCTCTGGTGCTTGCACTGGAGTTTGCTGATCCCCGGGTCACTACTCTTATAGTGAGTGATTCCTTCTACTGTGTCCAGTCCTACAATGACAATTTACACTTCTGGTCTCAGAATGACTATCGAGACACGAAAGGTGGCACAATTAAGCATAAAACGCTTTGGGTTCGAGTGGCAGACTTTAAAGAACGTCTCCCTCTCGTGAATGTTATTCACACTCTCGGTCACCAGCGACTTGGTGTCCATGCTGTCGGCAACAGCTTGGCTGACGAGGCAGCAAAAACAGCAGTGGCTACATACTTAGTGGCAGCAGTTACTAGATCAAAAAGTAAGATTGATGATGACATCTTGGCAGCTATTGCTGCTACAGAACAGGGAGGCGATTACCCGAAGGGTTTTCCTTCTCGTTACATTTACCATTTAAGTCCTGATAATGTCCCATTAGTGAGGATTAACGACGTTGGTGACAGAATTATTCCCAACGCGGACTGCAGACCAGCACTGATCTTGGCTGCACATGAGAGGTTGGCGTCTGCCCACGCCGGTGTGTCAGCTACAATATCTCTGCTACAACAACGTTACTGGTGGTTTGGTTTATATAAACAAGCGCGCGCTTATGTTCTTGATTGTGACATTTGCCAACAGATTAAACCTTCTACTGTTGCGCGCCCACCACAGACACAGCTGTACATCTCTAATAAGCCATTTGGTTGTGTTTATTTAGATCACTGCGGTCCTTTTTCTTCTGATACTGCGTACAAGTACATCTTGGTTGCAGTGGATTCGTGCACACGTTTTCTGTGGGTATGGCCACAAAGGAGTGCTGACTCGCGGACTGTCATCAGGGATTTGCGTGTCTTTGTGGGAACTTTTGCGTGTGGTACCTTCCATTCTGATCAAGGCCCTGCATTCGCCTCTAAGGCTTACAAGGAGGCTATGAGAAATTTGGGGGTCCTAGTCAAATTTTCGTCCCCCTACCGGCCTGAGGGTAATAGTGTGGTGGAGCGAATGAACCGTGACTTAAAGCAATCATTGACAGCACGTGTTTTAGGCACAGGCCGGAACTGGCTAGCCCATTTGTATAACGTCCAACGTGCACTTAATAATCTCCCTAGAAGGTCTCTGGGTGGGCGGACCCCGTACATGATGCTCTTCGGAATCAGAATGTTTGTCCCAGACCTTGATGGTCTAGACATGGCGGCTTCGACCGCACCCTTTGACGTAGATGATCACTGTGCTGTTTTGCAGACTCTACAAGAAGCCAGAGACACTCTTTCGAAGGACCACTTGCCCTCCACATCTGAAGCTGAAGTTCAGGTTCCGGTAGTCGGCTGGCTACCCCGAGTTGGAGACCTGGTCCGTGAGAAGGTGGAGAACAAGAAGGAGTTCGGCCCCTCTTATCGTGCACCAGTTCCAGTGCTTGGAGTGCAGGGTACAAGAACAGTCATTTTACCTCCACTTCCTGGTCGCAAAGAAAACAGGTACATCTCTATTGACAATGTCAAGCTTCAGCGAGTGGCCGATACTTCTTAGTATGACTCCAGCAGTTTCATGCCAGACGATGCAAAGAAATTCGATGTTGGCTCTTGCTTCTAACACCTTGCCTGATGTTCCAATCGAGATGCAATCAGTTACTGATCCCTTGTTGATACCATCGGCTGGTGGTTTGCCCGAAGAGACTGAGTATGCTTATCCTACACGTGGTCCCTCGCCTGTGTTACAATCTACAGCACTTGGCCAGTCCCGTTTCTCCTTTGACACTATCTCATTGCCCTCAAGCCCCCCATCGAACATTGCTGTTTTTTTCAGCTGGTTTAAGAGACATTTTTTGATTGCCCCTTGGACATACATCTGGTTGATGCTTTTTACTATTTTTTTGTTTATGTCAATTGGATTTGTGATAGTTTTTTTCCGTTTGGTGGATGGCCACTATCTCAGAGAGAGATCAACAATTAGACTTATCAATGGAACTTTGGCCCCCCACTCCTCGTCCCACATCATGAAAAGAGACCAGACTTTTGTGAATATTACTGCCTGGCCCGTCTTGGATGGAATCGCATGGGATGCTGTAAAATTCCAAATTCATGGGCCTACGGAGGTCATTAATGTACCTAATGTATTTCGTGTTTCTATGGGTGATGTGGTTAGGCAGAACATACGTTCTGATGATTGGGATGTACACGCCATTGAATCACTGTTTTCTGATTTGAAATATTATGCCGCTTTTGATGCTGAAGATTTATATGAAAATGCGGCTAATTATGCGGAACAGTATTGTTTTCAACATTATGGCAATCACTTCCTGCATAAAGCAAATACATTTAGAAATTTTGTAAATTTTACCCAATGGGAACACTGTCCTACTCCCGCATTCGGAAGTTCACAAACCCTAGTTAACAAGTATTCTTATTTTACCGATTTCAGTGTTTCCAACCCGACAGCGTTTTATTTTAAGGTGCTGCCTGAGTCTGCCGCAAAGGTTCGACTGACACACACAAAGTTGCTTTATTCCAAGTCCTTTATGGACGAGTTGTCAATCAAAGGTTATGATCTATGGAAGGCTACTATTGATCTAAAGTCGGTTTGGGGTTCCAAACCGTGGCAGGTTCAGGGTACAGAGGCTTTACATCGTGCCTGTCTTATACCAAATCATATTTTATTTTTAAATTCATCCATCTTCCAAACCACCTGTTTTGGATTGGCTACTTCTAAACAATTAAAGTCACCTTCTGTGCCGGATTTGGGCGCTTATCCCAATTGGGATAACCACACAGATCTATCCCTTACTGCTTTGCAATCCTTAGTTTCAAATACATCTTTCAATATTTCGAAATTTAATAGTGAGGGTTGGTTAGTTTGGCAAAGCAGTTCAGACACCTGTCAACGTCGTTTTCTGGGACTGAAACCGGGGTATACTCAGGAACGCGTAGACCCTCGGTTTGAGTCGTCACATACTGTAACTACATACTCTGTGGGCAAGTTATGTCAATCTTGGCTGCGACATTCCACCTTGGCGTCTGTCAAAGTTCATTTATCACAATTACATGACAAAATAGATTTGAATGATTTTGTTAAGGGTCCTGTGGGTGGCAGAACCAAAAAGTGGGCGTATGCTATTTACAACGAAGTCTGGAAGTTGTCGCAGATTGAGGCGGCTTCCAGATTGAGAGCTATTGACCAAGCAAACATGGAGAAGGTTTTAGCCGTTATAGATAATAGCATTAGCACTCTCTCTTCTAGGATTTATACATTAGATAATATTGTTTCTTCTGTTGTTGATATTGTGCATGATGATATGTCTGTGTTATATCATGGTCAAAACCAGTTGCGTTCTGTTATGCAGTTTGCATGGACATTGCAGACGTTAAAGGCAGGGAGAGTCCCTTGGGACTATCTGAACACTACATCGTTATTCCTTCCCTTTAACCTTACTGACAAGCAGCGATTTATGTCCATGAAGGATGCTACATATTCATTGTTACATATTGAAAAGTTAGAACCGTTGCCTTTCTCTGTAGCGGAGATCAATTCAGCTACGTGGTTAGTACAAGGATTGATAACTCTCCCTTTTGCGCTTTTTAAGTTTACGTCTTGTATGAAACATTATGCTTTGGGTAGATATGAACCGCTGGGCACCGCTTTCATACATGAGGTTTGGTCCCTCCCCTTTACGTATAGATGTACTAGGGACGGAACTGAGGTTTATTTGAAAGGCGAGGAATGTACCACGACACCAGACCATTCCTTGGTATGTAGGCACATTCAATTACACGGCGCATGCAATGTACAAGCCCCGAATTTGGCCTGCGTCCTACGAGGTATCCCAGTGCCTGTGATTACGCCTTCTTTTACGCTGCTTGCAAACGGTAGTTATTTAATTTTGAATAATGAAGCTTGCTGCGGGATGTTAGTGGGAATCCCGTACATAGTAACTGTCTCGCAGAAAGTTGTCTGCTGCAATAATGTTCTCTTTCCACCCCCGCATGGGCGGCTGGATGTTTCCATCTGGCCTTCGATTCCAACCTTGAAAGCACAGTTCAACAAGTTGAGCAGAATAAGAGCTCTATTGTCCCAAAAAGAGGTGCCATTGACTTCCTCTCGTGAAACATTTGTCCTTCACGTTGCTAATACGCGCACTGAGGTACAGGCGCTTCTGAATACTGACCTCCCCCTACATTTCGGCACTTTGATCCGAACTATTTTCAATGCCTCGTCCACGACCGGCCTGGCTCATTTTTTTAAACTTGTGGGCTCAGGCCTCGTGACCTCTTTCCAAACTATTTTTGGTGTGATTCCGGCATTTTTTCATTCACTTTTCTCGAGCATCTTTGGAGGTGTTCCGCTACTTCTGGTGCTAGTGGCAGGTGTGCTGCTTTTATTTTTCATACTCCGGAATGGCTGCTCCTTCTGTGCCGCACGAGCACCTGTCCCGCCTGCATCTTCTTCGTGATAGGATGCTTGACTTTTATGGAACTCTGCCGTTGGCGACCTTAAGCCTGGCATATGGATTGTCCTTCCGGTATTCCTATTTCACTTGTGTGCAACCTGTATTTCACTGCCTGGATTGTCCCTTTGAATGGCCTTTGGATTTGTGCATGACCAACCTGGTGTCTCCGGTGCCGGATTTCGATCGACTGATGAGGCCCTTAGTGTCTCACGAGTTGGCCTGTTCTGGTGTCCGGATTATGGCCTGTGGTGCGGCGCATGGTATCCTGGGTAATTGGGACATCTCAACGGCTGCCTACAACTTCTTGGCTATGAGCTATTTGGAGGAACATTCCGGGTGCCCTCTGATCGTGCTAGGGGCTCCGATGGTTGAAGAACACGTATGTTCCTTTTCGTTGATGGATTGGATGGCTGAGATTTCAGTGGCCCTGCAAATGATTTTTTGTTGGAAGCAGTTGCCACATATGCTGCCTATACATTCATGGACTGACTGCACTGTCGTCCTTTGCGCCTGTGCTCCTGGACAGCAACCTGCCGCAGCATTTACTTTTTCTTTCTCCTTTTTTCTCTTCCTGATGGTTGTTTTGAGTTTTTTATTTTTTTTATTTTTAACTTACATTTTTTTGTCGTTTCAGACTTTAGCGCATTCTGAAACTTTGCATTGGTTACGCCTTGTTCTGCTCTGTCGAAACTGAACTCTGCGTTCTCTGTTTTCTTGCCTACTAAATAGTGCTTCGATCAAGGGGGCGTGTAGTGAGTTCTCTCCCTGAATACGTACATACATTGTTAAGTTAGCATAACCACGTTAAATGTTAGAAAGCCATCTTTCTGCTTTTGCACACGACACTGCGTTTACATGTTATTTCTTAAACAAACTGCTGACTCGAGACTTGCTTCACACGAGAGCAATCTGTTGTTACCATCCCAAGCTCTGCGCAGCGACCTTGGTCTGTACATGGTGTGACAAACAGTCTGGATTATTACACAATGCATGTTTTCCACTCTAGGTTGATCGACCCACTATTTAGCCATAACACACGCGCAGCTGCAAATACCTGAAAGTTGGTGCTTTTAATATCACAGACATCATGTTTATTATTCAGACCGAAGACGAGCCTTCCTGCGAGAAGACTCCTGATGCTCCTGTGATGTGATTTCACTAAGCTGATCTTTGAGGTATGGGGTCCCCTATTCAAGCCTAAGAGACCTTCTATTAGCATAATAATAATATTAGCTTCTTAGTAAAGGGAAGGTGGTAGTATCCACTGTCATTATAATATGATCACCCCTTTTATATTCTATGGTATTGTAACTATGTTGCTGGTTTTGATATTAATCATTTGTCTGCTTGTATTAGCCAAAGTACTGCATCTTAGGACACGTGGTCTATAAAAATAAACTCTTTTTATTTACACAGTGTCTATGTTGATTATTGTTGTGGACTGATGTGAGAATAATATACGAACAGGTATTTCCGATTCCCACCATTCCTGAGAGTACACTAAGTAGCTTGTTCTGGGTTGTCTATTCATTGGGATCTCTGAGCTAAGTCTTGGATAACGAATGGGACACTTATGCTAGCCGGATACTGGGTTCTGGGTTCTGAGGTGAGTTTCTGGTACACCACAATTCACTGAGGTCCTGGGGTTCTAAGCATAGTTCTGTGTATAAGCAGAATCCCTGCAACAGGACAAAAGAATTATTGTAATGCTCGGTTCTTCTAACAAGTTCATGTGAAGGAAAAGTATGAAAGAGGTGTGGAGAGATAGTAGAAGAAGACAAAGAGGAGGAAGGGGAGGTGTTTCTTGGCCGCAGAACATAAACTATCCAACCAATAATCGCCAAGGCAATACATAATGATATCAAAATACATAGGGTTATACTGTAACGACTGTACATTATTTTACAAGATGCTTTCTTCATTTCATTTCTTCTCTCTTCATTATTTGGTGTAGTTTCCATTTTCACTAGTGGATGCTCACGGCAATCTTCCTCAATCACTAAAGTCACGATGCTCAACCGTCCTATGAAACTGAAAGATCCTGCAGACCTATTGTCACTACTCAGGTCGTGACCTAGACTCCTACCGTGACCCTGCAACCTAAACAGAATACTACACAAGGGAGAAGAAAGTTTCAAATGTTCTTTTGTCTGGGCCTAAGATTGTAGCTCTCCTTCCCAGGAACACTCTGATCTTGAAACAATGTACTTGGTTTAGTCGTGTTCAAGCGACGATGCAATGGAATTGCTTTCTGTAAAATGTCGTCGTCCTCTTTCTCAGACAATGTCCCATTCAGGTGTGCATCGCTAAAGGGTATGAATCGTGGAACTGTTTCGCCTTCACAGTCACCAATCCCTCTACGAACCCACTGATCGAAAGGCAAGGGCAAAGGTACTTTCTTGCAGTGCACACCATGAATCCAATTTTTCTTTCCTTCAACTTTAATTGCTGTCCTTGTCGTGAGAAGGAGCATTCAGGGCTTCCGCCATCTGGGCTCCAAATTCTTCTTTCTCTGAAAATTGCGGATGCAGACCCAGTCACCTGGACGGATGGAGTGACCTGGATCTGTGGAAGCCTCCGGTAAAGCACTCTGAACCTGTCGATGAAGGACATGCAATTTAGTTGTAAGGTCATGCAAATAGTCAATCAACATTGGGTAGGGCAAATCTGAGAACTTTTTAGGACGAGGTATTCCCCATACGTTGGCCGGACGGCCAAACACCACTTCGTAAGGGCTAAGTCCCAGACGAGAGTGTACTGCAGTTCTGGTGGATAGCAGAGCTAACGGTAAAGCATCAGGCCAATTAAGTCCCGTACTTGCTTGAATCTTCGCTAATTTTAACTTCAAGGTCCCATTGTAGCATTCTACTAAACCCGCTGATTGGGGATGATTTGCCGCATGGAACTTTTGCTTGATTCCAAGACCTGCTCAAACTTTCTGCATGACTTGGCCAACAAATTCGCTCCCATTGTCACTCCAGACAATGTGCGGCAATCCAAATCTGGGAAAGAACTCTTTCAGAAGGATTTTGGCTGTGGATAAAGCTGTATTGTCTTTCAAAGGGTATGCTTCTATCCATCTCGAAAAGGCACATACTACCACCAGAACATATTTGAGGTTGTTGCATCGATCCATGTGAATGTAATCGATTTGCAACACTTCAAATGGGTATGTCGGAGGAGCAAAGTGACCTGCTGGAGTGGGGGTTCCCTTTCCTGGATTATACATCAGACAAACAATACAATGCTTTACTACGTTGTCTGCACATTTCGGGATACTTTCATTCTGCCAAACTGGAGCTAGGAGTTTACAAATGCCTTTCGCACTAAGGTGAGCTGGACCATGAGCCATAGTAACCACTGGGAGTACATAAGCATCCGGTAACAACCAACGTTGATGTTCGGATAATTCTACCCAACAACCCATCTCATCTAACATTCCCGTACTTTCTCTCCACTTGCTTATCTCTCTTTCTGTAGCCTCTTTCAGAATCGTTTTCACGCTTTCCACTGTATTCCCACACATTCCTCTCTCTCTGACCCAATTTGCAGGACCTGCCATATACATTCGACTCATTGAATCTTTTGCTGTTTTCTTTGCTGTTTCATCAGCAAATGCATTTCCTCGTCCAACATCATCCGTTATCTTCTTGTGAACACTACACTTCACTATCGCTATTTGGACAGGTAAAGCAAGTGACTCAAGGAGATCAGTCACTAACTGACCATGCTGTATCTTAGTGCCATGTGAAGTTAGGAAACCCCTCTCCCTCCAGAGACGCCCAAAATTGAACGCGACACCAAAGGCATACTGACTGTCAGTGTACACGTTTACTCTTTTCCCTTTTGATAATACACCAGCTCTTGTCAGTGCTATCAACTCTGCTGCTTGCGCTGAATTGTGTCTAATGCGTGCAGTTTCCACAATCGTATGTAAGGTAGTTACAGCATAGGCTGAAACCGTATCTCCATTAGTCTTCTTAAAACAAGAACCATCTACCCATAGAGTCCCATCTGGATTCTCTAATGGTGTGTCCCTCAAATCAATCCTTCCTTTTGTCTCTTTCTCAGTACGGAAGGAACAGTCATGCTGATCCTCAACATTCTCCTCATTTGGAAGAGGCAATAAAGTGGCTGGATTCAGAGTATTGCATCGTTTGATGTGTACGTGACTAGCCAATAGCGTCAGCTCGTAACCAGTTAAACGTGCACTCGTGAGATGCTGTGTCTTTGTTCTGTTTAGTAAGGTATCCACTGCATGTGGCACCATAACAATAAGAGTGTTATCTAACACTATCCCAGCGGACTGTCGGATAGAAATCGCTGCGGCTGCTGTGGCTTTGAGACAACTAGGCAATGCTTTTGCTACGGGATCTAACGTAGCCGAAAAATAAGCACATGGCCGCTGTCTATCTCCAAATTGCTGTGTCAAGACTGATAATGCACAACCCTCTTTCTCGTGAACATACAGCGTAAAAGGCTTAGTGTAATCTGGGGTACCCAGTACAGGAGCAGAACATAGAGCAGTGCGTAAATCAGTGAAACTCTTTTGGCACTCTTTAGTCCAAGGAAGGGGCTGAGGCGTATCTTTTAAAGTGAGTGCCAACAAAGGTTTGGCGATCAAAGAGAAGTTAGGGATCCACTGTCTACAATAAGAAGTGATTCCCAGAAAAGCACGTACTTCCCTTTGTGTGGATGGCACAGACATTCGAGCAATCGCCTGAATTCATTCTGGTGTCAATCCTCGTCCCTCCTTTGATAGGAGATGACCCAAGTAGGTAACCTCTCGACAAACATACTGTAGTTTGGAAGGTGAAACCTTGTGATTCAGCTTAAACAAGTGACGCAATAGTGCAACAGTGACATCCTTGCAGATATCTTCTGAATCGGCGGCGACTAACAAGTCGTCCATGTATTGGATAAGAGCAGCACCAGACGGCAAGTGAAAAGTATCAAGATGACATTTCAAAGCTTGGCTGTAAATGGAAGGACTTTCACAGTATCCTTGGGGTGCGCGCTTAAATCGAAAGCTTCGGCCTCCAAGAGAAAAACCAAAAATGTCCCTACTCTCTTCTGCAATTGGAATACTGAAGAAGGCATTCTTTAGATCAATAACGGAAAACCAAGTCGCTGTGGAAGGTATAGTCAACAAGGCAGTGATATCTGGAACAACAGGAAATTGTGGAATCACAATTTTGTTTACTTCTCGCAGATCAATCACAAACCGGTACACAGGAGGCTGAGAAGGATCAGTACGTTTAAGAACAGGAAGAATAGGACTATTGCATGTGTTGCCTCTCGTTTCTTCGACCACACCCTTCCGAATCAAATCATGAATGATTTCTAAAAGCGCTTTTTCACCCTCTGCAGAGATTCGATATTGTGGGATACGTGGTAATTCAACATTGGGCTTGAGAGTAACAACATAAGGCGGTATCTCAAGACAACCCACATCGTTCGGACCTGTGGCCCAAAGTGCTGTCGGAAGAGAAAGCAACTCAGGAGGAAACTGATCTTTAGACAGATACATTGGGGAGATCAACTTCTGACCCAGGGTGAGATGTACGCCTGAAGGAGAACAATATATCGTAGCATGCATTCTTTTCAATAGGTCTAGACCCAACAGATTCTCACCACAACCATTCGTTAACAAAAGTGAAGCTTCCAAGTCATAAGGACCAACTGAAATAGGCAAAGGACAAGAAACCAGATTGTGAACAGGGGCGCCAGAAAATCCTACAGAAACATTCGTTAAGCCAGACAAAGGTGCCCCAGGGAGTTTGGAATGAATAATAGAACTTCTCGTTGCTCCAGTATCTAAAAGGAATGGCTCTGATACACCCATTGTAGTGACGTTGACAAAAGGGCAATTTTGATCTACTGGGATTGGCACAACTCCTCTACTTTGTCCATGGCTGTCCTAGTTGGCATGAAGACTCTCATTTTTGCCTCCAACATAATGGTCCTCATTATAATATTGAGTGGATCTCACATTCTGCTGATCGAAGTAGTTCATGGAATTAGGAGAAGGAAGGGCACGCTGTTCTTGAGTTGACATGCCTCGACCTCTACCTCTGTTTGCTGACTGGAGGCCAGCACGACCTCGTGGAGCAAATGACGCTCCATTGCGCTGCAATAAAACTGGACAACTATTCTTAAAATTACCATCCTCTTTACAATAGGCACATTGATTAGGACCTAACAAAGGTCGCAGAATGTATGGCTCAGGTTTCTGATACAATCTCTGAAACTGCGGTGGCTTTTGAGTTTGAGGCTGAACATAACGTGGCGGATAAGCTTGTTGCAAGAGAACCTTCGTTTTTAAATCTTTCGTCTTCTTCTCTTGCTTTTCTTTTTCTTCTTTGTCCCTATTCTCGTAATATTGTGCAGTAGCCAATATCTGGGCAGAAGAAGAAACAGCCCAAGAACTTTCTGAATCCTTTAATTTGTGTGACAGCTCGGGAAGCAAATTGAATACAAATTTGTCCACAAATAGTCGCTGTCCACCCTCGGTAGCCATGTCCTGACCACTATGATCAATAAATGTCTCCTCAAAACGAGTAAAGAAATCAGAGACACTTTCATCTTTCTTTTGTTTACATGCTGCTAGCTTATCCCAATTCACTCTCAATGCAGGCATCATAGTTTTCATTAACGTAATGATTCTACCAGGAAGCTCCGAGATCAAGGCGTCAGGCTTTGCACCACCCACTTGGTCTCTATCTGTATCAGCTATGGCATCCCAAGTAGCACCCAGTTCCTGTGCATGATCCTCACTACGAATCTTTGCCCATATTGTCTGTGGGACTACATTACCCATTAACATATCAATATCTGCCAGATTCATAATACAAGCATCGATTGTCTGCGATAATTCTTTATAATAACCTGCAGGGTTCTTACGAGGATCTGGTAGAGTCTGCTTAAGGGCCAAAACTTCAGATCTCTTCCATAGTCATTGTACCCATATACGCTGAAAGTGAGCTGGAATGGCTGGATTAGCACCTGCTGCCGCAACCTCTTCCTTCCACACTGGCGGAACCTCTCTCATGGGGTAATTTTTCGATGTCAATTTAACCGACAGATCAGAATCAAGAAAAATCTGGGAGAACAATAAGGTTCTATAGGAAATGAGTGTCCTTATAGCTTCCTCAACTTTGGAACCTACAATAAGTCCTTTTTCAAAATCGGCTTGGACATTTAACAAATCTTGTGAGATAGGACTCGAACTCACATCTTCCCATTCTTTAATGAGAATATCGCACATTACATTGAAAACATACCTTTGTGTAGGTGCATTCCATTGCAGAAAGGTAGGCATAATATCAGACATACTATATTGTGGACCCTTCTTGATCCATCTTCGTGCCAGAGAATCTAATTTCTCTCGTTCCTCGAAATCTGGGAACTGACTACGAGATTATCTCCGAACAAAAGCTGGAGACGCATTAAGGGCTCCAAAGAAAGGAGATAAAATACTAGTGACAGAATCTGTGAGACGCTTACGCATAGATGGTGAATTAGACATCAGAACTGGAGACAGAGTATTAGGAGAATTATCAAGAGAAGAACTAGAAATTACAGGAGGAGCAGAAGGCAAAGGAGAGCTAAGATCAGGAGATGAAAGCTGAGAAGCTGACACTAATGGAAAAACCGGCAAGGGCGGTAGTACTGGAGGAGGCAAATGCTGAAGAGCCGGAACCGGCGGAGGTACTACCAGCACCTGAGCAGGCTGTAATGGCTGAGGCACATTAGCATTTAGCGCATAGGGCGGAGGCAATCTTAATAAATGAGACATTAGGGGATCTTCTTCTACATCTTTCTTGTTATCAGAAGGAGAAACAGGCAACACCGGATAGCATTTATCTATGGCCATACAATGTTGTCTTTCTGAAATCTCAGTCGCATTGTCAATTTCATCATTTTTGAACTGTTGGGCAGCCTGTATAATCGTCATACCCTGTGCTTTCCTAGCTCGTTTTGCTTGTTTAATTTCTTTCTGTTTGGCTTCCTTACGCCAAAGGCGAAGAGAGTCAAACATTGCCGGCCGGGCTTTTCTTTTGAATAATACTGCTTCCAAATTATCTAGCACATCAGGATCAAAACTACCATTTTCTGGCCATTTGAGAACACCATCTTTCTTCGTGTATCGAGTCCATGTCTCGTTAAAGGCAATGGGGCCGATACCATGTTTCGAGTAGAGCTCATATGTGGGAGTTCCAACCGAAGGAATCGGACAAGAGTCCTCAAGTCGGGAGTCCCTATTATAACCAAGACAACAAATTCTTCCAAACTTAGTCAGACCAGGCATTTCGCAATGTCTCTGCACTGTTCACAAACTTCAAGGGAGTAAAACTCAGTTTACGCAGCACAAATGCACTTACCCTCGGCTTTAGTCTTTGCAAGGACTAAATCTAAGTAACCTAAGGACAAGAACCAAGATTTGTGGACGCGACCCACCAAAATACTTAACTTAACTAAGGATGTCTTCTTCCACCAACAGAGGCCCGTCTATCGTCTCGCTTTACCATACATCACCAAAGGAATGTGCCAAAGCAGGGCAGCAGTCAGGGTAGCGGTCGCCAGTAGCCGTCAGGAAGGAGTAACCGCGCTGCAAAAGACCTTCGGACCACTTTCGACATACAGGGGTCGCTTAGTATGGCTCGCGAACCTCCGGAATATTCTTGCGAGGTTCCTCACGACCTTCGAGCTGAACCGGTACCACTGAAGCCGCCCCACGTTGGGCGCAAATTGAAGAACCAGAACCTTTTGGACCTGGCGGCGCAGGGTACGCCCTCCGTCTTCTGGATTCACCTGCTTCGATACACAGAGACACGGGACACTCTGTCGGCATTAGAAGATTGGATTTATTTAGCTGCAGCTAGTACAGTTATCCTAGAAGTACACAAAGTAGGTTCTCAGGAGACTGCCACTTCACTCTGTGGCACATCAGATTAAATACTATACAATACAGAATTATTAACAAAACACACGCCCCGAGCAAAGAAGAAAAGAGCAAATAGGGTAAGTGGAAAACAAAGCAGAGCCAGTAAGAAAGGTTCATAAACAAAAAGATCAGATGACTCGAAGAGTCCTCTCCTCCAACTATGTTTGTCATCCCACCCCCGAACTGATTCATTAACAGAATACAACTGACTTGCAGGTGGTGAGATACGTTTGTATGTTTTTGGAGGACGGGCATGACACAAGAGAATGCTAGCAGGAGACAGTGAAGGCCAGTCGATAAGATATGATCAGGAAAGAATGGTGTGAGCCTACAGATAGTTGAAACAGGGATTAGAAAAGCCAGACAAGGATTAGTGTACTCGGCTAGTCCAAACACCAGCTTCACAAACAAGGCCGAGGACGTAGTTTGACACCAAGCTACGGGAAAAAACAGAATAGACTTCGTTCGCCGTGCTGCCTGAGTGATGGCAACACAAGATGGCGGCGGGTTACAAAATGGCGGGTCGATTCGATCGTGATCGAAAATCGAAGTTCCTCAGGCCACAGCCTGGCTAGAGTAAAAAAACAGTCAAAACATCAGCAAAAAGTTGGGGGCAACTATGCAGTCGATGCCAATCTCCTACACATGAGAACTAGGAGAGGAATCTCCCCAAACAGATTTGTGTATTGGTGCAATTCTGTGAGCTGGGTGGAACACACTCTGTAGGGAAAAAGGAAGAGAATCATTTTACATTTCAAAGGACTGCTCTTTGATTAAGTGGTAGATCACAAGGAAGGTAGGCCTGGGCGGTAAATTCCGTTCCGCTCACGGAATTTGGGTAATTTCGCGTTCCGCGGAGAACGCAAAATTGCCCAAAATTCTGCTTTCCGTGACTTCGCGAAATTTTTTGCTTGTTCGCGTTCTCAAAATGCGCGTTCACGAGATATTTCTCCCCGAGCACGCAAACAGCGATTGTGAACAGGAAAAAAGCACCGCGAACAAGCAATTCCGCGTGTTCGCGGAATTTCTGCGTGTTCGCGGAGATTTGTTACCGTTTCGTGGAGATTTGCGTAACGCGATTACGCAAATTACGCCCACCCCTAAAGGAAGGGACGAGGATACATCTCAGGAAAGGAGATTGGGCTGACAAGGGAATCATAAAGTATAGGGCTGGGGGGCTGGGATTAAACGTTTGATGCACATAATATTGTGGCTGATATCCAGGTGTGAACTCTGGTCACGCCTATGAATTGTTTGTGGTACTATCAACTTTGGAGTCTTGCCTGCTGTGACAGACAGCCTCTCATGAGGAAAGAAGAAAAAGAACAGTTTCCACCTTAAAAGAAGCTAAACCCCAAAATAAAACTTTAAAAAGAAATACCCTATATAACATTTTGATGTCTGGAAAGGGGCAGTTGAGACCCCAAACTTTGTCGTCTGGCAAGCAGCCACATGAACTGTGTGTGAGGGGGAAGCTGTGCAGGAGTGAAGCCTGTGACCAGGACTGGGGTCAAGGGACTGCAAGTCCCCCTGCTGTGTGAGAGGACATCACCCAGGACACCTATGTGTGCCTGTCTGCCAAGACCAGTGTTCCCTGTGGCAAAGAAAAGAGCATTGGAGGGAGAGATGTCCAGTGGGGAACCCTCTGTGAGGATTCCCAGAGCAAGGTGTGAGGTTGTGCACCAGCCGGGTCATTACCCTTGTGCAATGTTGTCTCGGCAACTCCCGTATACCAGGAGCGGGCTGCCAAAGAATGAGGTCTGAGTTAAGCGCTGTGCCGGACTGAACAAACCTTTACTGCCATGCTGCGGTGAACTCATGTGCCAAAGGGGGTCAAGAGGTAAAGTTATTAATTCCAGAAATGCCCACTCATAACCGTCTTGGCATGGGCATCTGCACCAAGATTGTCTGCACCCATGCTGTCAAGTACTGCGGCAACCCTGTATGTCAGGAGAGCCTACTGGTACGAACATTGCCAAAGGATTGGGGTCGCTGACCAGAGGAGAGACTGAGGCTTCACTTGGAAGGTTGGTACCGCACTGTGAGGGGACTGCTCTGACTGACCACTGAGGATTGCCAAGGACACCATGGACAACATCACACCCTTCTTGTGCTCCAGTTAGGAGCTGAAGGAAGGATTCCCCCACTGAGTAAAGACAACCTATTGTGTGTTTGCAAACTGAGAGCAGTGTTGTTCAGGAGAGAGAGCCTGTATCACTGGGAGCTGCCACTTGGGCTGAGAGCAACTCAACTTCTCTGAGCAGATTCAGACTCACAGGCGCTCAGGCTGAGGGTATTTGCTGCACTGCTGAATTCTTCTGGGCTAAGCGAGTGGGTAAGACGTGAACTGGGAAAGTTGGACCCCACCAACTTACAGCTGAATGTGCTGCGGCACCATGGACACTTTGGATTAAAGCCTGAACAGTCAAATGAGAGCTCTTGTGTATGGTCCAATAGTGAAGCTGTCAACAGGAAATGGAAAATAACCCTGAACAAGTTGCATGAAGGAGGATGGGAAAAGGATTTGCCTAATAACTACCAAAGCCCCGACCTCAAGGGGAATTGTTTTGTTGCTTCTTAATGTTGTACACCTCTTCATATGTAAAGTAAGAAATAAAATGCTTTTTTTTATAAAAGCAAGTATTTGACTGGATATTATTCTATTGTTTGTACTGTTTGCACTCTGAGTTCTGAGTCGTGTTCATTGACCTGTATTTAAATCTCCCCCAAGGGAGCCTTGACTGCTTGACCACATCTACCACTGAGAGTCAAGTGCAGAAGGGGCACTTGGCTCAGTTGCTCAGGATCCAGAGTAGGTTGGGTCCAGGAATATCAAGAGTAAAAGCACTGAACCAACACATTTGGGCCCAGAAGCCCATGTCTACCGCGAGGCTGCGTGAAGGTTGTTCTGAAAGCCACCCACTAAAATTAAAAAATAAGAATTAAAAAGCAAAGGTGGGGTAATTTAAAAAAAATAAATGAGGAAGCACAAGGGGGAGCATTCAAATGCAGGAAATGCAGGGGTGAACCCTACAAAAAGAGGAACGATAGATTAGAGAGCAAGGCTTTGAAAATGAAAGAGGAATCTGAAGTTAAGAATTTCAGTAAGATGAACATTCACCAGAGTGTTTTTTTTTAACATGTTGAATGCCTTTCGTAGTGAAACATTTGTGGGAACCTATTTGGTGAAAATGGTTCATAAGAACCAGTTTCAGACAATTTACCTTTGTTCCTAAACACATGGAAACCTATATTCTAGATTTGTCACTAAAATAATAACATGTATATTAATTCACACCAAAGGACAAATGCAAGGCACATGTCAAACAACATTTAAAAGCACAACAATCCTAACCTATCACAGATCTTATAAGTATTGATACAAAAAGATCATTACTATTGGTGTTAATGGGTTCTGCAAATCTAAATCCCCTGGATTTATTTTATCTTTGAATACCTGGTTTTGGACTTTTAACCTGAGTGAGTCTCACTACCCGAGTTTCAATTCACTGTAAATGGACTGAGAGTGCTAACCAGCAGGATCTGTTTTCTAAGATAAGGCCTCTGCCGTGCAGCTAGAGTAAAAGGTGCTTGGGTAGTTACACATGAACACATAGGCTCACTCGTGCGCATGCGTGCATGCTGCCATATGTGGCTACTGTCTTGTGCCTAGTATCTGCACATAGGTGGCCTGTCACAGAAGGTACTCTTCAAGTATCGCTACTGACTGGGGGTAGACCTTAAATGTGAGTTGCCATTCATAGTGTAGGTCTGCATGTAGGTTTACAGCTACCTGACATCATACCTACAAACCTTAGTGCACTCTAAGAATTGTCATTTTTCAGTTCAGTTCATAATCAGACTCCAGGCCTTTTTCCCCGTACTGGACCAAGTAAAATACTCTGCTCTCCAACAGGCGGAACAAAGGCCTCCCAGCACAATAGAGTGGTTAATAGTACTTTACAGAGTTCCAGGGAAAGGAAGGGGTGGCTAGGAAATCTGCATCTGTTAAGTAGCTTGTCACACTGCACCTAGGCTTGGGCAGCCAAAGCCCCATGGACAGGGGTGGCTGGTGTCCACGGGCGAGATGGGCGTTGCCCTGCCACCCTGGGGGACTAAATAAAAATGCCTGCAGGAACACTGAGCTGCTAGCAGCAATACATTGTGCTGGCTGGCTGCTCTTGACAAACGTGGCTGCTCGTGACAAACGTGCACATCTGTTGTTTTATTAAGGGGGTGGAGGAGCATGGCCCTTGCTCTGTGTATGCTTTTGGCTGGGCGAAGATTTCTTTGACCTGGAACCAGAAAGCAGGGCAGTGACGACACACTGGTGGGTGCAGCCTGTGTCTAACTGCTATAATAACATCCTGATTTTGTGCGTTATTAGCTTGGCACAGGGAGGAGTTGGAGGCCCTCCATTGATCCCAATTACTGTGGGCAGGGCAGTCCGGCAGGTTTAGAGATGTGTGGGGGTGAGGCAGTGGCCTTTGCCTCTTCCATCCGACCTAGCAACAGTTGCAACTTGCTTGTTGTTTTGCAAGTGATTGGTTTCTGGGATCTGGTGGCGGAACCCAAAGACCAAATCTAGTATTTTCAAG
This sequence comes from Triturus cristatus, assembly GCF_964204655.1. Lineage (NCBI taxonomy): Eukaryota > Metazoa > Chordata > Amphibia > Caudata > Salamandridae > Triturus > Triturus cristatus. The sequence continues at coordinate 249,649,654 of NC_140592.1, forward strand.
TTTCAGTTTGGCTTTTTGTGGCTGCGTGCTATATCGTTGTTTGCACGCTGTCTCTGCAACTCTGCTCTGCTGCAGTCCTAGTCGGAGGTCCTGGAGCCACATTGAGGAGGAGTAGACAACAACAGTCACAACAGAAAGGTAAGCGACTGTGCGAGACTTCGACAACAACCTCCTAAATATAGGGGCACTGTGAAGTGTTTTGTCACCTGCGACTCGAGTGCGATCGATGAGGCCCTGTCATGGTAGCGTACAGGCCTGGTGACGCACATGACAATCAGGGTTGGTTAATTTACTGGCTGCTAGTGCTAGTACTGTTGTTATTAGCTATTCAGAAAGAATTTAAGAACAATTTCCTGTCACAGAGTAAATGAAGCTGGTAAATTGCACACGCAGCATGTGTGTGATGAAATGCCCCCTTTGATTGGGTGAGGTCTAATACCGGTATACCGCTCTGTCCCCCAGTCCTTTACATCCCCTGCCCCAACCTCTCAGGGGGCTGCTTGTGAGTTGTGCTCAGGCCCCGGGCAGAGCTGATTTCATGGGAAAGTGGCACACAGTGTTGCCCGGGGGCCCTCTGATGAACGAGTCCTGCCTGGGATCCCATCAGCTGGCAGCCTGCTAAGGAAAGGCCGCGGAGTGCGTGTGTGTACCACCGGCTACAGGTTGATCAGAGCATGAGACCCAGCCCTGATGGTGCACTGCACACCAATGCCTACATTCCCCCACCTCAGGGCCCAGGGTGAGCGGCTGCCTTCACATCCACGGGTAACTCAACCCCTAGGCCCAACAGGAAGAACACATTGTTCTACTGCCTGGAAACAAGGTGGACAAGTGCCATTTAATTTGTGTGGCTGTGGTAGGGGGAGCTGTGCGCCTCTGTGCGCTCCTCCTGCATCAGTGGCTACTCAGGGGCTGAAGTGTAACACTCTCCACTGCTCCAAGGCCGCAAACAGGGCAGTTTAAATATGGACTCACTGCATGTAAACTCAGGAAATGTAATATTCACATTGTTCAATGTTGTTCATGTTGGTTGGTTCAGGTTAGTCAGTGAAGAGAGGACAGGGGACGGAGCGGGGGAGATAGCGTCCGTCAGAGGGGAGGGTGGGATCCGCAAATGGATCTCAAAGCCATTTGTGGCTTCAAAGGCGGCAAAAGAATGGGGGGTGACGCGGCCTCACCTCTCGCAATCAGCGTGAAGAATCAGGCACTGAATGTGCAAATGGTGCAGACAAAGCCACCTCAGCGCGAGTGTTTGGGGCAGTGGTTGTGAGTGAGATGTCTCGTGGAGGGAGGGCCAATGCCTGGACTCTTATGTTAAGCAACTACAATCTTGAAGGTTTTCGAGGCGGCAATGCATGCAGATTGCCAACTCGCAGGAAATGATGTCAGAAATTACACACCTGGAAAGCACATGGATCGTTTAGTGGCAAAATTAAGTGCCAACGGGACCCTCAAATTAAGACACATAAAAATATTGATAGGGCTGAACCTCTTCCTATGGAGTCACACGCACCGTGTAGCACTAACAGGCACAACATTATCTAAATGTTCACACGATGTCTCTGTTTACAACGCACCGTCTCACTTCTGTATTTATGTTATTTTCATCTGACACTGCTTGTTTCTTATATCAGACTGCTTCTCATGTATAATGGGGTCACTCCATTATGCGTGAAAGGCACTCTGGTGTAAAAAAAACGTTTCAGTTGAAAATAAGAAACATACAAAAGTGAGAAGGTGCAGTGTAGAAACAGAGACACAGCATGTGTAAGTATGCATGGGAGTTTCATCCGTGCAGTACCAAGTGCACACTTCAGTGTGGGTTGCTCGATTTTTAGGTCTCGGCTGCGAAGGCTGCGCTTGCGCAGTCTAGCTCCGAGATTTAATGACTTGGAGAAGAGGGGCTTGAACCCGCTCCTCTTCTCCCCTGTTCTCCATTGGCTGGCCTCTTGAATGCTGGCCAGCCATTGGCTGATGGAAAAATGCAGCACTTACCATCAGCACCGTCAGGCCCACAATGAAAGTGCATCGGCTGAAGATCTATTGATCTGGTCTGCAATAAATGAAGGCTGCAGGGGTGCTGGAACAATTTTCAGAGTGGGAGTGCTGCCATCAATGCTGTGACTGAAATCATAGGGATTGTGTAAAATCCAAAGGTAGCACAAGACAAGTGTCACAAATGCACTACACTCGTTTATCAGGAATGTGGTAAGGGTGTAGTATTTACGTGGTAAGATAAATAAAAGCTTACATGTTGCACTACTGTACACCTCAGGCATAGGTGGACATGTTTAGTGCTGTAATATATGGGGTATTTTGTAATGTATTTGCATATTTCAAGTCTACACATTCAGAATTGCTTTATAAACATTCTTGCCCTCTCAAATTTGCTGTAAAATGCTCCATTTGCACACACTTTGCAAGTCCCTCTCCCCTTGAGTTCCTCTTATGATAGTCAGCTCGCTCGCTACCGACATATCACTTATCCTCAACTTTTACACCCCACCAATTTCAAATGTCACCAGCCGCCCCTGGACATGGAAACGAAGGAGGAGGGCCAGACCTCTGGATCTAACACCAGAGGGGCTCACAATTCAATCAATCAATCAATCAAATAATTTGTAAAGCACACTACATACCCGCAGGGGTTTCAAGGCGCTGAGGGTGGGGAGTGGGGGGGGGTGCTGTTGCTACTGGTCGAACAGCCAGGTCTTGCGTCGTCTCCTGAAGGTTAGAAGGTCTTCGGTTTGTCGTAGGTTGAGGGGGCGCGGTGGGAGATGGATCTGCCACTGGCTGTGGTTTTACAGAGGCGTGGGACGGTAGCCAGGGAGAGGTCTGCGGAGCGGAGTTTCCTGTTGGGTACGTAGAAGGAGAGTCGACTTTTGAGATAGGCTGGGCCGGTCTTGTGGAGTGCATTGTGTGCATGGATTAGGAGCTTGAAGGAGATTCTTTTGTCGATGGGGAGCCTTGCAGGTTCCTCAGGTGGGGGTGATGTGGTCGCGGCACGGGACGTCGAGGATCAGGCATGCAGAGGCATTCTGGATTCTTTGCAGTCTGTTGATGAGCTTGGTCGGGGCTCCGGCATAGAGGGCATTTCCGTAGTCGAGTCTGCTGCTGACTAGGACCTGGGTGACGGTTTTCTTTGTGTCTGTCGGGATCCATTTGTAGATCTTGCGGAGCATATGGAGGGTGTTGAAGCAGGTGGAGGAGACAGCGTTGACTTGTTTGGTCATGGTGAGTTTCGAGTCGAGGATGACTCCCAGGTTGCGTGCGTGGTTGGTAGGTGCGGGGGGTGTCCCCAGCGATGCGGGCCACCAGGAGTCGTCCCATGCTGAGGGGTTGGGCCCAAGGATGAGGATCTCGATCTTGTCTGTGTTCAGCTTAAGGCGGCTATCCTCCATCCAGTCGGCGACGGCCTTCATTCTCTGGTGGAGGTTGGATTTGGCGGTGAGGGGGTCCTTGGTGAGGAAGAGGATCAGTTGTGTGTCGTCGGCGTAGGAGATTATGTTGAGGTTGTGGTGTCGGGCGATGCGTGCAAGAGGCGCCATGTAGACGTTGAACAGCGTCGGGCTGAGGGAGGATCCCTGAGGGATGCCGCAGATGATCTCAGAGGCTTCGGATCGGAATGGGGGGAGGCGGACTCTCTGGGTTCTGCCGGAGAGGAAGGAGGAGGTCCAGTCCAGGGCCTTGTCTCGGATCCCTGTGTCGTAGAGTTGTGTGCGTAGTGTGCAGTGGCAGATGGTGTCGAAGGCGGCGGAGAGGTCCAGAAGGATGAGGGCCGCCGTCTCGCCATTGTCCAGTAGGATTCTGATGTCGTCTGTGGCGGCGATGAGGGCGGTCTTGGTGCTGTGATTGCTGCGGAATCCTGACTGGGAGGGGTCCAGGATGCTGTTGTCTTCGAGGTAGCGGGTGAGCTGGATGTTGACTATCTTCTCGATGACCTTAGCTGGGAATGGAAGCAGGGAGATGGGCCGGAAGTTTTTGAGTTCGCTCGGGTCCGCCTTGGGTTTCTTCAGTAGGGCGTTGATCTTGGCGTGTTTCCAGCTCTCAGGGAAGGTTGCGGTCTCGAAGGAGAGGTTGATGATGTTGCGCAGGTGGGGTGCAATGGAGCTGGCGGCTTTGTTGAAGATGTGGTGAGGAAAAGGGTCAGACGGCGAGCTGGAGTGGATTGTGCCCATGGTCTTAATTGTGTCTTCGATGCTCACGTTGGCCCAGGTTGTCAGAGGGTCGTGGAAGGTGGGGTGTGGTGGGTCCGGCGTATTGGGGCCAGTTAGGGTCATCCGGGGGTTGAAGCTGTCGTGGATGTTGGTGATCTTGCAGTGGAAGAAGGTGGCGAGGGAGTCGCACAGCGCTTGTGACGGCGGGAAGTCGTTGGCATTGGAGCTGGGGTTGGAGAGTTCCTTCACGACGTTGAAGAGCTCCTTGCTGTTGTGTGCGTTGTTGTTGAGGCGGTCTTTGAAGGAGGTCCTCTTGGCGGTCCTGATGAGGTGGTGGTGGTTGCGGATGGTGTCTTTGTGGTCTGCGCGGCTACCCGACGACTTCTCGCTGTGCCATATGTTCTCCAACTTTCGGCAGGTGCGCTTTGATGCTAGGAGTTCCGGGGTGAACCAGTTGGCTCTCTTGCTGGTATCTTTGAGGGTTTGTTTTTTCAGTGGGGCTAAGGTGTTCATCCATCCATCGTCTGAGGGTGCGCGCCCCATCATCGGGTTTGGAGGGGTTGGTCGATGGGTTGAGTGCGAGGTTTGTCTGTAGTTGTACTTAGGGGATTTTGCCCCAGCAGCGACGGGGGATCTGTAGGGTGCGGTGATGTGCGACGGGTTACCGGCAGGTGAAGTGGATGCAGTGGTGGTCGGTCCAAGTGGGTTCGGAGACGTGGCTGAAGGAGACGTGGGGGCTTGAGGAGAAGATGGCGTCGAGCATGTGTCTGGCGATGTAGGCCGGCGTTGTGACAAGCTGTTCCAGTCCGAGGTTGGCGAGGTTGTCTATCAGGGTGGAGGAGTTGCTGTGGTTGTTGTTCTCCAGATGGAAGTTCAGGTCTCCGAGGAGGATGTAGTCAGTGGAGGTCAGTGCGTGTGTGCTGATGAAGTCGCGATGGCGTCGCAGAATTGTGGTCGGGGTCCGGGTGGTCTGTAGATGAGGGTGCCTCTTAGGGTGGTCTTGGGGTCCGTGTGGATCTGGAAGTGCATGTGTTCAGCGGTGCTGAGAGTGTCGTCGGTGTTTGTTGAGACCCTGATGGTCTTCCTGTGGATGATGGCGATTCCTCCTCCGACTCCATAGGTGCGGTCTCTGCGGGCGATCTTGTATCCGTCGGGGATGGCTATGGCGATGTCTGGAGAGGAGGCTTCGTTCATCCAGGTCTCGGCCAGGAAGGCGACGTCTGGTGATGCGGTGTCGAGTAGGTCCCAGAGCTCGACGGCGTGTTTGCCTGCGGAGCAGGTGTTGATCAGGATGCATCAGAGCTGGTTGTGTTCTGTCGTGGTGGGTGTCTCGGCGTCTTCGATGCAGGAGAAGCTGCTGTTCGGGCAGGCGAAGGGACCGTGGGTGCGCTTCGGGGCAGCCCTGCAGCAGGTGAGGGTCCGTCCTGAGTTGAGAGCATTGAGGGTGCTGGCGTCGTATCGGAGGTGGTCTTCATGGCTGGTGCGGGGGCCAGGGGTTCTGGTGCTGGGCGCTGTCCAGGCGTGGATGGGCGCAGACGGGCTTGCCTTAGGTGCGGCTTCGGCGTGCTAGCGGCCACCATTTAAGGGGAGGTGGGAGGGAGGAGCAGCTGGGAGGCAGGCAGCGAATGGGCACGGAGGGGGGCGGGGCTGCATGGGATGCAGCGGCAGGAACGGGAGAAGCGAGGGGGGCAAGCAGGCACAACAGGGGGCACGGGGTGCAGAAGGCAAAAACAGGCAGCGGGTACAGAAGGAGCAAAGGGCACACAAGAACACGGGGAACAGAAGGCAAAAATGGGCAGCGGGGCACAGAAGGAGCAAAAGGGCACACAAGGGCACGGGTAACAGAAGGCAAAAATGGGCAGCGGGGCACAGAAGGAACAAAAGGGCACACAGAGCAGAAGAAAACGGCAATGGGGCAACAAGGGCACTCAGAGAAATATACAAAAATAAGACCACCACTGGCCACCAGGGATGAGGCGCAGGTGGTAGCCTGCGGGTGGAGGAGGGCCTCGACGTAGGCGGTGACAGCAGGAACGCAGGTGGAGCTGCAGCGGGGGGGAGCGACCTACCTGGCAAGGTCAAGGGTTGCTCTCCTCACTGCGCAACGGCCGCCATTTAAGGGGAGGTGGGAGGGAGGAACAGCTGGGAGGCGGGAGGCGGGTGGCAGGGCAGCGAATGGTCACGGAGGGGGGCGGGGCTGCAGGGGATGCAGTGGCAAAAGCACCGAGGGGGCGAGCAGGCACAACAGGGGGCACGGGGTACAGAAGGAAAAAACGGGCAGCGGGGCACAGATAGAGCAAAAGGGCACACAAGAGCACGGGGAACAGAAGGCAAAATGGGCAGTGGGGCACCGAAGGAGCAAAAGGGCACACAAGGGCACGGGGAACAGAAGGCAAAAATGGGCAGCGGCGCACAGAAGGAACAAAAGGGCACACAAGGGCACGGGGAACAGAAGGCAAAATGGGCAGTGGGGCACAGAAGGAGCAAAAGGGCACACAAGGTCATGGGGAACAGAAGGCAAAAATGGGCAGCGGGGCACAGAAGGAACAAAAGGGCACAAAGAGCAGAAGAAAACGTCAATGGGGCAACAAGGGCACTCAGAGAAATATACAAACCTAAGGCCACCACTGTCCACCAGGGATGAGGCGCAGGTGGTAGCCTGCGGGTGGAGGAGGACCTCGACTTCGGCGGTGACAGCAGGAATGCAGGTGGAGCTGCAGCGGGAGGGGAGCGACCTACCTGGCAAGGGTCACGTTTTGGTGAAAAGTAATCAGGCAACTGTGTTACCTAGGAGAGGAGCTGAGGCTCTCCACAAAGCTCGTTCCTCAGACAACTTGAAGTTGCCATGTTGTATTACCCCAGAATGCTATGAAGGAGAGTTGGGACAGGTGGAGTGATGATGTGGCTCTTTAGAATTAGCCAGGGATGCCTGGCTTCTAGAACCTTTCACCCCTACTTACAAACCTGTGGACAATGGAAAGACAGATGAGAAGACACTGGAATTGGGAGCAACAATGGTGAAAGAATGCCCTGCTGAAAAGAGAAGCCATCTGACGCCCCTGCAAGGATGGACTTTGGAACTTTGAGATATAGCCTGGTCTTCTGGGGAATTGAGCAGAGAATGAAGCATTGATGCTTTACTGACTTCTCCTCATATTTGCCCGGCGACGGTCAAGCCCCCAGGGATCACCACAACCTTTATCTTTCCTTTGCCAAAGAAGGGAATGTACATGGGGCCCTTTCCCCAAGCCTCATCTCCATGCTCTCTGAGCATGCATCATTGCCCCATACCACATGCGCTCTGGGACCAAAGGCAGATGCAGGGAGGCACCTGGGGCAGACAGGAGCACCAGGCGTGTGACTGTATCCTTCCCCGCCCTCTGTGCCTATTTCTGGATGAGGATGGGTGTACTAGTTAACAGTTGGTGGCTACATGGAACAGAAGCAGGAAATAAAACATGCCGGCTCTCGTCCCAGTACAGAGTGTATTGGCTGGCAGGGGGACTAGCCAGACAGTGCAGGAGTGGGCTCCCCACGCTGCCCACTATGCACCAAAGGCTGGGTGCCCCATAAAAGTGTCAGGGGCCAAAAAACTGCAGGTGAGCAAAGCCTTGGTAAAGAAAAAAAGGAAAAAACCTACTTCTTTACAGCACAAGGTCACTCATGTAATATTCACTGCCTCAGGGCTTTGTAGCACCCATAAGCCCCTAGGAGGGCTCAGAGTCCATGGACTGAATCTGTTAAGCTCCATGGACTGCATCCATTTGGAGAAAAACAGCAAATATGTTTAGAATTAGCAACACTGTCCAATGGACTTGGATTCACGTCCATGAATCAGCCATGGAGTTTAATTAAACATTACCTAAACAGTTACTCATGTCACATATAGCCTTACAACTACATACCTTCACATTTGCATTTCAAACACACATTTTTGGTCACATTAGGATGAAAACCAATAGGAAGATAGATAAGAAATACACTAAAGAAGTAAAACAGCATGTGATTGGTTATTAATAGAAAGTGGGCTAGAACCACAGCCTAATGCTACTAAACACACATTTCTAGTCACATGAGTATGACATTGAATAGAAGAGTAGATAACAAATAAAATGAAAAAGTACAACATCATGTAATTTGGTAATAAGACAAAGTGGGCTTTCAACACAGCCTGATACAACTAAATAACAGCAAGCACCATATCTAATCTGGTGACTGTTGAAAAGCAAAACAGCTCAATTTCTTCTACAAAGATAAATAGACATTTTGAAAATTATACATGATCATCTGCATCTACATATTTCTACATGCACCAGAAATATTACTTTATAGAATACTTATTAACACAATTATCAAAATTACATTTACTATTAGGACAATAACTAATTCTTCATTATATATGTTTTAAAACAGATTTCCCCACATTGAAGACAATGACTATAAAACAATACTTGGAAAAGCAGAAATTTAAAATGTACTACAGAGAGAGGAAAAATAAATAAATTGTTCAGAAAGAAGGGCAACATCAAGAAAAGAACAAATAAACTGGTTAGACAAATGAAAAGGTTTCTACTGTTTTTACATACCCAAAGCTTAGTGGTAAAAAGATTAATAGGAAACAACTGCCAAATACAGTACAATTAACAGTCTGCCATTCCAACAAACAAAATGTCACATATTGTGCAAAAATATACACCTTTGACAAGAAGAGACGAGATTAGGAATATAAATACAAAGCATCATAAAACTCATATCCTCAAAAATCTGCTCCAAACACTTACTTTCATAAGGAAAAAGATGCAAAAATCACTCAGAAACAATGTGTTCACCATATTGTTAAAAAAAAGCATTTCAGGTGAAAAGAAAACTCTTAATTTTCATCATGCTTCTCGTCAGAATCCTAAACCAGTCAATTTCTACCTAAAAAACATAATCTACGGAAGAAACAACCAACAAGACTGAACTTCTGTAACATTCTCCAGGCACACATGAATGTCTCTGTTATGAAGTCTTACATGGAAATGTGGTAGGGAAAGAAAATTAAAAAAATATGAAATAAAATGAAATATCTACGAGTGATTTGTAAGAATTTTACCGTATCTAAGGCCTCTGACATGTCAAGCAGGATCAGAGCCAATCTGCCCCTGTTATCCAGTGAACTCCTGATTTCCTTCATAGCTTTTAAGAGGGCAACTTCAGTGCTGTGCCTAGTCCTGAAACCGAATTGGATAGCGTCCAATAAGTTGTTAACCTGGATATAGCTAACCAATTGCTCATTCATGATTCTTTCAAACAGCTTGGCTGGAAGTGGTATGCAGGAAATTGGGCACTAGTTGTTCTGATCTGAAGGATCTAGAGAGGATTTTTTGATAAGCAGCAAAACAAGTGCCTTTTTCCATTCTGATGGAAACTGGCCTCAGCAACACATGCGATGGAAAACCACTGAGAGTTTGGGCGCAATGGTATCAGCTACTAAGGCTGCAATTTTGGGTGGAAAGTGGTCACATAGCAACCCAGATCTAGTTGACCTGAGCATATCAGCAACTCCCTCAGTAGAGGGTGAAACGAAGAGACTAAAGGTATTGTTCAGCTGAGAGCTAGGAAGCGCCTAATGAGTTAGTATGCACACTGAAAGTAAAAGTTGTTTTTCTACTTCTAGATTTCACCAAAAACATAACCACTCTTGGAATCTAACACAAAAAACCTCCCATTGTTTTCAATTGGGTCTGTGAGCTGTCCTTGGCTGTCCCAACAAACCCTGGTGTAATTTGCTTCATGGAGGCGAATGACAAGGGCTAAAATCTGCCGGGGTAAACCCATATCTTTTAAACTGCACCAAAGTTTATTCCTTGGGACGAGAACAAAAGCGGACTTTAGATCGATAAATGCTACATAAAGGGTCCCTCGACCAATGACCCCAGTTTTCTAAGTCAGGAGAAAAAAGTGGAACTCCTGATCAAAGGTGCTCGTTTTTAATCTAAAACCAGCATGGAATGGGGTCAGGATGTTATGTTCACTAATCCAGTCCTCTATCTTTAGAAGGTGTGCATGAGCGAACATCTTTTGCACAAGACTGATAGGCCTGTAATTGGAAGGAGAAGATCTATTGCCTTTTTTGTTCACAGGGATCACCTCTGCTGCCTTCCAGGAACAGGGTATTTGAGCCCCTGTTGCAATCCCATTCGCTAGGGCAAAAATCCAGCTTGTCCAGTTCTCACCATCATGTACGAAAACCTCACCCGGGATGCCGTCAGGTCAGATGTTATCCACATTTAATCTCTACTAGAAAAGGTGGACAATATGATGATCGTCCAGTTCAAATTTCTGCATCTGAGTACCGAGCTACAAGATTATATTCAGAGTATCCATGGTTTTGACAAGGTAGTCCTTTCAGTCACTTTTTATGTTGTTGTAGATGATAGGCAAACCAAAACTGGCTTTAGAAATATAAAAGCAGAGGAGTTTGCTGAAAAGGTTTACAAAAAAGATGAAATCTAGAATATAACTTTATCAACATTATAGCATGTCAATATGGGACAAATTAATATTGGTTTGAATACACAGTAATTGAAATTTATGCTCAGAAATTTAGGACCACCTACTTTATAATTAATTAAAGCTGTGCTGAGTATGGATGGGACACTTTTGAAGCAAATGCTAAAAAAGACAGAAATTAACTTCAAAACACCAGCTGAATTATGTTCTTTAGAACCTGCAGATGTTTGCACATATTTCAACCAAAAAATTCAAACTATGCTTCACTACTTAACCAACACAAATAAAAATCCCATTGGAGAAGTACGTAATTATTTTGGCGAACAGAGTATTTGAGTCTCATGAATCAGTTCTTAATTTTATTGAGCATTTTGTTACTTGTGACATCTTTAAACAAGTTTCTATGCTTTTAATAATATAAGTGTTGTAAATACTGTTTAAGGAACTATTGGAACAAATCTAAATATTGCTCAAAATATCGCTTTGGATTTCCAAGACTAATTCTACAGAAAGGAAGAGTCAACAATTTAGTGTCATCTGTCAGACATGCGGTTACTGCAAATCACTTGAACACCTACAATCTTAGAAAAACACAAGCAACTGATCAATGACTGCGACCCTTTCATTCTATATATGTTGAAAGCTAACATGGACATATAATTTGTTGCAGATAACTCTACAGCAGAATCACATTATGTTATTTCCTACATTACAAAGGCAGGCAAACAGATATGCAAGAGGTATGGGAAGAAATATCTGCTGACCAATCCTTAAGTAAAAGATTATTCAATTTAGTCTCCAAGCACTATCTCACCGGGAGGTCAGTTGTAATGAAGCATGTGATAACTTGGATTCCTCAAGCCTGAATGGTAAATCACGGGCAATCATGTGAATAGTTTAGACTTGTCATCGTCATGACAAAGAGTTCTGAAAAGCATACCTAAAATGTAATACCTTACACATTTTGATTCCACACACAAATACATTTTGAAAACAAATATGTTGGACACATATTGCTCAAAGAGAAGTCCATTGTTAGAAAAACTATCATGCTATGAAGTTCCTCAGTACTATACATATAGAAATAATAATTGGTGAAAATATCAATGCTGGAAAATTTTAAGTTTGATGTGCCAATATTTGTTTAATACATAATTCTGAAGTTATTCTTATTAATTTTCAGAAACTGAGTTGTGACACAGGGAAAAAGAAAGAATTCTACTATTTAGCACTTATTCAACTACTTGAACCTTGGCATAAAGAAGAAGAGATTAAGGTCCCTTTCAATCCAATGAGAAGGTATTTAATGTTTAAAAAATGACATCGCATCGCCTGAATTTCAGACATACTTAGGAATGCTGGAACAACAAATATGGGAAGAGAATAATACTAATGCAGATATTAAACACGATACTGCATCAATTAATAAGACTTTCACATCCAGGACTGGTGACACACTTGAATAACCAGTTAAAATACTGCTATTGACAAGTTTCAACATACAATGGATGATGTGAAAAAGGACATAGATAATTTGGATTACTTAGTATCTCAATTAGATAATGAAGAACTACAAAAATACCAAGGCATAACACAGTCTGTAGATCATGGAATTCAACATGAAAAAAAATATTGTGACTGTAGTACTTATGAACCCATATGCGAACATTGGAATGTGGAGCACTCATCTAAGACAATGGAGTGCTCCGTGCTTCTAAGGGCTGGTAAAGGCCGGCAAAGCAACATTCCAATGTTGTTTTCACAAAGGCCTCTCGGAGCCCGAGGGGATTTAAAACTTCTCGAACTCCGAGAGGCCTTTGTTTTATTTATTAGAACATTCTGCCCTCTAGTGGCAGAATGTTCTAGTAGCCTTATAGCCCTTTGTAGCTGGGCTATACCGGCTATTAAAGGCCCGCTCCTTTGTTAAAGACCCTCGCCTTTGGCTCGGGCTTTTAACACTGGAGTGGGCCTTTATTAGCCGGTATAGCCCGCTACGGCGGGCTATAGGGCTATTTTACAATATGTGAGCGGACTAGCAAGAACTGGGAAAAGCTTTCGTATTAAAGTAATTACTGCATATGTGCGGAAAGGTACTACCTCAAATTTATCTTTTGTAATTACCGCTCTTATTGCTTAGCTGCACATAACATCAAGGGAATTATCGTAAATTGTCTACTGTTATTACATGTCGAACTTGATACCAAATAGCAATACTGAAAACGTAATACCTATACATGGCAAGAACTTGGGAGGGCTCTTGAAAAAATATAATTCCATCAAGGATGAAGTGAGTATGGTTTCAAACTTGATGTTACTTGGTTACCCCTTACTGTCCTTCCCGTACTTTGAGGTCCTCCAATCTCCAGCTTCTGGTCATTCCTCGCTTCAGACTTTCTAGACTGGGCCGTCGCAGCTTTATTCACTTGGCACCTAAGATGTGGAACTCCCTTCCACTCTCCCTCAAGACTGAGCCTTCTCTTCTGTCTTTTAGGAAATCTCTGAAAACCCTGCTTTTTTCACATCCCCGCTAAGTCTCCTCTGCACAACCTTGGTAGTCTATCAGCGCCAGGAAACTCATGGTGACAGCGCGCTTAATAAATTCCCCTTAACATTAACATTAACATGTTTGATTTTTTCATTTACATATGCAAGAAGTACACTGTGGAGGAAAACATGTCATTGTTTTTTAATACTTATTACAATTAACACCTGTAAAAGGTGAACCCATTTTTAACAAACTTTGGCAGGAACATATTTGGAATTGTTTGGGAAGTATTAGCAATGTCAACATTGGATGTATTTCACATACAGAGAATTAACACAGAATATGAGGCAAGCTAAGGATGAAGAATATGCCCAGATATCGAAAGACATTTGCCTTGGTATTCTGACAAATGAAGCAAAGATTAGGCAAAGGGAATGAGATACAAGTAAATTATTTCTGAACCTTCATTCTCCTGCTGAAAATATGCATTATCTTCTTTCACAATGACAACCTGGCGGTTTGTTTAAGGCCAATTGTTGAAGAATATGCTCAATTAAATTATAAAATGCAACATCTGGAAAAAGAGAAAATTGTGCATCTTCCTTGTAAAGATAAAGAAGAGAATCACAGACTAAACATACCTATAAACAAAACTTTAGCTAGAAAATTACAGAAGATGGAAAGATCTATTCCACGTATAGTGGGATTGGAGACAGATATACAGCTAGGTAAAAATTGTCATGTAATTTTATGATGAAATAGACAGAGCCATGGCTAGAAGATAGACTAGTAAATGGAGCCATGGGATTGGTATTAGACTATGTGACAACTATAAAGAATGAAGAGATTGAATTTATTGTGGTCAATTTAACCACATTGAATAGCAAAAACAGATCACTTGGGGGCCGATTCCAATCCTGGGAAAAGGCTGTACGAATCGTTGTACGGAGCTGTTAGACCTGTCAGCCCTAGGGTGGTCTTTCCCTGTATTTTTGCCCTTGCCTCATTTTTCCACCCTCATTTTTGCATTGGACTTAGGTCTCCGGGCGCCTTTTCATTGCCAATCAGTGTTAAGGTGCAGGTGCTCCCTTCCCCTAAGATGGCTGCCACAGGCCCCTGCTACTGCGGAGTGGCCTTTCTAGCAGCACCCTAGCTGCCAGGAGCTGGCTGGAACCCCACAACAATGTTGCGACACCAGCCCGCCTTTTTTGTCCTATACTTAGAATGGGGAAGCTCCTGGAATGTGCTGGAACCTTCTAGAAGGAAGGTGGGGTTTTACTTTTGCCGCCTTAGAAGGTGGTCACCTGACCTAGGGCTACTTAAGAGAGGGAGGGAACTTTTTCTAGTCAGTTGGGGCGACGCAAACCTGGGGGAACCCACGCAGGAGTTTTAGGCGGTAGGGCCTAGTCAGGGACCTATGCCTCTGAAAGTGACAGGGTTTAGGTGCTGCCTTTTAAGTGAGTGAGGGATCCTGAACTAGCCCACTGATCTAGCCCAGCGGGAGGGGAACCCAGGGGCAACCTGCCAAGCCTGACTAGGAGCGAACTAGTCACCAACTCAACCTACCCCCCCCCCCCCAAGGAACAGAACTCCCAAGGGCACCAGAGCCAACTGCGCCACAAAGACACCTGAAACTTATTGCTGAAACTACAGCTGAAACTTACAACTGAGAACCACTACTGAAACTCCCTACAGAAACTTACTGCCGGATGGCTGGGGGATCAACCAGGCACTAGCGCTGTGAACCCTGCGCTCCCCGACCTTGCCTGGGACCCCCCCCCTAGCCAGTCCTGCCCCGGGCGCTGGGCGCCGGAATCACCGTCACCCCCCTTAATTTCTGCCCCCCCTGTTGAGGGGATCAGAGGTGCACTCACCGCTGCGGCCCAGGGCCGGAAAACTTGCCCCAGTCGTCACCGGGGCCTGCGGAGAAGCCCGGGGCCCGCCGCTGCCGTCGCAGCCGAGGAATCGCGGCCCCCAGGGCGGAGAAGGCCGCCCCGCCGGGTGGGAGCGCTTATTGGAACTGGCCTATTAAGCGCTACGGAGACACTGAGTGCTACGTCCTGCTTGAGGGAAGCGCTATTGGAACACTGAGTGCTACGTCCTGCTTGAGGGCCAGATGGGGGGAGGCTGTGGTTCTCCACCTTGTTGTTAATGCCACATGTGACGTGCTAGGAGACTGCCAACAGCGCTATGTTCCTAGGCCTGATTTAAAGTGCTATTCATTTGCCATGTGCAGCGCTGTGTTCCTAGGCCTGATTTAAAGTGCTATTCAATTGCTATGTGCAGCGCTATGTTCCTAGGCCTGATTTAAGGCGCTATTCGATTGCTATGTGCGGCGCTATGATCCTATACCTGATTTTAAACGCTGTTTAGTTGCTACGCGCAGCGCTACGTTTAACCGCTGTGTTTGACGCTCCCCAGGATCACCAGGTGTCACGTCTTGGTCCCATACCAGGGTTAATCTCTTCAGGTATTGCCAGTTGAAACATAATGAAATGCTTTTGAACCTGACTTTTAATGTATTCGGGTACTGCCCAATGAGTCATAATGAACTGCTTTTGAATCTAACGTGATTTAGATAAACCTGATTAATTTTCATTGAACCTACTGTGTGGTGTCAGTTATTGCGTGCGCTTCCTGCTTCAGGGGATGTGTGTGTTGTATGGTCGCTTTACACTTAAGCCTTCGGGTGCCTACCTGCTCAAGTCACGTTACCCCCTTAGGGCCTGGTGACCCCCGGTCCTACATTGTTGGCGAGCGGTGGGATAAGGACCTGTGACCATACAGCACCCTCCAGTGAAGCGGAGGGCGCCGCAATTAAACGCCTATTGTGTTTAAGCTCTGCAACTGTTTATTACTGCATTGATTGAATTCCACTGTCCAGACTGAGGGTGTAGAATCCTAGTTAGCCTGACATTGTCACCAGTATCCTATTATTTTTTCTCCTTGATATCTAGGTCCCCACCTGTCACGATGGAGTTCTGGTTAGCCGACCTTGAGGGGTATACTGTAAGGCAGCTGAGAGAATTCGGGCAGGGGATGGGGGTGCCTGGGGTGCGGAGGGCCAAAGGACTGGAACTCCTTACCGCCTTAAGGGCATGGGTAGAGGCCCACCCAGAGGGTAAAGGGGATGAGGGACAGGAGGCGCAGGATGCACCTCAGGAGGAGAGCGCGCAGGAGGAGCTAGACCTGCTCAATGTGGATGTGTCTGATAATGTGCAACCAGGGAGACGTTCTGGGGCCAGCAGTAGGACAGGGTCTAGGAGGAGCGCGTCTCCAGAGGAGTATGAGGACAGGAGGGAGGAGAGACAGTTGAAGTGGGAGCTAGCCAAATTAGAGCAAGAAAGAGAAAAC
Source organism: Triturus cristatus (assembly GCF_964204655.1). Classification (NCBI taxonomy): domain Eukaryota; kingdom Metazoa; phylum Chordata; class Amphibia; order Caudata; family Salamandridae; genus Triturus; species Triturus cristatus. The sequence goes on from NC_140592.1 coordinate 249,666,145, forward strand.
AAGAGATGGGCAATGGAAGAAAAGAAGCTGGCGCACGAGCTTCAGCTGAAAGAGTTGGAGCTGCGCGCTCTCCAGTTGAATGCGTCCAATAAGGACAATGGTGGCAGCGTACCAAAAGATCCCCAAGAGTCAAAATGGTATTTGCCCAAAGAAGTAATTGCCAGTTACACGGTGGGGGATGATATTGCCAAGTGGCTGGAGACATACAAGGTGGCCTTGACAGCCCATGGGGTACCTGAAAGTAACTGGGGGGGTGGCCTGTATCGCTACATACCTCCCAATGTCAGGGACACCCTTTTGTATTTAGCCAAGGCGGATCAGGTCAGGTATGCCCCCATGAAAGAGGCCTTACTGAAGAAATTTGGTCTCAACCTCGAGAGGTATCGGCAGAAGTTCCGTGGCAGCCATAAGCTGTCCATACAGAATTGGGTGGATTTTTTTGACTATGCCCGTAAGGCACTAGATGGTTGGGTGCGTGGCAGCGAGGTGCAGGACTACCAAGGGTTGTACAATCTTTTTTTAAGGGAGCACCTCTTGGATAAGTGCTTTCCGGAGCTGCGCCAACATCTGGTGGACCGCAAGTTAACGGATCCCCGGGAGCTTGCGGAAGAGGCGGATATTTGGGTGAGCACCCGGGTGTCTCACAGGGGCCCCGGGGGAGATGGCTCGAAAGGCGGACAGGGTTTCCCCCAGAAGAAAGAGGGGGGAGATAAAAAGGTGGAGTTCTCTCGAGGCCCACAAACTAAGCAGTTTGGGAAAGGAGTAGGGACCCCACCTCAGTCCAATTCCCCAAAGCCCACTTACCCTGACAGGAGTCAGCAGCCAAGGATTGTGAGGTGCTACGAATGTGGGGAGATTGGACACTACAAAGGCGATCCTAAGTGTCGCAAGAGACCCCCAGCCCCAACGGGCGGGAAAAGTCCCGGGGTGGCTAGTGTAGCGCTTGGGGTGGAGCTGCCCCTAGATAGGGAAGGGGAGTGGACAGGCCTGACCCTGGTTTCACTCGGGGATAGAGAGATGGTCCCCGTAGTGTCCCTACCCCCTAATATTGCTAAATACCAGCAGAAGGTGAGAGTTAACGGGGAAGGGGTGGAGGCTCTGAGGGACACAGGTGCCAGCATGACCACCATAGTGAGGCGGCTGGTTTCCCCAGAGCAAGTAGTCCCCGAGGAGTTCCATCCGGCCGTATTGGCTGATGGCAGTGTGAGTCACTATCCAGTGGCTCAAGTTCCCTTTGAGTGGGGAGGAGTCAAAGGCCTACTGAGAGTTGCGGTGAGCCCTGCCTTGCCTGTGGGGTGTTTGCTAGGGAACGACCTGGAGCACACCAAGTGGAAAGATGTAGAATTTCGAGCTCATACCGAGATGCTGGGGTTACCAGGGTGGACTTGCGTAGTCACGCGGTCCATGGCTGCCCGGCATGGAACTTAACCCGGGTTGGAGCCTGGGATAATGGCCCAACCCAACGCCAAGTGTGGAGAGGAGAACGTGGTGGAGGACATGCCCCGTGTGATGGATGGGGAGGCCGCAGAGGTGCCCCCGGAGTCCGCGGAGGTGGATGTCGTTCCCGTGGGGGACTTGCCAACCCTTGCCGACTGGCATGTGGAAGGAGGGCCTACCCGGGAGGAATTTTGTCAGGTGCAAAGGGAGTGCCTCACGCTTGATGGCATGCGGCAGCAGGCCGAAGACCAAGCGGCCAATCAGGAGATGGTCGGCTATCAGTATCTTGGGAGGATGGCCTCCTTTACAGTGAGCCCAAGGTGCCAGTGCATGGATCTTCGAGGGCCTTAGTGGTCCCCCAATGCTACCGGGCCTTCCTGTTGGAGTTAGCGCACAAGATACCCTTAGCCGGACACCTGGGCCAGGACAAAACCTTTACGCGGTTGGTCCCACACTTTTATTGGCCCAGGATGAGAATTGCCTCTGACACCTATTGCAAGACCTGGAAGTCTTGCCAGGTGAGTGGCAAGACTGGGACTAAACTGAAGGTCCCTTTGGAACCGCTCCCGGTGGTTGGGACCCCTTTTGAGTGGGTCGGAATAGACATTGTTGGGCCGTTGGACCCTCCGACCTCTGCGGGACACCGGTTCATTCTGGTATTGGTGGACCACGCCAATCGGTACCCAGAGGCTATTCCTCTGAGGACCATCACTGCACCGCTGGTGGCGCGGGCCCTGTTGGGGATTTTTACCCGAGTGGGATTCCCCAAGGTCGTGGTGTCAGACAGGGGCACTAATTTTATGTCGGCCTATATGCGGGCCATGTGGAAGGAGTGTGGAGTGACCTACCGGTTCTCCACTCCTTACCACCCCCAGACTAACGGGCTCGTAGAGCGCTTCAACAAAACCTTGAAAGGAATGATCCGGAGCCTGCCAGAGGGCTTGAGGCGTAAATGGGACGTCCTCCTCCCTTGCCTGCTGTTCTCCTACCGGGAGGTACCACAGAAGGGAGTCGGGTTCAGCCCTTTTGAGTTGCTCTATGGCCATCCCGTTAGGGGGCCCCTCAGCCTAGTGAAGGAGGGGTGGGAGAAGACTTCGCAGAAGCTTCCCCGTGATATTGTCAGCTACATGCTGGCATTCCGCAGCCAGATGGCCAAGCTGTGGAAGGCGGCCTCAGAGAATCTAGAGGCCAGCCAGGCCGTCATGAAGGAGTGGTATGATCGCAACGCTCGGATGGTAGAGTTGGACGCTGGACAGAAGGTGTGGGTCATGGAGCCTGGGGAGCTTTGTGCCCTCCAGAACCGGTGGACTGGTCCGTACGAAATTGTGGAGCGACGAGGCCAGACCACATACGTAGTTGACTTAAAGACCCCCCGACAGCCCCATAGGGTGCTCCACGTCAACCGCCTGAAGCCGCACCATGAGCGATCGGAGCTTGCTCTCCTTATGGTGACGGATGGGAGCGAAGAGGAAGAGAGTGAAGCTCTTCCTGACCTTCTAGCGGCCCAGGAGAAGGATGGTTCAGTGGAGGGCGTAATCCTTTCCCCATCCTTGACCCTAGAGCAACAGAGGGATTGCCACCAGGTGCTGGGGCAGTACGCCTCGTTGTTCTCCCTCAAGCCTGGAATCACTCATCTGTGTACCCATGATGTGGACACAGGGGACAGCCCACCGGTGAAGAACAAGTCTTACCGGCTATCTGACCGAGTGAAAGACAGCATCCAGAGTGAGGTGGCGAAAATGCTGGAGCTGGGGGTGATCGAACCTTCGAGCAGCCCGTGGGCTAGTCCGGTGTTGTTGGTGCCGAAAGCGTCCCCACCGGGCACCACACCAGAACTTCGGTTCTGTGTGGACTACTGGGGGTTGAACTCTGTCACGAAGACAGATGCTCACCCCATCCCACGAGCAGACGAGCTGGTGGACCGGCTGGGAGCAGCCCGGTACCTCAGCACCATTGATTTAACATCCGGATATTGGCAAATTGCCATGGCCGATGGAGCCAGGGAGAAGACAGCGTTCTCCACCCCCGAGGGCCACTTCCAATTCCGAGTGATGCCCTTTGGGCTCAAAAATGCTCCGGCCACTTTCCAGCGGTTAGTGAATCAGGTACTATCTGGCCTGGAGTCCTTCTCAGCGGCATACCTGGACGACATAGCTGTCTTCAGCAGCACCTGGGAGGACCATCTGCAGCACCTCCAGGAGGTATTGCAGGCTCTGCAATGCGCTGGTCTAACCATTAAGGCCAGCAAGTGCCAGATTGGACAGGGATCTGTCGTGTACCTGGGACACCTGGTGGGCGGGGGTAAGGTGCAACCCCTCCAGGCCAAAATAGAGACCATCTTGGCCTGGGAGCCCCCCAAGACCCAAACGGAGGTCCGAGCTTTCCTCTGCCTCACTGGATATTACCGCCGGTTTGTCAAGGGATATGGTACCATCGTAACCTCCTTGACAGAATTGACATCCAAGAAACAGCCACGTAGAGTCATATGGACAGCTGCTTGCCAGGAGGCATTTGAAACGCTGAAACATGCGATGTGTACCGCTCCAGTACTCGCAACCCCAGATTTCAGTAAAGAGTTCATTGTACAGATGGACGCCTCAGAGCACGGCATTGGTGCGGTGCTCTCGCAACTCAACACCGAAGGCCAAGATCAACCTGTGGCCTTCATCTCCAGAAGACTCCTCCCTCGGGAAGAGCGATTGAGCACCATCGAGCGGGAAGCCTTCGCGGTGGTCTGGGCTCTGACTAAGTTGAGGCCATACCTCTTTGGATCTCACTTCCTGATTCAGACGGACCACCGCCCCCTTCGCTGGCTCATGCAGATGAGAGGCGAAAACCCCAAGTTGCTGAGGTGGTCCATTTCCCTACAGGGGATGGACTTTCGGGTGGAACATCGGCCCGGAGTTGACCACGCCAATGCTGACGGTCTCTCCAGGTTTTTCCGCCTTAGCGATGAGAACTCCCTAGAGGTTGGGTAGCTCTCCCCTCTTTCGGCTGGGGGGACACGTGTTAGACCTGTCAGCCCTAGGGTGGTCTTCCAATTATTTTTGCCCTTGCCTCATTTTTCCACCCTCATTTTTGCGTTGGACTTAGGTCTCCGGGCGCCTTTTCATTGCCAATCAGTGTTAAGGTGCAGGTGCTCCCTTCCCCTAAGATGGCTGCCACAGGTCCCCGCTACTGCGGAGTGGCCTTTCTAGTAGCACCCTAGCTGCCAGGAGTTGGCTGGAACCCCACAACAATGTTGCGACACCAGCCCGCCTTTTTTGTCCTATACTTAGAATGGGGAAGCTCCTGAAATGTGCTGGAACCTTCTAGAAGGAAGGTGGGGTTTTACTTTTGCCGCCTTAGAAGGTGGTTACCTGACCTAGGGCTACTTAAGAGAGGGAGGGAACTTTTTCTAGTCAGTTGGGGCGACGCAGACCTGGGGGAACCCACGCAGGAGTTTTAGGCGGTAGGGCCTAGTCAGGGACCTATGCCTCTGAAAGTGACAGGGTTTAGGTGCTGCCTATTAAGTGAGTGAGGGATCCTGAACTAGCCCACTGATCTAGCCCAGCGGGAGGGGAACCCAGGGGCAACCTGCCAAGCCTGACTAGGAGCGAACTAGTCACCAACTCAACCTAACCCCCCCCCCAAGGAACAAAACTCCCAAGGGCGCCAGAGCCAACTGCGCCACAAAGACACCTGAAACTTATTGCTGAAACTACAGCTGAAACTTACAACTGAGAACCACTACTGAAAATCCCTACAGAAACTTACTGCCGGACGGCTTGGGGATCAACCAGGTACTAGCGCTGTGACCCCTGTGCTCCCCGACCTTGCCTGGGACCCCCCCCTAGCCAGTCCTGCCCCGGGCGCTGGGCGCCAGAATCACTGTCACCCCCCTTCATTTCTGCCCCCCCTGTAGAGGGGATCGGAGGTGCACTCACCGCTGCGGCCCAGGGCCGGAAAACTTGCCCCAGTCATCGCCGGGGCCTGCGGAGAAGCCCGGGGCCCCGCCACTGCCATCGCAGCCGAGGAATCGCGGCCCCCAGGGCGGAGAAGGCCGCCGGGTCGCAGAGATGGCCTCGTTGGGCCGAGACGCTTTGCCGCGGCCGCGTAGGCCTGAAGCCATGAACCCCAGTCACCTGACAGGGGCGGACTGCCGAACGCCACCCCCGCCGCTGTGCCATTGGTCCATTGGGCCGCGCCCCCGTAGACCGCGCTGTCATTGGCGGCTGCGGGCGCGGGCCCCTGAAGCCTCCACGAAGCCGTCACTGATTCCCCCGGGGCTCCCCAGCCGCGTCTGACCCGACCGGGAACCCCGCGCTTTGCCCCCTAATACCTGCGCTGGTGTAGCCGGTGGAAGAAGCCTGCGGCGGAGGCCCCCGTCCCGGATATTGCTGGGAGGCCGGAGATCGCCGCAAGGTCCCCGCACATGGGGAAGAAGGCCAACGACTCAGGTAAGGACTCAGGGATGAGGGCGGGAGGCCCCCGAGGCCCGGAGCACGCCCTCCCCCGGAGAGATCCCCCGCGAGGCCTCAACTCACCCCCGAGCATGACAGAACGGGGCCCCTGCCCTTCGCACTGTGCCTGAAAGACCCTGCCGGGTGGGAGCGCTTGGTGGAACTGGCCTATTAAGCGCTACGGAGACACTGAGTGCTACGTCCTGCTTGAGGGAAGCGCTATTGGAACACTGAGTGCTACGTCCTGCTTGAGGGCCAGATGGGGGGATGCTGTGGTTCTCCACCTTGTTGTTAATGCCACATGTGACGTGCTAGGAGACTGCCAACAGCGCTATGTTCCTAGGCCTGATTTAAAGTGCTATTCATTTGCCATGTGCAGCGCTATGTTCCTAGGCCTGATTTAAAGTGCTATTCAATTGCTAAGTGCAGCGCTATGTTCCTAGGCCTGATTTAAGGCGCTATTCGATTGCTATGTGCGGTGCTATGATCCTATGCCTGATTTTAAACGCTGTTTAGTTGCTACGCGCAGCGCTACTTTTAACCGCTGTGTTTGACGCTCCCCAGGATCACCAGGTGTCATGTCTTGGTCCCATACCAGGGTTAATGTATTCAGGTATTGTCAGTTGAAACATAATGAAATGCTTTTGAACCTGACGTTTAATCTATTCGGGTACTGCCCAATGAGTCATAATGAACTGCTTTTGAATCTAACGTGATTTAGATAAACCTGATTAATTTTCATTGAACCTACTGTGTGGTGTCAGTTATTGCATGCGCTTCCTGCTTCAGGGGATGTGTGTGTTGTATGGTCGCTTTACACTTAAGCCTTCGGGTGCCTACCTGCTCAAGTCACGTTACCCCCTTAGGGCCTGGTGACCCCCGGTCCTACAGGAGCTTTTTTTCCATACCACTCGTACCCGGTAAACTGTCCGTACAACCTATGATGTCCGTTCGTAAAGAAAGCCTATTTCCGTACGTTTCGTACAAAAGACCGTACGGGTTAAAAAAAAACAACGATTCTGATCCGGAACAGCTTGTACGCGACGTCCGGACACATTCAAGCAGCAGTTTCTGGCCCAGCAAGTACGATTCGTCCCTGCGTCACTCCGTACGGCTCTTTTTTTCACGGGAGCCAAACACAGCCGGAAAAGCAGAGTCCGACGCGAACCATTATGCAACGGAGCCCCGGTACGCTATGTACATGCCATGAACCCCATCGTACGTGTCATTCCGGTCCTCCTAGCCTACGACCTGCTGCACCGGACCCGGCACACACGCCACAGAAGGTGAGAACAACACCCAGGGGCCAGGGGGGGTGAGGGGCAGGAAACATACCCCATACCCAAAGCAAAACCTATAATATGGAGCCCATACATTACCACCAGGGTCTGGTCACTTGGGGGGCGTGGCCAGCAACCCCTGCATACCACAACAACGGAAGTGGACGTGTACGGTGCGTTGCACACGTACCCCTACGGCACCAGTAGAACAGTGATACAGACCGTACACATACAATGAATGCGTGGGTACGGTGCGTTGCACACGTACCCCTACGGCACCAGTAGAACAGTGATACGAACCATACACATGCAATGAATGCGTTGGTACGGTGCATTCCACACGTACCCCTACAGCACCAGTAGAATAGTGATACGGACTGTACACATGCGATGATTGCGGGTGTACGGTGCGTTTCACACGTACCCCTACGGCACAAGTACAATGGTGAAATGAAGCATACACACACGATGATTGCGGGTGTACGGTGCGTTTCACACTTACCCCTACGGCACAAGTACAATAGTGAAACGAAGCGTACACACGCAGATTGCGGGTGTACGGTGCGTTTCACACGTACCCCTACGGCACAAGTACAATAGTGAAACGAAGCATACACACGCAATGATTGCGGGTGTACGGTGCGTTTCACACGTACCCCTACGGCACAAGTACAATGGTGAAACGAAGCGTACACACGCGATGATTGCGGGTGTACGATGCGTTTCACATGCTTACAATGGTAATACAGGCATACACATACCAGGAATGGAGGGCTACGAGTCGCACAAGGATGTCCATCCATTGTGGAGAAGTGTGGCTCAATGGTTAGAGCGGCAGACCCTGATGCAGAGTTCTGGCCCGGGACCAGAGTTCAATCCCCTGCCTCGGCGGGTCTTGGATTCAGTTTCCTCGGACCTGACAATTCTCGCCTCGGTGCCTATTCTAATCATGGGTCCCACACTGCAACTGTGGGCAATAGCTTGCTTAATCTCCACAACGGTCCCGGCAGCGCTGGGATGCCTGGCTTCACCATGGGGGTGCCCAGGAGTGGACATTTCACAGGGAAAGGCCAGGAAGGGTTCCACAGCGGTATGAGTAAAAGCGCCAGGATACCCCCGTTGGGGGTGGCAGTGCGCTATACAAGTACATACACATTTACATTTACATATCAAGTATTTGTCATTGCATACTTTCATGTGCAGGCCCTAGGTGTGTCAGCCAGTGATATTGCACATGTTATCTCATCTAGTTGCACAATTGATGTGTGATGACCTGTGTACACATGTCATGTGTGATGGGGCACTCTGTGGCACACATACCTTGACACTTGCCACATGTGTGTCTGTAGTCCAACTGCGTCATGCACAGCAGCAGTGGGATGGCACAGTCGTCACCACCCGCACCTGTTCCTGATGCCAGGGACAGGGACACTCTCTCAACTGACATGTCACAATCAGTGTGCCCCTATGTGTCAGGTGTGTGTCATGTGTTCCATTGAGCTTGCTGTTAGTGTTCCGTCAACTGCATCTGCTGTTGGTGCATCCAACATGTGTCTGTGTGGAGATGGGCATGGCACAGCTCTATGCACACCATGCCACATGTGGATTCCCACGGCTGTAGGGTCTGTGTGCATCGGACATCATATTTTCCCAGGCATACATGTCTGCGTCGTCTGAATGGCTGTGTTTAATTGTTGTCACGTGTACCCCTTCATCGCAATGTGTGTCATATGTACATTTGACATTCCATGTGACCTGTGCGTGTGCCTTGCAGTCAACTGTCTGGATGAGATGACATCCTTCCAATGCGGATGTGTGTCACTCCGATGATATCTCTGGCTGTTCACTCAGACTTGCCCCCAGCTCATTTCAGGGCATGTCATGTAGACTTGAGAATCAACAGATGTATCTGGCTTTTCGTAGGAATGCCAGCAAGCTGGCATATGTGTCCTGGATGTATTGCACACACCAGACTCCATAGTTACCAGATGTGTAGTGGCAGTTTAGCATGTGCTATGTTCATTGATATTGATGTTGGCAGACTCTCAATCTTCATGATTCCTAACAATGTCTTGCAAGGCACCGCCTGTCCCAAGAACAATGCCAGGCTTGGCTGTCATGAGGGAACGTGCCTGCATCCGACGTTACAGATTCACTCAACAGTTGATTGAGGACTTGACTGACAGGCTGGCACCACACCTCCAACCGCGACACAGGTATCCTACTGCGCTGACCCCAACAATGAAGGTGATGGCAGCCCTACGTTTTTTTGCCACAGGTACATTTCAATTGACCATAGCTGATGTTGGTGGGATGTCACAGACAATGTTCAGCCGTGTCCTGCGTGATGTTTTGGCAGCCATGTTGGAGCACCTTGATGAATTCATCAAATTTCCTACTCCTGAGGAGTTGACAGATGTCAAGGGTGATTTCTATGCCCTGGGAGGGATGCCCCATGTCATTGGGTCCATTGATGGGACACGTGTGGCTTTGGTACCACCACAGGCACAGGAGCAAGCCTATCACAACCGTAAACATTACCACTCAATAAATGCCCTTGTGGTGTGTCTTGCTATCATGCTGATTTTCCATGTCTGTGCACGTTTTCCAGGATCAGCACACAATGCCTACATCATGAGGCGTAGCAGGGTGCCACAAATGATGCTGCGACTGCACAACGAACAAGCATGTCTTGTTGGTGGGTATACTCTGTTGGTCCTGTGTGTTGCGGTATCTTTGGCTCTTACGGCATCTCCTGACCCACTTATTTACATGATGTTTCCATGTAGGGGACTCTGGATATCCCAACATGCCATGGCTAATGACACCTCTCCGCAACCCAAGAACAACTGCAGAGCACAGGTACAACAATGCACACGGGCAGACCAGGCAAGTGATTGATAGGACGTTTGGCCTCCTGAAGAGCCGATTCCGGTGCCTTGACAAGACAGGCGGGTCCCTCCCATATGCACCGGAGAAGGTGTGCAAAATCTTCATTGTGTGCTGCATGCTGCACAACATGGCAGTTGAGAAGGCAGTGCCACTCATCCTTGATCCTGATGAGGAGCAACACCCACCCGTGGAGGATCCAGGGCTTGGTCACGAGGCAAGTGATGAGGAGGATGATATCTGGAGTCAGCTCATACGCAACTTCTTCTCATAATGGTGAGTCACTGGGTATGAGTGTGCAAGCTTGTAGCATTGAGTGGCATGTGTTGCAATGTGTGTGTCCAGCTGACTGAATGCAAAGTGACTTGGATATGTGTACTAATGTGTCACTCGAGTGATGATGTCATGCCACACAGTTTTGCAGAGAGACTTTCTTTGAAATTTGCATATGTCCAACATTGTTCATGTTTTGTAACTGACCAAGTGTGCGGCGAGATTTGTTTTAGGTGACTTCTTGTGTGTCTGTCATTCCCAGGTTTTTGCGCCTGTTGTCTGCTCGTGTCATCTTTGTCCTCCTGCTATTTCTCATGAGGATTGCAACGTGTGCTGAATCAGCGTTCTATGCACGGACATGTGGAAATGTCAGTTTGGGTAAGGATTGTAGCAAGGCCTTTTGGTGGTGGTACGGGTTGGGAATGTGTGGGGACTGCTTATGTGCTGTTGTGGTACCATGCATACATGTCTTCTCACCATGGAGCATATAACATGTAGCATCACTCCCATGACATGATAGTCACCTTTCTTGACAGTCATCTGTAGTGGAGTGTGGAGTCTGATGAAGGCATCAATGTGCGTAAACCTTGCCTCTGAAACATTGCTGATGCTACGGGTGGACATAGTGTGGGACATCACAACAACTGGCTCTATGGTGATTTGCAGCATCTCCGTGTGCAGCAGGATGTGTTTGACTTATCCCATTGACTTGTGTGCCAGTTCATTGGGATTTATGACATCCGTGTTGTGAAGGGGGGGTCCAGCGTATGTCCCACATGTTCTGTTAACTGACCTGTGAGTCTGTTCGTATGGATGCATTTCCCTTTGTGTGAGGTTGTGCAATAAAGGTGTTCTGCACAATCCAAAGTGCCTCATCTCTGTCACTGCAGATCTCTTGCCAGTTTGCATGCGTCATCTATGGCATAATTGTCAAAGATTGAGCATATGAGTGTATGTGTACTTCGGCAACATGCATGCATTTCTTCATGGCTAATAATCTCTATTGTGCATGAAGTACCTGGTTGTGTATGTATTTGTGCAGGTTGCTCCCCACAACGGGACATCAACGCCTGCTGATGGTGTGTCTCCTGTGCGCAGCTCCGCATTTTGTTGCCTGATCCTGTGGCCGTCATTTTTGTTGATTCTTCATACATTTTTTCGGAGTGACCCATGAGTAACCTGACTAGGCCTGGGCGAAGCACTACGCTACGCTCGCGTAGTTTGCGAAGTTCGCGCTACTTCGCGCTACGCGAACTGCACGTAGCACAGTGCGAACACGAGTAGCGTAGTGTTGCGTAGTGCTGCGGTCATTTTTTGCTTGCTCGCGGTCCTCAACGTCAAGTTGGCGACCGCGAGCAAGCAAAATGACATCCTGGCGAGACTTTTTCCTTGTTCGCGATCGCGAGCATGGAAAATAAACCTCCCGGCGAGATTCCCAATGCGAGAAGGTCAGGTTTCTCATTGCGAGGGGTCGCGTATGCTCGCGACCGCTCGCGATGAGAAACTACCAGTTCGCGTTGAGAAAGCTGCAGCTCGAGTCAAAATCTACTCGAGCAGCAGAAAACTACAGCTCGCACTGTGCAAGATGCCATTTTCAATGATTGCACAGTGCCGGTTGCTTGTCCGCACTGTGCAATCATTGAAAACAACATCTTGCACAGTGCGAACATGTTACTTCGCAGTTCGCGAAGTGCTACGCGTAGCTCGCGTAGTGCGATCTTCACTTTGCGTAGCTTCGCGAAGTGCTACTTCGCGAACTACGCCCACCCTTAAACCTGACACTCCTTCCTTTACATACACCTGTTGCACTGTGCCTTTCTGACCTCCTTGTCTTTGTGTGCTACTTTTTGCCTAGTTTCTCACCCCTTCTGCCTGCTGCTGCCTCACCTGCGGCACCGCCCCACCGAGTGCCCTGATTCGGCAACCCACACGCCTACAAAATGCTCCTCCCTTCCTCCTCCACCCATTCTAAATGCAGCCAGCAGCTTGTCTATGCCACTGTTGCACCAATGCCGTGCCAAAGGCAGGACCGTCTGCGCCTGCAATGTGCACAGTGCACGACCCTCTGGTCCTTGCATGACCCACGTCACACAACAGGCTCATGCTGCAGCCACCCTCCAAGCAATGTCCTCCAGACAATCAACCGCCTGCTATCAGGCAACCTCTAAGCGCACACACGACACCTTTGCATGCTGAGTGTGCATCTCCAACTGCCTACACAGCGCTGCCCTGTCTACCAGACCCTGTCAGAACAACCAGGTCATGTGCCTCCTACTCCACACCCGCTCCGTCCACAAGCACGCCATTGGACTCTGTTACCTCCTCAACACAATGCCCCCACACATCACCTTCATGACAGTAACCTGGTAAAAAGCATCCTCAGCACACAACTTCTTCATTGCCATCTCAGACGGATACAAGATCACCCGCAGGGACGGCAACAACAATCCCGGAGGATGAATTGCAATTTATTCCCAAGTACAACCTCAGAGTCACAAATCCGGTTTTGCTCCAACCACCTGGCAACCCTCAGAGTAACACTCATCTACAGATCTCCAGGCCTACATCCACAATCCCGCAAAGCCATCAACACGTACATCTGCACGCATGCCCTCACCTCCACAGGCTACATGTGTCTGGGGGCCAGTAACTTCTTGCCGGAGGAAAACCACACCAACATCCAACATTGGTCCATCAACATTTGCATCCACGTCTCCGACAAGTAACACACTGCCCAACACCCTGCTACCGATCCCCCAAAGATGCTTGATGTAAGTCACCACAGACAAGCTGTGTGGGACACTCGAACCAACACCACCGCCACACCCTGCAACCTCACACACTGGATCAGCTACTGATCCAACAATCTTGCCACATTGACGGACTTTCCTGTGAAGCACAACAACAGTTAAGCCACCTGGGACAAGGCAGAACTACTGGACTGATACAGATCGAGCCGGACTCTTGTGCCAACCTTGCAACACAAAGTACCTTCATTTACCTTACAGCTCTGGAAAACGCCACACACAGCCATCACCATATCATCAGCAAGGACAAGTGGAGATCCTTCAGATAGGGCAGAGGCACCAAAACACACGACATCAAGGAGCTCATCAGCATTGTGAGTGAACTGACAGCAGATCTCCATCCAAAAGACACCCCACCCTTGCAAGGCAGATCACATCCCTTGCAACTTTCTACCACTGCAAGCTCATGGCCATACATGACTGCCTTGGCACACAGAGGCAGACAGCACTATTATCTGCAGGACAAACCCCCCTCAGGTTCTGGACTCCCGTCAGCAACAAATACACCACCTGGCTCATGTGCACCATCCACTCTGGCTCTCCATCAGGCCCATTCCCACACAACATCTCAACCACATCATTCCCCATCCTTGAAGCCCACATCCAGGGCGTCCTGAATGTCTCATTTGAGTTTGCCACATTCCATGGGAGCTGGAGGCATGAAGAGACCCAGGCCCTTCTTCAACAACGGATGGCAGTACCGCAGGATCTCCTGGAACATCACCCTGCTTCCCTACCCAGGAAATGTTATCAGGAAGACACTCAACGAGCGACTGACAAACTTCCTCCGTGCAAACAGCTCCAGGCAACCGGCACCAGAACATCTTCCACAGTAATCACACCATTGCAACCGTCATCATTGCCACCACCAACAACAACTTAGCCCTGCTCAACAACGGTGAGACCACCACCCTTGACCTCTCAACGGCATTCTACACCATGTGCTACCACACTGTCAGCTCACACATCTCCAACACTGGTATCCAGAGGAGGGCCTAGGATTAAATCACCAAGGCCCAGGGAGTCGGCCTCCACCCTGCAGCATGTGGTACACTGGGGTCATGTGGCCCATGCCCCAGGGCTAATCTCTCAGCGTGACGATCTTCAATGTCTCCATGACCCCCTCTCCACCATCACATGCGCACACGACCTCATCATCATCTCGTATGCCATTGACACTCAGCTGCTCCTCAACCTCACCAAAGACCCAGCCATTGCCAGATCCAACCTTCAAGAAGGCATGAGATCCATTGACAAATGGCTGACCATCAGCCACCTGAGGCTGGACTTGGACAGGACTGAGGTCATCATCTGAGGATTGTCCCCTTACGGCTGGGTTAACTCCTTGTGTCCCACCGGCCTGGGCACCGCACCAGCACCCAGTGGCCACGCACGCAAGCTGGTGTTCATCATGGACTCATCGCTCACATTTACCATGCAACTCAACACCATCTGTACCTCATGCTGCAACACCCTCCGCATGCTGCAAATGATCCACAGATAGATTCACTCCAAGGCAGACTCCAGGTTGACAGACCGTCCCCCAGGTCCACGACACCAGCCGGGTCAACTACAGCAACGCCCTCTACGGAGGAACAACAGCAAAACTGCAGGAGAAGTTGTCCACATCCAGGGTGCGTCCGCACACCTCATCTTCAACATCCCCCGCCCCAGCCACATCACCGTCCACCTGAGATAGCTACAATGGCTCACTGTCTGCTACAGTCCACAACCCCAGACCCAAAACCGACCTTGGACGTCTGTCATCCAACACCCCGTTGGCCCAACTCCGTGCAGCCCACCTTGCCCTGGCCACCATTCATCACATCCACAGAACAACTGCATGCAGGAGATAGTTCTCCCACCTCGCAAAACAGACCTGGGACTCCCTCCCCGGGCATCTCAACATGACCCATGACCTCTACACCTTCATGATACTCTGGCAAATTGGTCTGTCTGAGCAGTATTGCAAGCCTCCCCTCAGCAGCTTGAGGCCATCACGGGTGAGGATTGGGCTCCATGTCTGTATTTGGTGATACATTGTGACCCATGTGTGTCCTCGACCGGACTCAGATCCAAGTGTATGGATGGCTGGTGTTAGTTCCACACTCAGGCATACTTTGACATATCCCCACATGTATGTTGTGGACTCATGCTAAATGACTGCAACATAAAATTACAATTATACATTTTTTTATTATAGGTCTGGGGCGTGATTTGTGCACAGAAAAAGGTGCAATACAGGGACCATAGAATCCAAAGTTCACAGGGGGAGATGGGATCCTTGGCATTTGAATTCATCAGAGTCCAGGCCACAGTGTTTGGCATCATTGGTCAGACTGTGACCAGCAAGTCCATGTGGCAGATGATGTCAGTCAATGAGGTGATGCTGTCGCACATGGAGGCCAGGTGCCACGCCAGGTGACCTGGGAGATGTGGATGGTCCGCTGCCTCTCGCGGTCATTTCCGTGGACGACCCACCTTCCTCCGGAGACCCTCAGATGCAGGCTTTGACGATGCTTGGGACGCTCCGTCGGACGAATCCTCCTCCTCCTCCCTCCTTGTGGCTGGTGGTGGTCTTCGCCTGGTGGCACAGGGAGGGATGCCCATGTTGTCGGCGATCCGACGGAGTGAATGGCTTATGTCCCTTTGCACCACCAGGAGCTCAGCCAGTCTTGCCTCCATCCGTCCTTGGTGTTCTTGTTGACAGGCGTGTTGCTCAGCCTGCTGGTTCTTCATCTCTGTGAGGGTCACCACTACCTGGCTGAACTCCCTCGTGTCACGCCGGTATGCGTCCATGATGTTGTCTATGTGTGACATACCGGTCCCTTCAGCTGGCTGGTCAGGTTCTCGCCTCCGCCTGCCTCCACTCCCACCACCCCTGCCTACACGAGCCTGGGCTGCCGTTGTGGGCACATCGGGTCTACGGGACCCCTGAGGGATGGCAGTGGCAGTGTTGTCTGCCTCCTCCTGGGTGCCCGGCGCACCTTGTCCCTCCTGGTCAGACTGGCTCAGGTGTTCACTGCGGTTTCTCCTGGGATGTGGCAGGAATGGGGGTGGTGTTTGGCACAGATGTTCCTGAACCAGGTGCTGCAGGGGCTTGGACACCAGAGGGTCCAGGTCGGTCAGGGTCATCTGCGGAGTGTTATGAGGATTCGCTGCCGGTGGGATCAGGTTCCTCCCGAGCCTGGGACTGTGATTGTTTACCCCCATTGTTGGGGGGAGAATCATCACGTGGCCCTGTGTGTGAGAGACAGACAATGTTAATGCTGTTTCATGCAACATCCATGTTTCATACACATTCAAGTTGGCACTGTTCCTCCAGGTAGTTGTATGTGCCTAGCATTCTCCTCAATGTTCACTTGTGGATGGGTATGTTGCGAGGGACAGATTGATATGTTCTCCTGAGTCTTTGACATGTAGATTTTTGGCTTGGATGCTTCTTCGGCTATGTATTGGTGTTTTTGTGTTACATGTCCATTGTGACAGTGGGTAAATCCATTGCCTGTCCCGGGGGTGTCTGCTTATGTAAGGGGTGTGTGTGACAGGGCCTGCTGGTGGGTGTAGTGTAATTTGGCACTGGGGCTCCCAGGTGATGTAGCTGTCCCCCTATGGAGCATGCTGCCATGACAGTGAGTGTGTGTTACTGTCCTAGCTATCTGACCTTGTTGCCTTGGTGTTTGTGTTTGCACTGGTCACAGGAGGGCCTTGTGCTGCCTACACCCAGGCCAAGTGTCAGCTATCTTGTCAGTACTTTCCCAATCCCTGTGCATTGCGCATGGTGCATGGGTATGTACCTGGGCCATATGGGATGAGGGCAATTGTGTCTGATTTGGAGTTCAACAATGCGTTTTGTGACACCCACCCTCCCAGCATACGGGACATCCATTCTTGGGTTGGTGCTTCGTGTAGCATGGGACATAGCATGGCCTTGCTTTCTCAATGGGGCATACACATGTTATTGGCATTAGAGTTGTTTTTGACTGTGGTTCTGGCCGGTGAGGACTTGGGGGTAGTTGCGTGGATTTTGTGTAGTTGGGGTGTGGATGCCATTACCCCCATGTTACGTAAGTTGTTTGTGTACTCACCAGGCTCTGGAAGTCCTTGAAGTCCATGTACTCCCACCGGCGGAAGCAGGGCCATCACCTTCTCCTCCCAGGGATGGAAATGTACTGGTCTGCGGGTCCCACCCCCTCCAGTGATGTTGCTCTGGGCGTAGTCGTCATTCATTTTTCGCTTGACCACCCTCCGCAGATCGTACCACCTGGCTTGGCATTCAGTCCTGGTCCTTCTGATGGGTGCAACAGCATTCACCCTATCGACGATCCTCTGCCACAGGCGTTATTTTTCGGCTATGCTGGTCTGTCTGACCAATGTTCCAAACAGCTGTGGTTCGACTCTGATGACTTCATTGACAAGGATCTCCAGCTCCTCCCTTGTGAACTTTGGATTCTTGTCTGTGGGCATGGTGTGGGGTCAGGGTGTGGATGGTTGTGGGTGTGTGGGTCTGAATGTGAAGTTGTGAGTCTGAATGTGAAGAGGGGGTATGTGTGAAGGAGGTTGTGTGAAGGTCTATATGTTAAGGTGGATGGGTGCAGCTGTTGGTGTGTGCTCTCTAGCTGCAGTGAGTCTGTTGTAAAGGCTCATGGTTTGTGTATGTGGGCCCTTTTTATTGGTCCATTTGTGGGTGGGCCTCAGTTTTAATTTTTGGTGGGTGTGTTATAAGGGGTGGTTGTGAGTTTGCCCCTCCGTTTGCCTGTTTGGATGTGGCCAGGTCAGTCATTTCCATGTTTTGTGCACTGTAGACGTGTTTTGTGGTGTTGTGCGAGTCAAATAGACCCTCCTTGTGCTGTTTTACATTGCCTATGTACGGTGTGTCCATACGCGATGTTGTTGTGAGGTACGTACATACGCAATGTTGGGGTATGCACCGTACATACGCGATGATGTTGTTGTGAGGTGCATACATACGTAATGATGTTGTTGTGGGGTGCATACATCTGCGATGTTGGGGTACGCACCGTACATACACGATGATGTTGTTGTGAGGTGCGTACATACATGATGATGTTGTTGTGGGGTGCGTACATACGCGATGTTGGGGTACGCACAGTACATATGCGATGATGTTGTTGTGGGGTGCGTACATACGCGATGTTAGGGTACGCACCGTACATATGCGATGATGTTGTTGTGAGGTGCGTACATACGTCATGATGTTGTTGTGGGGTGCGTACATACGCGATGTTGGGGTACGCACCGTACATATGTGATGATGTTATTGTGGGGTGCGTACATACGCGATGTTGGGGTACGCACCGTACATATGTGATGATGTTGTTGTGGGGTGCGTACATACGCGATGTTGGGGTACGCACCGTACATACGCGATGATGTTGTTGTGGGGTGCGTACATACGCGATGTTGGGGTACGCACTGTACATACGCGATGATGTTGTTGTGGGGTGTGTACATACATGATGTTGGGGTACGCACCGTACATACGCGATGATGTTGTTGTGAGGGGCGTACATAGGCGATGTTGGTGTACGCACCATACAAACGCGATGATGTTGTTGTGGGGTGCGTACATACACGATGTTGGGGTACGCACCATACATATGTGATGATGTTGTGATGTTGGTGTACGCACCGTACATACGCGATGATGTTGTTGTAAGGTGTGTACATACGTGATGTTGTTGTTAGGTGCGTACATATGCATGGGGGCCTGTACGGCTCGCACCCCGGGAACTACTTTTCCCGGGATACGAGTAGTACAAAGTTTGCTTTGTAGCGGGTAAAGTCATTCCCCGTGTACGGGACGTTTTCCGTACAAATCCTAAATCGGAAAGCCCGTCCGGATCGTACTTGTACGGTCGGACTGTATTTTTAGGCTTCGTACGGAAAAGTGTCTGGGTCCGTCTCGTACAACTTTTCCCGATCTAATTCGTATGGATCGGGCCGATCCGTATGTATTTTTCCCATACAAATCGTACTTCACGGGTGGGATGGGACTTGTACGATTCGCACTGGAAAAATTACGGATGCGAGTCGTACGGAAAAAAAAAATACAGGATCGGAATCGACCCCTTGGTGTGCAGCAGGATTCTTATTTTTGAAATATTTCTATATGCGTAGAGAACAGTTTCCTTTCTATTTGGCTTAAGCTGTAACAATCACAAGGACTTAGCTTATATTATGCACTAAATTGCGTTGCTCTACAACATTCAAAGATTGAATGACATACATTGCCCTGTCTCCTGTTAAAAAATTAACAGGACGGTATATTACCGATTTTGATGCGGCAAGAATTAATGCATACAGTGGCTGTGTCAGCGAATACAGTTGATTGCAAAAAAGCAAAATCTCCTCATCATGGTCAATATCCCATCTTGATAACAGCTAAAATGTCTTTTAAAAGAAAAATACATTCAAACTACAATTACAAAAAAGACTTGGAATAGGCAAAAGAAAAAGCAGATAACGAAACCCGCAGAAATTACAAGACATCAGTATTAAAATCAGAATGGCATTAATTGCTATAGCAATGTTATTGCTAATCTTTTTTCCTACCTACCGTCTGTGAAAGAAATAAGAAACCAGCACGTAGATCAATATTTCTGCAACACATTGATAAATCTTCAATAACTTTTGTCAGAGAACCACATATGTGACTCTACAAGTGGCATAAAAGATCTGTTCAATATGTGTGGAGGTGCTAGCAGTGGCGTCACTAGGGCTGGTGTCACCCGGTGCGGGTAACTCATGGTGTCACCCCCTCACGACTTACCGCATGGACCTCCTCCGCTCTGAGTCCGCCAGTGGACACAGTTGGCAAATAACGGGACCATACAGAATCCTTAGTAACGTTTGTAAATATAGGTCCTATATTTACAAAATGTGCCTGTTAACAACAGTGTGATAATGACTCATTAATCAGGTTGTACAGTGGGCTACCTGCTAGTCAACAGTTTATTGGAATTTATAATATCATAGATATGGTACTTTGTACTGGTGTGGTGTTCCCACTATCCAGCAACACGATATATCAGTGGTCGAAGTAGGGGGAAAAAAGTAGGGGAACTGTGGGCGGAGAATCAGAGGGCGGGAATAACCCAAGGATTGGATCAGTGGGCGGAGCCAGAGGTGTGGCCAGAATGCGCAAACATCCCAATTTTTTGTATTTGTTTGGTTTCACTGCCCAGTTTTATCAACCAATGGATACACATGATTATTTAAGGTTATTATGAGTTATTGACAGTATAATGTATTCACAAAGTGGGATATACTTCTAATCACAGAGGGCCCGATTCACAGAACTAACTTAAGACAAAATCCTAAACTTACTACCATTTTCGTATTCACAGAAGGCACTTACTCATTTTGGTATTCACAGAAGACACTTACTCACAGAAGTTAGGAGTCCTAACTTTAGGACTCCTAATTGCCTTCTGTGAATACCGAAAGTCTTAAAATTAGGATTTTTCGCATTCTAGGAGTCCTAAAGTTAGGACTCCTAACTTTACTACTACTAAATTGAGAAAAATCCTAATTTTAAGGCTTTCGGTATTCACAGAAGGCATTTAGGAGTCCTAAAGTTAGGACTCCTATCTTTACTACTACTAAATTGAGAAAAATCCTAATTTTAAGACTTTCGGTATTCACAGAAGGCATTTAGGAGTCCTAAAGTTAGGAGTCCTAACCATACTACTACTAAAATGAGAAAAATCCTAATTTTAAGGCATTCGGAATTCACACAAGGCATTTAGGAGTCCTAAAGTTAGGAGTCCTAACTTTACTACTACTAAATTGAGAAAAATCATAATTTGAAGACTTTCGGTATTCACAGAAAGCATTTAGGAGTCCTAAAGTTAGGACTCCTAACTTCTGTGAATACCGAAATGAGTAAGTGCCTTCTGTGAATACCAAAATGAGTAAGTGCCTTCAGTGAATACCAAAATGGTAGTAAGTTTAAGATTTTGTCTTAAGTTAGTTCTGTTAATCGGGCCCTATATGTCCCCAAATACGATAAAAAGCACAAGCCATTTGTCTCCGAGCCATGGAGTTTCTGTCATCAGCACTTCTCCCTTTTCCACAACAGCAGTTCAAACATGAATGGCTAAAAATCCTAGTTTGCAAATGTTTTCTAAATAATAATGGCTCTGCCATATTTGCCTCATAATGCAAGATCTGCAGCATGATCTGACCATTTCAACTAATAAATTGTTTGTAGCTCAAACGTATCAAAAGTTAATAAAAAATGTGACTTGTGTTGCTGCGGAGTAAATGACAGTTAATAGCTCACTGTTCTATGTTAGGATTTTAACTTATAAACTGCAAGTAACAAAAGGATCTCTCTGACAAAAGCAGTAGCCCACTGGCCTATTTACATTATGTGCACTTTGTGATCTGCAAGGTACATGTTCTTTGCAGCAGGTACATTAACCCTATGAGCTACCTTTCCATGAGTCAAATCTTCCATTAGACAAAATTCCGATCTCTCTCTAGGAAGAACATTAATCACCTGAGTCATCATGACATTTTTATTGTTACCGAAAATTGCTGGAGGCCAGGAGGGAGGCAGCAAGCGCTTTTAAAACCATAATAGACTTGCAAAAATGATGCCTCCACCTAAAGTCAGCACCTGGTGCGGTCACACCAGTTGCACCGCCCTAGAGCTGGCCCTTCCCAGGGGTCCTGTGATCTCAGTTCTAGGGTGTGCTGCTTCATAGGCCTGCCCGCAAGACTGGAGGTGAACTTCAGTATGAATAGTGGTGGACAAGCCTTGAAGGTTAACCTACACTTGTCATGCTAGGGTCCACCTGCTGGTGCTATGACACCGGGGCTTCTAATGTCTTGCGAAGCCTTCTAAGGTCTAGCATGAGATAGTGCTCTCTCAGGAGAGTGGTCTGGTGGACTGGTTATTAGGGCTGAACCTGGTTTCCCAGTTACAAATTCAGCAGCTCTGGCCATAGTGCCACATCCTCTCCCCCACTGAACACCATACTGCCCCACTGAGAAAAACTCAGACTGTCTTCAACTACAACCCAATTGTTGCCAGCTATAAACACCTGGATGCGGTTCAATTTAAATTACGCACTGGGCAAGAGCAATATGTGGCCTACAAGTAAAAAGTGACAGCATCCTGGAAAAAGCAAACAATCATAGGGAATGCAAAATTTTGAAAACCATGTGAAATGTAAGCAGGAACAACATGCTTACCTTAACGCTTTTACACTCACTGTTCCGAAATCAGTGAGTGCTTTTGCCTGAAAAGTTAAGGACATGACAACAGGGCCCTGAATGGAACCATTTCAATGACCATTGCTTATATCCTTACAAAACGTAAGCAGTATGGTGAAAAAAGACAACATCCCTAAATGCAGAGCAGCAGTTCAAATTTTGTTTTTCAATCCTCACATTGCAGTACCTCCAGGATTGGTGCACTAGTTCCAAGCCCAGGGAAAACAAGGCCAAGACAACAAAAATTGCGCTTCATTGGCAAACTCTGTAAAAGTGGCGCTAATGTGTTTGGGTGTGAATAAAATCAATCTGGCCAGTTTGCTACCACTCTGTCTTACTTTATTTAGTTATCTATTTTGCATATTTTTAAACTTTTATTCCCGATGCTGCACTTTGGAATTAAATGTCAGAAAAATACGACATTGATTTTCCAGCAAAAGTGATTTTCTTTTGTGGATCCATTTCACAGGGGAGCAAATAAAAGAAAGGAGAGAAAAGAGAGTGAGAACTCCGTCTTGCAGCCACTGTCTTCAGTAAGAGAAGAACTGCCGGGCTAGCAGGCGAGAGGCCTCATCTTGTACACAGAGCTGCTGTGCCTGAAAGTCGTCTTCGCAGGCCTCCCGACAGCTCAAAAGATGGGCCCACAACTCGGTGATCAGAGGCAGGCAACCTCGCTCTGCACTGCCTTCGCCCTGCCCCTGCGCCCTGCTGGGTGTCACCCCCATGTGAGGGTGTCACCCGGTGCGGTCCGCACCCCCCGCATCCCCTGGGTGCTAGTCAGTTTCCTATTAATGAACAATAAGATGCTCAAGAATTCTGTATGGCTGTTCTAGAAATAGTAGCTAAGGATATTTCATTTGAGTTCTGACATTTTTGGTCAAAGCTGCTCTTGGGAATATGAATGCTTCCTTTGCCTACATTTGGGCTCCACTGTTACACAATTTGAAAGAATTTTATATCTACCAATATCTAATTGCAAATCAATTCCATTTCAAAATCTAATATGTTAAGCTGTGAAAAACAGCTTATGTCCAAACTGTAAATCAGAACTTGTCGCCACACTTAATTTAACAATGTTAACAAAATATCTAATTTTGATGATTCAGATATGTACTCTGAAAAAATTAAATATCAATATGTGTACTGTTAACTTTACTGCTTCCCAGATTTCTATTTCAGATCACACTTATTCTACTAGTGCTATAATTTTTCAGCATGGAGGGGTGGAAAATTTAAATACTACACCATCTATGTAATGAACAACATAGGTTGGATAGAATGTGATGATAATACTCTTACTTTTAATCACAGACTGCCCAAAAAATTACAAGACTGTTATCTCTTTATTTTACATCAAACATTCTAAGTTACTATGTTGCCATTGTAATGAAGCTACAAAAGTAATGTTGAGTTGTGCTTACATAATTCCTTTGGTTTTTGCTTTGTTCGCCATAAGTTGGCAGGGTATGTTCAGACGTGAGTCCCTTGCTCACTTTGCCACTGGATTCAAGCAAGCCTGGCTGAAGACGTCTGAAATGCCAGAAACCGGTCCTAGGATGCTTGTTTCCGGTCCAGGGAAGACATGGCTTGGCAGTTCGGGCTGGACTGTTCCCATGAGGCACAGGGTCAGACTGATTTGCATATGGCCATGTCTGAACTGGGGTGGCAGAGTGAGCTAAAGAACGGTGATGGATTAAACCCAGATCAGTTGACTGGGGGTGAGTGCTTGCAATGTTCAACACTCCGTCCATCATTTCCTTTGGTTTTTGCTACATAATTCAGTAGACATCTCATTTTGTGGCCTGGCAAGGTTGATGACATTTTTAGGAATTTACTGTAAGTATTGGTGTTTTTTGTATGGTTTTGCATAGATCACATAACTTTGATATATTTATCAACAGTTAGACATGCACAGAATCTATGTTTTTTTCACAATCCAATTGATTTGGTATTCTCCAGTGTTTCATGATGACTGCTGCCATATGATCATCATGAACTGTAAATGTTATACAGCAGGGTTCTCCAAAGTCAGTCCTGGAGGGAGAGATCCATGGCAGATGTTTAAGATAGCTACATTTATCTAAATGGGGATATGCTAAAAATCTGGAATGGATCAAGCCCTCCAGGACCAACGTTGAAGAACCCTGTTCTAAATGATGAAGAGATATGTTAGTTATGTAAAAAGAAATAAATAATGGATTGACTTGGAGTTATGTTTTTTACATACATTAAGACGTCACTCTAGTAGTGTAGTTTAACTTAACAGCTTCATCTATTGCAGGTGTGGCACCGTTGTAAACTGGCTTCCGAAATTTTTTTTTTTTTTACTTTTCAAGTTCCTCTATCTTATACTTGGAAAATTACATTGCATGTGAAAAAGAAATATACATTTACTGTTTCGTACAATTCGGAAAGTTGTAAAGTAATGAAATGTTGTTTTACAGAGCCACAAGTACAATAAACTTCTGTTTTGCGAAGGTAGAGATGCTCCTCTACTCTATGCCACTGTACTCCTCTTTGTGAAACCATAGGACATGCTAATCCACTCCACTGCATGACACAACACTCAACTGAATGACACGTCACTCCACTCTACCACACGCCACTGTACTGTACAAGAATCTACTCCACTCTATGGCACTTCACTCTACGCCTATTAGTCCTGTAAACCTTAGGCTGGTTTTCCCCCCCAACCTTTTGCCACTGCCCTCCACTTTTTGCTGAAATTAGTTTTTGCTGGCTTTAGGACTCTGTGTACATTACCACTGCTAATTAGAGTTAAAGTGCTCTCTCACTTTAGCATGATCAAATTGGCTTACACCTGCTTTGTATATTTGATTTACTAAGTCCTTTGTTGTGCGGTATACCATATACTCAGGGCCTGCAAAGTAAATGCTACTGGTGGGCTTGCAACACTTATTGTGCCACCACCTTAAATAGCCCCTTAAAACATGGCCTAGGACTGCCAATGCAGCCTGACTACAATTTTAGATTGCCAATTCACATTGGTAATATAACCCCCCTGCCTAGCCTTAAGCTACCCTTTCATTGCAAATAATTCCCTTTAAGGTAAGCTCCAGGTAGCCTAGCGGGCAGGGTGCATTTGAATTAAAACGTTGGACATGTACTTTTACGTTTCACAATTCCTGGTAGTGAAAAACTCCTAAAATCGTTTTTCACTACTGTGAAGCCTACCTCTCCCTTTGGATAACATTGGTTTGCCTTATTACATTTAACAAGTGCTAAGTTTTGATTGGGAACAGATAAGCATTTTGTGTTTAGTGTCTGAGAAATTGTAATTAAAAACCCTCTTTACTGTTAAAACCCGATTTTAAGTTACAATTTTGAAAATGCCACTTTTAGAAAGTTTTATTCAAACAGTGTCCCTCACAAAGAAGATTGGAGGAAAGGATGGATATAGAAATGCAATGAGATCTATATGAGTTTGTCCATCCGGACAAGACTTTTTAAATATATTTATGTTTAAGAAAAGCACAAAACAATCAAGTGGAACACAAACACTGTGACAGTTAAAAAGGAAAGAGAGGCTCAGGCATTTTTAAACACTTGGGGAAGAGTAAACAGATTGCCAAGCAAATATACAAACCAACACCATAGCACAATTAATTAGATAATTTATTTGCCAGTGTCAATGTGTGTACAGTCAACGATGTTTCGATCCCTTAGAAACAGAGTACCAGGATCATCATCAGGACATAGTTATGTATGCCTGAGACTAATGCCTGTTGATCATTCACAGCAGTGAACAAGGTCCCGCAAGGGACAGAGAGGAACTGAAGAGGCAAGCGCAGTAGTGCGTGCCAAATAGAGATTCACTTTGGCGGTCTGGTGACTTATGGCTGAATGAGGTGCGGGTGGTATAACCCCAGTGGAATGCAAAAAAGATTTGCAAAGATTGGCCGTCCAATGTGAAAGCCAGTTGATCTATGCGGCGTGTCCCGTATCTGCCTTGGGGGTCCAATTCCTAGCAATGAGGGAAGTGATAGCCGGACCACTGGTAGCCGATTTTTTTGCAGTTTTTTGCTTTTCTTAAACATAAATATATTAAAAGAATTAATATAGATCTCATTGCATTTCTATATTCACCCTTTCCTCTAATCTTCTTTGTGAGGGAACCCTGTTTGTATAAAATATACGTACTCAAGTTCCCTGACCAATCTAAAATTGGGTTCCCTTGTCTACATATAACACACACTTTTACAAAGTTGCCATTTTCATGTCCTAACTATTTAGAGCCTGTAACATATCCCTGGGTTACATGACTGGGTGTAGTTGGCAGTAGGAAAATAGAGGGATTAGGTGTGCCTGGTTGGGCCACCAACTGGCAGGATGGTGGACGGAGCTGGGCCCAGCCCCACTTTCAACTGAGTAGGCTGTGCTCTGCCTGTACACAAAGGACTTGTCACCCCTGCATTGTATATCCAGTCAGCTTAGAGCCAGGTCAGGGGAGGCAGGAAACCTCAAGCGTTTATAAGGAAATTCACTATGAACATCTCCTACTTCTAAGAAGGCACCAGGTATAAAAATAAGACCCTCTGACCCACTCTTCAGTTCAATTTCTGATCCTAAGGAAGGACTCTCAGAGGACTGCCTGCTGCTGTGACCAGCTGTGTGCTCCACAGTAATGCTTTGCCGCAACTAGCTGGACTACGTTGCTGCCTGGAGCCTGCCTTCAACCCTTAGAGGCCTGCCTTGCTGCTTGAGCCATGCTTTATCACTTGAACACAGGACTACCAGAGTGACTCCAAGGGCTAGTTGGCTGTCCTCCTGATCCGAGCCTCAGGGACATAAAAGACTCCAATCATCTTGAACCCGCACCTGGACCGAGCCTGGGTCCTAACCCCCTAAGTGGTGCTCCTGCAGTCCAGGACCCTTGGTGGCAGTGCTAAAGGAGCCTATATTGCAAACATCCAAAACGTGGGACTAAAAACATTTTTGGCTGAAAACTGCTCTTAGAACTGAGAGAAGACCAAGACAACCCTGCTTGTCTATTTACACAAATTGCATCGCAGTTTGGCCATACTTCGCTGCAGCTCCCACTACATTCTTCTCTGCAGCAACAAATTCTTTTCAGTGGTCCTTCACCTAAAGGGAGATCCAGCCTTGTGGACCTATCCTTGCCTTTAGCCTCCATACTCATCCCTCTGGATATTTTTGACTTCCAAAGAAAAGACTAAGTTCAAATGTAGAAATCTTAACTGGGATTTCATCTAGCAGCTCCCCAACAATGATGCTGCCTCCTCGGACACTGTCAGCAGCCTTGCTCCACTAAAATTTACCTTCTCAGAACTCTTTTCTTTGAAATTTTGAGTCCAAAGGTAAGCAGAGAGCGGGCCAAATACCCTTTCTGTATCCGACTCAATCTCCATCGTGGTAGGCCAAATTTTTTTACTTTGACCGGGCTTGCCTGACTAGATGTCCGCAGATACTTCTTGGATTTTTTAGGGGCTATTTTTTACCGTACACTTTTAAGATTCCTAATTACGGTTTTATGGATTGAATTTTTGTCATTTTGTTACAATAACTTATTAAAATATACTCTAATTTTCTAAATTGGTGTGGGGTTTTTCTTGTGTTATGCTTCACTTTATTGCTGTTTGTGTGCTGCATAAATGCTTACACACTGCATCTAAGTTAAGCTTAAGTGTTTTTGTGCCAAGCTACCAGAGGGTTAAGCACAGGTAAATATAGTGACTTTTGTGGTTTACCCTGGCAGGGATTGTGGCTGTTTCTTGTTGCTTGAGCAGTGTTAACAACCAACTCAACCAATATTTCAATTTCTCACAACACCTCTCCACTGCAACACACTGTGCGGCACCCCACTCTCTGACATGCCACTCCACTGTACTCCTTTCCATTCTCTAACACTGTACTCATTGTATTACACTTAATAAAAGTGCACCCAAACTCATGCCACTCAATGACACTTTAGTCAATGACACATGACTGGTTGAGACTCCAATCAACAACAATCAACTATACGACACTGTAGTGTACGCCACACCACTCAAATCAACCTTAATCCACTAAGGGGCACATGCACAACTGTTTTTAGCTGTTGCGATTGGAGATTCAGCCCATTTGAGACCGCTAAAACGGCTTGTGTAATGTTCCAACCCAACTCGCAAAAAAGGGTTTGTGAATCGGTATTAGGAAGGGGCATGCCAATGGCGTCCCTTCCTAATAACAAGTCCCAAGGGCATGTTCTATTGTTTTGTGGCTAGAATGCGGTTGCAAAACAATTGTTATTTACTGGTTACTTTAAGCAGGTGGTAAGCCAGTCGCTAACAGGAAGGGTCCCCTGGGAACCCCCTCCCCTTTTTGACTGGCAGCGAAAGCGTTTTTTAAGAGCATGCATTGGTCTCAGAGACCACTGCCTACTCTTCAAAGAGGAAACTGAAACATTTCATTTTTCTTTTTGAAATGCATCCAGTTTTCCTTTAAGGAAAATGGGCTGCATTTAAAAAAAATACTTTATTAAAAAGCAAACGCAGACATGGTGGTCTGCTGTCCCAAGCAGGCCACCATTCCTGTGTTATTGGCCATTCCAAATGGGTCGCAATTGCAACCTGCCTCATGAAAATTGATGCAGAAGGTCATTTGCAACCTGATTGGGAATTGTTAATGTGTCTGAGACACATTAGCACATTTCATTTTGCAACTCACATATTGGGAGTTGCTAAAAATCGCCGTTTGTGAATCGCATATTAAATGGTCATACATTTGCCCCTAAGAGACTTTGCAGGACCATACTTCACCCTATCCCACTGCACAACACTGTAGTCCACTCCATTGCACTGTGCAACACTCTACTACACTGTACGTCACTCTATAATACTCTACTCCACTCTACAACACTCTGTGCTCATCCATTCTACAACAATGTACTCCACTCTATGCAGCATACACTATTGTACTAGACTATTAGACTACAGGTCCACGTGCCAGCTCCCCCTGCGACAGTTCTCCTGTCCAACTTGCCTACAGTCCTCTACCGTGTGCTGCCTGTATACCTCTGTTTCTGCCTCCTCTGCTCACTTCTTGCTCTGTTTTGCCTTTTCTGCTTGTGTTTCTTCCCTCTGTTTTGCCTTTTTCCACTCATTTTTCTGACCTCCATTTAACCTTTCCTGCTCATTTTTCTACCTTCTGTTTTGCCATCTTTTGCTCTGTTTTGACTTTTCTGCTTATTTTCTGTTTTGCCATTTCCATCCATTGTTCTGCCCTCTGTTTTGCCCTCTTCTGTTTTAGTTTCTCCCTTCTTCTTTAGTTTCCTCTGGGCCTGGCTTTACGATGGAGACCTCGCACCCCAGAGCCCCGATACCCCCAGAGGCGACTGTGCTCTTCAGTGCCGATTGATTGATTCACTTTATTCCACTATATGCTCCTCCACTGTAGTAGACTTTACTATAGTCTATGCTACTTTCCCACACTCTGCTCCACTCTATAATGCTGTTTGACACTCTAGTCCAGTCTACCAAAACCACTCCACTCTACTATATGACACTCCACTTGACTGTATGCTACTCCACTGTAGAACACTCAATAGCACTCTGTGGCCCTCCACTGTATGCAACTGTACACCACTGGATGACACTAGATGAGAGGTTACTTCACTCTAATATGCAAGAAAGTAATCCACTCCACTCTACGAGACTCTATACCACTTCACTATACGAGACGCCACTCAACTGTATGATAATCCCTCTACAGTATATGGTACTCCACCTCACTGCAGTGTGCAGCACACCACTCCATACTCTGACACTCAACTCCACTTTAGAGCAAGCCACTCCATTCTATGACATGCCACTTTAATACCCTCCATTGTAAGAGACTTTAAAACCTTCAACTGTATAACTCAGCACTACTTTCTACAGCACTACAGTCTACGCCGCTTCATCAGAAGGCACTTAGCAACATTATAATACACTGTACGACAATGTATGATACTCTACTCAGTCTATTCCATTCTACAACAATACATTCAATGACAGTCAACTTGTCAATACTCCACTTGAGGAGAATCCAGTAGATGGCACTCCCCTCTATGAAACTCTACTGTACAACACTCCATTCTACGACACTCCAGTGTACAGCACAGCACTATACTTAATGGTTCTCCACTCTCTAACAGTATACTACTCTTTACATACAATTAGATATCACTGTAGTACTCTATTATAAAGTTACTTGTGTTATCTGTCCGTCACCCATGTCGCTTGCACTGTACACAATACCGGAACATTGTAGAATAGACTAGAACAGTGGAGCTTTGCAGTCATGAGGTTCAAGAATGTAGAGTGAGGAGCCTGCGCACTCCCAAATTGGGAGGTGGTATGCTGTGGCTCAAGTGAATGGAATAAAGCTTATGCTTCCATTCACTCTCTGGTCTGTGTATTAAGCAACTTTCTTGCATTGGACACTGGCAACAAGGATGTGATATCTGCAGGAGCACCTCAAAATGCACTCAATACAGCAGGGAAATTGAGCGTGGCCATTCTCAGGAACTGAAGGGTATTCAGGAAAGTACCCTGGTCACAAGACTGAGTCTAGGATTGTTGTGTCAACGTACTTTGATAATCAGTAAGTACATTTGCAGATGGTCACTGGTTGTGAGCCTGAGCAGTAATTAAGTAGCTACTGGCAGGGATCACTGTAGTGACTTAATGATCATCCTGATGTGACCGCCTGTTTAGCGGTTGAGTTATTGACTTGGGAGAAAACTGTGTGCCAGAGAGATGTGCCGATATTAACCTCCATCGAGCATGTTGACATTTTAAGTGAGAGTTAACTGTTGTATGCCACTCTCCACTCCCAAAGTCAGTGTGAAAAGGCATGCAGCTTTCTGACCAGGGTACATACTGAACATGAAGAATCCCCTCCTAATATATTGCCAAACTTAAGCAGCTACAACATGTTAGGACCGTGTTTGATGCCATCTAAACGCAGCAACAAACTGTTGCCATCAAGCCATCAAAGGCACCAGGCCTCAACAGAATCCCGGGGGACTTATTCAAACACTGCCAGGAATTATGGGTACCATTCATAAACGAACTAACAAATTCAATAGCTAGGGGACAGCTGGTACCACCGTCCTGGAATGGAGCTGAGATAGTCCCCATCCATAAAAAGGGTAGCAGGGAAGAGCCTGCAAATTACAAGCCTATAAGCCTGATAGATGTCCTGCAGGTTTATGTTAAACATATTTTAACTAGGCTTACTGATTGGATGACAGAAGAAAACATACTATCACCATGCCAGGCAGGTTTCAGGCAAAAAACAAGTACAATAGATCAAGTATTTAGATTGATGATCATCAGTTTGGAAATATGCAAGATTAAGATCCAGCCACCTATATGTCGTCTTTATTGACCTAAAGGCACCATTCGACTCCATCCCAGCTGTGGGAATCCTTACACCAACAGGGTGTATCTGACGAGATCTAAATTCAAATCATCAGGTTGCACCAAGACAACTACGCCAAGGTGCGATGGGGCAAAGGAGGTGAGCTTACTGACAAGATCCCAGTCAAGAGGGGAGTGCGCCAGGGCTCTGTCCTGGCGCTGACTCTCTTTCTCTTGTATGTAAATGATTTGGTTAAACATCTCCAAAACTGTGTGCATGATTCACCAAAATTGGGAGGTAATTAGATCTGCGCCCTAACATTTACGGACAACACTATCTTGTTGTCCCAAACACCTAGTTGCTTGCAGAATTTGCTTCACAGCCTTAATGAATATTGTAAAGTAAAAGGTCTTGAGGTGAACCCAACAAAAACGAAATATATGAAAGGCCACATAGAAGTTTTAAGAACAAACTATACTTGAATGGCACTGAACTCGAACGTGTATCAAATTTCGTATAACTGGGGGTCACTTTAGACTCTAAACTTTCATAGGCCGCACAGACAGAGAAGTCGAAGGCTATTCTAACACAAAACTCTATCCCTATTGTAAAAAAACAATCTGCAACATCCTCTAAAGCCATCACTTCCGCTCTGGATGTTTATAAGGCCATAGCACAAACTGCTGCTCTATACGGTGCAGAGATTTGGGGAAGTGGCACTCTTAAACCTTTAATTATTGTCGAAAATAAAAGTTTGAGAATGTTTGTTGCCCTTCCCCAACATACTCCATTGACCCCCCCTGATCTACGATTTGGGTATTACACGCTTGGAGTATTTAGCAATTTGGAGAACACTGTCGTTCTGGATTAGAACCTGGACAAAACCGGAGCTAACAGTGTATAGAGAATCACTTACTGAACTCCTGGCACCCAAGTTTCTTTCCCTTGGTTGACTCACATTAGAACATGGTTTTCGGACGCAGGACTAAGCAGATATTGGTTGAACCCAAGTCTGCTGACTCCTTAGTCAAAACGCGAGATCAAAGTCCTATTTTGGGAATTTGTTAGCGATAAGGTAATTTCAAGCAGTTCTCATGGAAGACTAAGCGTGCAATTCCTCCAGTTCAAAATGACACCTCATTTTGAGACGTTCTTAGATTAGATAGAACCTTTATTGGCAAATGTATATACCTGGAATTTAGATACAGTATATTAAAATTAAACAGTTTTGTTGCCAAATGATCAATGTCACAACTCAAGGAGGGGGAGTCCCACTGCACCTTATGTCGAATGGGGGTTGATGAAGATATTCCACATGTTTTGTTCTTCTGCCCAGCATATAGACTAGCTAGAAGGAAGTGGATAAAACCAATAGCCAGTTGCCTTAGCGTCAGGAGGATTAATGATATGTTGAGAATATTAAAAACTGACACCTCCCGCCTAATAGTTTTTGCTCTCAGCCGATTCCTACTGGCTGTTCACTTTATAAGGAAAAGGGGAGGGCAAAAATTATAACTTTTTTAAACTGGCTGTCAATCTAAAGCACTCACCTGGAGGTAATGCTGCACAATTTGGTAAGAACATTTATGACAAAAACCAAAGGGGATTATATACCCTGGCTAAAACCAAATGAAATTGAAATAGCTACACTCTGTGTAAAAACGGAAGTATTTTTAAACTGTTGTGTACTGTATTAGTTCCCATGTTCTTAGTAATAATTGATGGTTTTAAGAAGTGATAGCTCTAGCTTAATATAGGCATTTTATGGAACTTTTTATGAATACTTAAATTCTACCAGTCCTTCTATCAGTTTGGATATAAATTAATTCAAGCCAATGTTCTTGTATAATGGTATAGTATAAGATTTTGTACCATTATGCACTTATTGTACACGTACTTTCCAAGAACTTGATATTAGGACAGGATAAATATTATTTAGCTGCTATTATATTGCATAAGCACTTTACAAGTGAACAAGACAATAGGGTAACCCCCAGATTTTCAAGACCAACTGGTGGAACTCATCTAGACTCAAAATGAACTTTAACGGACTAGATGTCTATAGATTTGACAAAGTGAGAAATGGATGAATGCATTTCTAAAAAAAATGTATGCATGTATTGTATTTTATTGTTCCATTACGTTTATGGCCTTATAGGCCGAAATAAAGTATTTTGAATTGAATTGAATTGAGTGCGAGCAGTATGCACTGAGCATGAGAATTCAGCACCGTTACCATGCCTCAGTTGCTGGGGGTGTGCGCTGAACATGAGAATCAGTCACATAGGTGCCTTCAAACCGATGTGAGTTTGATTGATGCCGCGCTCAAGCAGCTAAAAACTGGTGTGGACATGAGGGGAACCGTTAACTTGTTTCAATTTCAGCAAAATTATAATTCGCCACCCAAGAACCAGAAGTAGGGTCTTACTCCAGTAGGACCACTTAACTTCCTTTAATCTGCCTTCATGAGTGCAATTGGTATCCTTGTTTCAATGGGATTCTGCAGGAACCCAGAGGGAGGAGCATCTGCAAGAAGTCTAA
Organism: Triturus cristatus; assembly: GCF_964204655.1. Classification (NCBI taxonomy): domain Eukaryota; kingdom Metazoa; phylum Chordata; class Amphibia; order Caudata; family Salamandridae; genus Triturus; species Triturus cristatus. The sequence goes on from NC_140592.1 coordinate 249,700,426, forward strand.
GGAAGACTTTCCGTGGTACGCCACCTACAGCCTGGCAGATGCTACATTTTGTCCCAAGCCTGCAAGGAGCACTTGCTTCACTGATTTCAGGCTTCAGAGCCCTCTCCTGTCTAAACAGAGCCGGAATCTCCTGGAGGCAGTTGAGGAATACCACACTAATGTAGGCAGTGATAAAAAGAGATCTGTAACTCAATATGTGAACACATCGTGCTTTGCCATATACTATGAAACCTTTTCCCCTACTTGGTTGTGAGGGTAGGGAGGTGGGGAAAGTAGTGCGGGAGATATTTTATGAGACTGCAGAAATAAGAAATTAGTATACAGAGTGTTATTAGAACCACCAATGAAGTGGAACAAATTGAAAAATGTCTTTTACAATTATTCCATTGTTTACAGGCCGACTTTTGGGTCAAGAGAGGAAGAGTGCCTTATTGCAACATTGTCTAGGAGAAGAGGAACAAGAAATCCGAGAGAATCTATCTGATCTGAGTGCTGATGAATCCGGGGGTTAACCCGTTCTGTGCCCATGACGAGCTGGACCAGCTCGTCATGACACCCACCAACGGGGGAAGCGCTGGCGCTCCCCCCGTGAGTGGTCGATCCTTTTTTTTTTTACTGGGAAGGCGGGGGAAGACCTTCCCCTGCCTCCCCCCGCCCCCCACCCCCACGTCATCAATAAAGTCCAGCGCGCGAGCCGCGCTGACGTCATTGGAGGTTTCCCCTTTGTTCTCCGTCGCGCAGGAAGCCATTTGCTTCCTGCACAACGGAGAAGAAAGGTGAGTTTTGGGGCTGGGGAGGGGGGATTTGGACTCGGGAAATGTCCTTTTCTTTTTTGTGCTGGCAGCTGTCCCCCCCTCTCTTCCTATTATTCCCTCTCTTTCTGTCTTGCTCCTCATTTACTGAAAACCGTAACTTTCATTTAGGTGCTTCCCTGTGAAATGGATCCAAAAAAGAAAAACACTTGCGGGAAATGCCCTTTTTCTGACATTTATCTATTCCAAAGTGCAGCAGGATGGAGAGAAATAGAAGGTTTTAAATATAAAAATAAATACATAACTAAATAAAGCAAGACAGAGGGGTTGTAAAGTGGCCAGATTGGTTTTATTTACATCCAAATACATGAGCCTCACTTTACAGACTCTGCCAGTGAAGCGCTACTTTTGTTTTCTCGTCTTTCTTTGAACAGCATTGTTGTTCCCAGGTGGGAAAGTGTACCATTCCTGGAGGTACTGCAATACCTGGTTGATGGGTGGATTGGAAAACACAATGTGTACCATGGCTCTGTGTTTATGGATGTGGTCTTTTTATACCATACTGCTTACGTTTTGTAAGGATATAAGCAATGGACAGTGAAACGGTTCCCTTCAGGGCCCTCTAGTCATGTCCATAACTTTTCAGTTAAAACCACTCGCTGATTTCTGAATAGTGATTGAGAGATCGTTAAGGTAACCATGTTGTTTCTGCTTACATTTCACATGCTTTGCATTCCCTATGAGTGGTTGCTTTTTTTTTTTTTTTAGGCAACATATTACTCTTATCAAGTGCATAATTTGAATTGAGCCACATCCAAGTGTTTATAGCGGGCACAATTAGGTCATAGCTGAAGGCAGTGCGAGTTTCTCTCAGTGGGCAAGTATGGTGTTCAGTGAGGGAGAGGATGTGGCACTATGGCCAGAGCTGTCGAATTTGGAACTGGGGAACCGGGTTCAGCCTTCATGACCAGTCCACCAGACCACTGTACTGAGGGAGCACATTCCCATGCTAGACCTTAGAAGGCTCCACTAGACCTAAGAAGGCTTGATGTCTTAGCACAAGCAGGTGTACCCTAGTGGTGTCAATTGTGGGTTAACCTTGAAGGCCTGTCCACCACAATCCATACTGAAGTTCATCTCCAGTCTTGCGGGCAGGCCTACGAAGCAGCACACCCTAGAGTAACAGTGATCTAGTCGCTGTGACTCTGTCACTAAGGTCACATGAACCTTGAGCAGGTTTGGGCGATGCGAATGGTGTGACCTCACTGGGTACCTATTTCGGGTGGGTGTGTAGTGTTTGCAATTATATTATGGTTTGAAAAAAACTTGCTGCCTCCTTCCTGGCCTCCAGCAATTTTCAGAAACAATAAAAATGTCATGATAACTTTGGTGATTAATGTTCTTCCTAGAGAGAGATGGAGTTTTGTCTAGTGGAAGGGTTGACTCCTGGAAAGGTAGCACAGAGGGTTAATGTGCCTGCTGCAAAGAACATGTACCATGCAGATCACAAAGTGCAATGCTTTAATGGGGGGACCATGATGAATGGTCATTTAATGTCAGCTGTAGATGATGGATCCCTGAACAGTGTCATGTATGTGCATGTTTGCATTGTGCGGAGGGGATTACCAGGTAATTATTCACGCAGCTCTCTGATGGATGTCACATGTGGTTTTTCTGAGTCCCCAGATAGATCATGCAGTCTGTGTGTTCTCTTTTGTACTGCCAGTCACCGGTGTATTCAACTGTGTAGCCTTGGACCGTGTCATGTATGTGCATGTAACTTGCATGATCGAGGTAACTATTAGCGGCGATACTAAGTGTCTCTCGGACCTCTTTTTCGAATGATCGCCGTCCTTTTTCCCCAGCAACCCCCCCTCCCAGGGGCGGCAATCTGAGAGATAGCCCCGGGCGCCACAAGCTCTAGCTACGCCTCTGCCCCCGATGTCTCTTTGTTATGCATTCCTGCTGCACGATCGTTCGATCGTGCAGCAGGAATGGCCACTAGCGCCAGGGTTTTTTTTCTTTTTTTAGGTTTGGGGTTGTTTGTGGGAGCGGCCCCTTAGGCAAGGGTCGCTCCCCTTATGGCCACATTATTTTTTAAATATTTTAAAGTGCAAACAAAATCAAAGAGGTAGCAGACGATACGTTACAAGAGGAAAAAGTGATGTGTGCATGTTACAAAAGAGTACAAAATACAAGTAGAGGTAAAATACTGCAATAAATGGCAGACACTCAGAAAACAAGAGCAAACGTTACGTTACATGAGGCAATGGTGGTAATTGTGCATGTATCAAAAGCAAACAAAATACAAGAGGTAGCAAACAATACGTTACAAGAGGAAAAGTGACATGTGTGCAAGTTACAAAAGAGTACAAAGTACAAGTAGAGGTATAAAAGTGCAATAAATGGCATACATTCAAAACACAGGAACACACTGGGAAGGCACATCTATAGGCATGGAGAACAGAATTTCCTATAATGTAAAGACTTCCTTCAGACAATAGAGAGGGCGTGAATTAAGTTTGGAAGTGTCTTTGCAGGAGGAGAACTTTGAGGTCAGTTTTGAAGGACTGGGAAGAGGGGGTTGTCAGGAGCTCAGGCTGAGTTCCAGATTCTCGCCGCGTTGCCTGTAAAGGATTGGGCCATCGATCTTTCCTTCTTGAAAGTGGGAGCTTCAAGCAATACATTTTGCGCAGTACGTGATGGTCTAGAGCATTATATGCATATGTGACATTAATGTTTTTTTCTCCTTTTTATTCTAGTCTAAAGCTTTTGATTCCTGTTTCCGGTTTCGACAGTGGTTGTTCTGCAGTTTTGTGTAGTTGCATTTTTTTGGTAAGAATTTTTTTTTTTGTACTTACTCCAAATGAGTAATATTGTAATGTTTGAATTAATTTTTTGTAAGTGATGTCATAATGACAGCATATTTAGTTAGTGGTTTGAGCATAAAATTCTTTGCGATGTGTTTTGCATTGTCATGTGTAATTTATTTTCTCTTTCTTTTTTAGTGGGATATTGTTGATCCATACTGTGTCTGTGCAGAGTAGGTGGGGGTGAGTAGTTTAGCTGCCTCTGGCAAGTGAGTGGTATTGTTTTGGAGTATATATGTGTTTTTGATAAAGGTGCTTTTTGTTTAGTACTTATTTTACAAAGTGTTTGTTGTTGTTGACTTCTTTGATAAGTTACCTTTATTAATAAGCATTATGGCTAGCCGTAGAATGACTGCTCAACAGGTGGTTGGTATGCTTCTTGAATCTTCCTCTGAGCATGATTATGAGACTGACAGTGCGTCTGAGGGAAAGGAGGGAGGGGAAGATTCTGGCAGTGAGTTTTCTCTCCACATGGAATCATCGGATGATGAAGGTACTCTCAGTGCAGATGAAGGTACTCTTGGTGTGGATGAAGCAACTCTCAGTGCGGATGAAGTGCCTGTCTTAGAGGAGGAAACTGCTGTGCCGATGGTGCAAGAGGCATCTGGATTGCAGTCTGAGGCTGCTAGGCTTCCTACTGGAAGTGCTGGACTTTGGGTTGATCCAAACATGGTGCAGCCGGTGTTGCCTGCCTTTAGCGGTGATGCAGGGTGTAGAGTGGATTGTGAACACTTTTTGCCTATACAGTTTTTTCAGTTGTTTATGGATGATGTATTTTTGCGTGAGATTGTTGAGCAGACGAATTTGTATGCTGAACAGTTTTTGAGGGACAACAGTGACAAACTTAGGCCCAGTCTAGAGCTACCCGGTGGTCTCCCACATATCTGGAAGAGATTAAGAAGTTTTTTGGTTTGACTTTATTGATGGGTGTGGAAAGGAAGCCAACCTTGGCTTCATATTGGTCTACTAGCCCCTTGTTGGCAACTGCCATATTTCCTGCAGTTATGACTCGTAATCGGTATTTACTTTTGCTACGTATGCTGCATTTTGTTGATAATTCTATGGCGTTGCCACGAGATCACCCTGACTGTGACCGTCTTTTTAAGATTCGGCCCGTTCTTGATCACTTTGTAGATCGATTTTCTGAGATCTATACTCCAGGGAAAGAAATATCTATTGATGAGTCTTTGGTCTTGTTCAAGGGCCGTTTGGTTTTAAGGCAGTACATCCCTAGCAAGAGGGCACGCTATGGAATTAAGCTGTATACGTTGTCTGAGAGTTGGACAGGATATGTTTTTAATTTTCGAGTGTACACTGGTAGAGATTCTACTATTGACCCCCCAGGTTTGTACGTCCACTTTTGGAGTTTCAGAGAAAATTGTGTGGGATCTTGCTAGAAGACTGTTTAACAGAGGCCACCATTTGTACCTTGATAACTTCTATACTGCTGTGCAATTATTTAAGGAATTGTATAAAGTTGACACTTTTGCATGTGGCACAATCCGCTCTAACCGTAAAAGTTATCCGAAAGAGCTTGTTTGCAAAAAACTTCAGAGGGGGCAGTGCAGTTCCTTGCGTAGTGATGAACTACTAGCTGTAAGATTTGTGGACAGGAGGGATGTGTACATGCTGACTACCATCCATGATGAGAGTACTTCACCTGTGGCTGTTTGGGGTCAGGTTGCTGAAGTGCGCAAACCTGTGTGCATTCTAGACTACAATAAGCACATGGGTGGTGTTGACAGAGTAGATCAGAGGTTGGAACCTTACTCTGCTATTTGGAAGGCTTATGTTTGGTATAAGAAGTTGGCCATCCATTTCTTCGAATTAGCAAATTTCAATGCTTTTATTGTGTTCAAGGAGTGTTCTCCTGCGTCAAAGTTGACATTTCTTCTGTTTCAGCACTCTGTGATAGCTAGACTTGTTGTTGTGGAACAGGCAAGTGTTCCTAGATTTGGAGTGGTGGAGGATGTGGCTCGATTGAAAGATCGCCACTTTCCTGATCACATCCCTCCCACACCTTCAAAAGATTTTCCCACTAGGAGATTATGGGCCCGATTCACAGAACTAACTTAAGACAAAATCCTAAACTTACTACCATTTTCGTATTCACAGAAGGCACTTACTCATTTTGGTATTCACAGAAGACACTTACTCACTTCGGTATTCACAGAAGTTAGGAGTCCTAACTTTAGGACTCCTAAATGCCTTCTGTGAATACCGAAAGTCTTAAAATTAGGATTTTTCTCAGTTTAGGAGTCCTAAAGTTAGGACTCCTAACTTTACTACTACTAAACTGAGAAAAATACTAATTTTAAGACTTTCGATATTCACAGAAGGCATTTAGGAGTCCTAAAGTTAGGACTCCTAACTTTACGACTACTAAATTGAGAAAAATCCTAATTTTCAGACTTTTGGTATTCACAGAAGGCATTTAGGAGTCCTAAGGTTAGGAGTCCTAACTATACTACTACTAAATTGAGAAAAATCCTAATTTTAAGACTTTCGGTATTCACAGAAGGCATTTAGGAGTCCTAAAGTTAGGACTCCTAACTTCTGTGAATACCGAAATGAGTAAGTGCCTTCTGTGAAAACCAAAATGAGTAAGTGCCTTCTGTGAATACCAAAATGGTAGTAAGTTTAGGATTTTGGCTTAAGTTAGTTCTGTGAATCGGGCCCTTAGAGTCTGTTGGCGAAGAGATAAGCGGAAGGAGTCTTGTTATTTCTGTCCCGGGTGTCCTTCTAACCCTGGGCTGTGTATGCCTGCTTGTTTTAGAGCGTACCACACGCAAGAGAAATTTTGGGAGCTTCCATGAGTGGTAAAGTGACCTGCCTGGTCTGTATTGTTTAAAAAAATTATTCTGTTTCAAGATTGGCATTAATGCACTGTATTTAGTTTCAGTTTTGTGTTAGAAGATTTGTATCTATTTGCAATTTGTTTGTGTTTTTTTGTATATAAAATCCTAAATGTGATGGTGGTGTGTGTAGGTTGGCGCTTGGGCTGGAGGTGTGCGTGGACTGGCGCTTGGCTGGCGGTGTGTGTGTTCTGGCGCTTGGCTGGTGGTGTGCGTGGACTGGTGCTTGGCTGGCGGTGTGCGTGGACTGGCGATTGGCTGGCGGTGTGCGTGGAGTGGCGCTTGGCTGGTGGTGTGCGTGGAGTGGCACTTGGCTGGAGGTGTGCGTGGACTGGCGCTTGGCTGGAGGTGTGCGTGGACTGGCGCTTGGCTGGCGGTGTGTGTGCACTGGCGCTTGGCTGGCGGTGTGTGTGGACTGGTGCTCGGCTGGCGGTGTGTGAGTAGTGACTTGGTGCTGGTCACTACACACACTGCTAGCTGAGCGCCACTCCACGCAATCCATCAGATTGTGTAGTTGCTGTGTCAGGAATGTGGGCGTGTGGAAGTGATGGGCCCTTGAATGGTGCTTCTGCTGGTGTGAGTGTTGTAATGAGATGGGCCCGCGGCTCGCGGCGTGAATGTTTTGTATGTGTCACACGTATGAAAGGTGTATGAATGGCCTGTAAAGAGGTTGGTGCCTTGTCGTGGCTTTACAGCTCACGAGCTGTGAGTCAATGGTTCAGCTTCTCGTCCTTTCAATTATTAAGTGCATTTCATTTTTGTGAAATCACTTGCTAATACAATTGTATATACTGAACCATTACTCACCCTCGTGCCAAATCCAACCAGTATGTGTGTGTGCTTTAGGATTAGATGGCTGTGCAATAATATTTGTCTTTTTTGTCTTCCTAAAGCAGGGTGTACCTTGTCCCTTTTTGTGAATGTTGTGATGTGTTGGTTTTGTGCCTGGTGGTGTAAATGGTCTTGTGTGTATCACGTATGAAAGGTGTATGAATGGCCTGTAAAGCGGTTGGTGCCTTGCCGTGGCTTTACAGCTCACGAGCGGCGAGTCATTGGTTCAGTTTTTTGTCCATTTAATTATTGACAGTGCATTTCATTTTTGTGAAATCTCTTGTTAATAAAATGTAATATACTGAACCATCACTCGCCCTCGTGCCAAATCCAACCAGTATGTGTGTGTGTTTGAGGAATAGATGGCTGTGCAGGAATCTTTGTCTTTTTAGTTTCTCTGCCAAGGTGTATGTTTCATTTAAGAATAACACACCAACTGTAGATATTGTCGTAAACCCATGGGTGTTCATGGTGATGTCTCTCTTGTGAATTCCAAAAAGTTATTTTATCCACAATGTCCTGCAAACCTCAAAATGTCTGTCACATTTTCCTTGCAATATTGTGCCGAAATTTTCACACTGTAGAAACAAACAACTAATTATGTCAAAACGATCTGGTTTTGCAAGGGGTCAATTGTCTTTTTGGCCCATGCTCGGCGTCCATCTAGGGAAACCTACCAAACCCATACATTTCTGAAAAGCAGACACCCGGGGGCTTCCAGGGAGGTATGGCTTGCGTGGATCCCCCAACGTTTCCTTACCCAGAATCCCCTGCAAACCTCGATTTTAGCTGAAAAAATCACTTTTTTCACACATTTTTGTGTGGGAAAGTTGTGGCATCACTGGGCTCACTCAAATTTCCCACCACCCAGCGTTCCCCCAGGTCTCTCGGTAAAAATGGTGCCTCACTTGTGTGGGAGGCCCAAGTACCCGCGACAGGCAAGGGCCCAAAACGTAGTGAGGTGACATCAAAATTGCCTATCTCAAAACCACCTGGTTTTGCAAGGGGGGTCACTTGGGTTTTTGGCCCAGTGATCGGTGGCCATCTAGGGAAACCTACCAAACCCATACATTTCTGAAAACTAGACACGCGGGGGCTTCCAGGGAGGTATGGCTTGCGTGGATCCCCCAACGTTTCCTTACCCAGAATCCCCTGCAAACCTCAATTTTAGCTGAAAAAAATCACTTTTCCCCCACATTTTTGTGTGGGAAAGTTGTGGCATCACTGCGCTCACCCAAATTTCCCACCTCCCAGCGTTCCCCCAGGTCTCCCAGTAAAAATGGTGCCTCACTTGTGTGGGAGGCCCAAGTACCTGCGACAGGCAAGGGCCCAAAACGTAGTGAGGCGACATCAAAATTGCCTATCTCAAAACCACCTGGTTTTGCAAGGGGAGTCACTTGAGTTTTTGGCCTGGTGCTCGGCGGCCATCTAGGGAAACCTACCAAACCCATACATTTCTGAAAACTAGACACCCGGGGGCTTCCATGGAGGTATGGCTTGTGTGGATCTCCCAACGTTTCCTTACCCAAAATCCCCTGCAAACCTCAATTGTAGCCGAAAAAATCACTTTTTTCACACATTTTTGTGTGGGAAAGTTGTGACATCAACGGGCTCACTCAAATTTCCCACCACCCAGTGTTCCCCCGGGTCTCCCGGTAAAAATGGTGCCTCACTTGTGTGGGAGGCCCAAGTACTCGCGACAGGCAAGGGCCCAAAACTCCAATTGAGGTTTGCAGGGGATTCTGGGTAAGGAAACGTTTTGGGATCCATGCAAGCCATACCTCCCTGGAAGCACACGGGTGTCTAGTTTTCAGAAATGTATAGGTTTGCTAGGTTTCCCAAGGTGCCCACAGAGCTAGGGTTAAAAAACTAGAGCTAGGCACTTTGCCGAAAAAGGGTCATTTTTCACTGCGAAATTGAGGTGTGACCACGTTGCGTTTTGCACCGTTTCCTGTCGCGGGCACTAGGCCGACCCACACAAGTGAGGTACCGTTTTTCTCGTAAGACTTTGGGGAACGAGGGGTGGGTGGAAATTTGTGGATCCACGCAGATTCCAGAACTTTCCACCACAGAAATGTGGGGAAAATGTGTTTTTTGGACAATTTTTTAGGTTTGCAAGGGATTCTGGGTAACAGACCCTGGTGGGAGGCAGTCAAGTCACCCCATCCTGGATTCCCCTGGGTGTCTAGTTTTAAAAAATGTATAGGTTTGCTAGGTTTCCCAAGGTGCCCGCAGAGCTAGGGTTCAAAAACTACAGCTAGACATTGTGCCAAAAAAGGGTCATTTTGCACTGCGAAATTGAGGTGTGACTACGTTGCGTTTTGCGCCGTTTCCTGCCACGGGCACTAGGCCGACCCACACAAGTGAGGTACCATTTTTCTCGTAAGACTTTGGGGAATGCGGGGTGGGTGGAAATTTGTGGATCCACGCAGATTCCGGAACTTTCCACCACAGAAATGTGAGGAAAATTAGTTTTTTTTGACAATTGTTTAGTTTTGCAAGGGATTCTGGGTAACAGACCCTGGTGGGAGGCAGTCAAGTCACCCAATCCTGGATTCCCCTGGGTGTCTAGTTTTCAAAAATGTATAGGTTTGCTAGGTTTCCCAAGGTGCCCGCAGAGCTAGGGTTCAAAAACTACAGCTAGACATTTTGCCAAAAAAGTGTAATTTTTCACTGCGAAATTGAGGTGTGACCACGTTGTGTTTTGTGCCGTTTCCTGCCGTGGGCACTAGGCCGACCCCCACAAGTGAGGTACCATTTTTCTCGTAAGACTTTGGGTAACGCGGGGTGGATGGAAATTTGTGGCTCCACACAGATTCCGGAACTTTCCACCACAGAAATGTTGAGAAAATATGGGTTTTTGACAATTTTTTAAGTTTTCAAAGGATTCTGGGTAACAGACCCTGGTGGGAGGCAGTCAAGTCACCCCATCCTGGATACCCCTGGGTGTCTAGTTTTCAAAAATGTATAGGTTTGCTAGGTTTCCCAAGGTGCCCGCAGAGCTAGGGTTCAAAAACTACAGCTGGGCACTTTGCCAAAAAAGGGCCATTTTTCACTGCGAAATTGAGGTGTAACCACGTTGTGTTTTGCGCCGTTTCCTGTCGCAAGCACTAAGCCGAGCCGCACAAGTGAGGTACTGTTTTTTCTCGTAAGACTTTGGGGGACGCGGAGTGGGTGGAAATTTGTGGATCCACGCAGATTTCGGAACTTTCCACCACAGAAATGTGGAGAAAATATGGTTTTTTTTGACAATTTTTTAGGTTTGCGAGGGATTCTGGGTAACAGACCCTAATGGGAGGCAGTCAAGTCACCCCATCCTGGATTCCCCTGGGTGTCTAGTTTTCAAAATTGTATAGGTTTGCTAGGTTTCCCGAGGTGCCCGCAGAGCTAGGGTTCAAAAACTAGAGCTAGGCACTTGCCAAAAAAGGGTCATTTTTCACTGCGAAATTGAGGTGGGACCACGTTGCGTTTTGCTCCGTTTCCTGTCACGGGCACAAGGCCGACCCCCACAAGTGAGGTACCATTTTTGTTGTAAGACTTTGCGGAACGCAGGGTGGGTGGAAATTTGTAGATCCACACAGGTTCCAGAACGTTCCACCACAGAAATGTGGGGAAAATTTGGTTTTTTTGACAATTTTTTAGGTTTGCAAGGGATTTTTGGTAACAGAACCTTATGGGAGGCAGTCAAGTCACCCCATCCTGGGATCCCCTGGGTGTCTAGTTTTCAAAAATGTATAGTTGTGCAACATTTCACTAGGTGCCGGCAGAGCTAGTGTTCAAAAACTACAGCTAGACACTTTGCAAAAAAAGGGTACATTTTCATTGTGAAAATGTGGTGTGTTCACGTTGGGTTTTGAGCCATTTCCTGTTGTGGGAACTATGCCTACCCACACAAGTGAGGTACCATTTTTATCGGGAGACTTAGGGTAAATCAGGTTTGTAAAGAAACTGTGATTACCTATTGACTTTCGATGCATTTCTGCCTTCCAAATGAAAGACATTGTGTAAAAAAGAAGTCATTCTAAAAAATTACTGATAATTCTCATGCTAGTATGAGTATTCCCAATTTCGGAAATGTGCAAATATCTACTGTTTCTAAACTCTATATTTTGTTCCCATTTCAGAAATACATAGGTGTCTTTCATACCGATTTTTCCATGTACACATTTTTACAGAATAATTACTATATACCCGGTACATAATAAAAAACCATTGCAAGTTGCTGCTCAGTTTTTGGCTCTGGGTTCGTCAGGTTCTTGGTGAACCTACAAGTCCTATATATCCCCACAACCAGTAATGTCCAGCGGATGTAACGGTATATTGCTTTCAAAGAGCTGTCATAATTAGAAGAAGTTACAGGTGAAAACGATGACACAAAAGGCAGTTTTTTTCAACTAATTTTCAATTTATCCAATATTTAACTGTTAGTTTCTATAAAGAAACTTTGATGGATCTACACAAATGACCCCTTGTTGAATTCAGAATGTTGTCTACTTCTCTAAAATGTATAGTTTCCAGGATCCATTATTGCTTTTGTACCCATTTCTACCATTAACTGGAAGGAGGTCGAAAACACAAAAAATAGCAAAAATAGGCTATGTCCCAGAAAAATGCCAAAACTGTGTAAAAACTGTTGGGTTTCTGACAAAAGTCTGGTATCCCCTAAAAGCTGGGAAAATGGTGATTTCAACCCCACAAACCCTTTGTTGATAACATTTGCAGGGAGAAACCCAGATGCTTTCATTTGCAGCCCGTTTTTCCAATTTTTCCGAAAAAAAACAAAATTTTGCTGTATTTTGCCTCATTTCTGTGACCCCTCCAGGGGAATCCACAAACCCTGAGTACCTTTAGAATCCCCATGATGTTGGAAGAAAAGGATGCAAATTTGGCGTGGATACCTTATGTGGTCAAAAAGTTACAGGGGCCTCATCGCGCACTACCCCAAATAGCCAAAAAAAGGCTTGGCACAGGAGGGGGAAAATGCCTGGCAGCGAAGGGGTTAAATCAATACGAAATAAGTATTACGAAATGTGGCAAAACAAGTAGAGCACATGATGAGATAAGTGAAATAAATTAAACAAGCCATGAATAGAAAGGAAAATGTACAAATGGTTGAGGATGCGAAATGAGGTACAAGTAGTTACAGGAATTCTTATGACAAAGGGCAGGAGGAGTGCTACAGATTTAGGAGGGTTGGCCACATGGCAGAAAGTAAGGAATGCCCGGCAATGAAAGCTGTATGTAATAAGTGTAATAAGTGTGGGAGGAAAGGACGGACCACAAGCCACTCACGGAGGTGTTTACAAAAAAAGGGCTGAAGGCAATTTCCAGGAGAACTGAAATATGTATCATTATTCTACAAGAATGCACATTATGCATAGGATATATCCCTGGCGCACGAAACATTGCAGCAGATTGCTTGGTCCGATTGGCTTGATTACATGGAAAAGGAAGAGAAAGTCTGTGGCTCCAAAGTGAGGATTTAGAATTATACAAAGGAAATGAGTGTGTGATCACCAAAAGGGTGGCCTAGGAAGCAAATTGGAAACAAGAGTTAGAAACAGATCATACTCTAAGGGGCTGATTCTGATGTTGGACGGACTCAGGTCCGTCCTACATCGGTCAGGAGCCGTAACCGACCGACCTGATGTCGTCGGTGACGGCCCTGCCAGTACGAGGTCACATTCGTATACTTCACAATGCAAGCATGCATTCCGAGCAGAATGCATGCTTGCATTGCGAAAAGCAGGGGTGCAGTTCATCCTTTCACCCTGTGGCCGGCACCCCAAGGTGCCTGCCACCAGGTGCAGGAATCCACAGCGCCATTCGGCAGCCTCGCACCCATGGGGGTCCCACTGGGGGCCCCCAAAGACAGTTTGCGACTGCTTTTTCGTGCCTGAAAGACCGGCACGAAAAGGCAGTGAAAAACTGCCATCGTACTCCCTCAGTTGCAAAGAGGCGGCCGGGGGAGTACTGAGGGATTTCCGGATGGCGGACGGGCCCTCTGAGCCTGTTGTCCGCAATCCGTACATCCGAGTCGGATTCCTTTCTGACCGAGCCCATCAGAATGGCTTGGTCAGAAAGGAATCCGGCCGACACCTTCCGATTCGGTCCCTTCCGACCAAATAGGACTCGCCCCTAAGTAAAGTATGAGATTTGTAAATGCAGAGATTGGATGGTGTAGAAAAGCATGAAGAGCGGCTGAGGTCATATTGGATGGTCAGAGAAAAATTATGAGAAGTAAATGGATGCCTCTTCAGAGGCACACAATTGATACCTCCGGAAACCCTCAGGGAAAAGTAGATTGACCTTGCACATGAAGGCAATCTGGGGTTCACCAAAACCAAGCAAAGGTTGAGATTAGACTTTTGGTGGCCTGGCATGGAGGTACTAGTGAAAAGAGAGATACAGAATCACATAGCCTGCTCCACAAGTGATAATGGAGCAAAATTGCACACTCCACCCATGCATTGCTGTACTCTACCTGAAGGTCCTGGGACGGATGTAGCAATGGATATCATTCGCTCATTGACAGAATTCCCCGTACATTCTAGTTTTAGTCAACATGTATTCAAGATGAGCAGAAATCAAATTTGTCTTTGACATCAGCTCGACCTCAGCTATAAACTTCCTGGTAGGGGTCTTCTAACAAAGGGACTACCCAACACCATTTTAAATGACATGGTGTTCTGTTTTGCTCCTGAGAAATGAAAGAATTTATGCAATGTAATGGTGTAACACACAAGGCTAGTGCCCTGTATGACCCAGAAACCAATGGGGCAGTAGCAGATTTAACAAAAACCCTCAAAAAGGGCATTCAGCTGGTAAGGGCTAATGGGTTGCACCGGAAAGAGGAGGTGTGGAGGCAATAGAGGCTTATCGCTAGGCCTGGGCGGTAAATTCTGTTCCGCTCACGGAATTTGGGTAATTTCACGTTCCGCGGAGAACGCGGAATTGCCCAAAATTCTGTATTCCGCTGCTTTGCAGAATTTTTTTCTTGTTCGCGTTCTCAAAATGCGTGTTCACGAGATATTTCCCCCTGGAGCACGCAAACCGTGTTCGCGAATAGGAAAAAAGCATCGCGAACAAGCAATTTTACGTGTTCGCGGAATTTCTGCATGCTCGCAGAGATTTTGTACCGTTTCGTGGGGCTTTGCGTAGCGTGACTATGCAAATTCCGCCCACCTCTGCTTATCGCTTAACTCCTCAACAAGACCAACTTCTACAGTATGACTCCCTTCAAGTTGTTAAAGAGTAGGAAGCCCAATTATAGACTAGTACCTTGGTGGATGAAATGGCACAAAGTCTGGTTGAGGGCTAATGCAGGCCAACAGTGGCGAAAAAATGATTTGAAATTGCAGGCAGCTTGCAAGGAGAGGTTTAAAAAATTGCATAAGACCAAGGTTATCGATTTAAAAGTGGGTGATTGGGTAGGATGGAAATCTTCAACTTTCAACAAACAATGGGCTTACTGAACCCATGTAAGTCATAAAGGGTTCCCTGACACAACATCGATGTGAAAAATATTGATGTTAAAAATATTGAGTAAAAAATGTAGACAACAAAAATATCAACTCCTATACTTAAACAGGTAAGTACAAAAATATTGACTAAAAAATATCGATGTAAAAATATAGATGTCTAAAATATTGACTTTTATATAAATATAAAATAAAATAATATATATTAAATATATTAAACATTAAATATAATTTTCACAAAATAAAATAAATGTAATATACATTTTAATAAAATATAACAAATAAACTTCATTAAGAAAAATAACACACACACATAATAATTCATACATATGTGCTACTTTCAATTAATAAACTATGATTTTAAATTTATGTTACAAGTTTAAAATAATATAAAAAATAAAAATATATATTAATGATTTAAAACATAAAAAAACTCAAATCTATAATACATTAAATATTTCAACTATTAAAAATTATTAAATTTAAATTTCACAATACAATCAGTGCAACAGTAGGGAAAGTTTTTGATAGCAAAGATGTAAAAATAACTATTCCCACTCCAGTGACCGCAGCAGTAGAGTAAGTGTTGGATAGCGGAGAAACTAAGGGGGTCATTAGCATGGCGGGCGATCCGCCCACCAAAACACCTCCCGGACGGCCTGTTACCCCCGCCACATTAGCATGGCAGGGGGTACCGCGGCGGATGGAAAGACTGTCCGCTGCTTTTCCGCTGCTAGGCAATCGTCACGATTGCCTACCGGGCGGACAAGGCCCACAACATGGTGGGGGTGCCTTGCAGGCACTGCCATCCATATTATGATGTTGGGAGTTTCATGCCTTTCCATGGCGGAGACTCTGCCATGGAAAGGCATGCAGGAATCGCTGTAGGGGCCGTTGTGGGCCCCCGCGGGGTTGGGAGGGTGGGGGTCGGCACTTGGGTACCCCCCTACATTGGCATACACAAGGTGGTAGGCACAGCGCGGTGCCTGTCACGTTGTGCATGCCAATGCACAACATGCATTTACAACATTGTGGCGGGTGCTGCTCACAGCACCGCCCGCCACAATGTTGTATATGCGGGATGCGACCACCACGTTGGCGGTCGCATCCTAATTGGTGGTGCGGGACTGCCACACCACTGGCGGCCGGTCCCAGCACCGCTAGGATGGCGGGCGAACTTCAGTCCACCCGGCATCCTAATGGACCCCTAACTGTACTATTCCAACTCCAATGAGTGCATTAGTAGGAAAAGAGTTGGATAGCGGAGGGATACAAATTACTATTCCCAATCCAGTGAGAGCAACAGTAGGGAAAGAGTTAGATAGCGGAAGGGCAAAAATTACTATTCCCACTCCACTGAATGCAACAACAGGATAATTGTTGGATAGCGTAGGGGTAAAATTTACTATTCCCACTCCACTGAGTGCAACAGTAGGGAATGTGCTGGATAGCGGAGAGGCAAAAATTACTATTCCAACTCCAGTGAGAGCAGCAGTTGCGAAAGTGTTGGGTAGCGAAGGGGCAAAAATGACTATTCCCACTCCAAAGAGTGGAACAGTAGAGAAAGTGTTGGATAGAGGAGGGGTAAAAATTACTATTCCAACTCCACTAAATGCAACAGTAGGATAAGTGTTGGATAGCGGAGGGGTAAAAAATGTTATTCCCACTCAGGTGAGTGCAACAGTAGGGAAAGTGTTGGATGGCAAAGGGGTCACTATTACTATTCCCACAAATTACAAAACAAATATAAATAAACAATATTTTTAAAAAATCTAATGTATTCAATATATAAAAAGAAAACATTATAATATTAATTACATAAAACAAAAACCTACAAATATTATATGAAATAAAATAACAAATACATTTAAAAAAAATCAACTAGAAAATATTGACAAACAAAATATATAATTAATACATAAATGTATTTATTTTATTTCCTACCCTATAACACCACACCAAAAACAAAACACTTCAACATTTTAAATTACATTTACTTCCATAAGTAACATAATTAATAATCAATTAAACATTTTTTTATAAAAAAACAAATGAACTTTAATTGACTACACACACTTTAACACTATAATATCCACAACACACACCTAAATTAAACTATAAAATAATAAAACAGAATTCAAATGTATTTTTACATTAAAAACTATTACTATTAACATCTAATAATAAGGTAATTAAAATGTATTTAATATCCACCCTTTACCCCTTTAAAAGTAAAAACACACAAAAAACAATTACCCAAAATAAATATCAAACAATTAACATTCATTTACAACAATTCCTTCCCACCCTTTACTCCTATAAAAAGCACAACACACACCTAAAATTAATTACACAATTACCATAATAACATTTTAATTAATGAATATCAATTACAAAAAATTGACAATAAAAAATAAATTAACTACTTAACACCCTTAACCCCTATAATCCCCAAAACACACACCTAAAAGTAATTACACAAATACCTTCATTAATTACCAATTAATTATTTAAATTAATTAACAACCAATTATTAATTCATAAATTACAAATAAATTACTTCTCACCCTTTACACCTATAAACACCACAACACACACCTACAATTAATTACACAAATATCATAATTAGTTACCAATTAATTAATTTAAATTAGTTAACAACCAATTATTCATTATTTAATAATAGATTACATTACACATTTCAAACTATAAAATGCCAATTGAACAAATGTTAATACATAAAAAATAATCTATAAATGTAATATAATTAAATTACTTCCCACCCTATTGCCCTATAAACCCACAACCCGCTACAGAACTAAAAAAAGCTAAATTATAATAAAAAAATTAATAACTACTAAAAATGTAACACATATATTAAAAATACAAACAATTCTTTTACAAAAAAAATACATCACTAAATTTATACCAAACTACATAACATTATTTGGAAAACCAATTTTTTTAACAACTATATTTTTGCAAACGATATTAAGCACTTCAATATTTTTAAAATCGATATTACTTGCCTTAAGTCGATATTCTTGACCACAATATTCTTGCTGTCGATATTTCTGAACCACGATATTTATTACTCGATATTTATGCAACTCATATTCTATCAGCACACTGTCAAAAAGCTCTTTTGCAATGAGGTCAAGACACAGGATGGTAGAAAATGAATCTGGCGTTGGATGTGAAATATTACTGGCCTGAACACAATGAGGAGGCACATGAAAACAATAGTGAAGCAAGGTCAGAAAGTGGACATATGATTGACAGTCCTGTTTTACAAAAGGGGAAAAACACTGTGGTTCAAGTCAGATCAAGTAGACAGGTGACTCGCCCCCGAGTTTCTTAAAAGATTACTTAGTCAAGCAATACAGTGACAGTTATTACATTGTTATCGTCTCCTTATCTTTGGAAGTGTAATTTGGTACTCATATCTAATTTTAACCCTGTGAAGCCATTAACAAAAATCCTTTCTTAACTTATTTTTATATTTTGCCTGTCTTTTTTAAATACTTCATTCACTGTTATGTGTTTACATGCTTTCTGGGATTGGAATCTGAGAAAAATATATTTGGGGAAGACTAAAACACTGGCAACTTGCAGTCACACACTTTTAGAATGTAGAGTCAGGAGCCTGTGGGCGCTGGAATTGGCAGCTGGTATGGTGTGGCTGAAGTGTATGGAATAAACCTGATTCTTCTCTTCACTCTCTGGTCTTCTTCTTGAGTAACCCTCTTATCTTGCATTGGACATTATTATATACTGTGTAGCTACAAATAGGCACAAGTTTAACTTACCTAACACTTATCTTTTATCTGTACAATAATTTTACATTTATTCTTCTGTTACCTGAAAAAATATGGTTAATATTAACACAATATAATACCAGGTGAGAAAGAGGGTCTGAGGGAAGTTTACAGACCTGCGCGGATAAATCCCCTAACCATATATGACAACAACATAGAATCCGCGGGTCCCTAAGAAGGATATATATACAGATGAATAAACAGTACAACCCCACAGGAAAGCACAAAAAAAGGGAGTCTCATTTAAGAGAACAGAATCCCATTACCCACCGAGTTTGAATGCTTCATCGTTTGGGATCTCCTCTTGGCTGCAGCCTGGTGCAGCCAAGGAGCTACAACTCCTTGCTAGTGTAAAGGAGGAGCTTGCGGATGTTTTAATGTAATCCGGGGCTAGATCACCTAAGATCAATGGAGCATGAAACAGTGTGGTGAGAGTGTGTGATGCAGTTCATGAAATAAGTGTGTTAAAATTGACTACCAGGAGAACAAAGCGTTTATTAAGTATTGAGGGATTGAGTTTCCTTGTAACCACTCATCCTGTGATGCCTTATTTTTATGTGCTACCCAAGGTGCACAAGCCTCAGCATCCTTTACCTGGCAGACCCATTATTTCAGGCCTAGGCTTGCTTCTTGAACCTCTTTCCACTTTTGTGGACCATTTTTTAAGACCTTTAGTCAAAGCGATGCCCACCTACCTTCAAGACACTAGGGATGTCTTACAACTACTCTCAGGGATTGATTTTAACACCGAGACAGATTTCCTCGTTAGTTTTGACATGGAATCCTTCTATACTTGTATGCCTCAGGGAGAAACACTAGATGCTGTCAGGGCTCTCCTTGACCTGAGACCAGGCACGACAAGTACACCAGTTCCTTTTATCCTTTTATCATGGAATGTGCCAGGCTGGCTATGACTGAGAACTTCTTCAGATTTGAAGACCGGATCTACCTCCAAGCATCGAGTACTTCGATGAGCAGTGTTTTCGCCCCCAGCCTGGCTAACTTGTATGTACATTTATTTGAACAAAATTGTGTACTCATTGAGGACAACCCCTTTCGTAGCCACATTATTAAGTTGAAGCGCTATATAGACGATATACTTGTCATATGGAGAGGAGATGCGGCCACACAACTCATTCCACGTCTGGCTGAACTCACAGAACAACTACCTCAATTTCACCAAAGATGTGAGCAAAACGAGTCTGCCGTTTCTCGACTTATGCATTTTTCCATCGGCAGGAGGTCTAGAAAGCTAAATGTAAACTAAACCCATGGCAAGGAACTCACTCTTAACATTTGACAGTTTCCACCCAAAATCCTTACGTGAAGGACTACCATTTGGCCAGTTCCTTCGGCTCAGAAGGAATTATTCGACCACTGAGGATTTCAGGAATATGCCACCATGCTAGATCGAAATCTGTGAGCCAGGAAATACCCCAAGAGATTGATACGCCAATCTTATAAAAGAGCTTCCAATAACAATTGTGAAGCACTTATAGAACCTGTAGCGCCAAACCCTCCGCTCACAAGACTCACATGTGTGAATACATTCAGCACACAGTCAAATCAAATTCAGAAGATTGTGCGCAAGCATTGGCGCATTCTTAACGTAGGACAGAACAAGATACCTCCCCCTATCTTCTCTTTTAAGAGGGGGGCAGGAGCTCACGTGACTGTCTTGTCCGCGCACGACCTAGAGGTGGCCATGCCCCTGGACCAACTACGCTCTGGAACATGCCAGCGGTCCAGGGACACTACCCATGTGGCACATGTGCAGTATGTCCACAAACTAAGCACACCACTGAGTTGGACATTGGAACTCACAGACCGTGAAGACAAACCAAGCATACCAATTGCAACAGCGAGAGAGTCATTTATCTAATAACATGTCCCTGCTTGAAAAAGTATGTTGGTATGACGACGTGCAAGATTAAACAAAGGATCATGGAGCACAAAAGCACTATTTGGGTGCCAATTACGATCCGGTCTTTTTACTGTACGAATCGTACAAGTGCCGTACAAACTGGCAATCACGATTCGCATGGTAAAAAGTCCATACGAACCGCCTTGGGAATTATTCCCCACACGTCCTCGGGTCGGAAAATGTGTCCGACACGTCCTCGGACGATTTACCGTACAAACGTGAAAAGCGAAGTCCGACCGGGGAATCACGATCCGTCCCGGGCGTCCGAATGTACAACCGTATGGTTAAAAGACCGTCCGCACCGAACTCCAATAGCAACCATGGAGACGTCCAAACAGGTGCCCGGTACGCGCCGTACCCCCCCCCAGCCCCCGCATGTATGCGCCGTACCCCCCCCAGCCCCCGCATGTATGCGCCGTACCCCCCCAGCCCCCGCATGTACGCGCCGTACCCCCGCATGTACGCGCCATACCCCCCGTGTATGTACACCTGAGTACGTGTCGAACCCCCCCGTGTATGTACACCCGAGTACGTGTCGAACTGTACGTGTCGAACCCCCCCGTGTATGTACACCCGAGTACGTGTCGAACTGTACGTGTCGAACCCCCCATGTATGTACACCCGAGTACGTGTCGAACCCCCCCGTGTATGTACACCCGAGTACGTGTCGAACTGTACGTGTCGAACCCCCCATGTATGTACACCCGAGTACGTGTCGAACTGTACGTGTCGAACCCCCCGTGTATGTACACCCGAGTACGTGTTGAACCCCCCCGTGTATGTACACCCGAGTACGTGTCGAACTGTACGTGTCGAACCCCCCCGTGTATGTACACCCGAGTACGTGTCGAACTGTACGTGTCGAACCCCCCCGTGTATGTACACCCGAGTACGTGTCGAACCCCCGTGTATGTACACCCGAGTACGTGTCGAACTGTACGTGTCGAACCCCCCCATGTATGTACACCCGAGTACGTGTCGAACTGTACGTGTCGAACCCCCCCGTGTATGTACACCCGAGTACGTGTCGAACCCCCCGTGTATGTACACCCGAGTACGTGTCGAACTGTACGTGTCGAACCCCCCCGTGTATGTACACCCGAGAACGTGTCGAACCCCCCGTGTATGTACACCCGAGTACGTGTCGAACCCCCCCGTGTATGTACACCCGAGTACGTGTCGAACTGTACGTGTCGAACCCCCGTGTATGTACACCCGAGTACGTGTCAAACCCCCCGTGTATGTACACCCGAGTACGTGTCGAACCCCCCGTGTATGTACACCCGTGTACGTTCGAGTCGTACCCCCACCTGTGTATGTACGGTGCGTACCCCCAGCGCGTGTACATACACGGGGGGGTTCGACACGTACTCGGGTGTACATACACGGGGGGTTCGACACGTACAGTTCGACACGTACTCGGGTGTACATACACGGGGGGTTCGACACGTACAGTTCGACACGTACTCGGGTGTACATACACGGGGGTTCGACACGTACAGTTCAACACGTACTCGGGTGTACATACACGGGGTGGTTCGACACGTACTCGGGTGTACATACACGGGGGGGTTCGACACGTACAGTTCGACACGTACTCGGGTGTACATACACGGGGGGGTTCGACACGTACAGTTCGACACGTACTCGGGTGTACATACACGGGGGTTCGACACGTACTCGGGTGTACATACACGGGGGGGTTCGACACGTACTCGGGTGTACATACACGGGGGGTTCGACACGTACAGTTCGACACGTACTCGGGTGTACATACACAGGGGGGTTCGACACGTACTCGGGTGTACATACACGGGGGTACGGCGCGTACATGCGGGGGCTGGGGGGGTACGGCGCGTACATGCGGGGGCTGGGTGGGGTACGGCGCGTTCATGCGGGGGCTGGGGGGGGGTACGGCGCGTACATGCGGGGGCTGGGGGGGGTACGGTGCTTACCGGGCCACCTACTCTGGTCGTTTCGCGCCGTACTTCGCTTTTCCGGCACTTTTTGGGTGCCGTAAAAATATTGCCGTCCGGACTGCTGTCGGTTCGAATCGTAATTCCTGGGTCGTGAAACGCGGCCTGAGAGCGTCCCGACGTCACGTCGGCGCATTCCCCGGATCCCATTTCTATGTATCTTTTCGTCGGTCGGTGTTTTGTACGACTCGTACGGAAATGGTGTTTCCGTGCGAATCGTACTTGCATGTTTGCAAAGTTTTACGACCGTGTACGAGTCGGACGGAAAAAAGCCTCCGTCCGACGGTTCGTACCCGGTTTTTGCCGGATCGTAATCGGCACCTTGGTGTAGAAAACAATCTACTTGATTAACCAGCCACTTCCTCGAACTTAATCATAGGCCTGAGGACATGATTTGGACCATTCTTGAACAGCCAGACATACCAGCGTATATCACTGACATGGCCAGATTCTTATTTAGAAAAGAACAGCGTTGGGTCTTTAAGCTATGCAGTGATTCGGAGGGGTTAAATTATGAGATCCCGTGGATCCTAGTCTGAGTCCTTAACCTTTTTGATTGGCGTTAGTATTTGCACCCTCAGTAAGCAGAGTGCCTTGCTCATCTTTCTCTCCTTGATGGGGGCCTCACTCAGAGTATACTTTAACAAATACTATATGGCAGTTACATCAGCCTGAGTATATTAACAAGTGTACCAATATGACTCTATCAAAAGCTCTGAGTCTTAGACGTTGCACTATGGTTATTGGCTCTCCTGGTAATTACACAGTTGTCTCTTGTTGGAGGGCATATCATGCCGGTACCCATACAGAGGCGATACCTGATTGTTTATACGAACACTCTTTCCTTTATCCAAAAGTTTTTAGACAATGGGCACGTAGCCCTAAAGACAATACAACACACAGTACGTTATTTGCCATTTACCAACCGTTCCGTGTGGTTACAGGTCCCTAAGTTACATTTGTGTTGGTTTTGTTTTGTTTGTGTGGGTATTGTATTTCAGCAATCTTGTGGTTGCGCTGGGCTTTTTTCCTGCGCCTTTAACACGCTTCAGGAATATGCTTTCCTTTAGGTTTTCACATATACTCGGCATACGAGCCTGTCAAACTACATTTCCCACACTCCAACGTAGGTCTCTGTAATCACGCGAGATTTCAGGTCTCTGACTCTTACTTTATTCACTACTAGTAGAAACACCAATTAGATCTCGTTTGCCTTCCTCGCTATTGAATTACAGTAACCTTGGGCATTTGCAAGGACCCTTACTCTGTCTTCAATACGCACCAGTCACATGGCTCCCTTGACGCCTGTACCTAAACTCGTCAGATGACTATGTTTCTCGTCAGAAACTACATTTCTCAGGTTTTTCCTCATTCCTGGGTAGTTCTCCGTGACCAAGTTGTGCGTCAGTGAGTCACGACTTGGGTCACATGATTTCGCACTCCTAGAATGGCGCCACTACAATGACCCCCCACAGGTGTAGTTCATTTGCGACCCTGGTTACCTGTATTTAAGCTCGCACCCTGTCCTTTAGCTACCGCTCGTGATACTCAGGATCAACCCCGGGGTAGCGACGGACTAGGTAAGCGCAGCGGCTGTCAGAAGGGCCCCCTCGATGCTGGGAGGCTTCTTTCCTTGTCTGTTTAATGCCTGTTTTATTTTAAGTGCGACACCCTTTTAAGTGATACATTCTATGTACTTGGCAGGGTCCCTAGAGATAACTGTCGTTTAAGTACTATGCACCCATTCTTAAGCCCTGCCACTACTGTTTACTCAAATACTGCTAGGAGCCAGTACACAATTTGCGAATTGCATTAATATCCCTTAAATGCCAGATTGAACTTTTACTCTCCAAGTGAGGGTTGAGCGTGACTGACTGCTTTACTTCCAAACACATAAGCAGTGAACTAGCCTGACGCCTTGGTGCTGTCCTTTATATACCCTCATCTAGTTTAAGAAGTCACAGTGGTGGTGCCATGCTGGTCCACCAGTTTTCAATACATAACTCCCAATTTTCGTGGGTCTAGTTTTTCTCTCTTTTCTTTCTGTTCACAGAGCGTTGCCTCACGCCCTGAGTTGTTGCCAGCAGCGGTGGGTTCCCTCCCGATTTAATACGGGTAAGGTGGTTGATATAGTGTTCTCTTTTACTCCTTTTGAGAATTGTAGCATTTTACATTGTTTGGAAATGTTGGTAACATGCATGTACACATGAATTATTTTCTTCTTCCGACAGGAGTTCGACACCTATGCCTGTAGTTTCAACATAAAGCATTAAACAGGTATATGATTGTATCGTTTCTAAATTGTTGATTTTGTGTTAATTCTTCACATATTCAGAGTGCAGTAGTTACAACTAGGTCTCGAAGAAAGCCATGATCAATGTAGGGTCAAGGATGGCTGAAACATGTAGACCTTCTCACTAGCGCGCTCGCACATTTATTCAGATCGTGCCCTTACTGCTTTTTAACCTTTGACACCACAAGATACTTAATAAACTCTTTGTTCTCCTGATAGTCAATTTTAACACACTTATTTCATACACTGCATCACGCACTCTCACCACACTGTTTCATGCTCCATCGATCTTAGGTGATCTAGCCCCGGATTACATTAAAACATCCGTGAGCTCCTCCTTTACACTAGCAAGGAGTTGTAGCTCCTTGGCTGCACAGGCTGCAGCCAAGAGGATATCCCAAATGATGAAGCATGCCACCTCTGTGGGTGATGGGATTCTGTCCTCTTAAATGAGACTCCCTTTTTTTGCAATATTAACACAAACCATTTATTGTAGGAAATATTTGGGAATTTCTTACAACAACTTACTTTCATATCTTTTACCTTTTCCATTGAGTTTTGAGCTTTTTCCTACTGGTCAACGTGACCAACAAACGAAAAACAAGATGATTAGGATAGAGATGGATAAAAAAGGAGGAAAGAAATAGGGATGCTGGGAGCACACTGGTGAACGATCACAAGCTCCTGGTGAATATTCCGGTGTACTTGTCCACAATATGCCTATCCCGCCTCAAGAAGTGGACTGGTGGTGCCAGGAGCAGGTACTGATGCGACAACAGATGTAGTAGGTTCAGTGGACACTGCAGCTGTTGAAGGGGTTGCAGTGTTGGAAGCTCTGACCACTATGGATATTGCTAGGGCAGCCTCTTCTGATTCCTCCCACCTCCTTTACACCCGCGTAAACCTTGTAGAGTGAATGGTCAACCTTTTGGCAGAGGTTGCATGTCAGCAGCTTCATGCTGACTTTCTTCTTTCCAGGTGGCAATGATTAGAATTGCCACTCAACAGACTCCTTCATATAATTTACCACTCCACCTCTTGTTCCTCCCTCACCATCAATTGCTCCTCCTGGTGTTTCTCCTCCTCCTGATGCAGGGCAGGATCTTGATGCCCAGCCATTGTGCACAGAGAAAAACAGTTTCAAATGTACCTTCAATGAAGAATATTTTCCAATGGGAAAAACCTTATAGGCTCACATTGGAAATGATGGAAAAGGGTGTCAACTTACTATTTCTTGTAATTCACACCGTTTTAAGCCAATCAAAAGGTGTTGCACAATCGAGTAGCACTACAGTACTATCACAATAGGCTGTACTGTGATACCTACAAACTACAAACATAATAATACCGCTCACAGAATTAATATACTAATAACGTGGACAGGCTTTTACAACAGCCTTTGTGTTTCTTTCTAACTATGGGGCTCATTAGGAAGGGTGGCAGGACCACCACCGCCAGCCATGCAGTGGTAGTCCTTCTGTCCTCCGACCGTGATTTCCCCCATGCCAAATTTGGATGGCAGGGGGAATTCAACCATGACCATGGCGGTTGCAAAGACCGTCCGCCACGGAACCGCCACAGGCAATCATTACGATTGCCTGGCGAAGCTGTCTTCATCAGTGAAATGGCGGCGGTGCCCATCAGGCACCGTCCGCCAAATTATGATGTTGGCTGTAGCCTTTCCATGACGGTGGAACCGCCATGGAAAGGCTGGTAGGGATTGGATTTGGGGGCCCGTTGTAGGCCCCCCTTGTGTTGGGGGAGGCAAGGGTGCACTTGGGGGGGTACCCATGGTACCCCCCTACATTTCACAGCACTACGTGGCAGGCACCACGTGGTGCCTACCACGTTGTGCTGTGAAAAGCGCAACATGGCATATTGACATCGTGGTGGGTGCTGCTCTCAGCAGCACCCGTCACAATGTCAGTGATCAAGATCCGACCGCCATGGTGGCGGTCACATCGTGATCGGGTGTGCGGGATCGCCGCTTGCATGACAGATGGTCCCGGTTTACACCAGGATGGCAGAGGGACTTGAGTTCATCCACCATCCTAATGAGCCCATATATGTATTATACAACCCCCCAAAAAATTAAACTATTATTTAATATGGGCTTTAGACAGAGCCCTATAATACTAAAAAGCAGCCAATAACCATAGAGTCTACGGTTACTGTTAAAACATAACAACAAATGGGTTATAAACACAGCCCCAAAATAATATAGAAATGACAATTTATACCACATGAAATACTTGTATATATGTTCATACATAAAACTATTGAATATGAACTTGTATGACTGAGCAAATACATCTTTAATTTGTGCTCTGTAAAAATTTTAAAATTATTCAAAAAATACACATTCAGTAAAAAAACAAAGGTTAAAGCTTAGTTATACTTAGGAAAATGTTGTTTATTGTTTACAATTGAAAACCAACTTCTACTACTCAAACATTTGAAAATTCAAAGTTATAGTTATAACTTACAGATGTCTCATGAAATAATTTATGAGAAAACTTTGCATTTACAGTGCCAAGTGATAGTTAACCTTTAATGCTATTTATTTCATAACACTGGGGGTCATTACAATGGCGGACAGACTTCCATCCGTCCATCATCGTTTCGGATTTGGGACCAGCCAACTATGAGGCAGCCTTCCCAAAATCCAAATT
Organism: Triturus cristatus; assembly: GCF_964204655.1. Taxonomy (NCBI): domain Eukaryota; kingdom Metazoa; phylum Chordata; class Amphibia; order Caudata; family Salamandridae; genus Triturus; species Triturus cristatus. The sequence continues at coordinate 249,727,898 of NC_140592.1, forward strand.
ACAATGCGACCAGCACCACAGCGGTTGCATCACCTATACTGTGAATTTTGGGGGGGATGCGGTTAGGAGCCCCTGCCGCAATGCGTAAGAAAAGGCACTTGCATATCCCAGCACAACATGGCAGGCACCATGCGGTGCCTGCCACATGGTGCAGTGATATGTAGGGGTGCCCCCAGTGCCCTTTTACCCAGGGATGAAGGGGTGCCCAATAAGGCCCCCAAATCCATTTCCGCCTGCCTTTTTGTTGCGGTTTGACCGCTGCGAGACGACCGGTGGAAAGGGATTTCATATTCCCAACGGCGGTGCTTGCCAGGCACTGACACAATGCTGGGCAATTTGAGTGCTCTGACAGGCTGGGGTAAAAGGACCGCCTGTTGGAACCTTGGCGGTTGGTCTTTTCGACTGCCACGCTTCACCAACGCTTCCCCCCCTGCCATCATAATATAGCGGGTGGAAAAGTGCAGTGCAATGGCGGAGGGCCCGCCACCGACAGGCTGTCAGTGGTGGGACTTCCGCCATCATAATCAGTCCCACTGTGCCCAGAGGTGTGTGTCTCATTGGGAAGGGACAAGTGATCCCTATCCTAAACCACCAAGGTGAAATTTTCTTTATGCACCCATAATCCTGAAGATTTTGGGCATTTTGTGTTACGGATGTGACAGAGTACACCCAAAATTAAGCTACTATGCTGCATCAAATAAACAAGTTCAGGTAACAATCCTATGACATTAGCACGGAAACAATGTAAACAAACCAACATGAGAGGCTGTTAGTTTTATGCTGGGCACTGATGAATCAACTCAAAATTTTTATTTAAGTTGAATCTTTACCCAAGAAAATCATTCAAATAACTTTTTTTGTGTGAAATTAAATTTTAATGTATTTCTTTTATTTTTACAGAGGATGTTCCATAGATACTGAGGCCATTGTACATACAGTTTAAACATTCGCTTTCTGCCCTGAAGACTCTTCCCTTTTTTGAATATACTGTTGTGTTTTACTGTTTGGGGTCTAGTATGCTGTCTGCCTTTGATTGTGTTTTTTAACATATTTTTGCATTCTGACTGCTGCTATGCTAGACATATTTTAGGAACTTGTAGATGGCCTTGAGTACAATTAAGGCTATTTTTTGTCTGCCTGTGCACCTTATTGGCCTGGGTGTTTTGACTTCAGAATTCTAGGCCATGTAGCCAGAGATTCTTCTTTGTTCTAAATCACCTTCTTCACCATGTGCTTGACCACCAGTGTGCCTGTGTGGCTGTGTGTGTGTTTGTGTATGCACAATTATGGCGGTGTGTAAGAGATATGCTTTTTTTGTATGAGGGCACCACGTCATATTGAGGTTCACAATGTTTTTGTTAACTTATTCAGCGCACTCTTCTATTCAATGTCAGCTGTAGTCTGTTTACTGGTGTGCAGACAAAATATCGATTTGGAAATTTCGGGATTTTGTAGTGTAAACTGTGGGAAGTAATTTATTTTTCATTACCATTTGTTAATTATTATTACATAATTAATTGAAAATAAAGTATGGAAATTGTGTGATTAATTTTAGGTGCAGGTAGAGGGGTTCATAGGGGTAAACGGTGGGAAGTAATTTATTTGTAATTAATTAATAATTAGTTATTAATATTGTTTCATTAATTGAAAATTAAATATGGGAATTGTGTAATTAGTTTTAGGTGAGGTTTGTGGGGTTTATGGGGTAAAGGGTAGGAAGTTAATTCATTTCTATGTGTTTTTTTTTTTAATTAATATTATTTATTTAATTAATTATGAAAATACATTTAGGTGCCGATTCCAATCCTGTAAAACCCGTGTACTATTCGTCGTACGGAGCGTATTCTCCGTACGACTCGTACCAGGGAAATCCACCGTACAATCCAGCAAGTACAAGTCGTACAGAAATAGCATTTCCGTACGAATCGTACAAAACACCGTACGGCTAAAAAATACCTATGAGTCTGATCCTGGACAGCGCGTACGCGACGTCCGTACGGAGTCAGGCAGCGTTTTATGGACCAGCAAGTATGAATCGTCCCTACGTCACTCCGCACAGCTATTTTTTTACGGCAGCCAAAAAAAGCCGGAAAACTGAGTCTGACGCGAAAACGGAGCCCCGGTACGCGATGGACAGCCATGGACCCCATCCTACGTGTCATCCCCGCACTCTTACCCTATGACCTGGTGCACTGAACCCGACGCACACGCCGTAGAAGGTGAGAGCAACACCCAGGGGCCAAGGGGGGGTGAGGGGCAGGAAACGTACCCCCTACCCAAATTAAAACCTACAATATTGAGGACATACATTACCTCCAGGGTCTGATCACTCCGGAAGGCATGTCCACCAATCCCTGTGTCCCGCAACAATGGAAGTGGACGTGTACGCGTACCCCTACGGCAACACTACAATAGTGATACGCACCGTACTCACACATCCATAGCGTGGGTACGGTCCGTATCACTATAGTAGTGGTGACGTGGGGGTATGCGTTGTACGGACCATACACGCGCTCTCAGAGCGTGTGTACGGCCTGTATCACTATAGTAGTGGTGCCATAGGGGTACGCGTGGTACGGACCGTGCACACGCCCCAGAGCGTGTGTATGGTCTGTATCACTATTGCAGTGGTGCCATAGGGGTGCGCGTGGTACGGACCGTACACACGCTCTCAGAGCGTGTGTACAGTCTGTATCACTATAGTAGTGGTGACGTAGGGGTACGCGTGGTACAGACCGTACACACGCTCTCAGAGCGTGTGTACGGTCCGTATCAATATTGTAGTGGTGCCGTAGGGGTACGCGTGGTACGGACCGTACACACGCTCTGAGAGCGTGTGTACAGCCCGTACCACACGTACTCCTACTGCACCACTACTATAGTGATACGGACCGCACCCACACATACATAGCGTGTGTACAGTCCGTATCACTATTGTAGTGGTGCCGTAGGGGTATGCGTGGTACGGACCGTACACACGGTCTGAGAGCGTGTGTACGGCCCGTACCACGCGTACTCCTACGGCACCACTACTATAGTGATACGGACCGCACCCACACATACATAGCATGGGTATGGGCCATATCACTATTGGATTGGGGCAGTAGGGGTACGCGTGGTACAGACCGTGCACACCTTATGAATGCGGGGGTACGGTCCGTATCACACGTACCCCTACGGCACCAGTACATTTGGGATACAAGGCGTACACATGCCACGAATGTTGGCTTATGGCCTGGTGCAGCATATTACCTTTATATTGGTGTGTGTAGGCCCAGGACAGCAGTGTACTGCACCAAGGGGGTGGTTGGGTGGGTGTGTGGCTGCATAGGATTCACAGCAGTGGACAGACATGTGAGGGGTGGGTGCAGAGGACTCCCAGCAGTGGACAGAGACATGGTGGTGGGTGCATATCACTACCAGCAGTGGACAGAGACATGGGGGTGGATGCATATCACTACCAGCAGTGGACAGATACATGGGGGTGGCTGCATATCAGTACCACCAGTGGACAGACATGTGAGGGGTGGGTGTAAATGACTACCAGCAGTGGCCTGCAATGTGAGGGGTGGGTGTATATGACTCTCAGCAGTGGACACAAATATGTGTGTGGGTGCAGAGTACTCCCAGCAGTGGACAGAGACATGGGGGTGGGTGCATATCACTACCAGCAGTGGACAGACATGTGAGGGGTGGGTGCATATCACTTCCAGCAGTGGCCTGCAATATGAGGGGTGGGTGCATATCACTCCCAGCAGTGGACAGACATGTGAGGGGTGGGTGTATATGACTCCCAGCAGTGGACAGACATATGTGTGTGGGTGCAGAGTACTCCCAGCAGTTGACAGAGACATGGGGGTGGGTGCATATCACTCCCAGCGGTGGACAGACATGTGAGGGGTGGGTGTATATGACTCCCAGCAGTGGCCTGCAATACGAGGGGTGGGTGCAGAGGACTCCCAGCAGTGGACAGAGACATGGGGGAGGGTGCATATCACCACCAGCAGTGGACTGACATGTAAGGGGTGGGTGTAAATGACTACCAGCAGTTGCCTGCAATATGAGGGGTGGGTGCATATTACTCCCAGCAGTGGACAGACATGTGAGGAGTGGGTGTATATGACTCCCAGCAGTGGCCTGCAATATGAGGGCTGGGTGCAGAGGACTCCCAGCAGTGGACAGAGACATGGGGGTGGGTGCATATCACTACCAGCAGTGGACAGACATGTGAGGGGTGGGTGAATATGACTCCCAGCAGTGGCCTGCAATATGAGGGGTGGGTGCAGAGGACTCCCAGCAGTGGACAGACATATGTGTGTGGGTGCAGAGGACTCCCAGCAGTGGACATAAACATGGGGGTGGGTGCATATCCCTACCAGCAGTGGACAGATACATGGGGGTGGGTGCATATCACTACCACGAGTGGACAGAGACATGGGGGTGGGTGCAAATCACTCCCAGCAGTGGACAGACATGTGAGGGGTGGGTGTAAATGACTACCAGCAGTGGCCTGCAATATGAGGAGTGGGTGCATATCACTCCCAGCAGAGGACAGACATGTGAGGGGTGGGTGCAGAGGACTCCCAGCAGTGGACAGAGACATGGGGGTGGGTGCATATCACTACCAGCGGTGGACAGGCATGTGAGGGTGGGTGTAAATGACTACCAGCAGTGGCCTGCAATATGAGGGGTGGGTGCATATCACTCCCAGCAGTGGACAGACATGTGAGGGGTGGGTGTAAATGACTCCCAGCAGTGGACACACATATGTGTGTGGGTGCAGAGGACACCCAGCAGTGGACAGACATATATGGGTGGGTGCAGAGGACTCCCAGCAGTGGACAGAGACATGGGGGGGTGTACATCATTATCAGATGACCACAACTCCATGGGTGTATGTACACATCCCTAACTTTGGACAATGATGATAGTGCCATAACAACAAATCACTGACAGCTGTGTCCCACTTCCTGGAGGATGGATGTCTTTCCCCCACTGCATGACACATCACATGTGGGTGTGAGGACAAATAACACATGCATACCCACCCATGGCAGATGCAGCACAATACACACACTGAGATCATGCCACAAGACTGTATAGTCATGTCACTGCCTACTAAACTAAGAGAGCCAAAGGGAACACACACTGCCACGCACATCCCAGGACTGATAGGAATGTACAGGTGCTGGGCCAGCCACCAAGATGTTGTCTCTCATGGAAGGAATAGGGTGGAGTTCCCACAGATCCAATGCCCACAATTGTGAGTCAGGTGCCCAAATACCCTGCAGAACAAGTACCATATGTGTGCTAGGCCGGGAGTACACACATGCATAGTGCTGAAAAGGGAGAATTTCTCCATGAAGGCATTTCAACATACTCAATACACAAGTACAGTGACAAGCAAGGATGGCACAGACGATGCAGCCGGAGACATTGCTGAGCAGGCATGGCCATAGTTGAAGGGATACGTCACCAACAAAGGAAATGTAGACACAGGTCAGCACAACAATTGTGCAACTCTTTGCAGGGAAGATGTCAGGTGCCACAGAGGAAGGAACACTCCTTGGGACAATGTCTCAAAACCAAAATAACACACACTACCAATGATTCTTTGCAGAGACCTTGTGATGGCACGCAGATACCATGGTCCACCTCATGACCATCAGACTACAACATTTCTCAGAACCATAACACATTACCACAACACTAACTCCTGGAGCCTCAGCACCAACATCAATACCTGAAATGCAATAGTGTTCAAAGTAAAAATAAAATGCTTTATTCAGCATAAAAAACAAATTATGAAATCACACTATATACAAAGGCCAATGGCCTGTCCATAATAGAAGTCCTTGGGGGGACTCATGGGCATGCGTCTCCCCTAGCTTGCCTACACAGTGGAACCCTTAGGTTCGCCGACCGGGGGGGGGCATCATGTGGGGAAGGACCAGGCACCGCAGGGACAGGAGGGGGAAGGTGGAGGTGAGCTCGGCGCTGCACACTGCTGCCAGGGCGTCCAGAGTAACCCCTGCACCGGAAGAAACCCCAGGGCCAACGGAGGGGGGGTGGCCGAGGGATGGGGTGCAGCGCTCTTGGGGGAGGGGGTGGACAGTGGGGGACTCAACTACCCTGCCCGGGGACTTCCTCGCCCGCTTGCGGGGTGGTGTCACAGTGGGGGTGAGGGCCAGCTCACCCATGTCGACCTCTTTGGGTGTCAGTTTGGCAGGGGAGCCAAGGGGAGTGCTTTTGGAGGGACTGGGTTGTGAGGCCTGCGGACTCAGACTGTGGCTGCGTGTATGTCTTTTTGCCCCAGACCCAGTGGGTGTGCCTACATCCCCCTGAGTGTGCGTGCCAGGAGGTGTGCACTTGCCCTTACTTGGTGGTGTGCTGCCTGTGTCTGGTGGGGTGCGTGCTTGGGAATGTCTGGGTGTGCATGGGACAGGTATGGGAGAGGGAAGTGTGGATGGGGCTGGGGTAGGGGGGGGACAAAGCGCTGCAGGAGAGTCACTGCTGCCATCAGGGAAGAGTCCATGGACCGCAGAAACCTGCGTTGTTCAGACATCGTTGCTGACATGCCCTCCATGAACGACACCATCTGTGTCAGCAGTGTGGTGTGGCCATGTAGGACAGTCAGCACCGATGCCTGCACAACCTGCAACTGCCGCAGTATGTCGACAGACTCTGCACTGAGGGCAGCAGGGGTGACCGGGGCAGGGGGTGCGGTGCCTTTCCCGAAGGGACCGGTGCAACTGGGAGTGCGGTGATGGGAATGGAGGAGGCGGGACAGATGTTGGGCTGCTGCCAGGTGTAGTAGCAGCCTCCGCCCCCTCGATGAGGTCAGCCTCGGACCCGTCTGCGTCGTAGTTGGAATCGCCACCAGACAGGTCCTCCGACTGACTCCCGTCGCCCTCCGTGCCACTGGCTCCCGCAGACTCACCAGCACTGGTGGCACTGGTGCTGGGTCCCTCCTCCAGGTCCGTTCCGGTGTCTCCCTCGGTTTCCAATGATGATGCTGTGGGCAAGGTGAAGATACAGAAAAACATCAGTCACCTGTATACATCTGACACATGAGTACAAAACCAATAGGTCACAGTGCATATCAGGCAATGCATCATGAGTAACAGCTAGATTACTCCGCACATATGTAAGCCCTGTACTCCCCAGTTGGTAGACCCACCATGCCACTTGGACATAAGGAAAAATAGGACACACCAGCCCAAAACTTGAATGAGAAATACACTGAGAAGCTAGTGTCTAGGAACAGGTGAGCACAGCAATACAATGAAGTCATGCCACCTCTTGTTTACCCTGAAAGAATCAGTAGTGGTGCACGCAAGGCAAACTAACACACCTCAATACCAAAGGTGTCCCCACACTCAGAGACCTGTAAGTACTTTGGAACACAAAACGAAAAAATGTTGGTCCCTTGGGAATCACAATACTTTACACAATCGACATGGTCAGAATGTGGGAATGTGCTATTTTGTGAACAGAACACACATGTGCCTTCATAAAAGATGGCTCCCAAGGAGGTGCACACACAACTACATTTCCCCAGTCATTGAAGAAGCTGGCAGCCTTCTTTAAAGAAGCCACTGTTAGAAAGAAATGGTGTTGCAGAAAGTACATATACATGGGCCCACGGTGGTCTTGATGACTTGACACTCGGAAGTTGGTATCACCAACAACCAAGGACTTACCCAAATTCCACAACACTGGGGAAACATGTATATGTATAATCTGAAAAACAGTCTCATTAGAACACTGCCTTCTTTTAAAATGTGCCAGCGTGTTCTCTGAGAGTGTAAAGGTGGTTTGTTGTGAACTTCCTTGGGAGACATCTGTCATGCAGGCACATTATAGTTCTTAACAACAAAACATCAAACTAAAGCATTTAAAACATGAAGACCTGTTGACAAGTGTTGTGAGTGCCAAGGTACAATACCTTTTGACTAACAACTTGAATTATGTCAGTTGTCACATGGCTATCCGTTACCTGATGACACAGTTGGCAACACATCTGACCCACTGCCTGTCATGTGGAGTGGCACACATGTCCAAACCCAGGACAATGCATAAGCTAATGGGCCTGCAATTGTGTTGTAAAAAGGCATACCTGCACTGAGGAGACACCCTCATGGCAAGCCAGAATGTCCACACAGGTGTCATTACACAAAGACCAAACTACGTAGCATCTGGACCACACACTGGTGCCAAAAATGTATGAGCAGGAATCATGTATTTAAACAATTGACACATGCTGCAAAGCACAAACATTAAACCCTGCACAACATCACTGGGTCACTGCACGTTGAGTCTCTGTCCAGCCAATTATCACACACAGGTCAGACCTGGCAATGAGACATAAGGTTTGGCCATGTAGGCCTCGCCCGCACAAATCCCCCATACCTGAGACAATGTGATTGAGACAGATCAAGAAGTGACACCTCTTAATCAGGGTTTACAAAAATGTTCTGCAAGAATTCCCAAATGTACTCCACATCGCCTCGTGAGGCTGGCAACACATATTTGTGACAAACACCCATCAACAGATAGTTGTGAATAGACACACAGGCACTGCCCAGTGTGAGTATGCACAAGCCAGATGGGGTCTCCCTGTCCAGTGGACACATGTAGCACACTTTGGATAAATACAAATGAGGCCAGGGAACAATGCCACAAAGGCAAACATATGCTGAACACACTGAGAATGGGCACAGTGTTGGATGACACACATGATTACGAGGCAAGGGTGTCTCAGGGGACTGTAGTGGGCACACTGCTCCTTGTTCCTGGAATGATCTGACTGTAACATGAGCAACTGTCCTGGCACTATGCATATCTCACACTCATGCCCATCATGTCTGAGGCCACAACATTGGTCATGCATGCTGCAAGTGTGTTCGTTTGAAACCTCACACTCCTATGTTGAGACTCATCATCAGTGCCAACAAATATGGACCCCCAACAGAGTGAACAGGACAGGGCACATGCAAGGTATCAACACATGTCACAGACCACCCTCCCACATGATGCAGAAAGCAATGTGCACTTGGATTAACTGGCGGCCTAGATGACCATGTGCAATTGTGATTACACACAGACCAGGGGACACATGTCAAGGAGGGGAAGGGATGAATAAGAGCACCGGTTGACTTTGGGGAACAGAATATGCACTGCACATATAAACCCTGGCAGTGTATCCAGGCTACAGAGCACTTCCAAAAGCTGGTGACACACAACACAACAAACAGACATGTACCTACCGCTCCTTGCTGCTGTCTCTCCTGTAACTGCCTATCCAGGTCAGGGAAGACCACCGCCAGGACAAACATCATGTGGGTGGTCAGGCGTCGGCGCCCGATGTGGGGGCATGGAGGTGAGAGCCCCAGCTGGACCCGGGCGATCCACCTGGTCCAGCACCGGATGTCCTGCCACCGTTTTTTGACTTGGGCTAGGCGCCGACTGCGACCCCCGACGATCTCACGGCCCTGACGATCTCCTTCCAGATCCCCCCCTTCTCGTAGGCAGTTACCTGTGAGGATGACAAAGTGAGACAACATCACTACACCTGCTCCATGTCACAGAGACACACATTTAAACATCTTTGATATGTTGAACAGGGCATATGATGCTGCCAAGGAATTGCATCTTTCTCATATAGACATTGTCCTCTGTGGAAGCCCCAATGCACTACATGGCATTGAAAGTACACAGGTGGCAGGAGGGGTGCGACACACTCCCTGATCATGGCACACACTGTGCATCACATACAACACCAGGCTGATGGACAGCACCTCAAAGCAGTTACATGCCCCAGGCCACTGATGCAACCTCAGCAGAGTACACTGACACACACAGGCACAGATCAATCACCTGCCATTGGCAACAGCGGATACAAACCTCACTCTGCACATGTGCCACTTGCCTGTGGGGTGTCACAGGTGTCGGGCTAGCTCAGCAAGTCAGATACACAGCACGGCTTACTCTCACATCAGATGGGTAGAGCTGTTGCCTCCTCCATGCAGCTGTGGTGCCACACTTCACATAGACACTCACCCACATGACAAGGAACATTCACACACATCAATGTCCAGGAGGGCATACACATCACTTGGACACTCTCACCACAGGTCCACTCAACTCATACATATCTGTGGGTACAGTCACCTATCACACCGGGGAGACCACTGAATCACCTCAGGATAATAGCCAAAAAATTAGGGGTGGGCGGAATTTGCAAAATTCACTTTCGCAAATTATCGCGAAAATGTTAAAAATCTCCGCAAACACGCGGAAATATCGCGAAGATGCGGACTTTTTTTTCCTGCCCGTTCGCGGTATTTTCTGCGTGGTCGCGGCTCACCAACTTACCCATGCGGTTGCTCACGGGCGCGGCCATCTTGTTTTCACTTGTCTCGCGGTGCATGATCGCGAGAAGAAAGACGTGATCGCGCGACGCATGACGTTACTGCGGGCTCGAACTGTCGCGAGACAGCGCAAATGGCTACCAACAATCCAACATCTCGTGGAGAGCGCGACCGGATCAGGAAAACTTGTCGGCCAATGCGGGGATTCAGGTAAGACGATCGCGCGCACGCGAGAATGTATTATTTTACAGCGCGAGCAAGAAACAAATTATCGCTAAGCTGCGGAATGCGGAAATTTTGACATTTTGCCAAATTATCGCAATTTCCGCCAACTGAATTTTGGCCCAGGCCTACAAAAAATGCCACCAAGGATTTGCCAGGCAGAATGTGTCATGCACTTTGCAGTGAATGTCACAGTGAGCACAATGCAAGTGAGGAGTGCACACAGGAACTACATCGTGCTCTGCATGAGAGACATAAGCCTTCCTTCCCCCCTGGGACCCGCTCTAAACAACATTGCATGTCTGTCACACCTGGACACAATGCCAGAAGTGACAGTCACAAAAAAAGTGCACAGTCAAAGTTAGTGGAGTCAGCACTCACCTGCACCCCTGGTCTCCCATACAGCTGTGGGTACTGTGGGAGGAGGACATCCAGCAATGCCTCATTCTCCTCAAGTGTAAATGGCTGGGCCCTCTCCACAGTCTACGACATGGTGCCAGAGGAAGCACAGACAGCAGCAGTGTGGTCGACAGGAAAGTTGTGCAGGCAAGTGCCCTCTCATGGGTTCTGGCTGACTTATATCTGTCTTGCTGGGGGCTTTCATTTACAGGAGTACAGAGTGATTGGTCAGACTCATTTGCATCCTACGTTTCCTCCAATCCCTTTAAACATACACCAATGACACGAATTTGCATGGTTCAAATTTTGAGCATCATAGCAAGGCAAACACCACTTTGCAACATTGTAATTTTTGGGCTAACTGACTTTTCAAGCCCACATGATGGCCACATTGCAACTGAAATCTCTGTATCCATGACAACCAGCATGCATTTTGGGCATAATACTGGTCCCCTATGTAATTTTTGATTAAAAAAAAACATGTACGGTGCGTTTCACACGTACCCATACATGTACGGCACCACTACAATAGTGATACGCACCGTACTCACACATCCATAGCATGGGTACGGTGCGTATCACTATTGTAGTGGTGCCGTAGGAATATGCGTGGTACGGGCCGTACACACGCTCTGAGAGCGTGTGTACGGTCAGTACCACGCGTACCCCTACGGCACCACTACAATAGTCATACGGACCGTACACACGCTGTGAGCGCGTGTGTACGGTCTGTACCACGCATACCCCTATGGCACCACTACAATAGTGATACGGACCATACACAGCTCTGAGAGCGTGTGTACGGTCCGTGCCACGCGTACTCCTACGGCACCACTACTATAGTGATACGGGCCGTACACACGCTCTGAGAGCGTGTGTACGGCCCGTATCACTATAACAGTGGTGCCGTAGGAGAACATGTGGTACGGACCGTACACACACTCTGAGCGCGTGTGTACGGTCCGTACCACGCGTACCCCTACAGCACCACTACAATAGTGATACGGACGGTACACACGCTCTGAGAGCGTGTGTACGGTCCGTACCACGCGTACTCCAACGGCACCACTACTATAGTGATACGGACCGTACACACGCTCTCAGAGCGTGTGTACGGTCCGTACCATGCGTACTCCTACGGCACCACTACTATACTGATACAGACCGTACACACACTCTGAGCGCGTGTGTATGGCCCGTACCACGCGTGCTCCTACGGCACCACTACTATAGTGATACGGACCTTACACTCGCTCTGAGCGCATGTGTACGGTCCGTACCACGCGTACCCCTACGGCACCATTGCAATAGTGATACGGACCGTACACATGCTCTCAGAGCTTGTGTACGGGGCGTTTCACATGCTTACACTGGTGATAGGAGGCGCACACGAAAGGAATGGAGGTCTCCGACTCGCACAAGGCTGTACATCAAGTCATTGTCATTGCAGACTTTCATGTGCAGGGCCTAGGTGTGTCAGGCAGTGATATTGCACATGTCTTCTCATGTAGTTGCACAATTGATGTGTGATGACCTGTGTACACATGTCATGTATGATGGGGCACTATGTGGCACACTTCTCCTTCACACTTTGCACATGTGTGCCTGTATTACAAACGTGTCAAGCACAGCATCACTGGTATGGCACAGTCGCCACCACCCACAACTGTCCCCTGATGCCAGGGACAGGGACACTAACAACTGACATTTCACAATCAGCGTGCCCCGATGTGACTATGTCATGTGTGTGTCATGTGTTCCCATGAGCTTGCTGTTAGTGTTCCATCAACTACATCTGCTGTTGCTGCATCCAACATGTGTCTGTGTGGAGATGGTCATGGCACACATCTACGCACACCATGCCACATGTGGAATCCCACGTAAGCAGGGTCTGTATGCATCGGACATGATATTTTCACATGAGGACATATCTGCGTCATCTCAATGTCTGTGTTTTCTGTTTTCACGTGTACCCCTTCATCGCAATGTGTTTGATCTGTACATTTGACATTCCATGTGACCTGTGCGTCTAGCTTGACATCAGCTGTCTGTATGAGAAGACATCCTTTAAATGCAGCTATGTGGATGTATGTCACTCCTGTGATGTCTCTGGCTGTTCACTCAGACTGGCCCCCAGCTCGTTTCAGGGCATGTCATGTAGACTTGCCAATCAACGGGTGTATCTGGCTTTTCGTAGGAGTATCACCAAGCTGGCATACGTGTCCTGGATGTATTGCACAGACCCGACTCTGTATTTAGCTGATGTGTAGTAGCAGTTTAGCATGTGCTTTGTTCATTGACATTGATGTTGTTATGCTCTCAATCTTCGTTATTCAATACAATTTTCTGCAGGGCACCGCCTGTTCCCCGGCCAATGCCAGACTTGGGTGCCATGAGGGAACGTGCCTGCATCCGACATTACAGATTCACTCAACAGTTGATTGAGGACTTGACCGACAAGCTGGCACCACACCTCCAACCGCGACACAGGTATCCTACTGCGCTGACCCCCAAGATGAAGATGATGTCAGCCCTACATTTTTTTGCCACAGGTACGTTTCAATTCACAATAGCTGATGTTGGTGGCATGTCACAGACAATGTTCAGCCGTGTCCTGTGTGATGTTTTGGCAGCCATGTTGGAGCCCCTTGATGCATTCATCCATTTTCCTACTCCTGAGGAGTTGACAGGTGTCAAGGGTGATTTCTATGCCCTGGGAGGGATGCCCCATGTCATTGGGTCCATTGATGGGACACATGTGGCTTTAGTACCACCACAGGCACAGGAGGTAGCCTATCGCAACCGTAAACATTACCACTCTATAAATGCCCTTGTGGTGTGTCTTGCTAACATGCTGATTTCCCATGTCTGTGCACGTTTTCCAGGGTCAGCACACGATGCCTACATCATGAGGCATAGCAGGGTGCCACAAATGATGCTGCGGCTGCACAACGAACGAGCATGTCTTGTTGGTGGGTATACTCTGTTTGTCCTGTGTGTTGCGGTATCTTTGGCTCTTACAGCATCTCCTGATCCACTTATTTACAGGATGTAGATCACCGGTACAACAATGCACACGTGCAGACCAGGCGAGTGATTGAGAGGACGTTTGGCCTCCTGAAGAGCGGATTCCGGTGCCTTCACAAGACAGGCGGGTCCCTCCCATATGCACCGGCGAAGGTCTGCAAAATCTTCCTCATGTGCTGCATGCTGCACAGCATGGCAGTGGAGAAGGCAGTGCCACTCATCCTGGAGCAGGATGAGCAGGAACATCCACCCGTGGAGGATGAAGGGCTTGGTCACGAGGCAAGTGAGGAGGAGGAGGAGGAGGAGGAGGAGGAGGAGGAGGATATCCGGAGTCAGCTCATACGCAACTTCTTCTCATAATGGTGAGTCACTGGGTCTGAGTGTGCACGCTTGTAGCCTTGGGTGGCATGTGTTGCAATGTGTGTGTCCAGCTGACTGTATGCTAAGTGACTTAGATGTGTGTTCTGATGTGTCACTCGAGTGATGATGTCATTCCACACATTTTAGCAGAGACACTTTCTTTTAAATTAGCATGGGGACAACATTGTTCATGTTTAGTAAATGACCATGTATGCGGAGAAGAATCTATTTGCTGACTTCTTGTGTGTCTGTCATTCCCAGGTTCTTGCGCATGTTGTCTGCTTGTGTCATCGTTGTCCTCCTGCTATTCCTCATGAGTATTGCAACGTGTGCTGAATCAGCGTTCCATGCACGGACATGGGGAAATGTCATTTTGGGTAAGGATTGCAGCAAGGCATTTTGGGGGTGGTACGGGTTTGGAATGTGTGGGGACTGCTTCTGTGAATGTTGTGTTACCATGCATACATGTCGACTCACCATGGGGCACATAACATGTAGCTTGACTCCCATGAATTGATAGTCACCCTTTGTGACAGTCATCTGTAATGGATTTTGGATTCTGGTGAAGGCATCAATGTGTGTAAAACTTCCCTCTGAAACATACAGGATGCTACGGGTGGACATCCCCATACCAGGCTCAATGGGGAATTGCAGCCTCTCCGTGTGCAGCAGCAGGTGTTTGGCTCATCCCCTTAACTTGTGTGCCAGTTCATTTGGATTTACAACATCCGTGTTGTGAAGGGGGTGTCCAGCGTAGGTCACACATGTTCAGTCAAATGACCTGTGAGTCTGTTCATATTGATGCATTTCCCTTAGCGTGAGTTTGAGTAATAAAGGTGTTCCTCACCCTCCAAAGTGCCTCATCTCTGTCAATACAGGTCTCTTGCCACTTTGCATGCATCATCTCTGGCATAGTTGTCAAAGATTGTGCATATGAGTGTATGTGTAGTTCGGCAACATGCATGCAGTTCTTCATGGCTAATGATCTCTATTGTGCATGAAGTCCATGGTTGTGTATGTATTTGGGCAGGTTGCTCCCCCCAACGGGCCGTCAACGCCTCCTGTGCGCAGCTTGGCCTTCTGTTTCCTGATCCTGTGTCAGTCATCTTTGGTGATTGTTCATCGATTTTCTCTGGGTGAGCCATGAGTAACCTGACACTCCTTCCTTTACGTACGACTGTTGCAGTTGTCCTTTCTGACATCCTTGTCTTTGTGTGCTACTTTCGGCCTAGTTTCCAGTACAAGCCGCCTGCTGCTGCGGCCCCTGCGGCAAGGGCCCACCAAGTTCCCGGATTCTGCAACCCACACGCCTCCAAGATGCTCCTCCCTTCCTCCCTCCACCCATTCATTAGGCTGTCATCAGCTTGTCTGTGCCACTGTTGCGGCCACGCGGTGCCAAAGGCAGGACCGTCAGCGCATGCAATGTGCACATTGCAGGACCCTCATATCCTTGCATGACCCACATCACACAACAGTCTCATGTTGCAGCCACCCTCCAAGCAATGTCCAACCGAAAATCAACCGCCTGCTCTCAGGCATACCCTAAGCGCACACACGACACCTTCGCATGTTGAGTGTGCAACTCCAACTGCCTACACAGCACTGCCCCACATTCCAGGCCCTGTCACACCAACCAGGTCATGTCCCTCCTACTCCACACCGGCTCCGTCCAACAGCACGCCATTGGACTCTGTTACCTCCTCAACACAACAGACCCACACATCACCTTCATGACAGTGGCCTGGATAAAAGCATCCTCAGCACACAACTTCTTCATTGCCATCTCAGACGGATACAAGAGCACCCGCAGGGACGGCACTAACAATCCCGGAGGATGAATTGATATCTATTCCCAAGTACGCACTCAGGGTCACAAATCCGGTTTGGCACAAACCCCCTGCAAACCCTCAGAGTAACACTCATCTACAGATCTCCAGGCCTACATCCACAATTCCGCAAAGCCATCAACACGTCCATCTTCACGCACGCCCTCACATTCACAGGATACATGTGGCTGTGGGCCAGGAACTTCTGCCTGGATGAGAACCACACCAGCATCCATCATTGGTCCATGCACATTAGCATCCACGTCTCCGACAAGCAACACACTGACACACACCCCGCTACCAATCCCCCAAAGATGCTTGATGTAAGTCAACACAGACATGCTGTGTGGGACACTGGAACCAACACCACCGCCACACCCTGCAACCTCACACACTGGATCAGCAACTGATCCAACAATCTAGCCACGTTGACAGACTTTCCTGTGACACACATCAATAATTAAGCCACCTGGGACAAGGCAGACCTACTGGACTCATACACGTCTAGCAGGACTCTTGTGTACAGCTTGCAACACAAATAACCATCAGTGGCCTTACCACCCTTGAAAACGGCACACACAGCCATCACCATATCATCAGCAAGGACAATTGGAGATCCTTCAGATGGGGCCGAGGCCAAAAAACCGCACGACATCAAGGAGCTCATCAGCATTGTGAGTGCACTGACATCAGCTCTCCATCCAAAAGACACCCCACCCTTGCAAGGCTGAGCCAATCCCTTGCAACTTTCTACCACTGCAAGCTCATGGACATACACGCAAGCCTTGGCAGACAGAGGCAGAACGCACTATTATACACGGGACCAACCGCCCTCAGGTTTTGGACTTCCATCATCAAGAGATACAACACCCGGCTCATGTGCAACATTCCCTGGGGATCTCCATCAGGCCCCTTCCCACACAACATCTCAACCACATCATTCCCCATCCTTGTAGCCCCCGTCCAGCACGTCATGTATGTATCATTGGAGTTAGCCACATTCCATGGTAGATAGAGGCATGCAGTGACCCAGGCCCTTCTTAGACAATGGACAGCAGGAACGCAGGCTCTCAAGGAACATCACCGTGCTTCCCTAGCCAGCAAATGTCATCAGGAAGACAGTCAACGAGCAACTGACAAACTTCCTCCACGCAAAGAGCTCCAGGCAACCTGCACAAGACCATCTTCCACAGTAATCACCCCACTGCAACCGTCATCATTGCCACCAACACCGACAACTTTGCCCTGCTCAACAATGGTGAGGCCACCCCCCTTGACCTCTCCACAGCATTATACACGATGTGCTCACACACTGTCAGCTTACACATCTCCAACACTGGTATCCAGGGGATGGACCAGAATGAAATCACCAAGTAGCTCACCAGCAAGGCCATGGGAGTGGAACTCAAGCCTTAAGCATGTAGTACAGTGGCGTCATCTGGCACATGGCCCAGAGCTCATTTCTCAGTGTGTCAATCTTCAATGTGTCCATGATCCCCCTCACCACCATCACATGCGCACACAACCTCATCATCATCTCGTATGCCATTGACAGCCAGCTGCTCCTCACCCTCACCAAAGACACAGCCATTGCCAGTTCCAACCTTCAAGAAGGCATGAGGTCCGTTGATGAATGGCTGAACATCAGCCACCTGAGGCTGGACTTGGCCAGGACTGAGGTAATCATCTGAGGATTGT
This sequence comes from Triturus cristatus, assembly GCF_964204655.1. Taxonomy (NCBI): domain Eukaryota; kingdom Metazoa; phylum Chordata; class Amphibia; order Caudata; family Salamandridae; genus Triturus; species Triturus cristatus. The sequence goes on from NC_140592.1 coordinate 249,745,803, forward strand.
CCCCTTACAGCTGGGTCAACTCCTTGTGTCCCACCCGCCAGGGCACTGCACCAGCACCCAGTGGCCATGCACACAAGATGGTGTGCATCATGGACTCGTCGCTCACAATTGCCATGCAACTCACAAGCATCTGTACCTCATGCTGCAACACCCTCCGCATGATGCACATGATCCACAGATGGATCCACTCCAAGGCAAGACAGACCGTCCCCCAGGTCCACGACACCAGCCGTGTCAACTACAGCCCCTCCCTTTACGGAGCAAGTACAGCCAAACTCCCGGAAAACTTGTCCACATCCATGGTGCATCTGCACACCTCAGCTTCAACATCCCGTGCCCCAGCCACATCACCGTCCACCTGAGATAGCTGCAATGGATCACTGTCTGCTGCAGGATGACCTTCACACTCCTCACCCACACTCAGGAGGCAGTCAACAACCCCAGACCCCAAACCAACCTTGGACGTCTGTCATCCAAGACCCCGTTGGGCCAACTCCGCGCATCCAACCTTGCCCTGGCCACCATTCTTCACATCCACCGAACTCCAGCATGCAGGAGATAGTTCTCCCACCTGGCCAAACATACCTGGGACTCCCTCCCCGGGAACCTCCACATGAGCCATGACCTCTACGCCTTAATGATACTCTTCCAAATTGGTCTGTCCGCACAGTATTACAAGCCCCCCCTCAGCAGCTTGAGGCCATCACGGGTGAGTATTGTGCTCCATGTCTGTATTGGATGATACATTGTGACCCATGTGTGTCCTGTACCGGACTCAGATCCCAGGGTATGGATGGCTGGAGTTAGTTCAACACTCAGGCATAATTTGACATTTCCCCACACGTATGTTGTGGACTCATGCAAAATGACTGCAACATCTAATTAAAGAAATTTAGTTTTATTCTCGGTGGGGGGCGTGTTTTGTGGGGAAAAATAGGTGCTATACAGTGTGCCTAGAATCCAAAGTTCACAGGGGGAGATGGGATCCTTGGCATTTGAAGTCATCAGAGTCCAGAACACAGTGTTTGTCATCATTGGTCAGACTGTGACCAGCAAGTCCATGTGGCAGAGAATGTCAGTGAATGAGGTGATGCTGTTGCGCATGAAGGCCAGGTGCCAGGCCAGGTGACCTGGGAGATGTGGATGGTCCGCTGCCTCTCACGGTCTTTTCCGTGGACGACCCACCTTCCTCGCGGGACCCTCAGATGCAGGCCTTGACGATGTTTGGGACGCTCCGTCGGATGAATCCTCCTCCTCCTCCCTCCCTGTGGCTGGTGGTGGTCTTCGCCTGGTAGCACAGGGAGGGTTGCCCATGTTGTCAGCGATCCTACAGAGTAAACGGCTTATGTCCGTTTGCACCGCCAGGAGCTCAGCCAGTCTTACCTCCATCCGTCCTTGGTGTTCTTGTTGACTGGCGTGTTGCTCGGCCTGCTGGTTCTTAATCTCTGTGAGGGTCTCCACTACCTGGCTGATGGCCCTGGTGTCACGCCGGTATGCGTCCATGATGTTGCGTATGTGTGACATACCGGTCCCTTCAGCTGGCTGGTCAGGTTCTCGCCTCCGCTTGCCTCCACTCCCACCACCCCTGCCCACACAAGCCTGGCCTGCCGTTGTGGGCACATCGGGTCTACAGGACCCCTGAGGGATGGCAGTTGCGGGGTTGTCTGCCTCCTCCTGGGTGCCCGGCGAACCTTGTCCCTCCAGGTCAGACTGGCTCAGTTGTTCAGTGCGGGCAGGGCTCCTGGGTGTCTCCTGGGATGTGGCAGGAATGGGGGTGGTGGTTGGCACAGATGTTACTTAAGCAGGTGCTGCAGGGGCTTGGACACCAGAGGGTCCAGGTGGGTTGGGGTCATCCGCGGAGTGTTGAGAGGCATCGCTGCCGGTGGGCTCAGGTTCCTCCTGAGCCCATTGTTGGGGGAGATCCATGAGGTTGCCCTGTGTGTGAGAGAGAGAGACAATGTTAATGCTGTTTCATGCGACATCCATGTTTCATACATATTCAAGTTGGCACAGTTCCTGCAGGTAGTTGTATGTGCCTAGCATTCTCCTCAATGTTCACTTGTGGATGGGTATGTTGCGGGGGACAGATTGATATGTTCTCCTGAGTGTTTGACATTTAGATTTTTGGCTTGGATGCTTCTTTGGCTATGGATTGAGCTTGTTGTGTCACATGTCCATTGTGAGAGTGGGTAAATCCATTGCCTGCCCTGGGGGTGTGTGCTTGTGTAAGGGGTGTGTGTGACAGGGCCTGCTGGTGGGTGTAGTGTGATTCGGCAGTGGGTCTCCCAGGTGATGTATCTGTCCCCCCATGGAGCATGCTTCCATGACAGTGAGTGTGAGTTCCTGTCCTAGATATCTGAGCTTGTTGTGTTGGTGTTTGAGTTTGCAGTGGTCACAGGAGGGCCTTGTGCTGCGTACAGCAGGGCCAAGTGTCAGCTACCTTGTCAGTACTTAGCCAGTCCCTGTGCACTGAGCATGGTGCATGGGTATGTACCTGGGCCATATGGGCTGAGGGCAATGGTGTCTGATTCAGAGTTGAACAATGTGTTTTGTGAGCCCCACCCTCCCAGCATCCCGGACATCCAGTCTTGGGTTAGTGCTTCGTGTAGCCTGGGACATGGCATGGCCTTGCTTTGTGAATGGGGCATACACATGTTAGTGGCATGAGCGTTGTTTTTGAGTTTGGTTATGTCCGGTGAGGGCTTGGGGGTAGTTGCGTGCATTTTGTGTAGTTGAGGTGTGGATGTCATTCCCCCCATGTTCCATGAGTTGTTTGTGTACTCACCAGGCTCTGGAAGTCCTTGAAGTCCGTGTACTCCCACCGGCGGAAGCAGGGCCATCACCTTCTCCTCCCAGGGATGGTAATGTACCGGTCTGCGGGGCAGCCCACCTCCAGTGATGTTGCTCTGGGCGTGGTCCTTGTTCATTTTCCGCTTGACTGCCCTCCGCAGATCGTACCACCTGGCTTGGCATTCATTCCTGGTCCTTCTGATGGGTGCAACAGCATTCACCCTATCGACGATCCTCTGACACAGGCGTGATTTTTCGGCTATGCTGGTCTGTCTGACCAATGTTCCAAAGAGCTGTGGCTCAACTCTGATGACTTCGTTGACAAGGATGTCCAGCTCCTCCCTTGTGAACTTTGGATTCTTGTCTGTGGGCATGGTGTGGGGTGAGGGTGTGGATGGTTGTGGGTGTGTGGGTGTGAATGTGAAGGTGTGTGTGGGAATGTGAAGAGGGGGTATGTGTGAAGGAGTTTGTGTGAAGGTGTATATGTTAAGGTGTATAGGTGCAGTTGTTGGGGTGTGCTCTGTAGCTGAAGTGAGTCTGTTGCAAAGGCTCATGGTTTGTGTGTGTGGGCCCTTTTTATTGGTTCATTTGTGGGTGTGCCTGAGTTTGAAATTTTGGTGGGTGTGTTATAAGAGGTGGTTGTGAGTTTGGGCCTCTGTTTGCCTGTTTGGAGGTGCCAGGTCAGTCATTTTGATGTTGTTTCTACTGTAGACGTGTTTTGTGGTGTTGTGCGAGTCGAATTGACCCTCCTTGTGCTGTTTTACAGTGTCCTGGTTCAGTACGAGTCATTTTTGCGTATGTAAGGTGCGTACATACGCGATGTTGTTGTACCATGCTCGCATACGCAATGTTGTTGTAAGGTCCGTACATACGCACTGCTGGGGGACAGGGCTGGGGTACGGTGCGCCCAAGTACAGGGTTGGGGTATGGTGCTGGGGGACGGTGCTGGGGTACGGTGCGTACAAGTATGGTGCTGGGGTATGGTGCGTCCAAGTACGGGGCTGGGGTACGGTGCTGGGGTACGGTGCGTCCAAGTACAGGGCTGGGGCACAGTGCTGGGGATCGGTGCGTACAAGTACGGGGCTGGGGTACGGTGCGTACCAGTGCGGGGCTGGGGTACGGTGCATCCAAGTACGGGGCTGGGGTTTGGTGCTGGGGTATGGTGCGTACGAGTACGGGGCTGGGGTATGGTGCGTACGAGTACGGGGCTGGGGTACGGTGCGTCCAAGTACAGGGCTGGGGTACCGTGCTGGGGTATGGTGCGTCCAAGTACGGGGCTGGGGTACGGTGCTGGGGTACGGTGCATCCAAGTATGGGGCTGTGGTACGGTGCTGGGGTACGGTGCGTCCAAGTATGGGGCTGGGGTACGGTGCTGGGGTACGGTGCGTCCAAGTACGGGGCTGGGGTACAGTGCTGGGGTACGGTGCGTCCAAGTACGGGGTGAAGAACCAGAACCTTTTGAGCCTGGCGGCGCAGGGTACGCCCAAGGTCTCTGGAGTTCACCTGCTTCGCTACACAGAGACACGGGACACTCTGTTGGCGTTAGAAGATTGGATTTATTTAGCTGCCGCTAGTACAGTTATCTTAGAAGTACACAAAGTAGGTTCTCAGGAGACTGCCACTTCACTCTGTGGCGCATCAGGTTAAATACTATACAATTATACAATTATTAACGAAATACACTCCCAGAGCATATAAGAAGGAGCCAATAAGGAAAGTTGGAAAACAAGGCGGAACCAATAGGAAAGGTTTGAAAACAGAAATATCAGATGACTCGAAGAGACCTCTCCTCCAACTGTGTTTGTCACCCCACCCTCAGGCTAATACATTACAGATTCATAACTAACTTGCCGGTGGTGAGATAGGTTTGTGTGTATTGGAGGACAGTCGTGAAACGAGAGAATACTAGCAGGAGACAATGAAGGCCAGTCGATAAGATAAGGTCAGGAAAGAATAGTGTGAGCCAACAGATAGTTGAGACGCGGATTAGAAAAGTCAGACAGGGATTAGTGTACTCGGCTAGTTCTAACACCAGCTTTGCAAATAGAGGCCGAGGGCGTACTTCGACACCAGGCTATAGAAAAAGCAGAATAGACTTTGTTCGTGCTGCCTGAGTGATGGCAACACAAAATGGCGGCGGGCCACAAAATGGCGGGTCGATTCAATCGTGATCGAAAATTGAAGTTCCTCAGACCCTCCTTTTGCCAGAACTCAGGCAAGATAGACTCATGTTAATCTGAGTCCACGTCAATAGCCATGAGGTCATCGAGCTGTTGCTGTAACATCATTCTTATGTTTTCCGTTACTTGTGGCTTGGGTTTTGGGATGCACATAGTAGCACAAAGATCACAGATAGCGGGACCACAGTGCATACAAAGACAACAGGAAAATATAATGGTCAGGATTATACCAAGGAACGTCAATGCTTTCCAACCCCATTTGGACAGTAGTCCCCAAAACCATTCCGTTAAAGACCAATCTCCTTCGTCCTGATGAATAGACTCAGAGATTATGTGCAACTTGGAGATAGCTTGGTATACTGTCGGAGCGTCATTAGGAATAAAAATACAGCAACTTGACCCGATCAATTTGCACACTCCACCACGATCGGCAAGAACAAAGTCTAAGGCAACTCGATTTTGCAAGGTCATAAGACGATCCGCCTGTAGTTCTGCCGTGATGTTACTTAAGGCTCCTACAGTGATGTCTATTGTAGTCTCTACGACACGGACCAATTGCCTTATATTTCTGCTGTTAGCCGTGGGACCCCAGAAGGGGAGAAAACCTTTAAGGAAATCTCCTCCTTCTTGTCCTGCTGTGTCCTTTGAATCAATAATCCCTCTGCCATATCGGGTTCGGTGATGATTTGCGGAAGCAGTGTAAGTAGGGGGAAGAAGAAAAGCTATATAACAAGTACCAGAGAAACCCGTTGGTAACCAAGTATAAGCTCTATCATAGCAGATGAAATAGGTGCCTTGAGAAGGCACTAGAGGAGGCGAGTTCTGAGAGGAATAAACGTACGTGTAGGAGCAGTTATTCCTTTGTGTAGTGTCAGAAGGGCGATCATTGATCTGTAAGCAGAAGTTACCCTGATGCGGTATAGTCCAGATTGGCGAGGACTTTCCTTTTCCAACGTTACTATTGAGACTCGACATATATTGGGTGACGTTCCAATTGGTGTATGCTTTTCTTTCGTCGACGGAGATTTTGCTGTTTTCCATGATTTTAGCCATAACCACCAAACCCTTAATCAAGGAACTGTGACTAAAATCCGGATAATTGATATGTGAATTAATAGGTCGTCTGAATTTGCTTTGATAAGCATTAAAGAAGATGACGAAGTAAGCCCAAGCAGAACCTTCATAAGAGAAAGGAAGGACGAGATATGGCATTCCTTTCTCTGTGGTATGTGGCATAAGACCACACACCCAACAATCAGTTGTATTAACCACTAATTGGTGCTGATGTAATAGCTGGATAAAGGAATTGTTATAATACTCAGTTCTTCTAACAAGTTCATGTGAAGGGAGAGTATAAAAGAGGTGTGGAGAGATAGTAGAGGAAGGCAAAGAGGAAGAAGGGGAGGTATTTCTTGGCTGCAAAGCATAAAGTATCCACCCAATAATTGCCAAAACAATACATAATGATATAAAAACACATAAAGTTATACTAAAATGACTGTACATTATTTTACAGGATGTTTTCTTCATTTCATCTCTTCTTTCTTTATTACTTAGTGTAGTTTCCATCTTACTAATGGATGCTCACGGCAATTTTCCTCAATCACTGAAGTCACGAAGCTCTACCGTCCTATGACACTGAAAATCCTGCAGACCTATTGTCACTAATCAGGTCGTGACCTAGACTCCTACCGTGACCCTGCAACCGGGACAGAATACTATACAAGGGAGAAGAAAGTCTTAAATGTTCTTTGGCCTGGGTCTCAAGTTGTAATGTTCTTTCCCTGGAACATTCTGATTTTGGAACAATGTTCGTGGTTCAGTCGTATCCAAGCGACGATGCGATGGAATTGCTTCCTGTAAAATGTCGTCGTCCTCTTTCTCAGACAGTGTCCCATTCAGGTGTGCATCACTAAAAGGAACGAATTGTGGAGTCTTTTCGCTTTCACAGTCACCAACCCCTCTACGAACCCACTGATCAAAAGGCAAAGGCAAAGGCACTTTCTTGCAATGCACACCGTGAATCCAATTTTTCTTTCCTTAGACTTTAACTGCTGTCCTTGTAGTCAACAAGACCATTCGAGGCTCCCACCACCTGGGTTGTAAATTGCTGGACCTCTGAAAATTCTTCACAGACACCCAGTCACCTGGTCGGATGGAATGACCTGGGTCTGTGGAGGCCTCCGGCAGAGCACTCTGAACCTGTTGATGAAGAACACGCAATTTAGTCGTAAGGTCATGCAGATAACCAATCAACATTCGATATGGCAAGTCCGAGAATTTCTTAGGGCGAGGTATTCCCCATACATTGGCCGGACGGCCAAATACCACTTCGTAAGGGCTAAGTCCCAAACGAGAGTGTACTGCAATTCTGGTGGATAGCAGAGCTAACGGCAAAGCATCAGGCCAATTGAGTCCTGTACTTGCTTGAACCTTTGCTAACTTCAACTTTAAAGTTCCATTGTAACACTCTACTAAACCCGCTGATTGTGGATGATTTGCCGCATGGAACTTTTGCTTGATACCAAGACCTGCACAAACTTTCTGCATGACTTGGCCAACAAATTCGCTCCCATTGTCACTCCAGACAATGCGCGGCAAACCAAACCTGGGGAAGAACTCTTTTAGAAGGATTTTAGCTGTGGATAGGGCTGTATTATCTTTTAGAGGGTATGCTTCTATCCATCGTGAAAAGGCGCATATTACCACCAGAACATATTTGAGGTTGTTGCATCGCTCCATATGAATGTAATCGATTTGCAACACCTCAAATGGATATGTTGGAGGAGCAAAGTGACCTGCTGGAGTTGGGGTTCCCTTTCCTGGGTTGTACATTAAACAAACAATACAGTGCTTTACTACATTGTCTGCACATTTTGGGATATTCTCATTCTGCCACACTGGTGCCAGAAGTTTGCAAATGCCTTTTGCACTTAAGAGGGCTGGACCATGGGCCATAGTAACCACTGGGAGAACATAGGCATCTGGTAAAAGCCAACGTTGATGTTCAGATAATTCCACCCAACAACCCATCTCATCTAACATTCCCGTACTTTCTTTCCACTTGCTCAACTCCCTTTCTGAAGCCTCTTTCTGAATCGCTTTCACACTTTCCACTGTATTCTCATACATTCCTCTCTCTCTGACCCAATTCGCAGGACCTGCCACAAACATTCGACTCTTTGAATCTCTCGCTGTTTTCTTCGCTATTTCATCTGCAAATGCATTTCCTAGACCAACATCATCCGTAATCTTTATGTGTGCACTACACTTCACTATCGCTATTTGGGTAGGTAAAGCAAGTGACTCAAGGAGATTAGTCACTAATTGACCATGCTTTATTTTGGTGCCATGTGAAGTGAGGAAACCCCTCTCCTTCCAGAGACGCCCAAAACTGAACGCTACACCAAAAGCGTGTTGGCTGTCAGTGTACACGTTCACTCTCTTCCCTTTTGATAATACACAAGCTCTCGTTAATGCTATCAATTCTGCTGCTTGCGCTGAATTGTGTCTAATACGTGCAGTTTCCACAATCGTGTGTAAGGTAGTTACAGCATAGGCTGAAACCGTATCTCCATTAGGCATCTTAAAACAAGAACCATCTACCCATAGAGTCCTATCCGAACTCTCTAGCGGTGTGTCTCTTAGGTCAATTCTTCCTTTTGTCTCTTCCTCAGTACGGAAGAAACAATCATGTTGATCTTCAACACTCTCCTCATTTGGAAGGGGCAACAAAGTAGCTGGATTCAGGGTATTACATCGTTTAATGTGTATGTGACTAGCCAAAAGCGTCAGCTCGTAACCAGTTAAACGTGCACTCGTCAGATGCTGTGTTTTTGTTCTGTTTAGCAAAGTATCCACTGCATGTGGCACCATGACAATGAGAGTGTTATCCAACACCATTCCAGCAGACTGTCGGATAGAAATTGCTGCTGCTGCTGTCGCTTTGAGACAACTGGGCAATGCCTTAGCTACGGGATCCAACATAGCCGAAAAATAGGCACATGGCCGCTGTTTGTCTCCAAATTGCTGTGCCAAAACTGCCAATGCACAACCTTCTCTCTCGTGAACATAGAGCGTAAAAGGCTTAGTGTAATCTGGAGTGCCTAGTACAGGAGCAGAACACAGAGCGGTACGTAAGTCAGTTAAACTCTTTTGGCAATCATCAGTCCAAGGAAGGGGCTGAGGCGTATCTTTTAAAGTGAGTGCCAACAAAGGTTTGGCGATCAGAGAGAAGTTAGGGATCCAATGTCTACAATAAGTAGTGATACCCAGAAAGGCACGTATTTCCCTTTGTGTGGATGGTACAGACATTCGCGCAATCGCCTGTATTCGTTCTGGTGTCAAACGTCGTCCCTCCTTTGAGAGGAGATGACCCAAGTAGGTAACCTCTCGACAAACATATTGTAGTTTGGAAGGTGATAAACCTTGTGATTCAGTTTAAACAAGTGGCGCAACAAAGCAACAGTGACATCTTTGCAGATATCTTCTGAATCAGCGGCGACTAACAAGTCGTCCAAATATTGAAGAAGAGCAGCAGCAAACGGCAAGTGAAAAGTATCAAGATGACATTTTAAAGCTTGGCTGTAAATGGAGGGACTTTCACAATAACCTTGGGGTGCGCGCTTAAACCGGAAGCTTCGGCCTCCAAGAGAAAAACTAAAAATGTCCCTACTCTCTTCTGCAATGGGAATACTAAAGAAGGCATTCTTTAGATCGATAGCAGAAAACCAAGTCGCTGTGGAAGGTATCATTGTCGACAAAGCAGTGATATCTGGAATAACAGGAAATTGTGGAATCACAATTTTGTTTACTTCTCGCAAATCAATTACGAAACGGTACACAGGAGGCTGAGAAGGATCAGTACGTTTAAGAACAGGAAGAATAGGACTATTGCATGTGTTACCTCTTGTTTCTTCAACCACACCCTTCCGAATTAAGTCATGAATGATTTCCAAAAGCGCTTTCTCACCTTCAGCAGAAATTCTATACTGTGGGATGCGTGGTAATTCAACATTGGGCTTGAGAGTGACAACATAAGGCGGAATCTCAAGACAACCCACATCGTTCGGAGCCTAGGCCCAAAGTGCTGCTGGAAGAGAAAGTAATTCAGGAGGAAACTGATCTTTGGACAAATACATTGGGGAGATCAACTTCTGTCCTAGAGTAAGATGTACGCCTGAAGGAGAACAATATATTGTAGCATGCATTCTTTTCAATAGGTCTAGACCCAACAGATTCTCACCGCAACCATTCGTTAACAGAAGTGGAGCTTCCAAATCATAGGGACCAACTGAAATAGGCAAAGGGCAAGAAACTGGATTGCGAACAGGGGCGCCAGAGAATCCTACAGAAACATTCGTTACGCCAGACAAAGGTGCCCCAGGGAGTTTAGAATGAATGATAGAACTTCTCATTGCTCCAGTATCCAGAAGAAATGGCTCTGAAACACCCATTGTAGTGACGTTAACATAAGGACCATTTTGATCTACTGGGATTGACACAACTCCCTTACTATGTCCATGGCTGTCCTAGTTAGCATGAAGACTCTCATTCTCGCCTTCAACATAATGGTCTTCATTGTAATACTGTGTAAATCTCACATTTTGCTGATCAAAGTAGTTCGCGGAATTGGTAGATGGAAGGGCACGCTGTTCTTGAGTCAACATACCCTGACCTCTACCTCTGTTTGCTGACTGGAGGCTAGCACGACCTCGTGGAGCAGATAACGCTCCATTGCGCTGCAATAAAACAGGACAACTATTCTTAAAATGACCTTCCTCTCTACAATAGGCACATTGATTAGGACCTAACAAAGGTCACGGATTGTCTGGCTCAGGTTTTTGATACAACCTCTGAAACTGCGGAGGCTGCTGAATTTGAGGCTGAGCATAACGTGGCGGATAGGCTTGTTGCAAGAGAACCTTCGTTTTTAATTCTTTTGTCTTTTTCTCTTGCTTTTCTTTTTCTTCCTTGTCCCTATTCTCATAATATTGTGCAGTAGCCAATATCTGAGCAGAAGAAGAAACAGCCCATGAACTTTCTGAATCCTTTAATTTGTTTGACAGCTCGGGAAGCAAATTGAATACAAATTTGTCCACAAATAATCGCTGTCCACCCTCGGTAGCCATGTCTTGACCACTGTGGTCGATAAATGTCTCCTCGAAACGAGTAAAGAAGTCAGAGACACTTTCATCTTTCTTTTGTTTGCATGCTGCTAGTTTATCCCAATTAACTCTCAGTGCAGGCATCATAGTTTTCATTAACGTGATAATTCTACCAGGAAGTTCCGAGATCAGAGCGTCAGGCTTTGCGCCACCCACTTGGTCTCTATCTGTATTAGTTATAACATCCCAAGTAGCTCCTAGTTCCTGTGCGTGATCCTCTCTACGAATCTTAGCCCATATTGTCTGTGGGACTACATTACCCATCAACATATCGATGTCTGCTAGGTTCATAATGCAAGCATCAATTGTCTGCGATAATTCTTTATAATAGCCTGCAGGGTTCTTACGAGGATCTGGTAGAGTCTGCTTAAGAGCCAAAACTTCAGATCTCTTCCAAAGGACATGTACCCATATACGTTGGAAATGACCAGGAATAGGTGCATTAGCGCCTACAGCCGCAACTGCCTCCTTCCAAACTGGAGGAACCTCTCTCATAGGGTAATTTTTCGACGTCAGTTTAACCGACGGATCGGAATCAAGAAAAATATGAGAAAACAATAAGGATCTATAAGAGATAAGTGTCCTTACAGCTTCCTCAACTTTAGAACCTACAATAAGTCCTTTTTCAAAATCAGCCTGAACATTTAACAGATCTTGTGAGATCGGACTCGAACTCACATCTTCCCATTCTTTAATGAGAATGTCGCACATTACATTGAAAACACATCTTTGCGTAGGCGCATTCCATTGCAAAAAGGTAGGCATAATATCAAGCACACTATATTGTGGACCCTTCTTGATCCATCTCCGTGCAAGAGAGTCTAGCTTCTCTCGTTCCTCAAAATCTGGGAACTGACTACGAGATTGTCTTCGAGCAAAAGCCGGAGACACATTAAAAGCTCCAAAGAAAGGAGATAGAATACTAGTGACAGAGTCTGTGAGACGCTTACGCACAGACGGTGAATTAGACATTAGAACTGGAGACAAAGTATTAGGAGAACTGACAGGAGAAGAACTGGTAATCGCAGGAGGAGCAGAAGGCAAAGGAGATCTGAGATCCGGAGATGAAGGCAAAGAAGTTGAGACTAATGGTAAAACCGGCAAGGGCGGTAATACTGGAGGAGGCAAATGCTGAGGAGCCGGAACCGGCGGAGGTACCACTGGCAGCTGAGCAGGCTGTAACAGCTGAGGTACATTGGCATTTTGCGCATAGGGCGGAGGAAACCTTAATAAATGAGACATTAGGGGATCTTCTTCTATATCTTTCTGATTATCAGAAGGAGAAACAGGCAACACCGGATAGCATTTATCTATCGCCATACGATGTTGTCTTTCTGAAATTTCAGTCGCATTATCAATTTCATCATTTTTGAACTGTTGGGCAGCCTGTATAATTGTCATACCCTGTGCTTTCCTATCTCGTTTTGCTTGTTTAATTTCTTTCTGTTTGGCTTCCTTACTCCAAAGGCGGAAAGAGTCAAACATTGCCGGCCGGGCTTTTCTTTTGAACAAAACTGCTTCTAAATTATCTAGCACATCAGGATCGAAGCTACCGTTTTCTGGCCATTTGAGAACACCATCTTTCTTCGTGTATCGAGTCCATGTCTCGTTAAAGGCAATGGGGCCGATACCATGTTTTGAATAGAGCTCGTATGTGGGAGTTCCAACCGAAGGAATCGGACAAGAGTCCTCAAGTCGGGAGTCCCTATTACAACCAAGACAACAAATTCTTCCAAACTTAGTCAGACCAGGCATCTCGAGATGTCTCCGGACTGTTCACAAACTTCAAGGGAGTAAAACTCAGTTTACGCAGCACAAATGCACTTACCCTCGACTTTATCTTTTGCAAAAAATAATTCTAAGAAACCTAAGGAAATCAAACAAAGAACAAAATTGTGGGCGCGACCCACGAAAATACTTAACTAAGGACGTCTTCTTCCACCAACAGAGGCCCGTCTATCGTCTCACCTTACCATACATCATCAAAGGAATGGGCCAAAGCAGGGCGGCAGTCAGGGCAGCGGTCATCAGTAGCCGTCAGGAAGGAGTAACCGCGCTGCAAAAGACCTTCGGACCACTTTCGACATACAGGGGTCGCTTAGTGTGGCTCGCGAACCCTCCGGAATTTTCTTGCGGGGTTCCTCACGACCTTCGAGCAAAACCGGTACCACTGAAGCCGCCCAACATTGGGCGCCAGTTGAAGAACCAGAACCTTTTGGGCCTGGCGGCGCAGTGTACGCCCAAGGTCTCCGGAGTTCACCTGCTTCGCTACACAGAGACACGGGACACTCTGTTGGCGTTAGAAGATTGGATTTATTTAGCTGCAGCTAGTACAGTTATCCTAGAAGTACACAAAGTAGGTTCTCAGGAGACTGCCACTTCACTCTGTGGCGCATCAGGTTAAATACTATACAATTATATAATTATTAACGAAATACACTCCCAGAGCATATAAGAAGGAGCCAATAAGGAAAGTTGGAAAACAAGGCGGAACCAATAGGAAAGGTTTGAAAACAGAAATATCAGATGATTCGAAGAGACCTCTCCTCCAACTGTGTTTGTCACCCCACCCTCAGGCTAATACATTACAGATTCATAACTAACTTGCAGGTGGTGAGATACGTTTGTGTGTATTGGAGGACAGTCATGAAACGAGAGAATACTAGCAAGAGACAGTGAAGGCCAGTCGATAAGATAAGGTCAGGAAAGAATAGTGTGAGCCAACAGATAGTTGAGACGCGGATTAGAAAAGTCAGACAGGGATTAGTGTACTTGGCTAGTTCTAACACCAGCTTTGCAAATAGAGGCCGAGGGCGTATTTCGACAACAGGCTATAGAAAAAGCAGAATAGACTTTGTTCGCTGTGCTGCCTGAGTGATGGCAACACAAAATGGCGGCGGGCCACAAAATGGCGGGTCGATTCGATCGTGATCGAAAATCGAAGTTCCTCAGGGGCTGAGGTACGGGGCTGGGGTACGGTGCGTCCAAGTACGGGGCTGGGGTACGGTGCGGACATGGGGGGGTACGGTGCTGACATACGGGGGTACGGTGCTGACATACAGGGGTACGTGCGGACATACGCGGGGGAGGGGGGCTGTACGACTCGTATCCCAGGCACAAGTTTTCCCGGGATACGAGTGGTAAAGAGTTCGCTACGTACGGGACGTTTTACATACGCTTGTGTATTCGGAAGGGTGGTACGGATCGTACTTGTGCGCTCGGACTTCAGTTTTACGATTTGTACGTAAAACTGTCCGGGTACGTCTCGTAGACCCTTTCCCAATACGATTCGTATGTATTTTTCACATACGAATCGTACTTCACCGGTGGGACAGGACTTGTACGATTCGTACGTAAAAATATACGGATACGAGTCGTACGGGAATTTTTTTTACCCGATCGGAATCGGCACCTTAATTGTTAATTTAGATACGGGTTGTGAATTGTGTGGTGTTATAGGGTAGTATATAAATTAAAAAAAATGAATGTAATTTTGTTTATAAATAATTTAAAATATTTGTTTGAAAAATATGTTTCTATTTTATTTAACATAATATTTGTAGGTATTTGTGATATGTATTTAACATTATATTTTATTTTATTTTTTTATTCATAATTTTAAATATATTTGTATTTAAATGTTTAACATATTTATATATTTTTATTTTTTTAATAATTTTTTTAATAAATATTTTTTAACCCTCTGCTATTTAACATTTTCCCTACTGTTGTAGTCATTGGAGTGGGAATAGTAATTTTTTCCCCTCCGCTATCCAACACTTTCCTACTGTTGCACTGACTGCAGTGGGAATAGTAAATTACATCCCTCCGCCATCCAACACTTTCCCCACTGTCGCACTCACAGTCACTAGAATGGGAATAGGAATTTTTACCCCTACGCTATCCAACACATTCCCCACTGTTGCATTGACTGGAGTGGGAAATTTAAGTTTAAATATTTTTAAATAGTTTAATGTTTTTAATTAATAATAGAATATTTTTTTAACATCAATTTTATGTTATTGGTATATGTATATATATATTTATTGGTTATATTTTGTATATATTTTTAAAATTATAACATTTAAATGAAAAGTTTATTAAATGTTTTACAGTAAATATATAGAATAATTACTATATATGTGTGTTTAACTTTTTTAGGTTAAGTTAATTTGTTATTTTTGTTAAAATGTGTATTAAATCTATATTTTTATAATTAAGTTTAATATTTAATATATTTATTATTATATTTTATATATATATATATATATAAATGATATTTTTTACATCTATATTTATATCAATATTTATTTTTCGATATTTTTGTACTTTCTGTTGAAACTTCAGTACCTGAACTTGTGCCTCCACAGGAGCAGAAGAGTTGAAGCTGACTGTAAGATTATTTTTTCCCAACTCCCCAACTCCAATGCGTACCAGATGTCTATCTTCCCGCAGTGGGGAGGGGGAAAGGGGAATGGGAAGAAAGAGAGACTACCACAGTGGTGCCAATACAGGAACTCTTCTAATCTGGTCTCCTAGCACCTGTAAGTGCAAACACAAATTACTCAGAATACTTTTTTACTGATACTTGAATATAAATTCTACAATGTAGTACTCTATTAGGATGGCGGCCGGAAAACCACCCTAACCGCCATGGAGGCGAAAAACAACCACCTGCCGGAACCGTGGGAAAACCGGTGGCCAAATTAGGATCATCCGGCAAAAACCACAGTCCGCGACGGAATGGGGCCAAGAAAAAATGCCCGTTGCTGGCAGAGATGGCCAAAATCCATCCGCAGCGGTCGGAGATGCGGCGGAAAAACACCAACCCGCAGCAAGTATAGCAGAGACACCGCACAGGAAATTAGGATATCCCCGACGGTCCCTTGGTAGGTACTGCTGTATCCGACCGCCGCGGTCGCACAATGGGATGAATGGAAGAGCCAGCGGAAGAGCTGAAGCACAGCCACTGCTGCGAACGATCTGTAAAAAATGTCGGACGAAGCAAAAGAACCACAAGAAGGCCAGAGAGTGCACACAGAAAACTAGCCATGCCCCCCAAACACACAAACCACACCCCAATGACACAACCACATGGCAAAAAGAAACATACAAATCCCAGGACAACACACCTGACAGCAGTACCCCAATTGGACACACCCACATAGCTGAGTATAAAACCAGCCCCTTCCCTGACCACAATCATTTGCATTACTCCATGAGAGAAGGAACACACACTTCAGCTGACAGGAGAGGCAAAGGACACAACATCACCAGCCACACCACACACAGCACCACCACCACTTCCACACCTGCACCACTAACCCCCTGCACAACACACACCATACACATCACAACCACAACCACCACTCACACTCCTGCACCCACAAACACTTTGCACACCACACACCATGGCCACACAGAAAATGCCCAAATTCACAGACAGTGAGTTGACAGTCATGGTAGATGAGATAGTCAGAGTGGAAACACAGCTTTTTGGTAGCCTGGTCCAACAGACACCATTAGCCACAAGGACACAAATGTGGGCAAGGATAGTCCAAAGGGTCAATGCAGTAGGGATCACCCCAAGATCAAAAAAGGAGATAATAAAGCGGTGGCATGATCTGAAGAGGGTGGTCAAGGAGAGGAAGAGCAAGAACCGTGAGCTGGCTCAGAGGATTGGTGGTGGCCCTCCCATTCCACAAAAACCATTCACACCATGGGAGGAGAAGCTGCTTGTCATACTACATCCAGAGAGTCTCACAGGAGTAGCCGGGGGAGTGGAGGCTGGTAAGTACAAACAAATGACTACCACCACTCTGCTATGTACTGTCTTGCACAACTACAAAGCTACACCACCTAGGACAAATTCCATCCATCTGTAACACACACTCTCAAAAACATGGCTCAAAGATCCAACATTCACCCACTCCCATTCACCCCAAAGGTAGCTACCAACATTACCATGGGGGCATGTGTACAGGCAGACAGCACTACAACTCCCACCAGGCCCCCTTGTCCCAGGGCATCAGCAAGATGGAGCCCTCACCCCACCCCACCCAGAAGCATGTGTCAGCCATTACACAACCCACATCAAACTTACAGGTAGGTAGCCATCTTCCCTGGGAGGGTTTTTGTGGGTGGGAGGCCTCCACCACTACTCCCACCATGCACACTGCCCCCCTCAGCAGGATGGAACCCTACCCCAACTCCACCCAGAAGCAGTTGGAAGCCATTACATCACCCTCATCAAACTTACAGGTAGGTAACCATCTTCTCTGGGAGGGTGTTTGTGGGTGGGAGGCCTGCACCACTACTCCCACCATGCCCCCTGGCCCACAGCCTAGCAAGAGGGAACCCTTCCCCCACCCCACCCAGAAGCATGTGTCAGCCATTACACAACCCACATCAAATTTACAGGTAGGTAGCCATCTTTCCTGGGAGGGTGTTTGTGGGTGGGAGGCCTGCACCACTACTCCCACCATGCACCCTGCCCCCCGCCTCAGCAGGATGGAGCTCTCCCCCCACCCCACCCAGAAGCAGTTAGAAGTCATTACATAACCCTAATCAAACTTACAGGTAGGTAGCCATCTTCACAGTGAGGATGTTTGGGGGTGGGAGGCCTGAACTACCACTCCCACTATGCCCCCTGCCCCCACCTCAGCAGGATGGAGCCCTCCCCCACCCCACCCAGAAGCAGCTGGAAGCCTTTACATCACCCTCATCAAACAAACAGGTAGGTAGCCATCTTCCCTGGGAGGGTGTGTGGGGGTGGGAGGCCTGCACCACTACTCCCACCATGCCCCCTGTCCCACAGCCTAGCAAGATGGATTCCTCCCCTCACACCACCCAGAAGCATGTGTCAGCCATTACACAACTCACATCAAACTAACAGGTAGGTAGCCATCTTCACAGTGAGGGTGTCTGGGTGTGGGAGGCCTGCACTACTACTCCCAACATTCCCTCTGTCCCACACCTGCGCAGGATGGAGCACTCCCCCACCCAGAAGCATTTGGAAGCCATTGCAGTACACAAACAAACTTACAGGTAGGTAGCCATTTTTACAGTGAGGGTGTTTGTGGGTGGGAGGCCTGTACCACTACTCCCACCATGCACCCTGCCCCCCTCAGCAGGATGGAGTCCTCCCCCACCCCCCCAGTAGCAGTTGGAGGCCATTGCAGTACACCAAACAAACTTACAGTTAGGTAGACATATGATTCTGGATCTGGACCCCACGTGTGACAAAACAAACCCAAATGTGGGCATATTCCAGGTAAGTAGCCGGTACATGCACCCACCCATTCGTCACAAATTAAATGGTGCCATATGACAACACCTTCCTCTCATTGCACAAAGAGACACACCTACCCCATTGCTAAGGACAGTTGCACACAGGTAATCTAAGGAAACTGTCACAGCTACCAAAGTGTGACACACCAATGCAAAGTAGAAGAAAGTCAGGGTACAATCATGCACAGCACCTATTTACATGTGCATCACCATGGGGCAAGTGCAACAAGGACCATTCGAAAAATACGAAAGAATGTGTGGTGGTACAAATCAAGATATGCACATGACAGGACAAAGGTATTCAGGAAGTGACAATGGCCAGTCCATGGCCAATGTGACGTCTGCCAGGTGAGACAAATCAGCAATGAGTTCTCAATTAAACACATGTTGTGCCAGGCCCTAAATGGCAACAAGTCCCTGTAATCCTTATTTGTGCTCGGGTCGAATGGTATGCCTTGACACCTCACACCATGGACAAGTAATGTATGTACCACTGCATCATGTCAGGAAGTACAGTAGTGCACATATTAAACAATGTGATGATCTGTCAATTGTGCAATGTACAAAAAGTGAATGACACACAGCTAACACAAAGCTTGCCGGGTGCACTACAATTACCTTTTCCCATCTGACCCACAGGTGACCAAGTACTCACTGCAGAGGACGACACCAGCAACCTGCAGAGCCAGTCTCCCCCCCGGTACATGGACTCTCGGATGTTGAATCCCAGGATTTCATGGACGATGAGCTCGAAGCCGGCCCATCTGGTGTTCCAGGGAGCAATAGGTCCCAGGACCCCATCGTCCCCCCCACCACATCTGTGGCAACAACAACTTCACGGCAGACCCCTGCTGTCACGGCCTGTGCAGCCACCACCAGTACCACCAACACCAGTGCTGCCTGCAACACCCTCCCTGTCCCAGAGGATGACCAGCACACACTACCGACGGAGGAGGGCAGGGAGAGGATGCGGGTGCCCACAGTGGTGAGGCAACAGGTCCGTGGCAGCAGGGCAGGTGGGAGGGGCAGGGTCACCCGTGGACACCAGGAGGCTGGGACTCAATCCCTGGAACACATCACCAGAGTCCTGGGCGCATACGAACAGGCCCAGAGACGAACGGGCCGGTCGGAAGAACTGTTGCATGAGCTCATCCTGCTGATGAGGTCCATCGACACCTGCATGAGACAAATCGTGGACCTCTTGGGCCAGTAAGTGGCAGTACTGAGGGACAGGCATGCACCACAGACAACACCTCCACCTCCCTCTGGTGGGCCGCAGGATGACAGTTCACCATCCTCCCCTGTGCCCAAAGAGAGGGGTGAGTCCTAAGACCCACTGGCCCTGCAGCAGGCCCCCCCTGCCAAACAACAAAGGGGCCGTCTTAAGAAGACCCTGGGAGTATCTGGAGGCAAAGCACCTGCCAGACTCCAGTCACGGAGCCAGCCATGATGGCAATCCTCTCCACCACTGCATTGACTTTTTGGACTGTCCTACCCCACACTGCCTTGTGAATGCCATCTGTCTGTTGGACTGGGTCACCACATCAATGTGGTGACTACTCAATTATCTCATCTACCACAGCTGTCAACTCACTGCTCCACCCCACCCCCCAATGGAAATGTACACCCCCATCGCATCTCGCCATTGCAAATAAAATATCCTTACACACATGTCGTCGTGTCTGCTCCATCTTTATTGCAGGATGTACAGCCTTCAACATGACCACAATGTACCAGGAGCATGGGCTGCATGTAGGCAAGGAGAAGTTGAAGGCACCTAGGGAAACACAACAAAACTACTTTCACTGGTCTGGGTGTGGCATCACAGACATCACACAGCCCCTACCATCAGGATAACCCAACATGCACACGTCACAATGTGCACCAAGTGTCAACATACACGTCCTGTAGATGTTCCCAAATGATCTGCCCCAGAAACATTGCCATGCACCGCTGGGTCTACAACTGGCTGCTGTTATAATTCTCACATGCCCCTTCACGCCAACAGTAATATCAGCAGACAATGGATATGTTGCACATTGTCACCCACCTTCAAGTGAAGTAGCGTGTGATGAGCTGTTGACGCAGGTCAACACCTTCCTCCTCTCCACTGTCCTCATCACTGGACACGGGTTGGTTTGCAGGCTGGGGACTTGGGTCTTCACCATCATCCAGGAGCAGGGGAATCTCCTTGTGAATGGCTAGGTTGTGGAGCATGCTGCATGCCACTACAATCTGACAGACCTTCCAGGACGAGTATGCCAGTGCACGTGACTTGAACAGACCAAAAGTACGCTCCACCACTCGACATATCCTCCCATGTGCCTCATTGTAGCGGACGTCAGCTGGGGTCCTGAGATTCCTCAGTGGGCTCAGCAACCAGGGACGGTTGGGATATGCAGAGTTACCTAGGTATGACAAACACAAATAGACATTGCAATGTCGCTGAGGCTGAGGGCAGCAGCCCACACACCGAGCACGCAATACAACTAGGCATACTCACCCACAATCCATGCACGCTCGGGAAGCAAATTAGCCATCAGCTGGGGCACAATGCTGTTCCGCAGGATGTAGGAGTCATGGGACGAGCCTGGGAATTTGGCACACACGTGGGAGATGATGTCAAGACACCACGTCGTCTCTTCCCTTATGCAGTTTTCTCGACGTGGTAATTTCGCAGGGACGCAAGAGACCAACCTCCCAAATATCTAAATAATACCTGTGTTCTTTAAACCTTCTACTAGATATGA
This sequence comes from Triturus cristatus, assembly GCF_964204655.1. Taxonomy (NCBI): domain Eukaryota; kingdom Metazoa; phylum Chordata; class Amphibia; order Caudata; family Salamandridae; genus Triturus; species Triturus cristatus. Next base: position 249,766,980 of record NC_140592.1, read on the forward strand.
GTTAGAAATCTAGGAGGAGGGCCGGATACTGGACGTGATGCGGGGATTCTAGGTTGTCGACCTGTTAAACAATAAATGCATTAATTTACTACAGAGTCTAGCCTTTTTTAGAGTTTTCTCTATTCTTTCTTAATTACATGCGATATTCAGATTGCGCTTCTGCCTACCTGCGTACAACTCTTTTGAAGCCCACGTCCAAGTATGTTCTTTGTGTTGCGTGAAGAGGTTAGCTTCGACGAGGTGAGAGGAAGAGAGCTGTATTCCTGATGAGTTTTTAGGGTAAAGCGTCGAGGTTCTATGTTCTATGGTTAAAAAATAATAATATCATGATTAAACCATCCCCTTCTTGCCAAGTATACCACTATGCCAAGTATACCACTATGATTGCTCACTTTTCTTGGGTACTCACTTCACCCCTGCTCTGACGCTGTGTTTTAGGTATTCCGTAGTTTCTTCTCACAACTTGACCTATACTTCTTAAATATAAACAATACACATATACAGATTTCTATTTAAATGTACACACAAACGTTCATTAACATTCCTTTCTGTGAACTCTATATCCTTTGAAAATGACACATAAGTCCATGCTCCTTGTTTTGTCGTAAACTGTTCCAGTACTTTCTCTGTAGAAAGCTTTTCCAAAAATTGTTCTGTTATCTTTAAAAGAACCTTTCTTTCGTTGGGCGCCTTTTAAATAACAAAGTACTTATCTCCTCATCTTTGTCTTTTCTCCCAAGGGCCTGCCGTCGAGGAGAAGAGATCCTTCAGCTCCGGAGATCTTAGTGGACGTTTCCGCTTCCAAAATCAGGTAAGGCTTTGTCTAGAAACGGAGGCTCTCTAACGCGGTCCGATGCGCTAGACGGAAAGAAGGCAAAGCGCCTTCCAGAACACTGGGTGCGGTTTAAATAGGAAACCGCACCCGGTGTTTACACGTGCTTCTCACGTTACCAAAGATGTGCTTCACCCTTTGCAGGTGCCCATGACTCACGCGCTGCACAATGTGACATGCTCATAACGGAAAAACGTGAATACTTCACAGATGCTTTTAAAACTCGCGCATTAATTGTACAACGTGACATTTACTCATAACGGAAAACAAAACGTAAATACTCACACATTATAAAAAAGGTGACATAGCTTTATACAAATCAGTGCATATTACATATACATTGATAAACACTCAGTTACTCATAAGGACGTGCTGGTGCACGGGTCAGGGGTGGGATTTTACAGAGGATCAAATTGCGTTAAGTCAAATGCAAAAACATGGTCAGTGGTCATGAGATTCATGACAGTACTCCCCTCTCAAGATCCCCCCTAATACTCTGGCTATTGGTCTAGGTTTCTGTGGAAATCTTATATGAAAGTTTTTAATCATCTTAGGAGCGTTCTTCAAATTAGTTAAAGGTTCCCAGGATCGCTCTTCTGGGCCATAACCTTTCCAATCGATTAAATAAAATAATTTTCCACGAACTCTTTTGGAATCCAAGATTTTCTTAACTTCAAATTCAGGATGACCTTCTATATCAATAGAAGGAGGAGGTGGACGAACCATTCGAGTATGGGGATGAAATGGTTTGATTAAAGATACATGGAACACTGGGTGACATTGATAGTTTTTAGGTAGTGCAAGTTTGACGCAAACCGGATTTATCACCCTTTCTACTACAAACGGACCAATAAATCGTGGATTAAACTTCTTATTTCCCTTTAGCCGTATATTTCGTGTATTCAGCCAAACCATATCTCCTACAACATAAGTAGGTTGAATGGTTCGATGATTATCAGCAGCTTTCTTTTAGCTCTCTTTAGCCTTTGCTAAATGGTATTGAGCCTCCATATGAATGGTGTTCAAATTAGAAATATAATCATGTATGGATGGCACCTCGGAAGAATCTTTTATTTCACAAGGGATGTTTCTTGGGTGAAATCCATAATTACAAAAAAAAGGTGACATGCCCAAAGAAGAATGTTCTAGATTATTATATGCAAATTCCAAAGCACTTAACAAATCTGACCATTCTTCGTCATCAACTGTAGTTAACATACAACGCAAAAACTGTTCTAAAGTTTGATTGGTTCGTTCAGTTAACCCATCGGTTTGAGGATGGTAACCTGATGACAACCTAACATCCATATGCAGTAGTTTACTTAACTCTTTCCATACATGTGAAATAAATTGAGAACCCCTATCGGAAATAACCACCGATGGAATTCCATGTAATCTCACTACATTTAACATAAGAATGTGAGCTAATTCCAAAGCAGTGGGGAGTTTCTTCAAGGGTATGAAATGGGCCATGCGTGACAACTGGTCTACAACAGTGAGAATAGTAGTAAAACCTTTCCTGGTGGGAGGAAGTTCTACTACAAAATCCAAAGAAATAGTATGCCATGGTTGAGGTGGTATGGGTAAAGGTTTTAGTAGACCGCTAGGAGCTTGATGAGATGTTTTATTTTGACAACAAACATTACAAGTTCCTACAAATTCCTGTATATCTTTGAACATTGAAGGCCACCAAAATTTTCTTTTGATGAGCTCAAATGTCTTAGTTATTTCCGGATGAGCTGACAACAAAGTATCATGATGAAGATGCATTATCTTTTGTTGAATTTCAACAGAAGGTACCAAAATCTGGTCGTTTACAAACAACAAATCGTCTCTCTTTTGGACACATGGGTAACATTCTTTCCATTTATCAAAGTCTTTCTTCTGAAAAGTCTCCTTTAACTCAGTACTCAAATCACAAGTACTTAAACAGGCTTGGAAACAAGTTGCTGGTAATACTGGTTTTTCTATGATATTGTTTTCACAGTCCTCTTCACCTATGCGAGATAAGGCATCCGCCTTCAAATTTTCTTTTCCTGGTCGATAGGTGATTATAAAATTATAGTCATTGAAAAACAAAGACCAACGTAATTGTCGAGCTGAGAGAGCCTTAACAGATCTTAAGGCTTGTAGATTGCGATGATCTGTGTAAATTGTTATCGGAAGTCTGGCACCCAACAAGTAATGGCGCCATTCCACAAAAACTGCTTTTATAGCCAGTAATTCCTTGTCTGCTATGGCATAGTTTTGTTCAGGTGCAGATAATTTTCGAGAATAGTAGGCAATTGGATGCATTTGACCAGTGTTTTTATCGCGTTGCGATAGGATGCCTCCTACAGCAAACTGAGAGGCATCCGCTTCCACAATGAAAGGCTGTGAAGGGTCAGGATGACTTAAAATTGGGGCTGTTGCAAAGTTAGTTTTAAGTTCTTGAAATGCTTGTTCAGCAGCATCTGACCACTCAAACTTTACCCCTTTACGTAAGAGCCGTGTTATTGGAGTAATAGTTTGGGAAAAGTTTTGAATGAAACGGCGGTAAAAATTTGCAAAACCCAAAAAGCTTTGTACCTGTTTCACAGAAGTTGGTTTAGGCCATGTCTTTACCGCTTCCACCTTTTTTGGATCCATTTCTATGCCGGAAGGGCTAATAATGTAACCAAGGAAATCTACATGAGATACATGAAACAGGCTTTTTTCCAACTTTACATAAAGAGAATTAGAAAGCAATTTTTGAAGAATGGCACGAACTTGTTTTACATGATCTTCTATAGAATTTGAATAAATGAGTATGTCATCTATGTAAACGACACAACAAACATCTATGAATTCATGCAATACCTCATTTATAACAAATTGGAAAGCTGCTGGAGCATTACAGAGTCCGAAGGGCATTACTTGATATTCAAAGAGGCCGAATTTTGTGCGGAACGCAGTTTTCCATTCATCGCCCTCACGAACTCGTACAAGATGATATGCTCCTCGCAGATCCAATTTTGCATAAATTGTAGCTTGTTTTACTTGGTCCAATAAAGTTGGAATAAGAGGTAAAGGATACTGATTCTTTATTGTAATGTTGTTTAGCGCTCTATAATCGATACACGTGCGTAACTCTCCCCCCTTCTTCGGTATGAAAAAAAGAGAAGATGAGACTGGTGACTTAGAGTGCCTAATGAACCCATTGTCTAGATATTCATCCAAATAGTTTCGTAAGTGTTCATTTTCTTTTTCTGTCAACGCATAAATTCTACTACAAGGTAATGTAGCTCCCAGAATTAAATCAATTCAACAATCAAAGTCCCTGTGAGGAGGAAGAGTATTTGCCTTCCTTTTGTCAAAAACATCAACAAGATCTGAATATTCAGACGGTACCCCTTCCAATAGTAGAGTACTTGAGGAGCTGATTGGAAAATCATACCCTTGTACTAGATTTTCTTGATGATGCTCGCTAAAACACTGCTGTTGACAATGTTTTGATCGAAACGTTATGCTTAGTGTTTCCCAATCAATACTGGGATTATGTAGTTTCAACCATGGTATTCCCAAAATTAACCTAAACTGGGGTGCGTCTATGATGTCAAAGATAATGGTTTCGTTATGTATGCAAGAACTCGCCATGGTTAAACATTCCGTTTGTTTTTGAATGGGACCTGATGACAATTCTTTCCCATCTACTGCCCTTACAATTTCTGGGTTTTTCTTATTCTCTGTTTTAAAACCCAATTTCTCCAAAAAATGAGTATCAATAAAATTGCCAGTAGCCCCTGAATCTATCAGAGCATCTACTTCCCATGAACTCCTGGGATCAGATAAGGCTGTTAATTTTACTTTCATGCACAAATGACGACTCCCTAAAGGAGGCACTGTAGAGGCCAGACTGGAAATAGCACCCGACAAATTGACCTCTTCTTTTATCGAGTGTACTAGTTTTCCGATTGAGGTTGAACTAAAGCTACCTCTGAAGTTTTAGTTTTCCATTTATTAGGACGTGTTGGGCATTCCTTAACAAAGTGACCTGACTTTCCACAATAAAGACACTGATTGAGTTTCCGCCTCTTATCTTTTTCTTCTTTGGATAAAGGGCCACGAATTGAACCTATTTGCATGGGTTCTACAGAATCAGTTTTAGGCGGTGCGTCTTTTACTGTGGTGGCCCTTTCTTTGAACAGAAACAACCTGTGATCTGATTTCCCTCTTTCTCCCCTTCTCTCAGACAGTCTGTGATTTAACTTGACTACTAAATCTATAAAATCATTTATATCTTCTGGAGGTTCTAAAATCTGCGTTACCATATCCTTCAACTCCTCTTTTAAACCTCTGTAAAAGAGCGATACTCTTTTGTGTTCTGGCCAATCTGCCTCTAAGACCAGTCTATTAAAGACTGAAATATAATGAAGCAAGTCAGAATTTCCTTGTTTTAAATTCAAAAGCTCATTATCAGCAGATTGAACGAATACATGTTTAGCGAAAAGTTTTTTCATAGCGCGCTCAAACGCCTTGAAATTATAGAGAATAGGGTCGTCTCTTTCTACCAAAGGTACAGACCAGAGAGCTGCGTCTCCGCCCAAATAGGATAGAACAAAGGCCACCTTAGAGGAATCATCAGGAAAAGCGTTTGTTTTAGCTAAAAAATGTAAATGGCATTGGTTCATGAAAATGGAGTATTTATTATTGTCTCCATAAAATCTCTCAGGTTGTGCAAGGGGAATAGGAACTGGGGTGACCACCTGAATCTGAGTTGGAATATTAGTAGATGTGGTCGTGGAATCAGTAAATGCCTTAGGAAAGGTTGCAGGTTTAAGAATAGGCTTTTGAATTGCACCTTGCAAGACTGACAGGTCTCTGCGTAAAGCAGCATTTTCTGTTTTAATTTCAGTCAAAATTGTTGCAATGTCTTGCAATGAGATTTGCGAGGTTTGGTCCATTGCGTCCAGGCGAAATAGTTTACGTGGGCTTTGCCTTCTGTCAAGACACCACGTCGTCTCTTACCTTATGCAGTTTTCTCGACGTGGTAATTTCGCAGGGACGCAAGAGACCAACCTCCCAAATATCTAAATAATACCTGTGTTCTTTAAACCTTCTACTAGATATGAGTTAGAAATCTAGGAGGAGGGCCGGATACTGGACGTGATGCGGGGATTCTAGGTTGTCGACCTGTTAAACAATAAATGCATTAATTTACTACAGAGTCTAGCCTTTTTTAGAGTTTTCTCTATTCTTTCTTAATTACATGCGATATTCAGATTGCGCTTCTGCCTACCTGCGTACAACTCTTTTGAAGCCCACGTCCAAGTATGTTCTTTGTGTTGCGTGAAGAGGTTAGCTTCGACGAGGTGAGAGGAAGAGAGCTGTATTCCTGATGAGTTTTTAGGGTAGAGCGTCGAGGTTCTATGTTCTATGGTTAAAAAATAATAATATCATGATTAAACCATCCCCTTCTTGCCAAGTATACCACTATGCCAAGTATACCACTATGATTGCTCACTTTTCTTGGGTACTCACTTCACCCCTGCTCTGACGCTGTGTTTTAGGTATTCCGTAGTTTCTTCTCACAACTTGACCTATACTTCTTAAATATAAACAATACACATATACAGATTTCTATTTAAATGTACACACAAACGTTCATTAACATTCCTTTCTGTGGTTCGTCCACCTCCTCCTTCTATTGATATAGAAGGTCATCCTGAATTTGAAGTTAAGAAAATCTTGGATTCCAAAAGAGTTCGTGGAAAATTATTTTATTTAATCGATTGGAAAGGTTATGGCCCAGAAGAGCGATCCTGGGAACCTTTAACTAATTTGAAGAACGCTCCTAAGATGATTAAAAACTTTCATATAAGATTTACACAGAAACCTAGACCAATAGCCAGAGTATTAGGGGGGATCGAACTCTATATCCTTTGAAAATGACACATAAGTCCATGCTCCTTGTTTTGTCGTAAACTGTTCCAGTACTTTCTCTGTAGAAAGCTTTTCCAAAAATTGTTCTGTTATCTTTAAAAGAACCTTTCTTTCGTTGGGCGCCTTTTAAATAACAAAGTACTTATCTCCTCATCTTTGTCTTTTCTCCCAAGGGCCTGCCGTCGAGGAGAAGAGATCCTTCAGCTCCGGAGATCTTAGTGGACGTTTCCGCTTCCAAAATCAGGTAAGGCTTTGTCTAGAAACGGAGGCTCTCTAACGCGGTCCGATGCGCTAGACGGAAAGAAGGCAAAGCGCCTTCCAGAACACTGGGTGCGGTTTAAATAGGAAACCGCACCCGGTGTTTACACGTGCTTCTCACGTTACCAAAGATGTGCTTCACCCTTTGCAGGTGCCCATGACTCACGCGCTGCACAATGTGACATGCTCATAACGGAAAACGTGAATACTTCACAGATGCTTTTAAAACTCGCGCATTAATTGTACAACGTGACATTTACTCATAACGGAAAACAAAACGTAAATACTCACACATTATAAAAAAGGTGACATAGCTTTATACAAATCAGTGCATATTACATATACATTGATAAACACTCAGTTACTCATAAGGACGTGCTGGTGCACGGGTCAGGAGTGGGATTTTACAGAGGATCAAATTGCGTTAGGTCAAATGCAAAAACATGGTCAGTGGTCATGAGATTCATGACAGATGATCATATCTGCCAGGCACACCACCTGCACATTTATGAAGTGGTAATGCTTGCGATTCCTGAAAATTTGCTCACTGGTTTGTGGTGGGACAAGCCCGACATGGGTGCAATCAATGGCACCAACAACATTGGAGATGTGTCCAAGGGGATAGAAGTCTCCTTTCACAGCTGGCAATTCAGCACCCCTGGGGAAATGGATGAATCTGTCCTTGTATATCATCATGGCGGAAAGTACAGCACGCAGCACCATGCGGAACATCGGTTGTGACATCCCACCTGCTCTGGCCACTGTCTCTTGGAACGATCCAGTGCCAAAAAAATGCAGGGCTGCCATCACCTTATAAGTAGGGGTGAAAACTGTTGGATATGTCCGGCGAGGCTGCAGGTGGGGCTCCAACAGATTACAAAGGGTTTTTAGGGTGGTTCTATCCAGACGGCATTTCCGTATGATCGCAACATCCTTCATGTCCTCCAGCACCGTCAAGTTACGAATCAAATTTGGCCTCCTCCTATTTGAGATGATAGTGGACACATGTCAATGCAATACATCACAAGATATCACGTTTTGGATGACACAACGACAACAATGACTGCCATCAATATTGAGTTACAGACCAGCTTACATGTAGGGACACCTTCAGCTACACAAAGGGCACACCTGTCAACTTACACAAGACAAGTACCTCAAATACCACCTTGGTCAATGTGAATGCACATAGGGAGATGGCCACATTTCACATGGGCACGCCTGGGAGTATAGCATCCAGCATATGTGTAACAAATCAAACCCACTGTCTCGTACCTGGCTGCTGTACCTGTCACACCTTAATGCGTCATTACAATCTGGCACACATCCACCACACAATGACTACCGTCGGTGCAGGAATGACGAATGTGTGCATGAGCAGACATGAGAGACAATGCAAAAGGGATCATCAATCATTAAGAGGAGCATTGCTGTGATTGTCACTGCACCTCAACACATTGACATGTGTACACATTGTCGAGTTCAGAACAACACTGTCCTGCCCACCCAACCATCAAATCCATAAGTGACATGTGAGTGAGTACATGCCAATCTACGAAATCACACACACAAACATGGCATGCGTTGCCATCAGTGGAGTAAATGGAACATTGGTATCGTGTGCACAATGATGCGCCATTGACCATGTGGGCACTGTGCACTGTTGATTTTTACCAGATGGCCATTGCGCTTGTATGGTACCCATATCTCGGTAGCTACCACCTGGCCCCGCGGTGTGTCACAAGCACCCCATTCACACAAGTGCGGTAATGATAGGCATAGAGACATGGGGAAATGGCGGTGGGCATGCTCTGCCACCCATATTGCGGTAGCTACTGCCTGGCCCCGGCAGTGTGTCACCAGCACCCCCGTTCACACAAGTGCGGTAGTGATAGGCATGGAGACATGGGGAAATGGTGGTGGGCATGCTCCGCCACCCATATCGCAATAGCTACCGCCTGGCCCCGGCTGTGTGTCACCAGCACCCCCATTCACACAAGTGTGGTAGTGATAGGCATGGAGACATGGGGAAATGGCAGTGGGCATGCTCCGCCACCTAAATCGCGGTGCCTCATGTCAATGTATGGCACCCATATCGTGGTAGCTACTGCCTGGCCTCGGCGGAGTGCCCCCACCATGGAGCTTGCCCTAGAGCCAATGGGAAGCTCGATGGCGGTGGCATGATGCAATTTTGAAGATCGCTGTAGGCATGCTCTGCCACCGTGAAGGCGGTCATTGGATTCATTTGAAAGATGCACCATCGCGCTAGTGCACAGAGGGCCCCGGCAGTGTGTCCCCACCATGGAGCTTTCCCTAGAGCCAATGGGAAGCTTGATAGTGGTGGCATGATGCAATTTTGAAACTCGCGGTAGGCGTGCTCTGCCACAGCGGGGGAGTCATTGGATGCATTTGAAAGAGGCTGACCTGGACCACCAATTGCTCCAGCTTGGCACCTTTGAAACGACCCCAGGGGGCTATATATGTGTGGAATTGACCCTCACATTTCCATTGCTCCCAGAGCCTGCTGCCAGAGACCCCTCACCTGCTGCTGCCTTGAGGGACTGCTGCCTGAGACCCCTCACCTGCTGCTGCCTCCAGGGACTGCTGCTAGAGACCCTCACCTGCTGCTGCCTCCAGGGACTGCTGCCTGAGACCCCCACCTGCTGCTGCCTCCAGAGCCTGCTGCCAGAGACCCCTCACCTGCTGCTGCCTCCAGGGACTGCTGCCAGAGACCCCTCACCTGCTGCTGCCTCCAGAGCCTGCTGCCAGAGACCCCTCACCTGCTGCTGCCTCCAGAGCCTGCTGCCGAAACCCCTCACCTGCTGCTGCCTCCAGGGACTGCTGCCTGAGACCCCTCACCACCCAATTCCGCCACTGTTGTCTCATGTCCACAGTGATGGCAAGGACAGAGAAGATCCGTGCCAGTCCCTTCACGAGCGATGAGCTGGAGGTCCTGGTGGATGAGGTGCTCACACAGTACCTACGGCTATATGGTGCCCCAAATGTCGTGGTAAGTCGTCAACAGTGGGGTGGTAGGGCAGGGGGGCCACACATGTAGTTGGACTGATGCAGTATGTGCCTGGGAGTGTGGGGTAGTGTCATGCACTGCCTGACATGCTGTCTCCAAGGGAAGGGTGTGTGTACCCAATGCCACAGGTTTCCCTGCCTTCACATGTATGCATGAGTGACTTGTGTTCTGTTGTCAGCCATACAGTGACACAGAAGGTTGTTCATGCTGTAGTCAGGACAGTGATTGCTTGGCTGGATGGCTGTGTGTGCCCCTGTAGTCCATCTCAGTGTGAGCCCAGCTGGGCAGCACGGTCCCCATCTACAAAGACAAGGACAAATCACTTCACTCACAGAGTATGACATCAGTCTTTTCACATTGCACTCCAGCTATGGGCCATCTCAGCACTGTAGATTGCACACAACCACCCTTGTGAATGGCATTTTGTAGTTGTGAGATCATGTCCCTAAATTTGACATCCATGACACAGTTATCTATTCACAGGGCAGGGACATTGGGGCTGCACAGTCCTGGACACAGTGGGTCACCCCCCCACAGGTTGATATGTGATGTATGTGTTGCTCAACCCAACAATGGACTGGAGATGTGGGCAGGCTACCTAGGGGTCCCAGTGCTGGCAACCTGCATGTGTGTGAGATGTGCAGGGACTGTGTTCCCTCTCACACCTGCATGCATTCACTTCAGCTTTTCTCATGCAGATGTACCATGTGAGATGTACTCTAGTCTCTGATAGACATATTGTTGGATATGTGATGAGTTTGTATCTTGCTACTATACTGATAGCTGTTGGTACATAACACTGTGTCCCTGATCATTTTCCCCTCTTGTCTACCATGCCTGCAGCTCAAGGTACACCAGCGTAAGGCCGTGTGGAGACAATTGCTGCAAAGGTTTGAGCTCTGGGGATCGCAAACCGATGGCGTACCCACTGCCACAAGAGGCTTGAAGGAGCATCAGCAGCAAGTCAGGGGTGAGCATTTGGGGAGGGTGACTTTGGCTGGGAGTGGCTGCATGTGTACTGAGCCTGTGCCAGCGCTGGCCTGTGTGATGTTGGTAGTGTGATGCTGTGGCATGTAAGTGGCTGCTGGGCTGGGTGCCGGTGGCATGCATTTGCCCTACCTGTACTGACAACGGTGATTTGGATGCTGTGCATTCACATTACATACTGAGTTGTGCACTTCAAGTTTCTTCTGCACTGGGGTAGTATTGGGAATCCCATGGGTGGGAACGGCAGTGTGCCCAATCTGACTGTGCCTTCATCAATGCTTCCATTGCATGCACCCAGATTGTGGAGGCCTACACATCTGAAAGCAATGTGCACCATTCTATTGTCCCCACAGTACAACATGGTGGGTGGCATGAGCTAATGTCCTTTGTGGACTGTCATGTTGTTGTCTGGGTCTGTGTTGTCCCCTCCTGTTCCATCCAGATCTGCCATTGGCAACACGTAGTGAGCCCCCATCAAGTCCCTAGGTGTGCTCAGAGCTAGTTGTGTGTCTTGTTGAACAAAGCCACAAGTGGGGTGTTGTGCTGTGTGGTCATCACATGGCTCCCTCATGTCTGAGTGTCCAGTTTCCATGCACTGCTAGAGTCTATATAGTGAGTTGGCAGGATGTGATTGCACAGGTGGTGTGCAACATGTAGATGTGGTCATCTTTTGTAATGCATTGCTTGCATATGTTTGTTCTGTTGCTGTCACTGACCTGACCCTACAGCTCTCTCTCTCATGCAGCATCTCCTGTGGTCACGGAGGGACAGGAGATGGACACTAGTGGGGTGAAACAAGCGCAACAGCTGCACAGGAGCCCAGTGACACAGATGTCACCAGCGCCTCAGAGGGGGACAGGAGTCTGCTGGAGGAATCCAAGTCTGAGACGCAAAGCACCACATCATCTGATGCCAGCGGGGATGCATCCATCTTGGAGGGCACAGGGAACAGGGACTATGCATCGTCTTCCACCACACTGCAGCCAGTCCCCATCCTCCCAGGCACTTCCTCTGGTGCTGCCCGTGTCCGCCTCAGTAAGAGGGGAAGAGTGTCCTTCACCCCTGGCACCACTGCCCCTGTCCCCCCTGCTGCCATCAGTACTGAATCTGCGGACCTTTTGTGCCAGCTGTGTGTAGGCCAGACAGCTCTCCTCAATGCCTTCATTGACCATGACAAAACATTGGCCCAGGTGGTTGCTTTCATGGAGAGCATACATTCTGACGTGGGTAGGCTGTACCGGACAGTCCAAGCTTTGTCATCGACAGTGACGCCTGCCCTTCAACAGGCACATACTTACAGTCCAGTTCCAGTCCCTTTGTCCACCCCCCTGGCAGTGGCCACGTCTGACGATAGTGAACACAGTCCACATACATCACAGTCACGATACAGCACACAGAGCACACAGCAGCAGCAAACCAAGCGGTCCCGACCACAAACACCATCCCCACAGAAGACCAAAGCCACCCCAGAGCGCAGGGAGAAAAGCCCGTCAGGCGACAGCAGTGGACAAAAAGCAAAGCAGCAGGCCTCAGGCACACATGCCTCAGAGGCATCCCCACCCAAGGACTCTCCTGTCCCTAAAGCATAGCGCAAAGAGAAGCATACAGTGTCTGTGCCCACCAAGGAGGTGGTGCATGCCAAGGGTACACCTAGGAAGGGTTCCAAGGCAGATTCACCCACCACCTCGACTCCTATTCCAAGCCCAGTGAAGCAGGGGCCGGACTGCACTGTAGGTGTGACACCTAGTAAACAGGGGAAGGTGGGGCAGAGGCGAAACCAGGCAAAGCTTTCCGCTGGGTCCAGCACATCTCCAGAGGGGGTGTCAGCGCCTGCACCTGATGCAGCTTTGGAGGTGAGTGTGCCTGTTGTGCCCACACCACTTCCCATTGATCCAAAGTCAAGCAAGCCATTTAGAATCCCCAAGAAGTGGAAAGGCACCCCTCCACAATCTCCAAGCCACACAATGTCTCCCGTCTGCATGACTCCACCTTCATGTGCCACTACACCACCTGGTCCAAGGAGCCCTCTGGCTTGCCAAGCCACTGATAGCTATACTTCAGCTGTTCTGCTCTCTCCCCATTCAGGTGCCCCGACAGTCCCCAAGACACAGCCAGCTCCCAGTCTGCCTGACATCCAATTCTGAGTGTTAGTTACCCTCACACACCATTCTCTCACTCAGGTGGGCCTGTACTACACATTGTTACCCCCTGACTGTGTTGCTGACCACGGAAAGGTACAGTCGCACACATTCCCTGTGCAGCTTCTCATGGACTCCGTCTGCACTTTGTCCTGCCCACTGGCCTTGTCGTTCACTGCTGTGTGCCCCCTGCCTGTGCAGCTTCTCATGGACTCAGTCTGCACCTTGGACTGGCCACTGGCCTTGTGTTTTGCCCCCTGCCTGTGCAGCTTCTCATGGACTCAGTCTGCACCTTGGACTGGCCACTGGCCTTGTGTTTTGCCCTCTGCCCATGCAGCTTCTCATGGACTCAGTCTGCACCTTGGACAAGGCCACTGGCCTTGTGTTTTGCCCCCTGCCTGTGCAGCTTCTCATGGACTCAGTCTGCACCTGGGACTGGCCACTGGCCTTGTGTTTTGCCCCCTGCCTGTGCAGCTTCTCATGGACTCAGTCTGCACCTTGGACTGGCCACTGGCCTTGTGTTTTGCCCCCTGCCTGTGCAGCTTCTCATGGACTCAGTCTGCACCTTGGACTGGCCACTGGCCTTGTGTTTTGCCCCCTGCCTGTGCAGCTTCTCATGGACTCAGTCTGCACTTTGTCCTGCCCCCTGGCCTTGTTGTTCACTGCTGTGTGCCCCCTGCCTGTGCAGCTTCTCATGGACTCAGTCTGCACCTTGGACTGGCCACTGGCCTTGTGTTTTGCCCCGTGCCTGTGCAGCTTCCCATGGACTCAGTCTGCACCTTGGACTGGCCACTGGCCTTGTGTTTTGCCCCCTGCCTGTGCAGCTTCTCATGGACTCAGCCTGCACTTTGTCCTGCCCACTGACCTTGTCGTTCACTGTTGTGTGCCCCCTGCCTGTGCAGCTTCTCATGAACATGCTCTGCATCTTGTGCCTTGCTCTTCTCTTGTCGTGTTGCCTATCTGTGCAATATGTGAATGAAGACCGTTGCTCCTGTTGTCTATTTTGTCAGTGTCCTTACTGAATAAAGTTCTTTTGCTGTGTGTATATGGTTTACTGTGCCACATGCTCTGCGTGCCACTTCAACATGGTCAATGTTTGGGCTCACTTACTAATCAGTTTTCTGGGGTGACGGGGTCTTCAGTTCTTCCTGCACCAGATACTTGTGGGGGCAATGGTGTAATTTTACAATGTGCAGCAGTTGTCATTTACTTGATTAGTTCGTGTTGGCTATATTGTACACATGTCAGGTTGGAGGGCACTGCCGGCACAGAGTGGGTTTTTGCACACAGTTTTGCAGGCAGGCTGTCCAGGGTCATCATGTATGTGTGTTCTTCCTTTATGTGTGCCCAGTGGTGTATGTGTGTGGTCATCTTGTGATGGCCAGTCATCCTAGTCCCATGGCTTACTTTCCATGTGTGCTCTTGGATGGTCAGGTGGTGTGTGGTGTGAAGGGGGTGAGTTTGTGGGGAGTGTTGATGTGTGCATGCCTCTGCAATGTTAACTACACACATGTGTCATCCAGGAGTTGTATGCCTGTTGTTTTTATTGTTCAGCCCTGTGGATGTGGTTGTATGCACATGTGTGAGTTGTATGTAGTGCACTGTGCAGTGTGTTGGTGTGTCCTTGCAGTTCTGTCTGACTCCTACTTGTTGTTTTTGTCACTTGTGGGTATGCAGAGTGTGTGACTGGCGAGTCAGTGTTGTGTTTTGTTGCACATCCATGTGTCTGGTGGCTATTTTTGGGGACTGTGCAGACCTGCTGTTCCACACTGCCATTATGATTGTGTTTTTTCATGCCTTGCTGTCAGATGGTGCCTTCTTGCCTCCAGTGTGGCATGTTGTGTGTGTTGTCACGCCATCCCCTATCTGTGCTTCAGATGCCTACCCATTGTGGGTCTGCAATCCCTCTCTTTGTGTATGGTACACTCCTGCCATGTCCCCTATTGGCATGCAGTACACTTCACTTTGGTGTCAGCTGTCCCCTTGGTTTACATGTGTGTGTGCCTGCCCATCACTTCATTTGTGACACTGTGCTTTGTGGTGCAGTTCTTTGTCCATGGTCAATGTGTCACTAAGGGCATTTCCCCAATGGGTTGTATGTGATGTGCTGGTGCTGTCAGTCATGGTTGCTCCTATGCAGTCCAACTGTGTGTGCTGCCCAGTCCTCTGGTCAAGTTGTTTCCACCTTTGTGTCCTGGACTTGTGCATCTGTTGGTGTTGTGTTGGATGTATGTGTGTTGTCTGTGTTATTGCTTCACTTCCTGGGTGCGCTGTTGTCTTTGTGCTGTGCTGTATGGTGTTGTGTGGGTTGCTGTTCTGTCACTGATGTCTGTGTGTGGCTGGTATGCCTGGTGTGCACACACTGCTTGTTGTGCATGCAGTGTAGTGTGTGTCTGTTGCCTTGTCATTGCCTGGTGTGCATCCCCTGATGTCCTGCTGTTTTTGCTGTGTGATTGTTGCGCATGTGCATCTGTTGTTTGTTTGATGTGGCTGTGTTTTTCTGTGATGGTGCACTTCTTGGGTGTGTTGTGGTATGTTGTCTGTGCATTATTCCTGAGTGATGATGTTGTGCCCTCCTGTTGTGTCTGTGCTCCCATTGCCTTTCCCCAGTTTAGCTGCACAGGGCATGTCTGTTCTTGTTGTTGTTCTGTGTGTGATTCTGTTGGGTGATGTGTTTGTGTGTTGTTTTTGTGCAGACATTTGTTGTGGCATCCCTGTGTGTGTGTGATGTTTGTGGCTACCCCCAGGGTGTGTTATTGTTTGTGTGTGTGTTGACTGGCAAGTATAACCAGCCTTTAGTGTGTTTGGCACTGGTGTTGTGTGCTGCTGGTGTGAGGGGGGTATGTGTGTGGATTCCTACTGGTGTTTGTCAGTCATGGGATGTGTCAGTGGTCCCTGTGTGTGGTGCCGTTGGTGTACTCCTGTGAAGTAGTTGTATAGATGTTTGGCTGTTCACAGTTTGACTTCAGGGCCTTCCTTTTATCATTGTGCCTTTACATGGTTTGCCTTGCTGTCTCCTTGTGTTGTTGCACTGTGATGTCTGTGGTTTGTCCTCACTGCCTGTACCAGCCATGTGTGCTTTGATGGTGTGAGGGTGTTGTTCTCTGTTCCTTGTCTTGCATGTGTCTCATTGGCCTTCCATGTGGGTGCATCTCACTATTTGTTGTGCTCCATTGATGTTAGCATGTGGGGTGTGTATGTGTCTGTGTGTCAGTCTGTGGTACGTATGTGTGGCAGGCTGTGTGTCCATTTGGATGTTTGTTCCTTGTATGTGTTCATTTGGTGCTTGTCCTCATTTTAGTTTCCCTGAGTGTGGTGTTGTGGTGTGTTTGTATTTCCCTGGCCTTGTGCTACTGTGCTGTGTTTTGTGTGTTCCTGTGCAGCCACTCCTGCAGTGTCTGTCTCCATGATTGTTTGTTGTGTGGTGCAGGGTGTGTTTTGGCCTGGCTTCTTGTTGTGCATGGGGTGCACAGAAAGGGGCACATGACATGTGCCTTCATGGGGTGTGCTAGTGTGTGTTGGGACATTGTGTAGCCCTGTGGTCTTTGTGCCCTGCCCATGTCTGGCACTGGCCCTGCCTTCTGCATTGTGCGCATGTATTTCCTTGTGTTCACCGCTGCAGTGACGCGACCGGGACATTGCTGCATGGTGGCGGCAGCTGTGTGTCCAGGATGCAGAGGCGTGACTTGGTGGCAGGTGGGTGATGTGTGGGTGCCCTTGTGGATGTGTCCCTGTCCCCACCAGGGTGTCTGATGTGGATTTGGACCCTGTGTCAGCCCATGTGTTATTGCGTACCAGCGGCGTCGTCCGCGGTGGTCCATGAGTTCCTGGTGGTGTAGCAGGTACAGCACCGGAAAGACGTATACAGCTGGGTCCATGGCAGTCGTGACCGGGTGATGTGGACCGGGGCTCTGGTTTCGCGCTCCGCTGTAGTGCTTCCGCCGTCTCTGGTTGGGCGGTTGCTCCGCTGCAGTGCGTCTGCTTGTTTGGGTCATCCTAATTTGTGGAGCGGGTCGGACGTCATTCCACACGGCGGATAGTCTCCATTGGCTCCCAACACCGCGGTGGCAGGCGCACTTTGATGGCAGTGCACGTCGCACCACGGCGGTCGGGAAATGGGCTATGTTTCGCCATACTAATATGGTGGCATGAGGACCGCTGCTCGTGGGTGAAAAAATGCATTTTTCCGCACCGCCGGCACCGCCCGACATCCTAATGGACCCCTTAGTATTAGTAAATTAGTCTTATTATAATGTTCATTCTTTGCCAACTCTATGCCACTAACAAATCCTTCTTTTCTTCTTGCTCTAGATGAAGTTGAAGTCCTACTGCGCCGGTTACAGATGGTAAGCAGAAATATATATATATATATATATATATATATATATAATATATATTTGTATTTATTTGTAGTCGATAGGTAGAACACTGCACTGTTAGTGTAGATTGGTTAAGAGTGGGTAAGATATGAGAGTCTTATGCGCACATTAGAAGCACTGTCTGGTAGATAGAAGTACTGCGCATTCGTTCTGAAATTGCCTCAGTCTAGAGTTTTCTAAGTGGTAAATTGTCTCTTGCCTAATACTTGGAAAATATACAAGAATAATAGAATTACTTGCTCTCCTCTGTAAACGAATTTGAGATAACCATTCTGAAGTCTTATAAACGATAGCTTTCCTAGAAACCAAACTAGTTCCTGTCAGATTATGAAAGAACAATGGCGGAGGACAGCTATGAGAACCCCAGCCGTGAGGCTCTCTCACTATTGAAAGAAATACCTGGAAACTCCCTCGACAGCGGTATGGGAACTGCCACAAACCTTCATGGATATTTGCAGATAGGCAGAGTTCAAGAAATGCAAGCAGTGATGCCTCGCAACTAAATCCTGACTAGAAGAGGAGCGAAACACAGGAAACGCTGCTTCTCACGAATAATGACGGTTGAA
This sequence comes from Triturus cristatus, assembly GCF_964204655.1. Lineage (NCBI taxonomy): Eukaryota > Metazoa > Chordata > Amphibia > Caudata > Salamandridae > Triturus > Triturus cristatus. Next base: position 249,785,069 of record NC_140592.1, read on the forward strand.
GTGCGAAGCGCCACAGGTGCACGAGCACAATAACCATCAGTCCAAGAAAGAAGAGCTCAACACTAGAACGCTAACTCCGGTGTATAGTAAATTCGCCATCTTGAATTTCAGCTAATGCAAGTTCTGCAGTTTATAAGCTGCAGAATGAAACTTTTTGGCTAACAACTGACTCAACATCATTGGACCTTGACTGGAGCCTGAACCTCACTTCAATCTGGAAACAGGTAAGGAACGTTTTTGTTTGTAGTAGAATTGCTCAGATCTGACACTTACCTTTATAAATATAGGATGTTGATATTTTTGACATCTGTATTAATGACTCGATATTGTGGTATGGGGATGTTTTGGCAGTCAATGTTTTGTCAGGGAACCCTGTTTAATACATGCTGTGATCATGTCTGAACATTTATGAAAATATGTGGCATGAGGTGAGTGACATGGTGCTTGAATATATTTTCTGTGGTGGATTTTATGGTGTTGTGGTTGTGTAATAATCTCTGAGACTGTGCATAAAACACTGGAGATTATGTTGACAGTTTGCATGTCCTTTGTTAAACATGTGTTCTGTTAAAAGTGAAAAATATATAACATATTTACAAGCTGGTTGTACGTATAGGAAGGTTTTAAAAGAACCAATCTGAAATGCAGATGAAATATTTTCCTTTTCCATGCAAACAAACTGAGGCAGAGGAAACAACAACATGGAGTCTTGCCACTGCACCAGACTATTAGAGTCTTTGTTAATCAGAATGAATAAACATGAGAATATCAATGGGTCATTCATCCCATCAGCCTGTCCTTGGCAGAGTCAAAATAAAATTGCTATGCATAGTTCATAGCCTTTTTCTCTCTGGTTGGATTCAGGAACCGCTCAGGGATTTCCTATGAGAGCTGGAGCCAATTGTTCTATTCTTATCTCATCAAAACGTTTTCATATCTTTACTGACATTAGTTACAATGAATCAGCAGCCTTCTTTAGAATTCAATAGGGTTATATTTTGCCTTCTGTCAATCATGGTTAGCATGAGGTGACCAATGACCATACATGCTGTCCATCTACAGTGAGGTAGCAGTGGCGCATCTGCCAGAATGCAGGAAAGGAAACAGACCTTTCATGCTTTGGTGGGTAGAAAAAGACAGTCACCTATGAGACTTTATTGTGTCCCTTCCACTACTGGACACTGATGCCGCTGCACCTGTTGTGCAAAGATTAGCTACACCCCTGTTCATCAATACCTATTTGCCTTTTTCAATGTGCTGCCACATGGATCTGTGCAGGCCTTAAGAAGCTCTATTTGCAATTTTGCACCTAATTTCTTTGCATAGTTGGTTATGATTCATGCCACACAGCAGCTTCGTAGAAAAAGATATTGATGTTACATAAGGTTTTTGATTTTATCTTTAATACATGCATTATATTTATTTGGGTGTATTATAATATGAGAATAGCTCTTCAAAAAAATGAAGAATAGGTCTTGTGGAGGCCACAGTGCTTGTTTATTTCCAGTTATGGAACATCCAACTTGTAATTGTTATTCTTACCATAAGTATTAATAAATTTGCAGCAGCCATATTGTAATGATTTTTCTTAAACTTCTGCTGAAACTTAGGGGCCTATTAGGATGGCGGTTGGATGTTTTCCAGCCGCCACCGTAGCGGAGATTGGGCCCGACCGTCATGCATGTTGCAGTCCCGCCCATTGTATTATGATGTGACGGCCGCATGGATGGCGATGATTGGGTATGTCCCCCATGATTCCAGCAGTCCCGCCCATTGTATTATGATGCGCCCGCCACCGCAGCAGTCGGTTTCCGCAGCTTTAACATTGTGGTGGGCGGTGCTGGCAGCAGCACCGCTGCATCGCGAAAACAAGCATGTTGTGCATTTCACTGCACTACGTGGCAGGCACTACACTGTGCCTGCCACTTGGTGCAGTGAAATGTCGGTGGCTACCATGGGTACCCCCCAGTGCACCCACACCCCCAACACAAGGGGGGCCCTCAACGGGCCCCAAAACACAATCCCCGCCAGCCTTTCCATAGAAGAGAGACCGCCGCAGAAAAGCTGGCTTCCGCATGCATCCTAATCCGGATGGCGGAAAAAGCTATGCACCGGCACCATTTTGGCAGTCCAGCTCTGCCAGCCAGGCCAGCGGGTGGATTGCTACAGGCGGAAAAGCGGCAGATGGATTTTCACACCGCCGTCATAATCAGACTGGCGTTTTTCAAGGTTACGATCGTGGTGCGGTGGCGATCCGTCTGCAATCGTAATGGGCCCCTAAGTGACTTAAAGGCAGGGTTTGCTAGACATGTTAACCAAGCTTCTCCATCTCTGTCTGAGAGAAGCCATGTTTACCAGACAAACTGTGGACTGACCTATCACAGGAGTTCAGCTAAGAAGTCCTAAATGTCTTGAGGCATTGCCTCTGACATGCACTCTGACGGATCTGCTTCTTCAGGCCTGGAAGGACCTAGTCAGTCAGCCTGACACTTTGGACGCCCGTAACCTCATCTGTGGAGTTCCTCAATGATCATCCCTGAGCCAGACCCTCTTCATTGCACACATGATCCCTCCAGCCAACATCATCTTCTCTCACATAACAATGTCCTCTCCTATGCTAAAAACATCCAACTCATTCTCTCCATCATAGAGGAAAACACCCAGTACCTGGATCAATTTCAGTGCCTGCGTCACTGAAATCGCCCTCTGAAAGTAGCCTAACTGTCTAAAGTGGAACACCAACAAGACAAAATCATGATCTTTGGGAAGAGCCTATGACCATGGGACTCCACCTGGTGACCAGCAGGGTTAGGACAGACAGTCACCCCCACCACCCATGCCAAGAACCTCAGGATCATCATCGACAGCAACTCGGCATGACTGCCCAGTCAATGCCTCATGCTTCCATACCCTGAAGAATTTCAAATGACTCCCAATCAGTACCCAGAAAACCTTCATGCAAGCCCTATTCATAAGCAAGCTGGACTACGGGAACCTTCTATGCTGGGTTCAAGAAAATACTCACCTGAAGGCTGCCGACCATTCGGAACTCGACAGCCAGAATCACTCTCCGTCAGAATCACTCTCAACCTCCCACGCCAAACTCACATCACTCCACAACTGAAGGAGGTCATCTGGCTACCCATTCAACGATGAGCACAATTCATACCCCTCACCAAAACTTTCAGGTACTACATAATACTGGCCCAGAATATCGCAACAATCGCATCTGCTTTCACAAACCTTTCAGACACCTCCCCTTGTCTGGATTCCTACTTGCATAAGCCACATGCATACAGAAAACCAGATCAGGCGGTCAAGCCATCTCCTATATTGCTCCTAAAACATGGAACGATATGTCACTACACATAGGAGCATCCTCCTCACTTCTTGAATTCTGTAAGAAGCTGAAGACCTGACTTTACGAGTAGTCCCACTAGGTCCTTGGTGTGCCTAGACTCACTCTTGCTCAGCGCCAGGAAATACTCCCAAGTAACAATGCGCTCTACATATCTACATAAGATAACAGTGCTCAGCCTTAAACACAGCAGGAGTTGTACTTTTGCATCACCTGCTAGTAAAAAATAAAAAACACTAAAAAAATTTAAAAAAACATTAAGAAACAAAACAATACGGCAAAACACGTAACACAAGAAAGAGAGTGCAGAAACTTCTAGAAATGCCGAACCAGGCCTTCTCTTTTTGGGGGGTTTCATAAGTAAGTTTATTAGAAGAAATTAAGATACAAGTACATAGTACAATAAAAAAATAAACAATCACACAAACAAGAATAAAGTATTAAAACGGCACAGCTGGAAATAAAAATGAGTTTTACATGGTCTGAAAAGAGTAAAATTTAAATAAGATGGTGGAAAAGGTAATGCAATCCGTACGCTAGTGATGGAAAAAGTGATTGTAAAACCAAAAATTAAGGTGATGTGGGACCAAACACTTTTACAAAAATTATTAACATAAGGTCAAGTAAAAAGTAAGTGTATTAAATCAGCAAATGCGGAAGAAAAAGTCCAACAAGTGTCTAGGAGATCAATGTATCTTTTTGTGCAAAACTACAGGACATAGAAGTAGTCTATTATAAATTTTTTAAAAAGTGTTTTTGTAGTCTTTGCTGCTCTAGGGGACTTCCTAATTTTGGTCCACAGTGTATTCCATAAGAGGACCAACCATTCCACTTCTAAATCGTGTTCCAAGATAATTCTACTTTAGTTTTCTCTCTAGTATTTTGTAGGATAAGGAAAGGAGAGTAGAAAATAGAAGCTCTGGGACGAGTGAGAAGAAGAATATGTAAACGGTTAACAGGAGAAGATGATGGAGAGATAGGAGAAGGGAATTAAGCATGGGAAGTGTAAAGAGTCTGTTGCAAGAGTTCATATTTAGACTGAAAAGAAGAGGGAATTCAAAAAGATGACTTTCTTGTGAGAAAGGTATAACCTCATCTTGCTCAAAGAGCTGATGAACCCAAATTAGACATTTCTGTCTCCAAGATTTCCCATAAAAGGGTTTGCCACGAATCAATAGAAACTTATTATGCCAGATTGTGGATTTAAGAAAAGAGTTGGAATCTCTGGGGATCATGGACGACCCAAACTCTAAGATAGATTTCACATGAACGTTTAAGATAGGAGTAGATAATGTTTGTGGTTTATGGGTGAAAGATAACTATTCCTGAAATGAGAAGGGAGAGAGGTAAGCATTCTCCAGCTCAACCCATAGTGGACAATCCAAAAAAGACTCAGAAAGCCACAGAGAGGATTGGAGAAGCAAAAATGATTTGTTATAGCTAGAAAAATCAGGAAAATGTTCCCCACCTTCTGATTTTGGGCATATTAACTTCAATAGTGACATACAAGGTTTTTTATTCTTCCAAAGAAAGAGAGATAATATAGAATTATTCCTTTTGAAAAACTTGAAGGAAATGGGTATTGGGATATTAGAGATTGTATAAAGTATTATGGAAGTTAATATCATCTTAATGGTGTCTAAACGGCCCCACCAGGATAAATCTAGAGGATGCCATTTATTAGTTAATGTAGAAATTCTCTGTATACATTTATCCATGCACAGAGAGAGTGCTGCTGGGATGGATGGAATAAAAAATTTACCTAAATATATAATGGATTGCTGGACTCCATGAAAAGTTGGAATTGGTGAAGTCAGCTTTAAAAGCAAACTTAGTCAAAGGTAATATCTCACATTTATCATTATTCAGCTTGTATCCAGATACTGAAGCGTAAGACTTGACTTCTTGCAAAAATGTAGGAAGAAAAAGTTGAGGTTGCAAAATGAATAATAATATAATATCAGCATAAGCTGCTAGCATAATTTGTTGATTTTGTAAAATTAAATCCATGTATATCTTGGTTCTGACGAATTTTAGACAAAAAAGTTTCTAGGGCTAAATTAAAATGGAATGGGGAGAGAGGGCAGCCTTGGTGGACATCAGGAGAGGTAAGGCCGTCTACACAAATAGCTGCATGACGACGTGACTAGAAATCAAAGGTATCATTTTTGGGCCAAAACCAAACAATTTAAGTGTTTGGAAGCGATAAGGCCAATAAACTCGACCAAATGATTTTCCAGCTTCTAGAGCCACTGCTGCAAGAGAGCGAGGTAAGTGGGAGGATTTTGATAAGATGTCAGGAAACAAGCAAGTGTTGTCAGAGATAAGACGACCTTTGACAAAGCCGGACTGTTCCTTACCTAATAAGTTAGGAAGATACGATTCCAACCTATGGGCTAGGGCATTTGAAAAAATCTTGTAACAGATATTAACTAAAGATATAGGTCTGTAGTTTTTACAGTATTTTAAATCTTTTCCTTCTTTAGGGGTGAGGCAGATTAGGGCATCTAAAAAAGAACCAAATGAGTTACCTGAGCATAAAAAGGAATCTAAAAGGTTGGGTAATTTAGGGAGAAGTAGATGTGTAAAATGTATGAGGAATTCAATTTTAAATTCATCCAAACCTGGAGCATTGTCTTTCTTAATTGTATGCAAAGCAGTATGAAGATTCTAATAATGAGAAGTCCGTTTCGGTGTCAGAGGAATGATGACTATCCTTGCGGTACTGAGAGATATGGGCCTCTGAAGGAAAGTTCTCTGGTGTATTTAATGTTTCATAAAAATGGAGGAATTCATCTAGAGTTTCAGAATCCCTAAACTTCAGCATTTGTTGTGCATCCATAATGGATTTAATATTAATTTTATTATGTTTGACCTTATGATAATTTGCTAATAATTTACCATCTTCATCTTGGCCACCATAACATTCTGTCGATTCCTTATTGAATTGAAACATAGCCCTTATAAGCTTGGATAGAGAATCTTTTGATTTAGAGGAATAATAGGATTGGTCATATTTCTTTATCCTCGCTAAAAGTTCTATGGCCTTCTCACGTAAAGTCTTACGCTTTTTGGAGACATAGCTAATAATAAAATCACGAGTGGGCACTTTAAAAGCCTCCCATATGGGTAAAAAAGGTCAGCAGTTGGTTTGATTAAAAGAAAAATATTAATTGAAGAGGACACAAAAGAGGGTGTAAACATAGGGTCCAAAAGGAGAGCGGTATTAAAACCCCAACGTTTAGTCATGTTGGGCTTTTGTAAACTATCCAATTGAATGGAAAAGGGACATTATTGGATATTAGAATGGAACCTATATCCACAACTCTTAAGGATTAGAAGATATTATGTGATATAAAGAAATTATCTATTCGTGATTGAGTCAGGTGAACCGGGGAATAATAAGTATATTCCTTCAAGGTAGGATTGCAGAGTCTCCAAGCATCAATAAGTTTATATTGTTGAATAGATCGAACAAAATATTTATGTGCTTTGTGTGATGTGAAAGAGACTGATAAAATGCGGTCTAAAAAAGGGGCCGTAACCTGATAAGATGAGGTAGTCATCTATGTATTGTGTAATTTGCTGAGAAATACAAAGTGGAAGAGAGGGGCCCTATACCACAAAAAGGGTAGAGCACCAAAAGACAATAGTCCCAAGAAAGATTCCCCTTTTTGGCACATATAAAAACCTCACAAACTCATACAGGTATCAAAACCAATCAATCACCAGAACAAGACACCAAAATCTGAACCCAGTCCAAAATTATTGTGGATAGAATTCCTGTATTTTATTAAAAATATTGACACAATAACAGAAATGTGTGACAGAATTAAAAAACGTTAAAAACACAACTTGATATTATATTTGGTACACAGTAAACAAGCAATAAAAAAAGACAATAAAAAAACAATTCAAAACATAGGGAGAACACAAGTAAGAAAGATGTTTTCTAATCCAAAATGAAAAGGAAGACATAAGACCAGGATCAACTATTCTCCTCAGTGAAGATACAGATATTTGATTATTCAGAGAACAGATGTCACTCCAATCTATAGTCTGCCTTCTATGACTTGCGTCGACGCGTTTCGGTGGAAGTCTATGGATAGAAGACCACCTTCTTCAGGACAATTTATTATAATCTCCCAAGGTACAATCAATCTAAATTAAATCATAAAAATTCAACATTAAAAACATTGGCATTTGTACATTGTATATACATATCTAAAAAACACATGATATCACCCCTCACAAATTCTAACAAAATTAATCGTTATAAGGACAGTTCTATCTAAGTCAATTGGTTCCACCCGAGGATATATCAGGCACCAAAAGCCATTAGAAGATAAAGCAGTGTGGTTCTTCTGGTGATTCATCATACAAACCATTCATGCCCAACAATTCTCTAGGACACCCGTTCTAGTCAAACCATACTCACACAATTCTTATTCTAGTTTATTGGATACTAAACTAGGCTTAATAAGGGTTTTTACCTTATGGGTTGACCAGTACATCCAAGAGGTAGGTACTAGTGGAATCCTTGCCTTTTATTTATATAGGAATGCGCTTCATTCAATGGGGACATATAGGAGTTGGCCTCTTGTTCTAGAGAGATTGGAACAGTCATAGTTAGTGAACCGTCTCACTCTCTGCCATAAAAATGATGTAATATACCACTCTCTATGTTCTAATTACCTGCCGTCCTGCGTTTCCGTGTTTGGATGCGATCAGGATACGAAAAATATGGACAAATCTTATACTGAAAGAGAAGTCCATGCATGAGTATCATATAAACACACTCACAAGTCCAATGGTGGTAATTACAAGTCACCAACTCACTTAGAACTAGGATCATTCCCAGATGCAGATCGCCTATGTAGTGAAAATGATGCTGTATTCTTTTTAGGTGACGCACTGCTGGGGAACCGTTACTTCAATCCACAATATGTTCAAAAGATCTCGGTGTTGCATTAATTCTCGAGATTCTTAAATTTCTATGAAGGATGGAAGATCAAATATCAAAAATTCATATGGTAATTATCTATTACTGTATGCCAATATAACTAATTATCATTCTTTCAATTACTAGAGTGGAAACTCTGTAACTAAATAGTTGACCTCAATAGAGATAAAAAAAAAGAAACTGAAATCGAAATTCTTTTTCACAACTAATCCGAAGGCAGAAAAAGGAGGAGAACCCCTTATTCAAGCCTCGAACATTAGAGCAAGCTATAATCAAAGGGGAACCCTAACCCTCAAGATCTATTTCTTTTTAGACACAGCTACAAAAAATATCCACAATAATCAATGTTTTTCAATGTGCAACACTCCTGCTCAGGCTACCAACTAATCAGAAACAGCTATGGAGCTCTGGAAACATGTTCCCAGAGGCTGAAAAAAGGGGGCTAGATCGACCAGAATCTATGTTCAACTCACCCCGTTCACGAGCGTGGAAACCTCGAACCGGTCCCAGGAACCAAGCGTGTCGACATCTAATGCGAAATGACCCGCCTTATATACCTTGCTACTCGCGAGTTAAGCATCCAACACACCAAAGCTGTGAGGCGTATGAGCTTAGATCACGTGGGGGTATGAGAATGGCGGCCATCTTGAACTTCCCTGGATTACCTACAAACTAATGAGAGTTTAGGCTGATACAACTTAATTCTGTGCCGATAAAGTTTGCACAAATTAATACCATGCCCATACCGAAAATTGAGGGTTCATTGAAACTATACCCAAAGCTATAGTCCCGGTAAAGCCTTCAAAACAAAAAGATCGAAATAACGCGGCCATATTGGACAACCCTAAGATTCCCTCAAGAGGGTAAAGATGTCGAACAAACACGGCGGCCATATTTAAGTGCCAAAACCGGCAAGCGACAGTTACAAAAAGGTAACGAGTACCCTTACAGCAAAACACCTCCACAGGCAAGTAAGAAATGTCGAGCTCATGCGGCAGACATTGGTAAATACCAAAACCGGAAACCGGCCGATTACAATGAAATGCAAAGTTATGGGTGTGACTGCTGCAGAACAACCCATGTGAAATATGGCATAAATGGATATTTATTAAGGAATCACTCAAACTCTCTAATTAAAGATGGAAGTATGTGGGGAGAAAAGAGATCTCATCCAAAAAACTACATCCACAACAGTACCTAGTATTTATAGAAAGGTGGAAAAACAAAAAGCAAAACCCAGACCAGCCTAATCTGTACAAGCGAGGACCTGAGTTCACTAGAACAGAACAATCAAATCTACCCTGAAGACCTTATCCTACTGATGATAACTGGCTTTAAAGCGGATAATCTTATTATCTGATCAGGCGATCCCATTCCTCCCTAGAGTTAAGACCATTCCTCACTGTGTTAAAGAGCGAGATAAACCATTGCTCTCTAAGTTTCCTTTTTTGTTCCATATTCCCTCCGCGGGGCCCTATCCAAATCTTCTCCAGTATAAACCACTGTATGTCAGTATCATTATGACCCATTTCGATAAAGTGGGTTACTAAGGGGGCATTGGCTTTCCTGGTTCGAATGGCAGAGCGATGTTCTTGGAGTCTAATTCTAAGCTCCCTGCCGGTTTCACCCACATAGCCTTTCCCACAAGGGCAGCGGAGAAAATACACAATATTTCTGCTCCTACAATTGTTCAAAGATCTCGAAGAGACCATGCGTCCGTTGTGTTCCAATGTGTCCGATTCGACACATAGAGAACAGACATTGCATGTACCACACTTCACATTTCCCAATGCAGGGGCTCTATCCAACGTACTTTGTACTTTGCCCAGGCTCTCGCTATAAGTATGGACTAGCTCATTCCTCAAGTTCTTATTTCTCTTAAAAGCAAAAATAGGTCTCTCTAATTTTCTTTCTTCCTCATTGTTGATGATGTGCCAATTTCATTTTGGATAAGAAAACATCTTTCTTACTTGTGTTCTCCCTATGTTTTGAATTGTTTTTTTATTGTCTTTTTTTATTGCTTGTTTTCTGTGCAACAACTATAATATCAAGTTGTGTTTTTAACGTTTTTTAATTCTGTCACACATTTCTGTTATTGTGTCAATATTTTTAATAAAATACAGGAATTCTATCCACAATAATTATGGACTGGGTTCAGATTTTGGTGTCTTGTTCTGGTGATTGATTGGTTATGATACCTGTATGAGTTTGTGAGGTTTTTATATGTGCCAAAAAGGGGAATCTTTCTTGGGACTAATTTGCTGAGAAAGACAAGACCAAAAAGATGGATTGCCAACAGTAAGAGCATAGATATTAAACAAAGAAATTGGAGCATCCCCAATCAACAGTTTAGTATATAACCATCGTCCATCATCATTTGATATTTGAGAAAGCAATTTCACAGGAAGCACATTGCGACAAAGAGTTAAAACCCCACCAGGACTTCTAGACCATTTGTCCTTACCCCTTTTCTTCCCCCAGATTGCCTCCATTTCTGATGTACCCATCGCTTCACTTGTGTCCCTCTAACTTGGGGACGCAGGGAAAGTGTTAATTTCCAATTTCCCGACATTCCATTTTGCTCTACCCGTGTCGCTACTGGGTCGGAATTATCACCGGTATTGCGGTGAGTTTACGCACCTTTTGTTGAGTTCTGTTCATTGCACGTAACTACCTTTTGCCATTTGACCATTTCCTCAAACTTTTTTTGTTTTGCCCCCTCTCCCTTAGATTGCCATGATTTTTTACCAAACATACAGGTAGACTTAATTCTTTCATTTTAGTTGTTCAACCATTTTTGCATGCCCTCTACTGTTTTTTATCCGCTATACGAATGGGCCGCTCTTCCGATTGTCTTTACTATGACCGCCACCGTGGGACCCTGTACTCTCTCATTCCACTCTAGCTTTCAAGTTCTCTTGCTTTCCCTACCCGCTGACTCTAGATATCACTTTCCTGAGTCAGCGCTAATCAGTATTCTGTTAATCTTTGAACACAAACTGGTTTTGCTTATGCACCATTAATCAACAAAATACATACTTTTACGTTTGTTTCTTGACTTATTTTTTGTCTCAATGATTCAGACTGTCTACACATTATCACTTTGTTGAGCAACACATTTTCCCTGTCCTTTCTGGTGTTTTCCATGCTACAGTTCGCCTGCCTTTTTTGTTTGCAATTTATAACCGCCTCGTGCTGCAATGTCATTTTAGTGCCAAAACGTTACAAACTTGACAGGCTGGTTTTGAATATACCACTTTCATTTGTTTTTCTGTGTTAAGATTTTGCCGCAACATTTACCTTTTCGAACCATGTCACCTTTCACACATTTTAGTTGTCACTTATGATCTCACTTCCAATGTCATATATATCAGATCATCAGACTTAGCTATTGCAAGTTATCTTTTGTCTTCTTTTAGATTGACATCCTGCGCTGCCATCAATAGTTACTGTTTGCTGTTCATAGCACTGTTCCACAAATTTTGGGTCTCTATGCAGTATGAAATCATCTAATTTCGTGTACTTTTCATAACATAGGGTTTCCACGTGATCTGAGGTGTTCACCTTTCATCACCCTTGCTTATTAATTTTGTTTCTTTTAGCGCCATGTAGTGGTTTCCTTTTGTTTTATTAGTTTTTTTGTGTCCTTCCCAGCCCTGAAGAATCACAATTGTACCACGTTGTGAGTGACGAAACATGTGTTGGCTGGTTTGTTCATTCTGTATTGATATAAAATTCCCATTTATGATACTCCTGATGTCGACCCTCATAATTTCCGCAAGAAGAAATATTTAATTTTGGTTTTGACACTAAAACCGCTATCCCTATACGTGTGCACAGGACTTTTTTCTATGCTGTGGTTTTAGCATAGTCCTGAGCAAAATATAAAGAGGAGCCCGACCATGAGATACGTTGAATTGAGTTGACTGCTGCAAGAACTTTGAGCTGGTCTGTATATGCTAAAAATTTCAAGATGACACCTCCAGGCCTCCATGAATTATAAGCAACAGTAGGCTGATGACCTAATCTGTGAAGACACTGGATATTAAGAACTGTACCTTCTGGTAAATTCAGCATCCTAGGGATTTGAAGAAAGGGAGGGGCTCAGAGCACTCCATGCCCTCCGGTAGACCATAAATGCACAGAATATTTCTTCTGTTCCTATTATCTAGGTCTTCAACCTGTTTTTGACCTGTTTTCACCCTGTTCGGTCGCATCATACTTGCAGGGCCATAACCGACGACAGCAGGTCTGTCGGTTACGGCTCCTGACCGATGTCGGACAGACCTGAGTCCGTCCGACATCGGAATCGGCCCCTAAATCTCATAGCTTGTCCTCCAAGAAAACTTAGTCAAAGTGAAACACAATTTTCAGATAAAAATACTATATAGGATGTTTGTTGGAGGCTAGTTTCTTAGAATAAGAGTGCAAAGCGAGAAATTTAAAGCAGGCTGCAATTTGTTTTTAGTGCCTAAACGCAACTGCATCCGCATGAGAGGGGCCTCAAATGTCCGAATAAATCAATCCATTGAATTTAAAACGAGGTGAAGGAAAACCTATTATGTGCATCACAATTCTGTGCACGTTTAAGTACTTAATGAGCTGGGACCTGTCCATCCCTAAAAAACCTTTGTTAGGCCTCGGTTTATGCATAAGACCCTGGGGTCACCAAGGCTGTCATGGAGCCAGATAAACACGCTGAAGAGCATACTGGAGGAATGGGTAGGGCTGCAAAAGATAAGCATTGTACCATCTGTAAGGCTCAAGTGAGAATGACCACAATCTGACCAGCGCGCACAGAGAATGAATGGCGGACGATAAACAATAACGCAATTTCATCTAATAGTCTGTGGAAAAAAAGATGTTCCCTCAATATGTACTTTGTATTAGTTCTCAATGTAGTTGATGAACAGCCTCCTATGTAATGTTTGTGAAAGGAGGCACCTTTACCTTGCGCACCTCTGCTGGCTCCGTGACTGTGATAAATAACAGTGAGTGCGTGCGCGCAGGCACGAAGCTTGAAGAGAACTTAGGTCGGTAGGAGCGTCACTCTGCAAGCCACGCCCCTTCGAACCAGACCTTCTCTTGTCTCTTCCACAGATGACAAATTCATATCTTGGAACCCGTTCAACACAATGAGGCCTTCTCTTGCCTAGCCCCCAAATGATGTAATCACTTTCGTATCACCTCCAACCGGTTATCGTTAATAAAAAAGACTTGCAGTTAGTGGACTGTAATCCTTTTTATCACTACCTCTTTTACAATGCTTGCTATAATGTCTCTTTTTTAGCATTGCCGGTTTTATTGCACCTTCTGTTATATTTGTTTGTGACTGTAGCTTCTGTTGTAGCTACTTGTAAAGGACACCGCAGCCCATATGGATAGTTCCAGGCTGTAGAAACACCATAAATGAATGTATCATAAAATATTATTTATTTTCAAGACCTTGTCTATTACATGTTGCAAAGATACCTATTTTCCGAAATGTATTAAGGTCTTACTATCAGGTCTGCATCCACCTCCACAGTCAAGTAGGTATAGCTATTAGTTTTAATAGCTCCTTGAATTTTATGAGTGGCCTCTGAGGCAAAGAGATGCTCCAAATTACACATTCCTGTTTTAAACCCTTGCAACCTATCTAGCTGTTTACTGCGTTCTCGGAAAGATGTTCCTTTTCTTAGTATTTGTAATGCAGTTAGATGCCAAATTTTCTGATTTTCCATTCGGATAGCATCAAATTGTTGGCAAAAAGAAGAATTCACACAGGAGGCCTGTTTTCTATTCAATATTGTTAGAAATCACTGCAATTTTGCTTAAGAGACGTGTGCATCCAAAAGATGAGATGCTATCCCCTTCACATCTGGTGGCCTCCTTCAATGTAGGCAAATGTATTTGTGCAAATAGTATCTTTGGATATTATTAGGGAAAAGTAGTAAAGATTGTGCTTATTACTGATATTAGTAAGCTCAAGGATGTAAGTGCCCTTGGTGTACCGCAGTGGTAGGGGGCAAGCATCACCAGGATCAAAATATCCTCTAACAGGGGAATGTGAGTCTATTGTGGTGTCAGTTGCCATGCGGTGACAACCTGATACAATAACACCTTCCTTCAGTCAGACATCAATTAATAACTCGTTTCAAGAAACCAAGTGCCTGGACTTACTTCTAGTGCTACTGAGCTTTTATTATCACTTTCTGTGACTTTTCACAGCACATCCCGGTCTTTTAATTCTATTGTTGTTCATCACTCATCTTCCACCATGTGCCTTTCAACATATGACCGTGAGACCTTTTAGACATTTGCATGATTAAAATGGGCATTTTAAAAATATGTTGTTGGACTTGGCCCTTTAAGGCTAAAGTTCCCTAAACTTTTTGCTTTCTACCTTGACCTTTTTCTGACATGGTTTTGCTAACTTAGAAGCTTTAGGCACTTTGCCACTGCTGATCAGTGTCAAAGTGCAAGTTCTCCCTGTGTAAAGTGTAATGATAATTGGTTGTCCATGATTGGTATGTTTGCCTTACTAGTAAAGTCCCTAGTAAAGTGCACTATGTGTGCCAGGTCTGGTAATGCAACTGCTACTAGTGGGCCTGCAGCACTAATTGTGCCACCCACACAAGTAGCCTTAAAGAGGGAACTCAGGCCTGCCATTGCAGTGCCTGTGCTCAGTTTGTTAAACTGCCATGTTTTCTGACAAGTGCACCCACTTGCCAGACCTTACCCTTCCCTTTATATGCACATCGGACACCCTTATGGCAGGCCCATGCAGTGCATGTAAAAGGTAGGACATGTACTAAGGTGTGTACCATATCCTGACAGTGAAATAATCTCCATTTCGTTTTTTTTTTTGTCTTTTATTTCTTTTTTTTAATTAAAAAAAAAAATTATTAATGTTCCACAACAAACATTCAGTTACAATTGACCAACAAAATGAATATAATGCAGAAAACAAGAAAAATAAAAATAAAATAAAACCATAATAATTAATCATAGCTTGTCATGTATAACAGGGCTAAACATAGTTATTTACTCATCAAAATAATCTTTTAACGGACACCAGATAGTGAGGCCAAATCGTCTCTTGCGTGGTTTTTTCAGCAGATACATACTAATTTCAAGATTATACAGATTAAATAACTTAGTACGCCATATATCAAAACTCGGCGCCTGTGGCTGCAACCACGCTGTTGCTATTGACAAACGTATCACAGCTGCTATAATAAAAAGAAAAAAACGAAACTCAAAAAGAGGTTGCCCTTGGGTAGTTTCCTCCCCAATACCCAATAAAATTAAGTTCGATGACAATGAAACAGGTTTACCAAGAACATGATACAGAAAGCTTGAGATTTGATAAAAAAAAATGTTAAAGAAGGACAGGTTTAAAACACATGTACTATATCAGCATTGCAAGCTTTGCAACGAAAACATTCACCCGAATTAGAGTATTTAGAAGAGCTACCCCATTTCATCATCACCGCCGGAGTACGGTATAAATTAAAAATAGTTTTATAAAGTTGGGCTTTTAGTGACGCAGAATAAAGAACCATATGGGCCATCTTAATAGATTCTTGAATACTAATGGATGAAGATAAGAGCCGGCATCACCACTTCTCATTTGTTTTATCAATATCATCTATACGATATGCTATAAGCTCCTTGTAAATAGTTCCAATACGTGATTGAGATCTAATAGCATCAATAATGCGAATTGATAACAGCGACGTAGTACGTTTGTGAAGAAAATCACGGATCTGTAAGAATTAAAAAAATTGGTTATTAGATGAATCAAATTTCTGTCTAAGTGCATCAAAAGGAAGAAAAACACCCTCGGCGGAAACAAAATCACCCAGACATGTGATACCTTTAGAGTGCCAACATCGTATAACTGAATCACCAAAAATAGAGGGTAAAAGATATGGTGCCCTAAGCGGGGTGTATATTATGAGTTTGGGTATATTGCAAATTTTCCTAACAGATTTCCAGACATTGAAAGCAGACATGATAATTTTAAACCGAGTGCGCTTGTAGTAGCTACCATCAATATTAGAAATCAGACATTTTTTGGCAATCGAGCCAAGCGTAATTTGATAGATCGAGGGTGTTTCTGCCGCATTAGACATTTCCTCACCAGTCAGGAGAAAACGCATCCTTAAAAGTAAACAAGAAATCTGATAAAGAGCAAAATCCGGAACTCCCCATCCACCGCGAACAGGCGGAAGTGTCATAAAACGTGAAGCTCTACGGATTTTTCCTGGAGCCCAAAGATATTTTTCACAGACCGATTGTAACTGGTGAATCTGGCATCTAGGAATCAGAAGGGGAACAGCACGAAAAAAGTAGAGTACTCTAGGTAGTATAATCATTTTTAATAAATTTGCTCTAACAACAAGAGTAAGGTGAAGACTCTGCCATGAATCCAGTGCATGTTTGGTTTTATCCAAGATGTCCATCCAATTAACACTAACCAAATCATCCAAATTAGGTCTGATCTTAATACCCAAGTAAACCACTTCTTCCACAATCCTACTGTCAGAAACTATCGCTTGATCTGTACACAGACATTGTGTCTTAGCTTTATTAAGTTTATACCCGGAGTATCTGCCAAAACATTCCGCTAGTTGTTCTATAGCGGGTAAAGCAATATTTAAATTAGACGTGATGACAGCTATATCATCCGCGTAAGCGAGAACGCTATACTGCGTACCTTGAACTATAAAGGGAGGGATTTGTAAATTAAGATCAAGCATTTTAACAAAGGGATTAATGTAAAAAGCAAAAATAATTGGGGAACAGGGGCAACCTTGACGGGTCCCTCTACTAATCTGAACCTCCTCCGATTTAAGGCCCATAGCACATATCCTTGCCGTAGGGGACCGATAAAAGATCTGAAGGGCCCGAAGAAAGCCTGGGTTGAACCCTAAACGTACCAAGACCTCCCATAAAAAAACCCAAGACACACGGTCAAAGGCCTTCTCGGCGTCGAGCAGGACAAGACCCAGAAATCTGGAATCAACCTGCGCAACGTCGAGAAGTGCAATGACCCTATTAATGTGATCAACCGTCCCCCGACCTGGCACAAAACCATGCTGCTGCGGCGATACCAAACCAGCAACAAGCGGAGCCATACGATTTGCTAACAATTTAGCGTATAGTTTGCCATCGCAATTAACCAGAGATATCGGGCGGTATGATCCTGGTTGATCAGAAGGATTCCCCTTCTTCGGGAATATAACTACATGGGCTGCATCCCATGACTGGGGTGGGAATCCCAATCTAGCTGCCTGAAAAGTATTCAGCAGATCCTCTCGGAGTTCTGGAAAAAAGGTCTTATAAATCTCTGATGGAAGAGAGTCAGGTCCAGCCGCCTTACCCGAGGGCAATTTAAACAGTGCACGCTCGATCTCTTCGGCAGAAAATGGCAGATCCAATCTTTCTGCCTCAGCAGGGTCAAGCTTATCCCATTCTTGCGCTGGTAGCCCGAAGTCAGGCGGGAGGTCGCCAACATCCGTCTGGCTATACAAATCAGAATAAAATTGATGGAAAACTTTCATAATAGCCTGGGGTTCATGAACTAATACCTTTTGGTCATTATAGATAGAGTTAATTTTTGATATTTGATTTTTCGCACAAATTCTTTGAGCTAAGCATCTCCCTGAAGATTCCCCAAACTCATACAGTTGTTTCCTATAAAGATGATATTTAAGCGAAATCTCTTGGGCCCATACCAGATTAATCTTAGCCTTACAACAAGCTAGTCTATCAAGGCTATCCTTAGGATCATCAGCTACCTGTAGTTGAGCTATAAGATCTAACTCAGCATTCCGCAATTGAGTAAATAACTGTATCACATTCTGTTTGCGCAATCTTTGAGCATGTAAGCCATAACTGAGAACCTCACCTCTAAAACATGCCTTAAAGGAATCCCAGACTACCGCGGGTTCAGCTGTACCACGGTTAAGTTGAAAAAAGTCTGGGATCCACTTTTTCATATGATCCAAAAAAAGAGTATCAAGCAGAAGTTTCCTATCAAAGGTGAAAGTCTTACTATATCTTATAATAGCCACATTTGAAAAGGAAATAGCCACAGGAGCATGATCGGATAAAAGTCTAGGATAGACTTGAATTTGACTACAGGAGGCCCATGCAGCAGGAATAATAAAATAATCCAACCGAAATAACTTAGTGTGAGGTGAAGAAAAAAACGTATAGCCAGGTGCTTGTGGGTATAAGAAGTTCCACCCATCCACCAAGCCGTGGTCAGCCATCAGGTTCTTTAAAGCCTGGAAAACCTTAGGTTTACGACACCTATATAATCGGGGAGAAAGGCTTGCCCAGTCACTATCCAAATGAATATTAAGATCACCGCAACACACTACTGGTGGAGGCCATAAAGCAAGCTCACCATTTAAGAAATCAAAAACATTTGCTTCATCAAGGTTAGATCCGTATACAGTGCAAAGGGTAAACCGTATATCTCCCACTAAACAATCAAGAATAGCCCATCGGCCATGTATATCTGCCAAGAAACGCTCAGTTCTAACTAAAGAGGGGCGTGCCAAAATGGCCACCACCCGCGTCGTATCCGATTGTTTAGAAGCCACTTAAGTAACATACCACAAATCATCTAACTTTTGCCTTAAGGACCACAAAATATGCGTTTCTTGAATACACACAATATCAGGGTTAATAAGTTTCAGTTCAATTTACATCTTCCTTCGTTTCTCATAATTATTAAGACCACAAACATTATAAGTTACAATTTTTAAGTTCAAATTAGCCATTAAGTTCAAAATTTGAAAGCCCTTTAGTAAACACAATCATAAGTGCATCAAACAAAAAACCACAAAAAAAATCAAACAGTTGTGGAACATAATTTTCCTTTTCCCCCCCATACCCCACCCGATCCCACCCTTCCCTCCACCCGAAAAGACCCCCCCACCCCACCATCTACCTTCCCCCCTCCCACCACACCCACCCAATAATGAGGCAATAGGACCGTGGTCCTTGGTGATGGGGAGCTGGAAGCACTCACCCACGGTACCCCTTACAAGAAAAACATAGCTATAACTATAGCACAATTTACCACCTTAAGCCACATTATTATCTTCAACTCAACTCACAGGGCCCAACTGTTGCAAATATTCCTTTGCCAACACTTCTGAGAAAAAAAACCTATTTTGGCCCTGAACCACAACCTTTAGCTTTGCAGGGTTCATTAAGAACGCCTGCCCACCCTTCGCTTGAAACATAGGTATTAATTGGCGAAGGTGCCATCTACGAGACACTGTTTCATGAGAAAAATCCGGCCTAACAAAAAAATGAATCCCTTTGGCCAATCTCTTACGATTTGGCCTAGCCAGGTCATAAACAGCTTCAAATGTGTTGCGGTTAGGGAGGATCCAGGCAAGATGGCGGCCGGTGCTTCGGCCGAGTGAGCTGGACCTATGCACTCCCCGCGGTGACTCCCTTCACTGAAATTGCCACGAATATGATTTAGCTCTAAAGGGCTCAAAGGTTTAAGGTTCAAGGCATGACGCTGTGATCTTCGAGGGAAGAGAGAAGTGGTTGCTGCGTACGCGGCTGAAAAGTTATCGGTGATAAGCATAATCACCGCGGCATCCGCTGTGATCTGGGCGCGTAGAGGTGTTTGGCGTCTTTACCCTCCGCAGTGTGGCAATTGGTGTTCGCTCATTACTCTAGCGGTTGCCAGGTCCTTCCGAGCCGCTACCGGAATGCCGCCGAAAGCAGCTCCTAAGATCTCGACAAAAAATCAAAAGCCCCGCAGCGGTAAACCATCAATGAATGCAGACACCGCAGCCGTGGGACAGGTGAAGGCAACGACGGCGGATACTGGGTCTAACGATGGCTCTGCTTCCAGTTCGCTGTACTGCTCCAAGACCCCTCTGGGTAAGACTTTTGTATCTTCTCCGGCTGCTATTTCGCCCGCAGTTAAACATACGGCCCCTCTGTTCGTTTAACGGGCAGCCAAAGCCCGGACACAACTGGTAAATAAATCGGCGACCGCGGGATACCGCAGCCTTTAGACGCTGTCCTGGGCTCTCCTCTGGAGGGATATAAATCGGCTGACATGACGGGTGAAACACCGGTGATTCATGGTGACCATCAATCAGCGATAGGAAGCGCTTCGGATCCTTCTGCGAATTTAGATCTGGATGTCGAGACCTCAACCGCATTGGCTGGTCTATCAAGATGCATGCTGGGACCTGTAGTTCTCCCTCTTAAACCTACTGACTTTCCCAAAGTGGTTGCAACACAAGAGGGTTTAGGTACTGACCAGGCCGGGTCTAACCTAGATAACGACCCATTAGATAATTTTTTCTCTCTATCAGATGGGTCTACAACATCTGATGATGATGCGACCAGTAGGGATTGGGCCGAGTATGAGCAAGGAGAAATCGATGATTGTATAACGGGAGGATATATGAATACGGCCCCTCTGGGTGGTACAGTTTGGAAAAACAAGATCTTGAGTGGAGAAGTGAATGATCTAGGGGCCACCATACTTGATAACATTCTTAATGCCCAAGGGGAGAACTTGGCTTGGGATTATTCATTCTCTACCACAAAGCCATCCGCCTCAGGCCATGAAGTGGGCCTAGGGAATCCTGCCACGTTTAATTCGTCTGATCCTCCCAAATCCATTACATTGGAGATGATTTACGATACGATGCTGTCACACAGAGCGGAGACTCGGCTTGAGAATGCTAGAACACAGGGGGCCTGCCGTAAACTACAAAATGCCATAAGACGCATAAATAAGACAAGTGCTGAGATTGGCACTAGAGTAAATGAGACAGAAAACCGCATCTCAGTTTTGGAGGATGAACTATCAGCTCAGAAAGGAGTGGTTACTGCACTAAAAAAGCAAAAAGATGATGCCACTTGGAAACTATCTGAACTTGAAAATCAGATGCGACGGAATAATTTACGAGTGTTGGGTATTCCGGAGGGGGCAGAGCGGGATGATGCAAGGCAATTTATTATCCAATTGTTTACAGAGGCTTTCCCGGAGCTTTCCCAATGGGATTGGGTGATAGAGATACAGAGAGCCCATCGATTTCCTCTCCATAAAAAACAACAAACTTCTCGCTTAGGACAGAAACCTGTATATCCTCATGCCATCTTGATTTCAATCAATAATTTTTTAGCGAGAGAAGCTGTTTATGTCCATTTCATTTTTTCACTGTTGAAATGTCATCTTGCCCATAAGACAGAATGGGGAGGCTGTGTAATATGTTTTCCAGCCTATCTTCCCAAAGGCTTAAGATGGAGAGGTGAAGTTTAGTATGCCTGAACTCACAATGTAATAACACATCTTTTTATGAAGGTGGTTTTTGCATTGTGTAAACTCAGGAACACAAAGGTTTCCAGGAGAGTCTCAGCGACGCTGTGTGTATGTGCTTTTTGCAGCATGAGACCCTCGTAAGAAGTGCCCTGTGATCGTGGGCACCTGGAGTCCAAGCGAGTCTCAGTGACGCTGTGTGCGTGTACTTTTTGTAGCCAGAGTCCTTCGTGAGGATTGTCCTGTTATCGTGTGCACCGGAGTCCAAGTGAGTCTCAGTGACGCTGTGTGCGTGTGCTTTGTGCAGCCTGAGACCTTAGTGAGGATTGCCTTGCTAACGTGCACACCCGGAGTCCAAGTGAGTCTCAGCGACGCTGTATGCGTGTGCTTTGTGTAGCCTGAGACCTTCGTGAGGTTTGCCTTGTTATCCTGCACCTGGAATTCAAGTGAGTCTCAGCGACGCTGTGTGCGTGTGCATGTGCCCTGTTGCAGCCTGAGATCTTCGTAGAATCAGCAGCCCGGACCGGCAGCCCCGGAGGAGCCGAGCTGCCGGCCCGAAATCGCCATTGCCAGAGCGGGACCGCGAGCCAATGTCGTCGAGGGAGGGCCCGTGTCCCACTGCCCGGAATTCACAAAGATTGCATCGGAGGCCCAAGTCGCTGGAAGAGGAGAGGAGAGCGAGGTCGCGCCCCCCCCAGGTAATGTGTGTCGACGCCTGGGGCGGGGTGCAGGCTCGGCGGGAGATGCTCTCGGCCTCTCCCATTCCTGCAGCGTGAGCCTCTGCTTCGACTCGTATTGCGGCCCGTACTTGCACATGGAGTGGCAGTACCAGGGCTGGAGTGCGGAGCTGCACTTTTGGTTTACATCATACCCATGTGGGGGCAACTGTTGAGAGAGGCTGGCTGTGAGTCAGCACGAGTGACGGAGAGACTGCCTAGGGCACCGTGATCGGTGTTGGAGTGTATTACGCATTGCAATATTTCTGCATAAAGAACTACCTGGTTGTCATATTATACCTTGCATTGTTTCTGCATAACGAACTATCTGATTGGCATATTACGCATTGCATTGTTTCTGCATAACAAACTACCTGAATGTCGTATTACACATTGCATTGTTTCTGCATAACAAACTACCTGATTGTCGTACTATGCATTGCATTGTTTCTGCATAACGAACTACCTGATTAGTGTATTACGTATTACATTATTTCTGAATAACAAATTAACCGATTGTTGCATTACACATTGCATTATTCTTACATTGCAAAGTGCCTGATTCTAGTGTTATGCATTGCATTATTTTTACATTGCAAAGTGCCTGATTCTAGCATTATGAACTGCATTATTTTTACATTGTAAAGTGCCTGATTCTAGCATTACAAACTGCATAGCATTGCAGTAGGACTGCATTGGAACGTTTAGAAGTGCTCATTAATATCGCCAGAACTTACAAGAGCTGGCTGGCCTAACAACTGGCCAGGAGGAATATTACAAATAAGCATATGTTGGATTTATATTGTGTGGTCTTTTTATATAAATTTATACTCGTTTTTATGAAACTCATGTGGAGTCCATTTGTTGTGTTATCATTGGGTTGCTGTGAGCGTGATTGCAAATACTTTACACAATTGCCTTGAAGATCAGCCTGGCTGCTCGTGCCAAGCTACTGAGGGGGTGAGTGGGGGCTATCTGAGAAGGTGTCCTTCCTTTCCCTGATGTGGAAACGAGGGTCCCTATTTGGCCTAAGGTACCTACCTCATCCAACCAGGGATCCCGGGTCTAACAGATATCATAACTTCACGAAAGCACATTTATTTTCTTCTCAGCAAATACTAATTTTGAACATTTGACTTCCTTACTGCGATTCTGATCTTATGCAGTAAACAATCATACCCCTCTGAGGGCAAGTAAACAAAAAGTCCCTTTTCCAAACTTTCCAAATGAGTGTCATATTAGATGCAAAGTGGTTCCTTCGTATCACAACTGCCAAATGCTTTCATCTGTTCCCCTCAGAAAATGTATGTTAACAAGGTTCATTTTAAAGTAATTGATTGTAATGGTCTTTATTTAGATCTTCCTCTAGACAGAACTGAAAATTTATAGAGGAGCCATTTTCTTTGGGTTCTTAGACTGTATCGCAGCGGCGGCCTCCATAAACAAAGGATGGTGGCGTGGGTGGGGTTGTTCGGGAGACGTTGCGCTGAGGAGGGAGTAATAAAATATTTTTAAAAAGACTTACCTTTTGCTGCCAGGCACCCCCAGCATCGCGTCTCGTTGCATCACCTCTCCTCTTCCTGCCCGTTCCCAGCAGCCCCTGGCACAGACTCCCTCTCCAATCTCCACGCTGCAGAGCAGCACGGGGATTGGTCTGAGCAGACACGAATGACGCCCCTGCTCAGACCAGGGAGTCTGTGGGGTTTCTCCAGCCTGGCTGCCCAATGCAGCTGGGCTGGAGAAAGCCTAAGTGCACATATGTGTTTTGATTGGCCAGAGACGGCCGGCAAAACACATATGAGCACTTAGGGAGTGGAGTGCACAAGCATTCCTCCTTCCCCCTCTCATGCCTCGGCCCGCCCCTCCCAACACCGCTGGCTGAGAGCCGGCAAATGTAAAATAAAACGATGCAAGAACATCGTGTTTTTTTTTACATTTGCTGGCACTCTGAGCCAGGCAGTGGGACGACGCCATTGCAGAGGAACCGTCACTGGTGTATACATAGGGTACACTTACGA
The DNA here is from genome assembly GCF_964204655.1 of Triturus cristatus. Lineage (NCBI taxonomy): Eukaryota > Metazoa > Chordata > Amphibia > Caudata > Salamandridae > Triturus > Triturus cristatus. The sequence goes on from NC_140592.1 coordinate 249,809,427, forward strand.
ATATGTCAATTTTTTCTTTTTTCTTGCGTTCATAGATAGCAGGCATCCAGTGATAGCAATTCTTCTTATCGTGCCAACCTGTGGTCTACTTCCTGTTAATTCATTAGGAACAGGGCCTTGTGGAGCGCTGCACCTGTGTGCTTGGCATCTTCACAGGTGCAAAGAGATGTGCTTGGCTATTTTGCCTCCTAACATTTTGTAAATCATACACCTTAATCCAGGAAAAACCAATGTTATACTGTTGTAGATTAGCAACAATGCCTGTTTATTGTTTTTTTTGTGACATTGCCTCTCAGTGCATGCATCGAGACATGCAGCTGTAAACTTTGGTTGAAGGTATACTTATACTTACACTAAAAACAGACCGTAAAATTCAGTACATGTTGTACTGATACTCATATCTAAACCTATTATGATCACTATAATAGATTTGTGGGATAGCAATACTCACCTGATAAACTCTGTCCTGTTATGACAGGAATGTATGGAGATGTGTACCGAGAAGGAAGGTATTGATTAATGCTGTTTCGGTTGTGGACCAGACATTATGACTTTCACCTTGGTCAAGGTATTACCCCTACAGGGAAATGTTCTTCTCCTTCTTAGGACCACATCCTGTGAATTAACCTCTTCTGCATCCTGCGTTTTGATCTATGTCACATAAGTCACATTTATTAAAGGCTCAAAGATCCCCACATCCCAAGGTGATAGAGTGTGCATGCATTCGAGGATGATGCTGTCTCCCGTGATCTGAATGACACAGTCCCAAATATCCCTGCTGCCTAATTAGGAAGGATCAGAGCTTTTTCTCAAAGCCAGTGGCACAAGTTTTGTCGTGTGTTTGTTTCCTCATGTCTGTTTTTTGCCCCCGTTTCATTAATTGTCTGTTTTAGTGTGTGCCCAGACTGACGTGTCTTCCTCAACCATTGTTCGTTTATTCCGTTTTGCTATTTGGTAAAGGTAAAATTGCTTTATACAGCGATTTAATCCACGCTTTTATTAACCTGAATTTTAGCATTTTGAAAGCATTTGGGGTTGTAAGATAAGATCTTAGCTAAACGGCTCTAAATTGCACTCATCACTCAAAGGATATCTCTCGATGCAATTTACGTCAACTCCCCATCAGGGGTAGTATGCGCAGGGGTAGTATGCGCTATATAAATAAACGAGTATCCGTTCTTTATTTATGTCTTGGAAAGCAATGTTTCCCATGCTTCATATGTTCATAATTGCACAAACTAAAAACATGGAAACTTAAGGCATCATTATTAGAAAGCAACATCTATGAGCAAGGACCACATCGGTCCAGCCCTAATTAACCAGAGATTAATATTTAGGATTGCAAGAAACATTGAAAAATTGAACATCATACCGCAAATACTATAAACTTAAACGAAATGTATTTTACATTGAATCGAAGGCTTGATGCAAGGTCGCCCTTGGCTAAGATGAATGAGGGCATTTAGCCTCTTTCTGTATTAAAATATACATTGACACTGCCCGCCTCCCGTGATCAACGTTTCATGTTCTCTCCCCCACATTTCAGTTGCACTCCACCCAGCTGGGGTCACTTTGCTACTGCTCCTTTTACTCTCGCTGACGGAGGAGGGTGGGGGTAGGTGTTAATGGCAGGTCAAAGATATTTCATTTAGTCGCCATCACTACTTATAGAGGCAAAGAGAGAAACAGACGAGATACAATTTCCAAACTGTTTATTTTCCCCTTGAGATGGACGTTTCCATGGCAATGGTCAACTGCGGGTATGAATAATGGGACTAAGGGCTACGCAAGTAAATGAGAACTCTGCCTACTCCCCCCTCAACCTCTTACTGAGCCGGCAATTCCCATAATGTAGTCTGCGTGTACACTATAGTTCATACCATAGTGTAACGGTATTGAAGTATTAGTGCCCATTCGCAACTTAAGAAAATGTACACTTCTGGTTTCAAATGCAAAGACTAATTCCTTTTTCTATGTTGCTTTTCAATGTGACCACTAGTTTCAAATGTATGTAGCCTTTAGACCTTTACATTACATTTTTGTGAGACCATTATTCATGAGGCATCTATACGTACACACACGCACAACACATGTGATAAGGACATACTAACCTGTAATCCCCATCCAAACGTGTAGAGAAGATTTTCCGCTCTTCACCAAACCCATAGCCAGCTCCACAACACTATAGTTGAGTTGAACAGTAGACCTCGGGAAAGGACAATAAGACAAGAGAGATAAACAGAGACCCTGGAGATCCTCTCAAGCCTGGTCGCCCAGCTGGGCTTAATCTGCACCACTGGAGCATTGATATCTGCTGACTGTCTGTTTGTCCACTCTCTATTAAAATTTAAATGTAGGCTTTATTCTGAGCTTAAAAATTAGTAAATACTTTTGATGCTGGTTTCCATTCAAGGTGATAAGTGACTATCATGTAACAATACATATATACATATGTGTATTAATATCTGTGTAGATGGATAGATAGATAGATAGATAGATAGATAGATAGATAGATAGACAGACAGACAGACAGACAGACAGACAGACAGACAGACAGACAGTTAGATAGATAGATAGATAGATAGATAGATAGATAGATAGATAGATAGATAGATAGTTAGATAGATAGATAGATAGATAGATAGATAGATAGATAGATAGATAGATAGATAGACAGATAGATTGAATGATTGATTGATTGATTTATTGATTGATTGATTGATTGATTGATTGATTGATTGATTGATTGATTGACTGATTTAAGGCACTTCTCTCAGACCAGATGTTCCAGAGAAAAACTTGCGCACTCACAGCAGCGTGCAATAAAGGAATTTTATTGTGTGATTCACAGTCCAAGATATGGATGAAAACAAAAACCTGTGGTGTTTCGGTGATCTTGACGCCTTGCTCACAGGTGAACAGCTTGGTTACTATGCATATTTTATCCAGTGAAAGAAGTTTACCCACATAAAAGACAGACATTCAGGTCCCAAGTATTGCACCATACTATGGCAGCCATAATGAACATCCCCAGTGATATTGTGTTCACGTTCCTTTAGAGTATAATCATGTTCATGCCTGGATATGAACAGCAGAATAAGTACAAAATAGGAATTTTAAACTTGTCACAGCACAGTAATTTGTATTCATCCCATTCAATCACAACCCTGTCTCTCCACTCGACCAATATGTCATGATACACTTTATATAAATATTAAGGAATGAAGATCAGAGAAAAACCTTTAACGAAAGTTGTAAAAATCATAATCTGAATTTGCTGTCTTAGAATGTGACTGCAGCCTGCAGTATTTTGGGAGCACCAAGTTACAAGTTCATAAGAGGGTGCTCCAACATTTGAGAAACATCACAAACAAGGATCAGAGTTATCCAGTTGCGAGGCATTTTGTACAGCACCACGTTAGCAATGTAAATCATATCAGATATTTTATGATTGATTCTGTTCCCAATTTGGTTCAAGGAGGCAATAGAGAGAGGGTGCTTAGACAACTGGAGACACGTTACATTCTCAATCTAGATTCCAAAGCTCCCAATGGGTTTACAGATTATGATTTTTTAAACTTTCTTTAAAGGTTTTTCTCTGATCTTCATTCGTTAGTATTTTATTCATCTTCTGCACAATTGGGGATATTTTCTCTTTGTGTGTTTCTCATGTCAGATCCCTTAAGGATTTTCACTCTCCCTTCCCTTGAGTATTTATGTTTCCCTATACACTTTTGGTGACATGTTCGCTGCAGTTATTCGAAAAGGGTATTTTGCATAGTGGATATGTGGGTAATGTGGTTTGTCGCAGTGATGTGTGGTATGTGCTCGATACTGATAATTTTGTGTTCTCCTTTAAAACTTTTCTTGGGGATTCCATGGGAGGGTGAGAATGGGAGGCCATTTGGCCCTGAATGTGGGATATCATGAACAATGGTTGTATTTTGGATTTATCCTGTAATTTATTGGGATTTGTATCAATCACTAACATCAGCATTCGCATGAATATATCTGTTTTGGATATTGCATGTATGGTTTTAAAATGAGCTCTTATTGCTGTATTTATGGCAGCTATTTATAATTCCATATATTGTATTTATCTATATATATGTCAATGTATTTTACAGTGATTTAGCATGATTCTTAGCAGATATATCTATTTAGGATTGTGAGACCACAAAAATGAATTGAAGTAGGTTAACATCCCTAGATTTATTTATTGAGTCCTGGGATTCAGTATTTTGACAGATCACTTCTACTTTATTTATCCTTGGGTACTTGAACCACTTTCTACTTTACGTATTTTACAGTGTATTATCAGTAACAACTTACCCCTTTCTCTCTAGTAGGTAGTTAAGTTTAGGACCATGCTTCCATAGGAAAAGCATTTTTTGACTTGCCTATATCTTTGGCGCCGTTGACGAATCTTCACAACATTTTCCCAAAAAAGTGCCCTGTGATTCTAGCTGTGCATGGAAAGTCAAGCGGATGCAGAGAAAAAGTGGGTGTAAAAAAACTGTGTTTCCCATGTTAATTCCCATAGAGTATTTAGACACGCCTGAAGCCTGAACCGCTGGTTGGAATTACAGCAACTTTGGCAGAAAGGTAGAATTGTTCCAGCCATCACGCTTTTTAAAAATTTGATGTAATCCGTTCAGTAGTTTTTGGAGATATTAACCCCTTCAGTGCGGCGCGGATTACCGCGCTGTGCTGAAGGTTCTATTGCGCGGGCGGGGCCATGATGGAGCGGTTCCGTCATACGCACAGTGCAACCGATGCGCATGACGGAACCGCTCCGTCATGCACATCGAAGGGGTTAAAGGAAAGCCAAATTTGTATATCTGGGTGGAGCCTAAACGCAGATCTCTTGGTGGGATCTGATTGGCTGCCAACGCTTGAACCAGGAAGTATTGGCAGTCATCTTGGGACCAATATACATGTTAGCACCCCATTGAATGCATTGTAGTGAAAGGCAGATTTTGAGGGTGACAAATAGGAGAATGTATGCAGGATGAAAACAGATTTTAGTTACAATATAAATCATTTTTTGGTGCTACCATAATGATTTTAGGAAATGTCCTGTGTTCTAAGGTTATTTTGCCCTGTGGAAAAGCCTTCTGCTGGGATTTCCTTAATCATGTTTGAGAGAAAATTGTTTTCTCATGATTGTCTCATAAAGGTTATGGAAGGGGCTCCAGAAGCTAAAATGAGAGAATATTTTCTGTAAATTCACACAATCTTACTCAGCCATATGAAAATGAAGTCTTACATTCTCACCAAATCATGTACTTCCAACAGCAGCAGCCTATTAGTTGATTCCCTCGTGTTCTACTACATCCTCCCAGAGTGTTCTAAAAACAATTAAAGTGCAAACAGTGTTACTTATGACAAACGTATAGCACATCTGAAGCCATTTTGACTGAATCAAACCGGTAAAACTTTAAGCATGTAATTTAGAAAGGAACAGAATGAGAAGGTTCAGTTTGTCATAGAAATTATGGTTAGTGTTGTATAAAGAAAAATTACACATTTTAAGTAAAAAAGCAAATATCTTCCTCTTCTATTTCATTAAAACATTCTGACATTCAACCTGAAACATGCACTTTCAACACCAGCAGCAGACTACCAGTTACATCCCTGGTGGTCAGCAGCTTTACTGCAGTTTTCTAATGAGCAACTAGAATGCTAAAATTCTGAATTTATGCCAAAAGTGTGGTATATCTGAACGGCATTTTGATGTAATCGAAGTGGAATCCTGAAAACCTTATCAGTTAAATCCCTGGTGATCAGCAGCTTTACTACAGTTTTCTAATTAATAACTAGAGTATTAACACAATTCATTTATGCCAAAACCATGGCAAATCTGAAAGACGTGTTGATGGAATGAAAGTAGAAAACTGAAAGCGTTTTCTATTGGGGATACTACAGTAAATGAAGAAATTAGGGAGCGTCATAACAAATAAGTCTTCCAAGATGGCCACCAGAGGAAATAAGAGCCTAATATAGCACAACTATCACCCAAATTAAGCCCAGTATAGCCCAATGACAGAAGTGTGTAAAACACAAAATTCTTCTGTTTTTTCAGTTTTATATAGCACAAACTTTACCCAAAGGTATTGGAGTGCTTTACATGAGCATCAGTTACATTACACAAGGACACATTAATTTTGGTTTTAGGCATGGTGAGATTAAGCGTCTTATTATGAGCTTAGTTGTCCTCCTGTAGGACTGCCACCTCTACACACACTGGAGTACCGCTAACCCTGTGGTGCACCTGCCTGCCGCATTCCAAATTGAATCCTGAGTGGGCGGGCGGTGTTGTGGCGGTCTCATGATGGTGGCTGTGTTAGGCCTTTACAGCAGACTGCCACCATGACATTGCCTTCAGCACGTTCCTGCCGGGTGTGGCATGCACCATGTCATGCCACACCGTGCAGAAATGTGGGTGAAATTCCAGTGGGGCACAATGTGTGACCCCCTGCATGCACCCCCAGAAGCAGCAGTGGGCCCTGTTAGAGCCCCCTTAGTTGCATCTTTGCCACCCTTTTCATAGCCAGCTCACTGCCATAAATTGGGCAGGCGAAATTCAACTCGGAATATCCTCAGCAGTGCCGCAGAAGCACCACCAGCATATTCCTGCCCATTTCCACTGTGCCACCACCACAGGATCCTGGATACCGGTAGATGCAGCGGTCCTGTGGTTGTCCGACCGCACATTCGAAATAAGGCGGGCGGAATCATAGTCTGACCACCACCGTCAGTACGGTGATCATAGGGCGGATGACACGCAGCTGCTGTTTACCTTCAGCGGAGTGTAATTTTCCACCTTTGACCCGCTAAAAGAATGCCTTAAAAGCATTTCAGCTTGGATGAGCCGCAACTTCTTAAAGCTAAATGCTGACAAGACAGAGGTCTTGTTTTTGAACCAAGCTATTCCAAAAACCTAGGAGTCAGATGGGACAAAGACATGTACTTAGCCACCCATGTTCAACTGGTATCCGCGGCCTGCTTTGGCAAAATTAAAACTATCAGAAAAAGTATTGATTTCTTGCCAGAGTAGGCTCGCAAAACCGTGGTCCATGCTCTAGTCACCTCCTACCTCGACTACGCTAATGGGCTGTACATGGGCATGCCGATTGGATTGATCCATAGACTCCAGATTATTCAGAATGTGGCAGCTAGACTGGTCTGTAAGGTCCCGCTCCCCCAACGCATCTCACCCCACCTCAGGCAACTCCATTGTCTGCCGAAAGCCAAACCTATCAAATTTAAGGCCCTTATATTTGCCTTCCAAACGTATCAAGGGAAAGGGCGTAACTACCTGAGGAAGAGACTTCGCCCATATCAATAGGACAGACACTTAAAGTCTCACCACAAATGTTACCTCACTATCCCCCATTTTGCGAAGGCAAGAGTGGGGGGTAGGGCATTCGAAGTGGGGACCACCAAATGTTGGAATAATGAGTCTGCAAAGGGTTTTGAAAGTACAGGAAGAATGGCGCTCAAGCTGGTCAATGGTGGAGTATGAGGGAAATAAGTTGTTGCGGTGCTGCCAGGTCAGGGGGAAACCCAGATAACCCCTGTAAACATGTGAGTGTGAATCCACACAGAGAATTGAAACCACGTCCTGGGCACACGTACAAAGTGTCAATGCACAAAATACAATACTTAATATGAAAGAATTGACAAGGTCGACACCAGTAGATTCTTGTGGTAGGTAATATTTTATACAAGTCATGGAGTAGTTAACATACTGCGGAAAGATATCAGGTACCAAGGAAATATTGTAATCTAGAAGCAACCTGGATAATGCGTCTCCATACCGTGAAATGCGGCCAAAACACTGACCATGAGTTACAATATTTCCTTGGTACCTGATATCTTTCCGCAGTATGTTAACTACTCCATGATCTGATGTCCTTTCATGAGTTTCCTTTTGTACCAGGATCTTTTATTGACCTACCGTTGGTTCAAACCTTTTCCTATTTGATTTTTGTTTAGAGTCACTTCTGTTTAGTTCTAATCCATTATTCTTTTCCCATTCTTGAGCTTCGTACAACGACTAGATGGTGATTTTCTCATGGATCTAGGATCCTGTAATGAATCTACCATTGATTCGAATCTTTTCTGATTATGTTTTTGTTTCAGATCATTTCTATTCAGTTTTAATCCATCACTCTTCTCCCAATCGTGTGCTTATGACAACCACTAGATGGTGATGTTATCATACAACCATTGACAATACTGTTGAGTCTAATTTTGCCTCTGATTTGCATAGCTCTGAAATCACCTGCCACACAGTGAAATACTAACCGTGCAACTCGTTGGTATCCTACATCAGGCATTGAAAGTCATGGACACTTTTTGACTCCTTTGTTCCTTTTTCTTATATAAAACCTAACCTTTCGCTTTCATGTATAATCTTGCCAAACTCGTTGTGCCTTCTTGTAGTAAACGTTCATCCAATAAAATCAGGAGAGTTATTACTTTGAAGAAAGTTGAAGTTTATTCAGCCTCTTGTCCCTCTCCTATCGCCTTTCTTAATTTTCACTCTTCTCTGTCTATTAGCTACTAGCTTCTTGCTACAACATACTCACTTCCCGCCGCCCACGCATACCTGAAAGTTAACGTTACAGTTCACTACCTCACTCGCGCTTTCACTATTTAACAGACTTCCTGTCCTGTCCGCTCCTTCCGCATTTGGAGAGCAAGACGGATTACAGGACCTACCTCCTGCTTCTTACAGGTAAAAGCGCCGCCTACGCTTCCCGACACACGTGAGCCCTTGATGAGTGTCTTATTTGTTATAAGAGCATGTCCTGATCCCTAATTTATTTTATGCTACAGGACCCTTTGAAATGCGGACACACTCGCCCGTTTTTTCTTCCCCTGGATTCGCAATTGATGGGGTTAAAGATTTACCCTTCCTCCCCTACTTACTACCTTTGTGACCACTCCATCTTTTTTGTTTATCACCTGATATCGACCGGGTTGGAATTATCACCGGTCCAGCGGTGAGTTCACGTTCTTTATTTGCTTTTCTCCATTTAGATTGTACGTACGTGTCTATACCTCACAGCCATTGATGCCCTTGACCCTTTTGTCACACCTTTTTTTATTCTCTTTCACCAGATCGCGCATATACTTTACTGCTACAGTCACGTATTTACCTCCCCGGCATTCCTCCATTCGGCACTTCCCGCATGTGCTCGTTCGCCTGTTTAGCATTCACGACTACATTTTCTTTTGTACTTTTCTCATTTCTTCCTCGAATAGCTATAGAACGTATGCGTAAACATCTATGTATTCACAATTTGATGTCATTTCACTTGATGTCACCATATTCATATTTCACTCACTCACATGAGTTAGTGACGATTGTATACATGTTCTTAGATCATAAGGCGTCCTTGGCATGGAACTAAACTCATTGATGTTACGACCCACTCTAGCACTAGGGACTTCTATCTAGAGTGCTGTGGAGTCACTGATTTATGTTCCTCCTTTTTGTAATTTTTCACGATTCTTATAGAGTTTCCACATTTAGAAAGGTGTTTCCTATTGTCACCGCACTTATGTCACTTCTATATATCATTAATTACTTGTGCACATTGTAGTATAGTATACATCTTGTGTCTTTCCCCGCCCTGAAGAGTCACAGGTTAACACCCAGGTGACAAAACACGTGTCGGCTGGTGCTCTGATTTTGAATTACTCCAAGACTTGTGTAAAATATTACCTACCACAAGAATCTACTGGTGTGGACCTTGTCAATTCTTTAATATTAAGTATTGCGTTTTGTGCATTGACACTTTGACCTTTGTACGTGTGCCCAGGACTTGGTTTTAAATGTTGGAATAACCTTCCCTCCGACCTACACATGATGCAGTCCGAACAGGTATTCAGAAAGGCCTTATTTACCTGGCTCTTCAGTCGTAAAGACTAGAGTTGCGCTTTCCCCCACCTTGGGTACTGTCTGCATAAGCTCCGGGACACCCCATTTGGGGTAGCTGCGTGCTTTGCAAATGTATGTTATTATAATTATTATTAAAGGGCTGTCGTACTTGTAAAAAGGCCCAACATGATTTGCCCAGAATCACAATATGTTGAGCTGACACCGAAACTCAAGCCTGGTTTTCCATTTGCAAAGTCTGCAGCTCTGGCTGTAATGCTACATCCTCTCTCTTAAGTGTAAAATATAATCAATTGGCCAATTAGATAAAAAAACATAAAGATAGCAAATTATTTAAAAGTGCTTTGTTGCTATTTGAGTACTCAGAAAATATGTCCTCATTTTAGTTGTTAAAGAGCACTGAGCACAATTTCTATGGGAATAAGACCCTCTCATGGAGTATGGTGAAGAGGCAACAAATTGACCACACTGTTCAGGGTGGTGAGGCAGTGGCAGCACAACTGACCTTTGAGGGCAGAAGAGAGGGGGCAGGGGCATGAAAGCGGACCAGACAAGGCAGGAGGGAGGGGATAGGAGTCTGCACATGGAAAATGGAGGGCAGGAACCAGAAAACTGACCATGGAGGGCAGACAGGATGGACACTGGAGGTACAAAACACCTGGAGGGCAACAGTGAGACTATAATGGCATACACACCGACAACAGATGGAAGGTGGGAGTTGGTCAGGGGCAACAAGCTGACCACACAGAGCAGGTGGGAGGAGATGTATCAGCACAGAAGACCATGCATGACAAACGGGAAGATTAGTTGCAGCACAACGACTATTGTGGGCAAGAGGGAGGGAGATGCACATAGGACCATGGAGGACAGAAGGGAGGGGGAGGCGTAGGGGATGGACACAGACAAAAGATGTCAGGAGAAAGGGCTTCACAGCAGATCACACATGGCACACAGGAGGAGCAGTTGCAGCCCAACAGAGGATGGATGATAGAAGTGAGTGGCCACAAAATTGACCATGGAGGACAAGAGGGAGGGAATAGAGGCATGGAAATTGTCAGGCAGGTTGGAGGTGGTAGGGACAGGCGTCAGCCATCTGACCATGGTGGGCAGGTGGGAAGGGCAGTGGCAGCTCAACAGAACACTCAGACTAGATAGGAGGGTGGCAGGCCCATGGAATATGGTGGGCAGAAAGGCGGGAGCAGGGGCATGCGCGCAAACATTAGAGGGAAGGGGCAAGGAGAGTAGGGGCAGCAAGCTAAGCACAGAGGATAAGCCGGAGGGCAATGATGGGGCATATAATTGGGGAACCGAGAGCAGGAGTAGTGGGCAGGGACATCAAGCTAAATGAGGGCAGTGACAGCACATTGGATCATGCGGGGCAGGAAGGAGGGGGCTGGTGCATGGACTTGGACAATAGAGGGCAGGATAGGAGGTAGATGGGGTAGCAACCTAACTGCTTAGGGCAGGCAGGAAGGACAGTGGCAGATCAACAGCCATACATGGCTGTTATGAGGGAGCTGAGTTATGGACTTGGAAAATGGATGGCAAGGAGGAGTGGGGCAGGAGTAGCAAGTTTAGCTGGGGTAGCACAATACCAGGCTAGGCCCTGCTTTCAACAACCCCCCCACTCTGCATTGCAATGGACATATTATTTAATGTTAAATAAACCTTAAAAAATCACTGAAAAACCAAAGGTTACAGGGACATTATAGTTAGGCTCACATTTCATTCCTACAAAACCATAGAAATTCAGCAGTCATAGTTACCTGATCTAACTACAACTCACGCTCCGTAATGCACTGCTTATGACCTCAGATATTACATCACTGTGAATGGGTGGCAGAGTGTCTAAGTGAGTTTGCTAGTGCCTCCATGAGCAGGAGTCTGTGAGTGAGTGCATTAGTGTCTGAGTGGGACTGTGAGCGGGTGCATGGGTCTCTCAGTGGGTCTGTGCATGTGTGCATGAGTTTCTGAATAGGTCTGTGAGTGTCCGAGTGGTTCTGTGAGGGATTGCCTGAGTGACTTTGTGAGTGGGTGCATGAGTGTTTGAGTGGGTGTCTGGGTGCATGTGAGAGTGTTTGAGTAGCTCTGTGAGGGGGTGTGTGAGTTGGTCTGTGAGTGGGTGTGTGATTGTCTGAATGGGTCTGTGAGTGGGTGTATCAGTATCTGAGTGAGTCTGTCAATGGGTGTGTGAGTACCTGAGTTGTTGAGTGGGTGTCTAAGTGTCTGAGTGGGTGTGTCAGTAGCTGTATGAGTGACTTGGCCACAAAGGAATAGACAAGACTCCACAGTTTTGCACAAAGGGCCTAATTTAGATTTCAGAGGACAGGTTACTCGGTCATGACATTGGCGAATATCCCGCCTGCCGAAACTATATCCCATTGGAAATAATGGCCTTTAGATTTTGGGGGATCACTGTTGTCCACTGAAATCTAAATCAGGCCCACAATATCTACCCAAGTGGAGTACTTTCTACAGGTTTATTTCTAAGTGGTACCTCCTTGGGTAAATGTCCAGTATGTATTCTACACTACAACTGCATAATGGAGCATGTGGAATTGTCACCAGCGAGCTTGTATGCATTTTGATAATGTGATTGTTCCTAGTGGGTCTTCATCCAGAAGTATGTCATACCATAAATCCTTCTATAGAGAAGACAATGAGCTTACTAAGAGGTAAATATCCACCAAACAAGGGTCTTTCTTCTTATCTATATGGAGCAAGTGCTTCATTGTTTGGTGGAGATGTCCTCATATTCATAACAGCAAAGCTTCCAAGTGATTTGTACAGTTGAATACTTGTAGCAATTTAAAGGGAGAACCGTTGACTCTGCTGTCACCAGGTGAGGGCAAGAAAGAACCCAATCGTCACTACAGATAGTGCTCCAATAACTCAACAATGCATTCGCCTCCACGAAGCATTTCAGATCGTTTTTCAATACGGAGTTGTAGAGAAAACACTCTTGCTTTGCTTTTTCCAACCCTGGTGTTAAAATCATCTGTCCTTTACAGAAGTGGAGCTTCAGTTGGGGCACCTGCTATGTTTATATTTGTAAGTGCTTGCTGTTGAGGTTTAATTTCTGTGAAATGAGTATCAGGGCCAGAACAGCCCTGGTGACCCCATCCCTCGGGGCCTGACTAAGACTTAATGGGGGTGCGGGTTTGCACGGCCCCCCTACCCGGGCTGATTTCAGCCTCAGGGACCCATCCCCTGGGCACCAGCCATGTCTCACTGGGTGCCCTGGTCATGCCTCTGCTCCCTCCTTTCTGCCCACCATATTCCATGGACCTGCCACCCTCCTATCTACTCTGAGTGTTCTGTTGAGCTGACACTGCCCTTGCCAACTGCTTACCATGGTCAGGTGGCTGCTGCCTGCCCCTGCCACCTACACTCTGCCTGTCCCAGTTTCATGCCTGTATCCCTCCCTCTTTTCCTCCATGTTCCATTTTGCAGCCACTCCCTTCTGCCCTCCTTGCTCTGTTGTGCTGTAACTGCTCCTCCAGCCTGTCCTGCATGGTCTGCTGTGAAGCCACTTTCCCTGCCCTCTTTTGTCTGTGTCCTGCTCCTACCCCTCCCTTCTGGCCTCCATGGTCCTTTGTACATGCCCCTATTGCCCCCGATAGCCATTGTGCTGCCACTAACCCTCCTGCTTGCCATGAATGGTCTTCTGTGCTACCACAGACTCTCCCCCCTGCCCTTTGTGATAAGCTTGCTTCCCCTGAGCCCCTCGCACCTTCCATCTGTGGTCCGTGTCTGCCATTATAGTCTTGCTATTGTCCTTCGTGTTGTGTTGTGTTTCCAGTGCCCCTCCTGCCTGCCCTCCATGGTCACCTTGTTGCTCGTGTCCTGCCACCTTGCCCCCTGCCCTCTGTTTGCCATGTGGGGACCCTTATCACCCCCCCTCTTCCTTGTTCGGCCTGCTGTTGTGCCTCAGCACCCTCTCTCCTGCCCTTCATGATCTGTTATGCTGCAACTGTCCCTCCTGACTGCCCAGTATGGTTAGCTTGCTCCCCCTGCCTCTTCCCCTCTGTCTGTTGTCCATGTGCATGACCCAGCCTCCTCCCTATTGCTTTACATGGCCTGTTCTGCTGCACTGCCATGCCTCTTGCCCTGTCTGGTGTATTGTTCTGCTGCAATCGCTACCGCCTGCCCTGTAAGGTCAGTTTGGTGCCCCTGCGCATGTCCCTCCTGTCCTCTCTTATCCAAGTACATGGCCCTACCCCATTTCTCCTGCCCCCCTGATCCAATGCACCTTACTTGCCAACATTGTTAACTTGCTAAGAGGAAGAATTTGGAGAAAAAAAACTGGGAAATTGATTTTCCCCATTGATTTACACTGTAAAAGAGATGATTTTAGGCAGGAGACAGATAAAATAAAGCCCTTTTGGGCGTAAAATCATCGGGAGTCTCGTGCCTGAATCGGGTCTGTTGGCATGTATGGTTGTACTGCCACTGCCTCTTCCTTCTGCCCTCAATGGTCTTTTATATTACCACACCCTCTCTTGCCTGTACTGCATGGTAGATGTATTGTCCAAATCCCCTTTCCCCTGCCCTCCATGGTCCATTGTGCTGCCACTGCTCCTCCCGCCTGCACAGCGTGGTCAACTTGTTTCTTCTGCACCCTCCTCCATGAGAGGGTCTTATTCCCATAGTAATAACGGTTAGTGCTCTAAACAACTAAATGAGTACATATTTTCTGAGTTCTCAAATAGTGACAAAGCACTTTTAAATAATTTGCTATCTTTGTTTTTTTATCCAGTTGATCACTTGATTAAATGTTATACTTAAGGATGAGGATGTGGTGTTACAGCCGGAGCTGCAGGCTTTGCAACAGGGGAAACAGGTTTAAGTTTCAGCATCATCTTGTGATTCTGGGCAAAGCACTTAATCTCACCATGCCTAAAACCAAAAGGAATGTCTCTTTGTGTAATGTAACTAATGCTCATGTAAAGCACTCTTATACCTTCGGGTCAAGTCTGCAAGAAAACAAAAATATTTAGGCCCAGATTTACTAGTTTATCACGCAGCAAAGTGCAGCAGCCTCAAATGCTGTGCTGCGTGAGAAGGAGAGAGCAGGAGAGCGCTATATTTACAGAAATATGTCAATCTCCTCCCCTCTCCCTATCGCTGGCGCTGAAATGGCTGCTATACACCATTTGCACACCTTTGCACCATAGTGCAATGGTGTTTACATGAGACTAGCAAAGGTTTTGTACTTATGAGTGGATACCCATCCAATATAAAATACTATGTTTGGACTAACCTTCAAGCTTTTCTCACCCTTCATGTGTGCTGTACAGTGCAGCACACATGCAAAGTCAGAAAAGGAAGGAGAAATGAAAGCATTTCTCTGTGATAGCGCCTCTCAGTGATAGCGACTAGTTAAAGTTGGTGTTATTTACTGATGCTAAACCTTGCCTGCATTTTAAGGTAAATAGGGTTTAGCTTCAAAGTCCTAGGCCGGTTGCATGGGAACGCCCATGAAGCACCATAAGCTTGCCCCCTTGGCACTAAAAATATTCAAAGCAGCGCTATACACTGATTTTTGCTACTTGTGAGTGGATTTAAACACGTTTAGCGCTGACTGGAAAGTAAATTAGTTAAAATAAAGATTTTGGGTCTATTTGCATCACTTTTGTGAACATGTTGCTAAAACTTGGTAAGTATAGCCCCATGTGTTTTGCAAACTTCTGTCACTTGGCTATGCGTGGACTACTTTAGAGTGATATTTGGACTATATTTGGGCTTTTTTTCTCTGCTGGCCATCTTGGGAGACTCATTTGTTAAGGAACTCCCTAATTTCCTCATTTACTGCATTATCCTCAGTAGATAAGGTTTTCAGGATTCCACTTCGATTACATCAAAATGCCGTTCAGATATACCACACTTTTGGCATAAATTCAGAATTTTAGCATTCTAGTTGCTCATTAGAAAACTGTAGTAAAGCTGCTGACCACCAGGGATGTAACTGGTAGTCTGCTGCTGGTGTTGAAAGTGCATGTTTCGGTCTGCATGTCAGAATGTTTTAATGAAATAGAAGAGAAAGATATATGAGAATTCACTTAAAATGTGTCCTAATTTTTCTTTCCACAGCACTAACCATAATTTCTATGACAACCCGAATCCCCTCCTTGTTAGACCTGGCACCTTGGCGTGAGTTTCCCTTCCACTTTTTGTTGATGTGCCTCATTGTGTTTTGTTGGTGTTAGCTGCTCAGGGCACTGTGCCACTGCTATTCAGTGCCACAGTGCAAGTGCTCCCTTTGAAAAATGTATACATTGATTGGTGTCCACGATTGGTTCATTTGGTTTACTGTCAGCCCCTAGTAAAGTGCACCAGGAGTGCCAGGGCTTGTAAATACAAATACCGCTGGTGGGCTTGCAGCACTGGTTGTGCCACCCACAGAAGCGGCCTAGTAAAATGTGTCTAGGGTCTGCCACTGCAGAACCTGCGCGCAGTCTGGTACTGTCGCGCTGATTGCGCAAGTGCACCCACTTGCCAGTCCCTAAACCGTCCCTTAACTACATATTAGTCACCCCTCTGGTAGGCCCAAGGGCAGGGTGCATTGTAGGCATAAGGCAGGACATGCCCTGATATGTGTGGCATGTTCTAATAGTGAATTACAGCCATTTTCGTTTTTCACTATTGAAGGCTACCTGCTCTCTATAGGCCAGAATGGGCTGCTGGAATTACTACACGCTGTAATCCCAGTGGACTCATAGAGCATGGTAGAAAGTCATGTTTAGTACGCCTGAACTCAGAATAATAAAATACTTCTTTTAGCAAAGTGTATTTTAATACCCTGTGTTTGTAAATACTACTTTTAGAAAGTTAGTATTTACTGACCTGGCCATTTGAGTCCGCCTCTGCTGTGTGTGTGTGTTCTGCCTAGCAGCAGTGAAGAGCAGGGCTGGGGAATTCCAGGGGACAGGCTGGCTGCCAGGTGGTGGGTAGAGAGATTACACCAGGATGGGTGGGAGGAGTACACCTTGACTCTTGAATAGACCTGTGCTCTGCCTCCACAAAGCCGGCTCCGCCCCCTGTGGAGCGGATGATGTCTCTGCCCTGCTGCTGAAAGGAAAGAGCAGAGTCACCACAACAAAGTGCTCCAAAACTGGACTGAGCCAGGCCCAGGCCCCCTGGCGACAAAGAACAAAGGATTTGTGCTTTAAAAGAGGAAGCCCTGCTCCTAAGAAATCAGATCCTGTTTGCGCCAAGACGAACCTCTGCCTGAAGGAGAAGGACCTGGAGAAGCTGAAGGATCAATACTGTCTCTCTGCCTAAGAGACTGGCCTGCAGTGGGTGCCTGTCTGCTGGAAGGAGAGGAAAAGACTACAGAAAAAGACTTTGATTCAACTTGCGCTTTTAAACAATCTCCAAGGGCTTGCTTGTGAACTTGCCCCCTCATCTGCGCCCCAGGAACAGTGGGCACTACCTGTCCTGAAGAAGAGGAGAAGTGCCTGGAAGCGATTCTGTGAAGCTGACTCCCAGAGAACCTGTGTGCCTCTACCCCTTTCCCAGCACCGCGACATTTGCCACCTGGGGCTACCACGAGCACCGCCAGGACCTGTCTGGTCCCAGCACTGCAAGTACCTGCCCCTCCGAGCCGTAGCTCGCACCGTAAGGAGAAGGACCTGAGCGTCTGTGCACTGAGGCTTGGCGACCCCGCGCCGCCGAGATCCCCGCAAAGACCTGCAACACACTTGTGATCTACGAAGAAGCCGTCGGCGCTGCAACACGCTAAAGAATTGCCCCGGAGCTGCCTTCCCCTCCTCTGACTTCTATCGTGTGGCTGAGACCTTCTGCGAGGGTGCCACGAAGCACCGCCGCCCTCTGACCTTGAGGGACGACACCGCGACGTGGGACACCTCCCCGTGGAAACCCGAGGCTGCGTGACCATCCCCGTGAAGAAAAGAAGGTATTTGTGACAATCGCGCTAAAAGTACGGCCCGTACTTGTCTACGTACGAGCTGTACCTGCTTTAGAGCTATTTGGGAGCTGTGCGCGTAATTACGGCCCGTACTTGCCATGGTACGGACCGCACTTGCCTCTGAAGTATCCTGTTTTGCATCGTACTGGCTTTGGAAAGCATTGTGACCGGGGCCGTAGTTCGACCCGTACTGATCGTACTGGCATTGGAAAGCATTGTGACCGGGGCCGTAGTTCGACCCGTACTGATCGTACTGGAACTGGAAAGCATTGTGACCTGGGCCGTAGTTCGACCCGTACTGAGCGTACCTGCATTTAAAGGAGCTGGAGTCTGGTGCCGTAGTTCAAACCGTACTGACCTCTGAAGCAACCTTGGTTCGAACCGTACAAGCCTTTGTCTGAACCGTACCACATTAAAAAGCATTGCCAGCGCTCACGCGGGAAGCGTGAGGAACGGCAAGCGTACTCGTGCTCACCCGGGAAGCGTGAGAAACGGCAAGACACCTCTAAAAACTTGAACAAAGCATAACAAAGGCGCTACGAAGCACGCAGAACCCCCAAGAAGCTTATTTTGATCAGAACTGTACCCTTTTTAATAACTGTGGACTACATTTGAGCATTTAAAGAGTAACTGGAGTAGTACTTACAAGAGAACTGTATTGTATCAACCTGCCTACAAGACATCTTTTATATAAAGAACTTTATTTTGATATAACTACAGCCTTGTGTCTTTGTGTGGTGGGGAGGTGATTATTGTGCGGGACAACTTGCAACGCTTAACCTAATGCCCTCTGGAATCTAGCCTGACTGCTCGCGCCACGTTACCTAGAGGATGAGCAGGGGTTATTTTTAAAGAGGTGATCCTACGCCCTGACTTAGAGGAAAGGGTCCCTGCTTGTCGCAAGTGCATACCTGCGCCAACCAGAGACCCCGGATTCTAACACTCCTTTTATTCCTTTCTAAATTAAATCTTTTAACTTTTGCTAGTTTGATTCAATCAATATGGCTTCAGGTGTGCCATACTTTTGTTATATGTAACACTGTTAGCGCTCTAGTTGTTCTTTAGAACACTTTGGGAGGCTGCAGTAGAACACAAGAGAATCAACTGACAGGCTGCTCCTGTTGTAAGTACATGATTTTCTGATAATGTCAAACTTCATTTTCATATGGCTGAGAAAGATAGTGTGAATTTACAGAAAATGTGCTCTCGTTTTAGCTTCTGGAGCACCTTGCATAACCTATGGAAAAATTATGAAAAAACTGTTTTCTTTTAAACATGATTCATGAAATCCCAGCAGAAGGCTTTCTCCCAAAGTAAAATCACCTTAAAACAAACCACAATTCCAAAAATTAGTATGGTACAAATGATTATATTGTAACTAAAATCTGTTATCACCCTTTATACGTTCTCCTATTTGTGACCATCAAAACCTGCCATTCACTACAATGTATTTCATGGGGGTGCTAACATGTATATTGATCCCAAGATGGGTGCCAACACTTTCTCATTGAAGTGTTGAAAGCCAATCCGATCCCACCATGAGATCTGTGCTTAGGTTCTGCCCGGATATAGAAATTTGTTTTTCCTTTAATATGTCCAAAACTACTGAACAGAGTCACACCAAATAGCTTGATCTCAGAATCCATTTGTCTGCTGCCAAATTTGGTGTTATTCCATCCAGCGGTACAGGCTGCAGGCGTGTCTAAAGACTCCAGGAATTAACATGGGAAAAACTATATTCTTACCACCACCCCCACCCCCTTTTCTCAGCCCCCGTTTGACGGAAAAGTTTGTGAATATTCACCAAACGGCGCCAAAGATGTAGGCAAGTCAAAAAACGCTTTACCTATGGAAAAATGGTCCTATCTATAACTACTTACTGGTGCACGCCTGTAGATATACGAATATTGATATACATATATATATTCAGATGCTCTGTTTGTATTGCGTACTCCTTCTGGCAAACAAACGGATACGGACCACAAAATAGGTGCAAAAAAATGTATATATATATTTCCACAAAGAATCACCCTGGTTGGAAGGACAAAACGGGACGCACTCTTAGCAACCTTTTTGCGCTTTTTTAAATTATTTTTTCTTCTTAGTTACTTTGCTATACGGGATGCAGGCATCAGTAGATTAAATCTACTGATGCCTGCATCCTGTATAGCAAAGTAACTAAGAAGAAAAAATAATTTAAAAAAGCGCAAAAAGGTTGCTAAGAGTACGTCCCGTTTTGTCCTTCCAACCAGGGGGATTCTTTGTGGAATTAAAGGCGGCGTTGTTCTGCCGCGGGATATGCACCCACGAGGAGCGCTGTAAAAGCCCGGTAACTGGGAACCGATGGTGTGGATATATATATATATATGTATATATATATAGACATATATAGATATATTGATGTTTATAGATATGTAGATGTATATAGATATATAGATTTATATAGATATATGTATACCTATACTGAAAAAAAGAAAGGTTAAGGTAACATTATAGTTAGGTGAAGATTTTGATGGCAAGAGACTGCTTTAAAAGTATAAAACCATTAAAATACAATAGTTATAGTTGTAGTTATCTCAAGTACCTAGAACTCATGCCCAAAGGTAACTATAACTTGAGCCGCCACCATGCACAGTTTTGTCATCAATAATTTAATTGGAAATGTTGCTGTGATATTGTTACTGATGTCATAGAAGATGTCATGAGTGACATAATATGTAGGCTCATTAGCAGTGCATGCAAAATCAGTTTGACTCATTACATAAATTAAAAAATCTTTTGCCAATAACATCTTTTTTGTCCCTTTTCAGCTCCCTGAATATGTGTCTCTGAGTATGTGTCTGGCAGTGTACATACAAAAGTTCTCACTGTGCCACTGTAATCAAGATATACATGGCTTATGAGCCCATAATAAGGGTGAAACCGGTCCTGGGTTGCTTGCTTTCCATTTCTGGAAACACTTCCTCTTGCTGTTCGGGCTGGACTGTTCCCATAAGGAGCAGGGTCAAGGCTGATTTGCATATGGTTGGGGCCAAACTGAGGTGGCATGGTGTGCGGAAAAAGATTAATTGGAATGCAGCCCGAGCAATCTCCAGTAGCTGAGATTAATTCAAGCATTCCATCCATCGAGAATTGACAAAACAATCAAAGAAATACATCTAATTCAAAGTTAAGTTCACAAAAGTGTTTGTTCAGTGTGTAAAATAGCAAATACATTAAAGAAAACTATAATCACACAAGTAAAGAGCCAAGATAAAATCCCTGCCATCAACATGAAACAAAAATTAGACAATATTTGATGCGGTGTGCATAGACATGTCCCTGAGTGCGATTCTAAGTGTGTCACTGTGCGTTTGACTTTATGGCTATGTCATTGAGAAGTGTGAATTCTCTTATCCCTTAGTTTACCTCTGGCAGTGTGTGTCTCACTGAGTGGCAGTGTAAATACCCATGTCCCTCAAAGTGCCTTTGAGTATGTGCATGTCTGAGTCAGTAGCATTGTTCAAACACATGTCCTTGGGTCTGCCTTGTAGCAAGTCACTGTACATTTGACTGTGTGCCACTGAGCCATTAACAGTATGCAAATGCAGCCCCCTCACTGCGTCTTTTGAGTGTGTGTGTGCCTGAGGGAGTGCCTGTGGTTAAAAAAGTGATATCTCTGAGTGTGACACGAAGTGTATTGGAATATCACAGTGTCTTTGATTTCATTGGTGTGTCACTGAGACAATGACACCTTGCATATTCCAGGTCCCTCAGTATGTCCCTGAGTGGCAGTGTGAGAAAAAATGCCCTTTAAGGTGAGTCTGAATGTGCCAGAGAACCTTTGACTTAATTGGTGTGTCACTGACTCAATTACCTTGTGCATACTCTGGGTCATCAGTGTGACATTAACTTCATTAGTGCATAAGTGAGTCAATGGCTCTGTGCATACGCCAATCTGTCTGTAGATGAATGGCAGGGTGAAAACCCACTCTCAGAGTGTGACTCTAAATACATCACTTTGCCTTTAGCTTCCTTGGTGAGCCTCTGTGTCAATTATGGTGTGCTTATTCAGGTCCCTCTTTGTTTATGTGAGTGTGTGTCTGTGAGGAAGTGGAAGCATGTGAAAACATACACCTGGGTGAGACTTCAAGTATGTCACTGTTTATTTGTCTTCATTGGTGTGTCGGTGAATCAATGACAGTGTTCATATTTATCATTTATTAATAACATGGATCTGAAAATTGTCGATACTATGACTCTTCCCTGGTCTGATCATAGGGCAGTTTATTTTAATGTTATGACTGGAGTATCAGTCATCCCCCCCTGGTCGTAGATCAGAGAAGCAGATGATCAGACCATGGTCTCAGGTGACCGCGGATAATCTCCCTATATTGGGAGGCTCGCGTCCCACCTACAGTAATGATGTCTCCGAGGCGGCTCTGCTCTTTAAGGGATGGTTGGCGGCCGCGGTCGATAAGGTAGCACCTGAGAAGCTGCTTGGCTCTAGGAGAACCAAACCGTCTACGCCCTGGTATAACAATGCACTCAAGATCTTGAAGGGCATATGTAGGAGAGCAGAGCGTCGGTGGAGAAGGGACTACAGCACTGAGGGCAAAGAACGCTATAATTGCACTCTTGCAGCCTACAGGCAAGCAATAATTACAGCTAAAAGTGCATTTTTTGCAACCAAGATTAGGGAAGCTGGCAACTCGGCCAAGGAGCTCTTTAAGACTATATCCGCTCTCTCTAAGCCTCCTCAGGATAACACATATCGACCTGACCTTGAAACATGCCAAAAGTTGGCTGTGTATCTCCAGGATAAGGTACAGATAATTTATAATGAGTTTATGAGCTCGTCCCCCGGCTCGGAGTGTAGCGGCCAGAGGCAGGAACCTGGTCCCAAGGGCAATATTGGCTTTAGTAATTTTGCCCCCATTACAGAGGAGGCAACGTGTAGGCTGATTACCTTAATTAAATCAGGATCACCCTTGGATCCCTGCCCCCCTTCAGTCTTTCATCTTGCAGCTGAGCTGATTGCGGTGGAGTTGTCCCAGTTAATTAATAAAGTAATGGAATCCGGCTGTTACCCCTCAAGCTGGGAAGAGGGCAATAATTAGACCTCTGCTAAAATAACCCACGCTAGGTCCCCGTATTTTAAAGAACTATCGTCTAATTGCCGCACTGCCTATGGCTGCCAAGATTTTGGAGAAGGAGTTAAATCGCTCTCTAACGGCATATCTGGTTTCCTACGATCTGCTTGACTCCTCTCAGCACGGTTTCCATGCATAACACTCTACGGAGTCAGCACTTCTGGTGGCGGCAGAAAAAATTCGTAGCATAGTAGATGGGGGAGGTCGGGCAGTCCTGGTTATGTTAGATCTGTCGGCAGCCTTCGATACTGTCAACCATGCGGTTTTGATTCGGAGGCTCCAGGAGATTGGTGTTCAGGGAGCTGCACTGGCCCTCCTATCTTCATTTCTGGAAGGCAGGGAGCAGAACCTGCTATGGGACGGCTTGCAGTCAAACACCTTCCATCTACCGTGTGGAGTACCCTTGGCCAAGCTCATCAGGAAACATGGCTTTACGATAATCTCCTATGCTGATGACTCCCAGCTCATAGTGTCAGCTGTTGAACAATCTAAGGACATGGCTATTAAGTTTCATAGTTGCCTGTCGGAAATTATGAGTTGGATGCGAGAAAGCTTCTTGAAAATCAACACGGAGAAGACGGAGATTATAGAGTTTGGCCAGGGTACCCCCTTGTGGAATGGATCTTGGTGGCCGGCAGAGGCAGGGGAATGCCCCTGTCCCGTGCTCAAGGTCAGAAATATGGGAGTGTTGTTTGACAGCCAGATTAACTTCTCAGTGCATGTCAGTAACCTGGCGTCCTCCTGTTCCTATTTAATTAGGACCTTGCGGAAGATCTTTCCTTTCATTGAACCTGACCTCCGCAGGACTGTCGTAGTGGCCCTTGGGCTATCTAGAATGGACTACTGCAACGTCTTGCTGTTAGGGATAAATAGGACTTTGATGAGGAGACTGCAGATTCTGCAGAATGCTGCAGCTAGACTTATGTTAGACATCCCCAGAGACAAATCTATCACTGAGGGAATCAAAACTCTACATTGGCTCCCGGTTCAGCAGCGTATAGATTTTAAGGCTCTATGCTTAGTACATAAAGGTGTGTTTGGGGCGGAGCCAAGAATGTTCAGAAGCTCCTCATTCCTTACTCTCCTGGTCGGGCACTTAGGTCTTCTTCTCAAAGCCTTATTAAGATAAATCGGATCAGGAAAGCTAGATGGAGCGGTAGAGCCTTTTCTTTCCATGCTGCTAGTCTCTGGAACAAGCTTCCTTGTTCTTTGAAATTATTAGACAGCCATCAAGCTTTCAGATAGTTGTTAAAAACACGGCTTTTTGATGAGATCAGCTGCTAAGACGGGGTCTTTCTCTCTGCTTACCAGCGCCAAGACGCTTCGGCATTCGTTGCGCTATATAAATGGTTATCCTATCCAATCCTATTTTCAGGTACCTCACCATGCGTCTCACTGTGTCCCTCAATGTTACTCAACATGTGTCAATATACCTTTGACTTCAATGGTGTGCCAATGATGATGTGCATATTCAGGTCCCTCAGTGCACCTCTGGCTCTGAGTGTGTATGTGTCTGAGGGAGAAGGAACTGTGCAAAAGCATGCCAATGATTCTAACCCTGGGTGCTTCACTGTGCCATTGACTTCCCTGGAGTGTTACTTGGTCAACAACTTTATGTATTTTGAGACCCTTCAGTGTGCCTCTAAGTGTATGTGACTGAGTGACATTGTTTGGACATGTGTCCTTGAGTGTAACTCTGGGGGTGTCGCTGTGCCTTTCAAATCATTATTATGTCACTGATTCTATTATGGTATGCATACTCTGGCATCAGTTTGCCTTTGAGTTAGTGTATCTGAGCGAATTGCATTGTGGGATGATATGTCCCAAATTTGCCTCTCAGTACTTAACAGTGATTGTGCCACCCACATGAGTAGACCTGAAAAGGTATCTCAGACCTGCCACTGCAGTGTCTGTGTGTAGCTTGTTAACTGCCATGTTGACCTGGCAAGTGCACCCACTTGCCAGGCCCTAACTTTCCCTTTTCTTACTTGTAAGGCATCCCTATGGTAGGCCGAAGGTAGCCCCCTAGGCAGGGTGCAGTGTGTGTGAAAGGTAGGACCTGTACTGGTGTGTGTGACTTGTCCTGATAGTAAAATAGTGCCAATTTCATTTTTCACTATTGAAAGGCTATCTGTCCCGTAGAATAGAATAGGAAATGCTTTGTAATACTTACAAGTATAACTTGCCATTGGGACAAGATAGAGAAATAACGTTTAGGCTCTATGAACTCAGAATTTAATAACACATCTTTTAGTAAAGATGGTTTGTAAATTGTGTGTTTGAAAATGCCACTTTTAGAAAGTAGGTATTTTCTTGTTTAATCATTCTGTGAGCCTCTGCCTGTGTGTGGCTGAGGATGTGCATTCACTGTCTGTAAACACCCAGTGGGGGGTTGAGGTGTGCCTGGCCCTTACTGGATGACTCAGAGCTAAGTTGAATAGACTTTGGCTGAATTTAGAGTAGTGGGAGGCGATTTCCTTGCACCTGAATAGGGTCTGTCTCACTTGCACAATGCTGTCTCCAACCCCCGGGGTCATACTGCACCAAGGAAGACAGAATTGGTTTGGACTGGGCTCAGAGACCCTTGCACAGAGAGAACAAAGACATTTTGTGATATAAGTATTAGACCTAAAACCCCAGAACTTTAGATTACTTCTGGTCTCAAGAGGAACCTTTGCCAAGGAGAAGAGCTGAAGAGCTGTGAGGATGAGTACTGCCCCTTTGCTGTGTGCTGTGTGGGGTTGTCCTGCAGTTGCTGGTTCTGTCAAAGAGAGGACAAAGACTGGAACGTTGCTTTGAACCTGCTAGAAGAAGATCTCCAAGGGTCTGTGTGTGCTGGCCTCCTGTTCTGAAGTCTCAGGGACACAAAGACTTCAACCCCAGCTCCCCTGAACTCTGCTGCTGAGAGTTCTGACCGGCCAGGATGTGCCCGTTCCAGTTCTGGGCCTCTGGGGGATGTGCTTGCTGTTGGGAGCTGGAAGAAATCTAAAGAACTTAAGAAATCGACTCATGGCTCTTCTTGCAGCTGTTTTTCCGACAGAGCACCGCTGTGCAGGAAGAATCTCCACGCATCACTGCGCCACTGCCGAACCGACGCAGTGCCTGTTGATGCTACAAGAACTGACACATCGAAGGATTGCGGCTATAAAAACCGACGATGCGCCGCTTGACGCCGCTGCATCGATCACGATGCATCCCGGAATTCCACGCATCGTTCCTGTGCAGCATGTTTTTCCAATGCATCACCCACGGACCAGAACCGTCTTGGAGTCCACACATCACTTCCTCCTACAGACCGTATTCGACGCATCACCTCTCCTGCGTGCAGCAGAACTGTCACATCGCCTCCCCGTGGTCTCAGGAGCTGATGCATCTCTTTGTTTCTCAACGCTTCCCATCTCTGCTGCTTGAAACCTTTTAAAAGTCATATTCTTATTAAATGTTTTTTGGATCTTAGTCATTTTGGTCTTGTTGAGTTTAGATAAAGATACATTATTTTCCTAAACTTGTGTGGTGTCCATTTGTGGTGTTATCACTGTATTACTGTGTGTTTTGAGTACAAATACTTTACACATTGCCTTTGTGATAAGTTTTTCTACTTGTACCAAGCTACCCAGGGGGTGAGCAGAGGTTATCTAAAGTGTGTTTCCCCTTAACCTGACTAGAAGCAAGGGTCCCTATTTGGACAAAGGTCCCTACCTCTGATAACTGGAGACTTCTATTTCTAACAGCGTGTCACTGTGCCTTTGACTTCGTTGATGTGTAACTGAGTCAATGACGAAGTGCAAATTCATGTCCCTCAGGCTTCAGATGGCTCTTCAGATGGCTCCCAGTCAACATCAGAAGGACCATCACGCAAGCCCTCATCAATAGCAGACTGGTCTACTGAAACACATACATCTCCTGAAAAGACTACTGACAGTACAGAATGTAGCCACAAGATTCACCCTCACCCCCCCTCCCCCAAACTGACCCACATCACACCACATCTCAAGAAACTTCACTGGCTCCTGATTCAGAAGAGATAACCTTTTAAGATGCTGACCCTTGCATACAAGACCCTATACGATGAAGGGCCAGCATACATCAACATACGCATGACCAACCGACCAGACACCTGCAATCCACTGCCCTTTTCATCACTGATACCCCCGGATCTGTCGTAGCAACAGCGGAGTATGCTACCCCTCGCACCTGGTGGCCAACGCTTGAAACAGCATCCACCTGCAACTCAGGGCCACCTCATCGCTCCATGAGTTCAGCAAGGAGCTCACGACCTGGCTGTTCAAATGAACAGTGTAACAACACAGTAACCTACGCTCTCCAGCAACTTAAAACCCTGAGAGGAAACTTGCTGAGCTCTACAAATCCTTGATTGATTAATTGTCTCTGGCCAGACAGCGTGCCCATCTCTTAGTGAGCAGCCAATTTTCACTTTTCATAGCTGAAGGGCAGCACACTATGCAAGACCTTTGGCCATGCACAGCAGTGTTAAGGTTGCAGGAGCTTGTCTCTGACTCAGCGCTGCATCCAATCCTTATTGAACATATGTCAAAGGGTGAGCAACCCCTGCTGTACTTAGGCTCATGCAGTGCGTAGAAGGGGTTTGTCTGCAGAGCCTGCCTCTGGCCGACCTGCACCCAACCTTCTGCTCATAGCCAGCCACTGCTGCGCCTGCACTTAGGCAGTGGGGAGCAGGTGTTTGTCACGCGGCCTGGACTCTGGCATTGCCATATCTTCAACCCTCCCAAGGCGCCAGCTTTTGCTGCACATTTTGAAAGTTACTTCGGGGTTCCATGTATATTTAACAATAAAACGTGGAATCCTGCAATCCCAGTATGATACATGGAAGCCTGCCCTCAGAACATAAGTACTCGGGTGTGCAAAATTTGCATAATTTGCGTTTGTAAAATCAAATGAATTTATGGAAAAATGATGTGAAACTACACTATGCAAAACTGTCATTTGGCACTGTTTTTTTAGCTCAAAATGTGTCCTCACGTCCACTTTGGACGCAAACATGTATTTGTTCTTGAAAAGTATAAAAAATGAAAGCGCTGCAAACAGTCACATGCGTGATGTCGTTTGCATAGCTTCCATGTGTCTGTACTAAATTTTTATTGTGAATGGTGCTTTCACAATGAAACACAATACCTTTTTACAGTGAATAGCATCTAATAATGCAACATAGCGCGACAGCCTAATGTGGGCAATTTTTCGCTAAGCTTGAATAGAGCGAAATTACATGAAGTATTCGGGCACAACGAAAATTCGCCTAGGCCTAATATATACTTGTTTTTAATTACTTTATTACATTTGATTTATGCAGTAACGTGTAAAAAGAAAATGACTTAGCTACTCAACTGTAAAAAATTATTTAACTAATTACAATTGATTTGTGACATCATAAAGCCTGTAGTCAGAGCTAGCAGCCATGGTGAAAGGCAGGTCACGCAGCACCATTGCAGCTGCAAAACATCGAAAACAAGAGTTGGGTTTTTGTTCTTTTTTGATCTCTTTTTCTGAAATTGTCAATAGCAACATGCTTTTTTTGCAGTTGGGGCCAGGTGTACAACCATCACAATTTGCGAATCGCAAATTGCGCTCGATTGCGAGTCACAAAATGCCATGTATAGCAGTGTCTGAGACACTGTTTGCGATTTCCAATGGGGTCACAAATTGCATGCCCCATCAATGTTCACAAGGCAATCGCAATTTGCTACCCCATTGGGAATGGCTGGCCCTCCCAGGGATGGTGGCCTGCTGGGCTCCGCAGACCTCCATGTGTGGGACTCCTTTTAAATAAAACAATTTTTTTTTAAATGCAGCCTGTTTCCTTAAAGGAAAACGGAATGCATTTAAAGAAAAAAATGAAACGTTTTTGTTTCATTTTTTAAGGGCAGGTAGTGGTCCCTGTGACCGCTGCCTGCCTCATAAAAATATTTTTCCCTGCATTTGCAAAGGGGAAGGGATCCCCTGGGGACCCCTTCCCATTTCCGAGTGCATCACTACCCTTTTGAACAGGGCGGTAAATTGCGAGTGCTTTGGGACCACAATTGCGGTCGCAAAACATTCATAAATGGGGTAGAGAGTCGCTTTTAGGAAAGGACGCCCTTGAAACGCCCCTTCCAAATAACGAGTCTCAATTCCTATTTAGCGAGTCGCAAAAAAATTGCGGCTCACTAAATAAGAATTGTACATGGCCCTAATCGTTTTTGCATGGGCAAACGGGTCGCTAACCCGTTTGCGCATGCAATTTAGGGTCGTACATCTGGCCCTTAGTTCATTACGGGAAAGAATGAGCCTTTCGGTGTCACTTATTCGGAGCTACAACCCAGTTATTTAGTCTGATTACATTACTCTGATTCTACTTCGTTTTTGCCTCAAATTACCAATTGCTTTTTGGTGTGTTTAATTGCTATGGTCCTATGATTCATCTGCATGAAATATGGTGGTGTGGACTCCCCCTTCCCCATCTTGCCATTAGAAGGTGCACTGTAGCTCTGGGTGTGTTTTCAGGGTGGAAACCAACTTGAAAACAGTTTGTAAAGGGTCACACAAGGGTACAATGTGTTAGGCTTGTGTCACCCTTTTGCTGTGCAACAGGCCAAAAATGCTCCCCTGGTCGAAGATTGATCCCAGAGGTCAATCTTCGATAGAGATGGATTGTTTACATGCCTAAATATGATCTGGCTGTACATAAGTGTGGAAACAAACTTTGTTAAACGGACTCAGTGAGGTTTTCTGTTGTAGTATCCCATAGTAACCATACCAATGCTAGTGCACTGCTGACCCATACTAGCAGGCCTAGATCTTAGTGACATCCAGTGTCAGTATTTAAAGTGAGCATCTGTAAAGTTTCAATTTCCCTTTTTATTCACTATCAACTGTACAACTATTCAGATTGGTCTCTAGTGTCACAGCGAGCTTAGGAGTGAGTGCAGAAACACGACAGTGAATATCAGCTAGTATACTTTAGAGTAGCCATGAATCGAAGACTTTTGATTTTGCTGTTTATAGAAGTTGAAAACAGTCAAAGGTTCTACTGGGTGGAAAATCCGAATAGATTTCTATTTCCTTGAACATTGTCATAGCATGTACGTCTTGGAGTAGTACATGCGGACAGAAAGGTGGACATAGAAAGTGACATGGACCAAAATGCCTAAAAGCTTGTTAAATACATCAAGCATTTTTAAAAGGATATCTGCTTCTAGACTGGTAAAAAACAATTTGCAGACAATTACATGCATTAATACACAACATGTGATACTATAATTACTGTCAATTAAACTATTATCATTACCTATATAATTTATATGTAATGACCGCTGAGTTGCTTCTGCTCTAGGTTTGTCGTGTAATGTAATAATTGTACAAATGTATAGAGCACCGACTGAAAGCAAAATGATTTGATATAATCCGTGCCAAACTGCTTGGACCCATCTTGTGAATATGTCAGCCTTTAATCTTTAATATATGGGGTACCATTAATCAAGTTCTTGGTGGTAGTGTTTGCTGGCTAGAAAAGTGTGCAAGGCCTTAAGTGACATAAAGTGGTCCAAACATGTCTGTCCTACCTTATTACATTTAATAAGTGCTAACTTTGAATTGTCAGGAAATAGAGATATGCTGTTTATAGTCAAATGAATTGCAATTTTAAAATCTTCGTTAATGGTAAAGTTAGAGTTTAGGTCACAGTTCTAGCAACGGCCGTTACAGGTAAGCACGGTGAAGGGGTGGGGGGGGAGGTTTGGGGGAATAGGAAAAATGTAATAAATAAATAAATCCTAATCTGTCGCCATCCCCCCATCCTGCCCCAATGCGCTTACCTGCACCAGCCGCTGCTGCATAGTTCTTTTAGAAAGATTTTTTTTCTTGTCCCAGCTATCTGTGTCTTCTGCCAGTGCCCTGGGCCACATGACTGTGAATGGCTCTGTTCTTGTGGTTTGTGCATTGCTTCCAGACACTAAGACAAATGGGGCTTAGGTGTGGACACGATTGGCCATCCTAGCAGATTGACTGGGGAGAGGTTGTACCCAGACCCACTTACACTTCAAGGGGCTTTGCCTCCTGCACTCACAAAGGAATTTGATACCAGGCCTGTCCTGCCTTTTGTCATCCCAGACAGTTTGGAGCCTTGACAGGGGAAAGGGAAGCACATCCCAGAACCATATGAAGGGGTAGGACAGAGAGTTCCCCTCCACAAAGTTCTCTGCCAATGCATTAAAAAAGAAAGAATCTGTATTTCACGTAGTAGTGTTCCACTTGCAGCCTGGGTATTGCATAGTAATGTAAATTCAGTCATAACCATACTTGGCCCTCATGCCTGGCCCGATTTACAAAGGTAAACTTAGACCTGAAGTCTAACTTTAGACCTGAAGTCTAAACTTAGGTCCCGATTCACATAGGCAAAGTAAGACCAAATGTCTAATTTAGACCCAAAGTCTAACTTTCCTACTATTCAGTATTCACGAAGGTAAGTCACTACTAGTGAGTTTACTAGTAGGAAAGTTACTAGTATTAACTTAGGTTTGTGAATACCAAAAAGTAGGAAAGTTAACATTTTTGGTCTAACTTTACCTTTGTGATCTGGGCCCTAATACTACAGCACACAAGGGGCAAGCATCCAATTGCAGTTGCAGGATGCTTATTAGTTCCCTTGTATTGTTTAGCCCTCTTACACTTACATAAGACAGAACCACTACAGGTTAGGTTTATCATCAAGTACCTTTTTAGTCAACAGCAAGAAACCACCCATCACTAACAGAATAGACGTGAAATAAATGAAGAGATATGCCACATGCCGCCGACCATTGAAGGACTCTAAGTCCTCCACTGGAGGCACCAACTAACTACATGGTATGCCTGCTTCTTGATTTCTCACAATGGCAATTATGTAAGGGATGATAGTAATGATGTCCATCCTACAATATCTCCTGGCCATCTCTCTCTCCATCCTATGTATACTCAGAACCAATAGCAGAAATAAAAAAAATCTCAAAATGGACAACCCTATGTTGTAACTGGCTTAGTGGACTGTGACTTTAAAAAATGCAATTAAGTGCCTGCAGAGTTGATCAAAGCTGGCCAGCTAATTGAAAATCATAAAATGGGTGCATAGCTCACATTTCTTCATTTCTCACACTGCTAAGCGATTGTGTCCCATAACACGATAACCACATCTCAGTGGTCATCACGCACGACATGGAAACACATCCCACGTAGAAATCAAACATAAAGACAAAACCCTTCCAACCACACATTGTACATGTTGTGGCATGCTATGTGTGTAGGCAGGCACTTCAGTGCCACAAATAGGGTTAGTCTGTGCTATATAATTTTTATATAAATGTTACAATAAAATACAAGACATGAGAGGGAATCCCCCTTGTACATAGCACCCACAGTATGTGCTGCATCTGTTTTACACTTCACTGGGAGAACGTTCACCAATTTGGCATTCAAAGTTTCAGCTGGCCCATGAAAGTAAATGTGTTTCCATTTCATAGTGAAGGTGGGTCTTCACATGGCCTGTAACCCTTGGCCTGTCCTTGAAACAATAAGCTACTACAATGGCAGAGTCTCAAAAAGGAATCATGAACCTCAGAAATGCTGTTGATAAGCCATTTTGCCTTCTCCTAACACTCTATTTTGTGCTGCCAGATTTAATTCCCTGGGTGCTAGTGGGTAATGCGTTGGTGTGGAAACCCACCAAATGATATGTTTTTCATGCAGTTGCAATAGTAAGGACTCCCTGAATCAGTCCGAAATAACCAAGGCATAGCCACCTGACAATTTGGATTCAACTGCAGTTTCTAGCCTCATACCTCCACCGTCAACCGCTGCGGCAGACAGGTTACTCTGCTCACCCTACGGTATTGCATTCTGTAAGAACATAACAATAACCACAGACAGTTGCAACAGTTCCAACATGGCATCTGTATTCTACATTTTCTGTAGCTTCCAGTGTTTACTACATTATAAAAAGTTGTGAATTGTCTGTGCTATAGCAATAATTATCAGAAACTTTAATTTTAATTTCGTAACCTTAAAAATATAATTACATATAGAATCCTGTTGGTGTAGAACATTTGTTGCAGTGAGTGGAACAGAATCCTTAAGCAAGATGGCTGTTTTGTTTTCATCACACACATTTCTGAATAATAACTAGGTGACTCAATTCTCTCTTAGGATATGTTGCTGATCAAAACAGCTTTAAAACAGGTACTTTTCAATACAACAGGCTGGTGTTTTGGGTACAAAGTTTGTTGAATAAGAATCACTCAGTTGCAAATGCAAGTCAAACAAAAGTAGATAGAGGGCAGTAAGGGTAAGGGTGGCAGAAGAAATCTGTTCTGCTGGTAGAGCTTAGTCTGGCTCTGCCTTTGAGCATGCCACACAGTTGGGTTGTGCCACAATATGTCATAGCAAACTGGCAGTATGATCTACAGAGACCTGTCACTATTACCACAATTTCTGGTGGCATCAGCTCTGTGAAATAGCCCTGTGAAAACCACAGTAATCGTACACAAAAATTAGAACTTAAGTGTCAAAACCACTCTGAAAAAAACCTACAATTTCAGATGCACTTAAATTGAGAATAGTAATAATCTAGTACTATGTAGGCAGCACATCCAGGGTGTCCACATATAATGGTGGAAATTCAGGTGGGACACATTTTGAGTCCTCTCCTGATTGACCTTGTGTGAAGAAGTAGGATATTCAATGCCCAGCGGTCAATCAACTTTCCAACAGATTTGACCGCCTGGGTTTACTCCAGGAAAATACCTGACTCTATATTGGCAGTAATGCTGGAACCCCTGATATTGAGGGTAGAAAGATGGCACCAGTAAAAGACTAGTGTCCCAATCTTCCTGTAATTAATTCTGTGCGTTCTTCCATCCCTGTAGTCCCATCTGCTTCCCTAGGTCCCACACTAACCATAGCCACAAAGTTTTTAACAAGCCTCATCCCCTTGCAGTCTCTAACTGCCCTGATTGCAGGGGAAAATGCTCTTTTGTTATATGGAATGTGGGTGGGCTGAGAAGCAAGTTGGATTCTGTAGATTGGTGTGATCTCTCTCTAAACGTTCATGTAAATTGTGTCCAGGAGACTTGGTGGATTGAGCCAATTTTTATTGAAGGGTTCACATTGTTCCACATGGAGGCAACACCATCGCTAGAGGAATGGGCTAAAGGTGGCCTCCAGATCATAGTATCTAATTTAGTAAACGGGTTGCAAGTGTTCTAACTTATGCACATATACTCTGGTTAGCATTGAAAAGCGGTCCATACCTAGTTATGGTTATTTATTATAATAATGTGTTAGATCAATTCCATAGTTCAGTTGGTCATGCATTAAATGCAGGATTAGAAGTATGTATTCAGCCAATATGCTCCACATTTGTTATTCTCTGGCTAGGCGACTTTAAAATTCAGAAATGTTCTCTCCCAACAAAAAGGGTTTGTGGTGTGACTAATGCCATAGGGGATGAAACACCACATTTTCTCTATGACAGCTATTGGAAAGCCCTGAATTCTCTGATTTATAATTATGATTTTTTACTTTTAGGCACTTGCACTGAGAATACTAGTGAACTGAATCCTACTTTTATCAGCAGAGATGCCAACACAACTATTGATCATCTTTTATTTTCTGCCTCGGCAAGAAATCTGGTCTGCACCATTAATGTAATTCCAACAGCAATAACCAATCACAACCCCGTAGTCCTTACACTATCAGGACCACAGCGTTAAAAACATTGAGTATCTAACATCACCCCTGTTAGGCCTAATGGCTGGGGTGGCCTAACGTAAGGTACAGCGGGATTTATTATTAGTGAGAGACCTCCAACAAATGTGGTTATTGTTTGACTAATGAGGTAGGTGATGTGGGACTTTAAAATGCCTTTGGAAAATTGTCAGAGTTCTAAGTTCACACTTGTCAAGACCCATCAGACCTCATAGTACTGGGAAACAAGGGTGTTTTGATCACTCGTACTCAAACATCCAAGTCAACGTTGCTTTTCTAAATGACTGTGTGCCCGAACTGAACTTCTTAGTACCCTGTGAAACATGGGTCTCTCACTTTGGGGACATTTTTGATTCATCAAGGGGGGATACACAATGACACACTGGAAAGTTGCTCAAATCCCAGTCCCCCCTGTACATCACCCTAGAGGAGGTTCTCCTTGCTATTAACTCAAGTGCCGGGGCAAACGTGCCAGGTCCAGACGGAGTGCAGGTGGATGCATTTAAAGCCATGAGGGAATTATGGGGCCCTCATTTCACCAGGGTATTGAATGCAGCTGTTGAGAGTACTATTCCTCCGTTCTTGGGTGGTGTCGATTAAAGTCCAATTTTTTTAGAAAGGAAGTAAATCCGACCGCAAATGTTATCTCCCAATTTCCCCCCTTGATTCATCGGCCAAACTGATGGGCAAGGTTCTCTTACAGAGATTGGAAGACTGGGCCGAGAGGAACTTCATATTCTCTGATGCACAATTTGGGTTCAGGAGAGGCCGGGGACAGTCGAAAAATGCGTATATGTAGAAATACGTATTGGGAAATGTACTAAAGCTAAATCTGGATCCCTCTATTTGTGTTTCACTGGCCTCAGTAGTGTATTTGACTTGTTTGAACATACATTACTCAGTTCTACATTGATTGTCTTCGGCTATGCTACAAATGTAGTTTGTTTTTATCACATTCATATGGAAATCCATCAGGTATGGCCTTAATGGGGTGTTTTCCCCCTCATTTAAAATCAAGAGGGGGATTAGAGAGGGGTGCATTTTGGCACTGCTTCTCTTCTCACTCTTTATTAATGAGGTGGAAGATTCCCGCCAGACCGTGCAGGCTGATGCACCCACTGTTGGCAGGTACCATGTACCAATTCTATTGTAAACCGACGATTCTGTCCTATTATCTGGGACACCTGTCGGCCTTCAAAAACTGGTGGATACCTTTTGCCACTTCATGAATTCCAGGAAAATCAAAATGAACAAGTCAAAAACATTCACCATGGCATGCCGAAAGTGCAGAAATGTAGGACTTTTTACATCGAATGAGCCCCAATTGTTAATGCTAACTCCTTTTGTTATCTTGGGATTCTATTTTCAAGTAATGTTTAGATTCTCTCACAAGGTTAGTAGTTGCCCACTCAAAGCAATGGTTGAAATGTATAAAGCAAGGGGCTTAACAACTGCTATTTTTGGGGGGAGGCCTGTGGGGCTACACACAAATTCAACCGCTGCAGACGGAAGAGCCCCGCTTTCTATATCGCCTGTTGTGCACATCTAGATCAGCGTCATCTTTTATATTAGGCAAGGAGGCTGGGTTACACTTCTTAGACTCTATATTAGCCTTAAAACCCCTTTGCTTTGCCAGTCTATTTTGGCAAAAGAAGAAAAAAATTTCACCACATGTATTATATCTGATTGCCTAGCTCCTGACCATGCCATGAATATACTGTATTTGTCTTATATCAATGGTAATTTAAAATTATTGTTTGTCCTATTGATCTGGACTAACCCCATTGGCTGTTCCTCCTTAGAGAAAAGTGTAATGAAAACTACCCTTTTCAATCACAGAAAGGAGCTTAGAAATAGAATACTTGAAGAATTCAAGAAGCATATTGTGGTTACCTACATGTGGGGTGTCTGAGGGATATCACCACTATCTGACTTGGGTAAATAATATTCAGCATCACTATGTGTTAACTAGACTAAGACTGGGCATAGTTCACAAACTTGTTACCTTCCCTGAAATGAAAATGCTCCCACCTGCTATAACTCCCTGTCCTTGTGATGGGATGTCAGTCCAGAGCACAGAGCACTTCATTTTATTTTGTGTTTTTTATTAGGGCTAATGAGATATTATTTGAATGACTGTTTCTTGAGGGAAATTTTAGGGATCATAGAGCAGCTTAAGGCTTATATCTGCACTAGAGAACCCTCTAGTTTGCATTAGAACCACACATTATATATGGGGTTCTATACATTATAGAAAAAGTATTGTTCTGAAATTATTTTTATGCAGGAGGAGCTAACAAGGTTTTATTTCGTTTTTAACTACTGTTGTATATATATTGATGATTTTCGATTGATATTGATGATTTACGGGATGTTTTCACATTCCAAGAAAGAAATTGTAATATAATGTATTCTACATGAGGGCAGTTGTTATAGTTTTACTATTGTTTATATATTGCTAATGTATTTATTGATGGCTATTGATGTTGCTTATACTTGTATGGCCTATTGTTTCTGTGCCAAATAAAGAGTTACCTGGCTGGCTGGCTGACACTTGTATTACAGTGGTAATTGTTGGAGGAAGGACCACCGGGGAGTCGGGGAGACTATTCCGGGGCACCTTCCCACCGCAAAGTTATAGCCGAGCGCCGCTGAGAAACCCCCTTCGGGGAGGTCTGTCTCCTATGATCGTACTAGGCCCAGTAACACCACCACACAGGACTCAATATCAGTTGCTTGACTTGGTTCTTTATCAGAAGTAGTACGTTCAATATTTACAGAGGGATCGAGGGATCCAGTAAGAGTCTCAATGTCTGTTAGAGGGATAGGGTAGCGGGACAGTCTTAGTACCAACCAGGTACGGGAGGGCTCTGCGCCAGACCTTGGGTGCTGGTCTCAGAGCGGCTCGGACGTGGGGAGCCGCGACGGCGTCTGCAGGGCTCGGGTGGTAGTTCTGCTTGGGTCGAGCCGCGACACAGTCAGCAGGGCTCCGGTGGTAGGTCCGCTTCGGTCGAGCCGCGACGAGGTCAGCTAGGCTCTGGTAGTAAGGTTCAACAAGGTCAGGCCGCGACAGCGTCAGCAGGGCCCCAAAGGTTCGTGAAGGTCTTTAAGCACGGTGGAGCCGCGACGTCGTCAGCAGGGCTCAGAGTGTGGTTTCAGGATGAGTCTTCTTCCGTAGGGTCAGCCGCGATCCGATCAGCAGGGCTCTTGACTCCGGGATACAACTGTTGTCCTGTTGTCGGGTCGCCCCAGATATAGGACTGGAGCCCTTTGATGTCCGGACCCTTGCGCCCGGAGGGGGCGGAGAGGCCGGGTAGGGATCGGCCAGACGCCCAGCAGGAGAGGCGCCAGGCCCCAGAGAGCTATGGGGTGATCGCACCTAGGTGTGGAAGGACGGTTGGGGGTCCCATCGATACTGCCCTCCGCCGGGAGTGGGAAGGGTTCACGTGGTATCCCCCGGGCCAGGGGTTGGCGTCTCGATGTCGGGCCTCGCTGGGACAGAGGCCGGGTGAAGCGGGGTCACGCAGGTGGTCACGTGGAGTGACGTATAATCCAAAATGGAGGAGCCCCGAGGTGCATGGGACCTCGTGCGGCTTAGCGAGGGGGAACAGGACCACGCCACGAGGCCGGCTCCCACATGCGTCCCCCCCAGCGGAAGGCAGGGAGAGTCACCCATCTCCTTGGGGGTTCTCCTCGCCGAGGCGGAAGAATCGGGACAGGCCGTCAGCATTGGCGTGGTTGTTGCCGGGCCGGTGTTCCACAGTGAAGTCCATCCCTTGCAGCGAGATGGACCATCGCAACAGCTTGGGGTTCTCGCCCCGCATTTGCATGAGCCACTGCAAGGGCCGGTGGTCAGTTTGGACCCTGAAGTGGGTGCCGAAAAGGTAGGGCCGGAGCTTCTTGAGAGCCCATACCACGGCGAAGACCTCCCGCTCGATGGTGCTCCACCTCTGTTCTCGCGGCAGCAGTCGGCGGCTGATAAAGGCCACAGGTCGGTCGAGGCCCTTGGCGTCCATCTGGGAGAGGACCGCCCCGACCCCGTACTCCGAGGCATCGGTCTGGACTACAAATTCCTTGCTGTAGTCAGGGGCCTGTAGCACAGGGGCAGCGCACATGGCCGCCTTGAGGGCCTCAAAAGCGGTCTGACAGCGGGGCGTCCAGTGCACCGCCTTGGGCTGTTTCTTGGAAGTGAGCTCCGTAAGGGGGCCCACAATGCTGCCATAATCCTTGATGAATCGTCGGTAGTAGCCTGTGAGGCCTAGGAAGGCCTGGACAGCGGTCTGGGTTGCGGGGGGCTCCCACGCCTGGATGGCGTCGACCTTTAACTGGAGGGGCGCCACCTGGCCACTCCCCACCTGGTGGCCCAGATAGGTCACAGATCCTTGACCAATCTGGCATTTACTGGCCTTAATGGTGAGCCCGGCTCTTTGGAGAGCGGCCAGGACTTCCCCGAGGTGTCCTAGGTGCGCGGCCCAGTGGTCGCTGAAGACTGCAATGTCGTCGAGGTAGGCCGCGCGGAAGGCTTCTAGTCCGGCCAGGACCTTGTTCACTAGCCTCTGAAAGGTCGCTGGGGCGTTCTTCTTACCGAAGGGCATTACCCGAAAGTGGTAGTGCCCATCGGGGGTGGAAAAGGCGGATCGTTCCTGGGCGCCGGGAGTGAGCTTGATCTGCCAGTACCCAGCGGTGAGATCAAAGGTGCTCAGGTAGCGGGCGGCCCCTAAGCGATCGATCAGCTCGTCTGCTCGTGGCAAGGGGTGGGCATCGGTCTTGGTGACTGCGTTCAGGCCCCGGTAGTCGACACAAAATCTGAGTTCCGGGGCAGTGCCGGGGGCGGCGGCCTTCGGCACCAAGACTACCGGGCTGGCCCACGGGCTGTCGGAAGGCTCGATGAGTCCGAGAGCGAGCATCTTGGCGACCTCGGTCTGTATGCAGGCTCGGACTCGGTCAGGTACTCTGTAAGCGCGGTGTCGCACAGGGGGGCTGTCCCCAGTGTCCACATCGTGGACGCACCAGGGGGTCACCCCGGGCGTGAGAGAGAAGAGGGCAGCGAAGGGTTGCAGCAGCTTCTGGCAGTCATGGCGCTGTTCTGGTGTCAGGGTGGCGGAGAGGCGGACGCCCTCCAAGGAGCCGTCTTGGCCCGAGGACCCCAGGAGGTCGGGTAGGGGCTTGGAGTCACTTTCGCCCCCATCGTCGGTAGCCAGCAGCAGGCTTAGTTCAGTTCGGGCAAAGTGGGGCTTGAGCCGGTTGGCGTGCAGGACCCGGAGGGGGTTCCTCGGGGACTCCATGTCGACCAGGTACGTGACGGGGCTCTTCCTCTCAACTACCTTGAAGGGCCCGGTCCACTTGTCCTGCAGGGCGCAGGGGTCCACGGGTGACATGACCCAGACTTGCTGGCCCGGCTCGAACTCGATGGCTGAGGCATTTTCGTCATACCAGCGTTTCATGTCTTCTTGGCTGGCTTCGAGGTTGGCTTCTGCCAGGGCCCGGAACTTCCGAGTCTGGTTCCGCAGGGTCAGGAGGTACCGGTAGACGTCGGGAGGGGCATCTTGGACTTGCGCCTCCCAGCCCTCTTTGACCAGGCTGAGGGGCCCTCGGACGGGGTGCCCATACAATAGTTCGAAGGGGCTGAAGCCCAGGGATTTCTGTGGTACCTCTCGATAGGCGAACAGGAGGCAGGGCAGCAGGACATCCCATCTCCTCCTCAGGGGCTCTTCCAGGCCCTTGATCATCCCCTTCAGGGTTCTGTTGAACCGCTCGACCAGTCCGTTCCCCTGGGGGTGGTAAGGGGTGGTGAATTTATAGGTGACCCCACATTGTTGCCAGAGGGATCTCATGTACTTTGAAATAAAGTTCGTACCCCTGTCGCTCACCACTTCTCGGGGGAACCCCACCCTGGAGAAGATGCCCATCAGGGCCCGGCCCACCACTGGAGCTGTCACGGTGCGGAGTGGGATGGCCTCGGGGTATCGGGTGACGTGGTCGACCAGTACCAGGATGAAGCGGTGTCCCAGGGCGGTTCGGGGGTCGAGGGGCCCCACGATGTCGATCCCCACTCGTTCGAACGGGGTGTTGACGGTTGGAAATGGTTGCAGGGGGGCTTTCACTTGACCCCCAGTCTTCCCGCTAGCTTGGCAGGTCGGCAGGACCGGCAGTGATGGTCCACGTCTCTTCTCATCCGGGGCCAATAGAAATGGGTCACTAGGCGGCTGTAAGTCTTGTCCCGCCCGAGGTGTCCGGCGAGGGGCACGTCATGTGCCAGGTTCAGGAGGAACTCTCGAAATCGGAGGGGGACCACCAACACCCGGCCGGCCCCTAGTTCGGTGACTTTCTGCTTGCTGTACAATAAGTCATTGTCCCAATAGACCCAGTGGGTTCCCGTGGGGTCCCCCGCAGCCTGGGCGGCCGCATGCTGTCGGGCCCCCATGAGTGATGGGCAGGCCTTCTGCTCTTGCTGGAATTGTTCGTGGGTGGGGCCCCCGTCGTGGCGCCACTGTGCCAGCTCGGGGATCTCGCTGAGGGAGGCGGCCTCGTCGGCAGAAAGTTCGGATGGCCCGGCCTCCTCGTCAGGTTCCTCCGTGCCGGAGGAGGGTGATAGTTCGGGGCCCGTCGGCTTGTCAGGGGCCGTGGCAGCGGCTGGTTGGGCGGTCATGGACCGTGTGGTGGCGCAGGCCCCCTCGGGCAGTCCTAGCATCCCCAGATGCTCTCGGCGTTCCACCTGGGCCCAGGGGGAGCTCTCTAGGTCATTCTCCAGGAGGCAGTCTACGGGGGCGTTGTCGCGGACAGTTACTTTTAGGCTGCCGGACACTCCTCCCCACTCGAAGGGGATCCTGGCCATCTGGCACATGCTCTCGGTGTTCTCCGCGGTCCGGACAGGGCATAGGACATGCGGCAGGATTTGTTCGGGGGTCACCAGGTGGCAGCGGACAGCGGTCACACTGGCCCCAGTGTCCCTGAGGGCCTCGGCCCGTCGCCCATTGATGCTGACCCACTGTTGGTACTTCTGGGTGTTGCTTGGGATGGCAGCTCGGGGCACCATTTCTCGGGAGCCCAGGCATTCAAGCGACATGGCAGCTGGTTCCCACTCGGGGGACCCGTCGTCGTGGTTATCCTCCTCGTCTTCTCCCTCCCCCAGGGCTGCGGAGGCTATTTGCCGGGGAGGGGGCCCGGCGGTCCCGTTCCGTCGGTTCACGGGGCAGGCCGGGTCGCTCGCATAGTGGCCGGTCTGATGGCAGCCGGAGCAGGTCACTGTCGGTCGTGGTCCAGGCCGTGCGATAGGGGTCCCCCTTCGGCCCAGGGTCGGGGACGTGTGGTTGGTGGCTTGGCCTCGTTGCGGGCTTCTGGGCGGCCCGGCCGGGAATTCTCGACTGCGGTGGGACCCCCCTCCTCCGCCTCGCTGGCGGGGAGGTCCCGTGGTACTCCGTTGGTACTCCCCCACTGGGTTCCGGGGGACCCGGGTGTTGACCCATCGGTCTGCTTCGGCGGCGAGCTTCCGGGGCTCGGTCAGTTTACTGTCCAGGAGGTGTTGCCTTAGTTCAACAAA
This sequence comes from Triturus cristatus, assembly GCF_964204655.1. Classification (NCBI taxonomy): domain Eukaryota; kingdom Metazoa; phylum Chordata; class Amphibia; order Caudata; family Salamandridae; genus Triturus; species Triturus cristatus. Next base: position 249,851,693 of record NC_140592.1, read on the forward strand.
GCAGTTGTTGGCGAGGTGCTCCCAGACAATGAGGTCGAACAGTTCATTGTATGAGGTGACCTTGCTTCCTTTTATCCATCCTTCCAATGCTCGGCTGAAGAAGTCCATGTATTCGACCCACGTGGTACCGGGAAGCTTCTTGCAGTCCCGGAAGCGCTGCCGGTACATCTCGGCTGATAGTCCGTAGCGTGTGAGTAGGGCTTCTTTCATGTGGTCGTATGATGTCATCACCGCGTCGGGGAGTTGCAGCAGGGTATCCCGGCCCTCGCTGAGGAACCTCCCCCATAGGCCGGCACCCCAATCCTTCCGGGGTACCCGATGGGAGGTCATGGCTACTTCGTACGCTCGGAACCATTGCTGGATGTCGTCATTTTTATAGTACTCCTTGACGACATCCTTGGGGATGTGAACCTTTGGCTCGGTCAGTGGCAGAGCGTCCCGGGCTCCGGGGGTGCTGGTCTCCCCCGTTTTAGATTTTAGTTCAAGTTCCTTGAGGCTCCTCTCGTGCTCGAGGGTTAGCCGTCTCTCCTCTAGTTCCCGATGCCGCTTCTTTTCCTCGATTTCCTCTTGCAGCCGTAGTTGCTCCAAGGCTATTTTCTTCTCCGCCAGTAGGAGCTCACCGTCCAGCCGGAGTCGGGCGAGGTCCATTTCGTGTGTCCGGACCCTCTCCCGTTCTCGCATTTCTTCGTGGGAAAGGCTGGTTTCTGGGACGGTTCGCCCCCCATCTGTCGGGGTTGGGGTCGGCAGGTTTCCGTCCCGGGCCGAGGTCCCTTCGGCTCGGGGCGGAGTGGTCTCGGGTTCTGTCCAGGCTTTCAGGGCTTTCTGCATTTCTTCCTTGGTGCCCAATCCTGTGGGTGGGATCCCTTTGTCCTTGCAGAATTGTTTCAGTTCTTTGTGGGTGTATTCTTCCAACCTTTCCGGCTGGAAGGTTGCGGCCACGGTTGCCTCTTGGCCTTCCATGGTTCCCTTTTCTTTTTCCGTCTGGTTAGGTAGTGGGTGCGTTACTTGCCTGTACGATTGCGTCTGGCTCGGATCCCGTCGCTGGCCACCAAATGTTGGAGGGAGGACCACCGGGGAGTCGGGGAGACTATTCTGGGGCACCTTCCTACCGCAAAGTTATAGCCGAGCGCCGCTGAGAAACCCCCTTCTGGGAGGTCTGTCTCCTATGATCGTACTAGGCCCAGTAACACCACCACACAGGACTCAATATCAGTTGCTTGACTTGGTTCTTTATCAGAAGTAGTACGTTCAATATTTACAGAGGGATCGAGGGATCCAGTAAGAGTCTCAATGTCTGTTAGAGGGATAGGGTAGCGGGACAGTCTTAGTACCAACCAGGTACGGGAGGGCTCTGCGCCAGACCTTGGGTGCTGGCCTCAGAGCGGCTCGGACGTGGGGAGCCGCGACGGCATCTGCAGGGCTCCGGTGGTAGGTCCGCTTCGGTCGAGCCGCGACGAGGTCAGCTAGGCTCTGGTAGTAAGGTTCAACAAGGTCAGGCCGCGACAGCGTCAGCAGGGCCCCAAAGGTTCGTGAAGGTCTTTAAGCACGGTGGAGCCGCGACGTCGTCAGCAGGGCTCAGAGTGTGGATTCAGGATGAGTCTTCTTCCGTAGGGTCAGCCGCGATCCGATCAGCAGGGCTCTTGACTCCGGGATACAACTGTTGTCCTGTTGTCGGGTCGCCCCAGATATAGGACTGGAGCCCTTTGATGTCCGGACCCTTGCGCCCGGAGGGGGCGGAGAGGCCGGGTAGGGAGCGGCCAGACGCCCAGCAGGAGAGGCGCCAGGCCCCAGAGAGCTGTGGGGTGATCGCACCTAGGTGTGGAAGGACGGTTGGGGGTCCCATCGATACTGCCCTCCGCCGGGAGTGGGAAGGGTTCACGTGGTATCCCCCGGGCCAGGGGTTGGCGTCTCGATGTCGGGCCTCGCTGGGACAGAGGCCGGGTGAAGCGGGGTCACGCAGGTGGTCACGTGGAGTGACGTATAATCCAAAATGGAGGAGCCCCGAGGTGCATGGGACCTCGTGCGGCTTAGCGAGGGGGAACAGGACCACGCCACGACGCCGGCTCCCACAGTAATAAATGCAACGATGTACCGAATGTTCCTAATTTTACAGGATAATTTTTTAAGGGAATACTTTTATTAGCAAATGATTATCTATGAAAAAGAATAAAAGAGATTATTGTTCAAGATTAAATAACTCTAAAGCATAATGTAAAAGAATGTAGCAATTTTGTGCAGTTTTCCACACTTAAAGAATGACACATTCTTGATTATAAAGATCAAAGGTCAGAAGTGCACATAAATATGGCAAGAAAATGAAAATGATTGCAAATACCTACAAAGATGTGCCTGTTTGGGTATTTACCATTTCCATGATAGTCTCCTTATAATACGTCGCCCATGACTGTTACATTTTTACACACTTGGTGGAAATCCCATAGAAGTTACTGGCATCACTGGCTCAAAAATGTAACACATTCTGATTTTGGGAATCAGGAAACTACACCTGAAAATTACACTTTATGCAAGTGATAGTTTGACATAAAGCCATACATTATTTTTATGACTCCTAGTCAAATAATATTAATATTACTAACACATATCTCATACTTAATTGCAGATTTCTTTTCTACACAAATGTGCATAGTTCATTTGGGAACATGATGAGCAGACTCGACAATATCAGGCAAGTGAAAAAATATTAAATGCTTGTTTAATAGGTAGATGTAACTGCTGTGCACACCCAAAAATACCCCTAACAGAGTAATAGTTCATCTCCCATCACACTCTACCTATAGGTATCAATATTTGTACTTCCACTGTTAAGCTATTTGTTGAATAATTTAGAAACTTTTGAAAGAGTGCTAACAAATGTTTTCCTTATATCACTTTAGAATAACATCACATAATTTCTGATTTCACCTTCTCGTGGATTCCATCAAGCATCACTAAAGTTCAAGTTACACAATTCACTATTTACAGCTAGACATATCATTAGACACACATAAAAGAAGCTAGTAATCTATAGTAAAATCAGTGTCTACCTGACTAATTACATTTATTAATATGGAGTATTTGATCACACCAACAGTTGGAAGTAAAACAAATACATAGCCTTATTATCACGCATTATTCTGCTGAAATCTTCCCAGGACTTCTGGAGTGCTGCAGCACTTGTCACACGCCTTGATTAGAGCAAATCTACATGGAATGTTGTGGTATATTATTTACATCTCATGTGATGAACAGGCTACAGGGTACATTCATGTGTACTTACAAGTGACAATATTTTTAAATAGGTGATACATTTATCAAAGTTACAATTTTGTCCAAAATATTTCTGATAGCTACACGTACAAAGGTTAAACAAAACTACCATGAGGTTTGTGGGGTCAGCACCTTACAGGAGCAGTAGGTATACATAAATCACATGATAACATTGACATATGTTTGAAATTTGCAACAAATATTTATTGGTTTTTGTTAACTGCATAAAATCTGAGAATTAAATATGGTATGCTGTGTGTGCACTTACCATTGTTTTTTGTGAGCAGTTGCCAGTGGAGTCACAACTACTTGAAATTGCATCACCAGGGTATTTTAGCAGCAGGGACAGCTAGCTTCTGTT